>NC_057404.1:720000-1440000 GCF_019320065.1 Cervus canadensis
ATCTTCAGTGAAACCCCTTTAGATACTCATTTAAAATGTCAAGGGTAGTATTTTACTCTTCAGTTATAGAAGAGAGTGAGTGAGTGGTTTTGGCTAGAGTAATACTTGTTTTTCACACAGCTGTAAAGGAGATGTTTAGAGTGTGTAGTGTCCATATGTGTGTGAACATCTTGGAATTTGTGGATATGTCATCTAAGTGGATAAGTCCTTGTTACTGCATCTCATCAGATGGAATCCTCTTACTGCATTAGCCAAGGCTGCTTAAGGCAATCAACCCACCACTTCTCCACTTTATTCCTCCCAATCAGAGAAGACAATGGAAGAAAGGCAGTGTGGAGTTATCAATCAGCTTGGATTCTAAATAAGGACTTCAGGAGAAGAAAATTGCTGGGAAAAGATTTGTTAGGGCCACTTAAAGTATCAACACAGGTCCATACTATCCACTGATACCATACATTATTGTTACCACTAACATAACAGTCCTTCATTAGAATAAAGATCCTTCATTAAAAAATATTATATATATATATATAAATTCTACAAAGTACCAAGTAGTGCTCATATTGGGAAAGGGTTAAATTTTTGTTTTTGTAGTCATTGGAATATAACAGGAAAAAAGTTACGAGTTTCACATGAATTCTAAGGTCATGCCTATTTGGTTTTAAAATAAATTTATTAGTTTAATTATTATTTTAAAAGTCATTTAAATGCCTATTTTGTGCAGGTTCTGTGAAAAGCACTGGAATATCAAAGACAGAAGACACAGTGTCTGCATCAAGGCCTACTTTTCTGCTTTATGCATTTATGATTACCTGGCATTGTGTGTGTTTCCTTATGCGTGTAATGTTCACTGTTGATGGGTGATATAGTTGTGTGTGTGAGATTACCTATCTCCCTCTTCCAAATGCAGGCTTCTATTTTATTCATTGCTGACTATATCCCCAATGCACAGAGTATTCATACAGTATAAAGTCATTACATAAAACATATGTTTTAAAACATATTTGTTTTTAAAAAATAGGTAAGCATAAAGTGCAGTGGTAAGATAGAGGAGAACCGACAGCCTGGGAGTGAGGAATACCTCAGCCAGGAGCTCACTAGGGAGCAAGTCATGAACAGACTCCCAAGAGTGAAAACGTGGCGTTCAGGAAAAACTGTGAGCTGAACTTCTGCAGCAAAGAGTATGTCGGTGGACGGGAGAGGAAAGAGAAGTCTGGCAGGGGAGGGAAGCAGAAGACCACAGTGGGCCTGGACTCCATGTTGAGGAGACTGGATATTATCTTCAGGCAAAGGCTCCAGATGGGTCTGCTGGGTGCCTGTAGGTTTGACCTGTCTAAGTCCGTTCACCTTCCTCTGACAACACTGCCTGGACATTCACTTGTTGCATGTGACTGAGGAGGGCCTGACTGCATCTTCTAGGCTCTGGGGACAGACCTGTGACCTAGACCTGGGTATTTAATTTTCTATCTTCCTGAGGGATTGATTTCTGCATGAGACTGTGACTCAAGTTGGTCCCAAAAGACTCAATCCTGGGACTTTTTTTTTTTTTTGGTTGGAACTATTTGGTGTAAGAAAGTACTTTTGCATTGAGGTTGAAGATCTTTGATACTATAAACTTTGGGGACACCATGAAAGAAGGATCTACTAAAATAAAACTAACATAAAGGAAAGAAATATTAAGATATGAAGAGATATGCTCTCTGATGACATTGTTTAAACATCTGGACTTAGCCACATGTAAAATTAAAACCTTTGCTGGACCTTCCAGTTGTGTGGGCCCCCAAAGTCCTCTGACCTCTTTTTTTTTTTAGCCAGTTAGATTTTCTTAAGCCAGTAAGATAGACTTCTCTCTCATTCACAGAAGAATCCTAGCTGTTTGAGTATAGAAGAAATTGGAGGCTAGATGCCAAAAAGAAGGTGTGTGTGAGAGAGAGATTTTGAGATTTCTGGAGAAAATTAGACTGTTAAACTGCTGAAGGCTCTGGTGATTAGGTATGTCAAGTCAAGACTAGAGAACAAAATGTGGACCACACCAGATTTGGGCAAGGGTCTGAGGGCTAAAGAAGTTTGTGAACTGTTAATACAAACTGTCAGAAATCAAAGGCCCTATCTGGATTTCTCTAGAATCCAAGCTGCTAAGTTGGAATAGTTAAATTTTCATTGAAGGCTGAGGGCAAGGCAGTGATGTGGGGCGGGGCCCTGGCTCAAAGGCTAATATATGCATATCAAGCTGGTCTAAGGAGAGCTGTTTACCTTTATGAAGCCTATTTTCACATGCAGTTTATATTCTGGAATTAGTCACAATACAGAGCTTATTTACATTTAGAAAGTGGTCTGAAAGTGTAGGTGATTAACTGTAGAGAATAGGAATGGGAGGAAAGAAGCCAGGTTACAGTAACAACATTTGGCTGTGAAGGGAAAAATTCTTTCTTGATTAGGGTTCCACCTGCCACTGGGCATGACTCTTTGGCAGATTCCACCAGTGTCCTCCATGACTTCTAATGATTCTGAATCAGTCTTTGATCAAAGACCACCCATGCAATCATTCCACCTTGGCTGGATCTATTTGCAAATGGGCATTGTGGCTAGTAATATAACCGTATTTGTTCCAAGTTAGTGTAAAAGTGGCTCCGAAGTAGTTTACTTACAACTTCTTTGTACTGAGAAATCTATCCTTCAAAATTCTAAATACCATCTCTTATTTCAAATGATGTCTGACGGGTTTATGAATCTGCAGTCTTTACTGCCTAACAGGTTGAAACTCTCCTAATGTCTTGATTGAGCATCGGTACTCATATGAAAAGATGCTTCAGTTCAGAGGTAGAGATATAAATCAAGATAAAGCATGTACTTCTGAAGCTTCAATACAGATACTCCTTGACAGTACTGCCCAGCCACGACTCTGACAGCAATGTGTGATAAATGATCACTGCCTATCAATGCTCTAGGGTACCAAGGCCATTATTGAGGATCCCTTAAATAAACATTGTCTGGGACTAGACTATATAGCTCATTTGAATGCAACTGTTTATAAGCATCTAAAAGGAAAGAGGGAGATCATCCAACCATTATATTAAAGGAAAAGTCTAATATTTTCTATTTTTTAAATTTAACCAGGGGATAACATTTTAAAATACCATACAGGTTGTATTATTAACATCACTGCTGGAGATGACGCGCTGAACAGATAACATGATACGCTTGCTTTGTTACTGACACGTTGTCTGCCTGTGCCCATTTTAGAAGAGGACAAGGATGTCAGGAACTGGAAAACCCAAGTAGCCACAGGGACGCCTATAATTCCCTTGAGATAGTGCTGGCCTGTTATTATTCCACTTAAATCTGCAGAAGTTTATAAAATCTTATCCATAACATTCATTTGAAGATTCTGTTTTTCTGATGTTATGTCATTGTGATTCGGAAAGAATAGCAGAGATTGATAGAAAGTACACTTGAAGAACTGTTAAAAATCAAACTGATAGAAACAGTAAGTCTGGAGGAGAAGCTAAAATGAACCACAGATAGTGTCTTTTTCTTGCTTACTATAAACACATAAGGATTTCATAAAACACTGTGATATAACATTCAGCACCCTGTGTGGTAACTAAGAACTCATCTTTACTGGAAAAGGCTTCTCTGGCAGTCATTCGTTCAAAAAGTGCTTATTTGGTATTTTCTCAATTCGAGCCACTGAGGAAAGAACAATAAGCATAGTAGACTGGACCCTGGTGTCTATCCAGGGGAAGCTTGGAGTCTAATAAAGAGACAGAGGTTATAAAAATAATTACATAAATTAATTATACACATACTCAATATTGTGGTAAGTCTTAAGGCGGAAAAGCACAGAATGTCATGAGAACAAATCACAAGGGCATCAACATAAACTAATTCCTACCTGGATACTTCCCATTTCTTTATTTGGTTCAGACAGTAAAGAATCTGTCTACAATACAGGAGAGCAGGGTTTGATCCTTGGGTTGGGAGGATCCCTTGGAGCAGGGCATGGCAACCTGCTTCAGTATTCTTGCCTTGAAAATTCCATGGACGGGAGCCTGGCGGGCTTCAGTCCATGGGGTCACAAAAAGAGTCTGAGAAATTAATACGTTTCATCTCTTCATGTATTATGTTAAACTTTTCCTATGGCCCTTATTTTAAACTTTTAATTTTGAAATTATGTAGATTTCTGGAAAGTTGCAAAGATAGCACTTTGCAAGAGAGATTGAGTGTATTCTTCACCCAGTTTCTCCCACTGAATACATCTTACTTAACTGTAGTACAATATCAGAACCAGGAAACTAATATTAATATAAGTATGTATCAGTTCAGTTCAGTCGCTCAGTCGTGTCCGACTCTTTGAGACCCCATGAATCGCAGCACGCCAGGCCTCCCTGCCCATCACCAACTCCCGGAGTTCACCCGAACTCATGTCCATCGAGCAGGTGATGCCATCCAGCCATCTCATCCTCTATCGTCCCCTTCTCCTCCTGCCCCTAATCCCTCCCAGCATCAGGGTCTTTTTCAATGAGTCACCCTGCTTATTTAACTTATATACAGAGTACATCATGAGAAACAATGGGCTGGAAGAAGCACAAGCTGAAATCAAGATTGCCAGGAGAAATATCAATCACCTCAGATATGCAGATGACACCACTCTTATGGCAGAAAGTGGAGAGGAACTAAAAAGCCTCTTGATGAAAGTGAAAGAGGAGAGTGAAAAAGTTGGCTTAAAGCTCAACATTCAGAAAACTAAGATCATGGCATCTGGTCCCATCACTTCATGGCAAATAGATGGGGAAACAGTGGAAACAGTGTCAGACTTTATTTTGGGCTCTCCAAAATCACTGCAGATGGTGATTGCAGCCATGAAAATTAAAAGATGCTTACTCCTTGGAAGGAAAGTTATGACCAACCTAGACAGCATATTAAAAAGCAGAGACATTACTTTGCCAACAAAGGTCCGTCTAGTCAAGGCTATGGTTTTTCCAGTGGTCATGTATGGATGTGAGCGTTGGACTGTGAAGAAAGGTAAGCACTGAAGAATTGATGCTTTTGAACT
Organism: Cervus canadensis; assembly: GCF_019320065.1. Lineage (NCBI taxonomy): Eukaryota > Metazoa > Chordata > Mammalia > Artiodactyla > Cervidae > Cervus > Cervus canadensis. The sequence goes on from NC_057404.1 coordinate 725,057, forward strand.
GTGGTGTTGGAGAAGACTCTTGAGAGTCCCTTGGACTGCAAGGAGATCCAACCAGTCCATCCTGAAGGAGATAAGTCCTGGGTGTTCATTGGAAGGACTGATGCTGAAGCTGAAACTCCAATACTTTGGCCACCTCATGCAAAGAGTTGACTCATTGGAAAAGTATGTATAGTTCTATGTAATTTTATTACACATTAGCTTCATGTAACCATGACTGCAATCAACATAAAAAGTCTTCTACCACGGCAAAGGTTTCCCTTCTGCTCCCACTTTATAATCAGTCATATCCATTGACCCCTCCCCACCACTTTCACTAAGTTCTGGAAACCACTAATCCGTTCTTCAACTCTGTAATGTTGTCATTTTAGAAGCATTATATAAACACAATCATACATACGTAATCTTTTAAGATTGGCTTTTTTCACTTGTCATAATGCCCTTGAGATCCAGCCAAGTTGTTGCCTGTATCAGTGATTCATTACTTTTTATCGGCTATCACTTCACAGTGCGAACGTAATAGTTTGACCATTCACCTGTATGCGTGCTAAGTTGTTTCAGTGCCCAACTCTTTGCGACCCTAAGAACTGTAGCCCACCAGGCACCTCTGTCCTTGGAATTCTCTAGGCAAGAACACTGGAGTGGGTCGCCATGCCCTCCTCCAGGGGGTCTTCCCGACCCAGGGATCGAACACATGTCTCGCGTCTCCTGCATTGGCAGGTGGGTTCTTTACCACTAGTGCCACCTGGAAAGCCCAACCATTTATGTATTATAGGATATTTTGGCTGTTTCCTATGAACTTCTAAATATATTAATTATAGTCATTATTATTAATTATAACCATCATTTTTAACCCAACATCTGGGATATTTGCAGGTCTGTTTTATTGACTAAGTTTCTTTCTCTTAACTACGGGCATTTATTTTTCCTATTTCTTCTCATGTCCAGAAATCTTTTATTATTAAACTAGACATGTTGGTGATATACCATAGAGACTGGATTTTGTTATCTTCCCTGACAAATCTTGAGTTTTGTTTTGAAATTAAGTTAAATCACTAACAGATCCCCAAGAATGTGTAGACTTGGTTTTATGTGTTGTTCGGGTGAGTCTATTTTAGTTTTTCCCTTAACTCAAGGGGAATTTCATATTCTTGTGACTTAGTCTTTACTTCTAAGGTGTGATCTTTTTAGGGGTTTTAATGGAAAGCTTAATGTATTTACCAACCTGCCCTAAATGGCTGGGTTCAGACTCCAACCTGACTTCCATATGGCAGATAACAGCTGAAATCTCTGTTCATCTCTCCCTCTCCCAGCCTTTCAGCTGCTTTTTTTTTTTTTCTCTCTCTCTGGCTTTTTTGGCATTTTACCTATATTTGTAACTCAAGGATCATCTAAGGATTCATGGGAAGTTTATACTTAGATTTTGGGTTTCTCTTGTGGCTTCACTTCTTCCTAAAATTTCTAGGAACTCTGGAAGCACCAAACTCCATGCTCTGATTTATCAGATCAACAAAACTGCAGTTTTTTGCTGATATTTCCCTGCCCTGCATCTTCCAGGATGGGGAGTGGCCCTCAGGGAGAAGCTGTATAAAGACTCATTTACGCAGTGAGATGCGCTTCACTGGCGTTTGATTCTCTCCTGGTTTCTGCTTGTTTTCAGTTACACTCTCATGTCTTCAAGCAGATTTTAAAAAAATTTTTCTCAGGATTTATGATTTTTAATCTATCAAAGCATCGATTTGATTTAAACAACTCTGCCATGTTTTAAGATGCTCTCTTTTTGAATTTTGGCATAAATGTGTTTACTTATGTTTCTATAAAGCATCTATGGCATTCCAAGTCTAGCTTTCCATGGATAAAAATACATCTTTATTTTCCTTACATGTTTCGTCTTCTGACAACTGACGGATTTTTCTGTAATTTCTCTTGGAAGTCAAATTTTAAAAGTCAATTTAAAAATCAAATAAACGTTTGTTGATTTGAGATCCAACGAAAATTTAACTTTGTTTAAGCCCGGTGTTGCTCAGAACAGCTGCTTATGAGATAAAGATCAGTTAGATGGGAACGTTGTACTTATTTATTAGCTAGTCAGCAAGTCCCCTTTAGAGCAATATATGTTATACCTCTAGATCTGATATGGCATATGAGCCTTTCTGCCTTTATTTGTCCGTTTGTTGTTGTTTAGTCGCTATGTTGTGTCTGACTCTTTTTGGACCATATGGACTGTAGCCTGCCAGGCTCCTTTGTCCACAGAATTTCTCAGCCAAGAATACTGTAATGGGCTGCCATGCCCATCTCCAGGGCATTTTCCCAACCCAGGGATGGAAGCCATGTCTCCTACTTGGCAGGAGGATTCTTTACCACTGAGCCACCTGGGAAGCCTTAGCACCTTAGAAAATTCTTTGATATCCTGGGATAGAATCAAGGCAGAGTGTGTTAAAGTTTGTTTTATAATCGCTTTCTTTTATCTGAATAATCTGACTTCAGGTTGCTTGACCTATCTAGTTACTCTCTCTAGAGAATGTTGCTTTTCTAGCCAATTGAAAGGCCTTGTTATCTTCTTTTTATTACTCCAATGCTTATGTACCTTTGAGTGTTCATCCAGTTCATATCTTCTGAACTTTCCTACCAAGGAATCTCTACCATTTTATCTATGTAGGGTTTTTACTCATGAAAATCAGTTCACACACATTTCAAGCTCTGCAGAGGACCAACCAGTATGTTAGAAGTAACTGAGATAGGGAGTGGGAGTAGAAAAGAGGTGGCTTTTAAAACCACTGCTAAGATACTTCTAAAGCTGGTCTGGCTACAATCAGATAGCAGGAAGCTTTTCCTTTCAGATATATTCAAGATAAATGCTTTCCTGTCTTATTTTATAATTCAATCATAGTTTTCTTTCCAGCCAGATCAGAAGATTCTTGAGGGCAAGGATCATGACAACCCCTTTTCCTGTAGAATTGAATATAGTGTTTTACACAGACGTAAAATTTTATTTGAGTGTGTTGCTTTGAATTTTGACCATGTGGCTGAATCTGTAGGTTTTCTTCATTTATAGCTTTCTAGTTACTTGACAGTGTTTGTCAAATGTTGATATCCTACTAAAGAGCAAGAAGATGCACCTTGAGGATTAGTAATTTGACTTCTGCCTGATTCTTCAGCCACAGCACATATTACTTAATTTCTCCCTCACTTACCATGCTCTTGCTACATTGGTCTTCTTTCAGTACTTTTACACGTCATGCAAATCCTTGCCTAGAGTGGACATGGCATGGTTGCCACTTTCATCACCCAGCTGTCAGATCCAATGGTAATTCCTCAGAGAGCTTTTCTCGATCACCTGATCAACATTTGCTATTCCCTTGCACGTGAGCCCTGACATTCTCTTGCCCATTACTCTGTTTCACTTTCTTCATGAAAGTGAAACTTGCTCAGTCATGTCTGACTCTTGCTGACCCAATGGACTATACAGTCCATGGGATTCTCTAGGCCAGAATACTGGAGTGGATAGACTTTCCCTTCTCCGGGGGATCTTCCCAACCCAGGGATCAAACCCAGGTCTCCCGCACTGCAGGCGGATCTTTACCAGCTGAGCCACCAGGGAAGCCCCCTTTCTTTGTAGCACTTCCTTTTGCTTGAAACTGTTCTCTCAACAGTTGGCTGTTCGCGTCCTGCCTGTCTTCCCGTGTTAGCGTCTAAACTCCAGGAGGGCAAGGAGACCCCTCTCATTAAGAGCAGTATCCTCAATGCTCAGGACCATGAATGAATATTGAGTCGCCACCTGTGTGCCATCTTCAAAACAATTTGTCATGGATCCAGTGTTTCAATGCACATAATTTTCAAATGGTTTTAGTGATAAATGGCATGAAAGTAGGGACTACAGGGATTTTTCAAAAGAATAAACAAAGCATTATTTTCAATTTAATTACACAGTGACAGCACAGGTCATAGGACCTACCAGTGAAAAGCAAAGGACAGATATTGACAGTGTCTTGAATATAATAATTGTTGCTGTTCAGTTGCTCAGTAGTATCAGACTATTTGCAGCCCCATGGACTGCAGCATGCCAGGCTTCCCTGTCATTCACTATCTCCTGGAGTTTGCTCAAACTCTTGTCTGTTGAGTTGGTGATGCTATCCAACCATTTCATCCTCTCTCCCTGCCTTCTCCTGCCCTCAATCTTTCTCAGCCTTAAGACCTTTGCCAATGAGTCAGCCCTTCGCATCAGGTGGCCAAAGTATTGGAGCTTTAATACTTACTGAGTATTTACTGCGTACTAGATTAGACTTAAAAAATACTAGAATATAAACTATCAAATACTAGACTTTGAAAAAAAATACCAAAACTCATTTAGTCCTTACGGTAACTGAGAGATAGGTATATTATAGTCATCATTTTCTGGTTGATAACATCGAGAACAGGTTAGATAAGGAATAACACAGGTTGATTTGCCTGGAGTTCTAAAGCCAGTAAGTGGCAGAGCTGGGAATTAACCCCAAGCAGTTTGATTCCATTCTGTGGATGTAACCGCTGTGCTGCAGTGCCTCATTGCCACTTAGGAGTAAGAGTTGGTTCTTACTTCTTTAGTTTTCATTTATTTATAAAGAAGATCTGGAACTATCTTGCATATAGTCTCACAACTATATAGTTTAGAATAAGGAATCATGGACTTGCAGTTGAGTTGCAGGCCCATGTATGTTATTTATCTATGTAAAATTCCACCTAATATCTCCGATTCTCAGTTTCCAGTTGTGCAACATGAAGGGCAGTTTGAGCCTTATTGAACATAAAGTAATACTTTATGATACTTTATTCTGTTGTGGGAGCTCTGAGTACCATACTGCTGCTAACTTGCAGAATAAGATTGTTAGGAATATTTAATAGATTGTGCTGTCTTTAGTCACTCAGTCATGTCTGACTTTTTGCAACTCTGGGGACTATAGCCTGCCAGGCTCCTCTGTCCATGGGAATTCTCCAGGCAAGAATACTGGAGTGGGCTGCCATTCCCTCTTCCAGGGGATCTTCCCAACCCAGGGATGGAGCCCAGGTCTCCCACATTGCAGGCAGATTCTTTACCAGGGAAGCCCATGAATACTGGAGTGGGTAGCCTGTCCGTCATCCCTACCCAGGAATCGAACCAGGGTTTCCTGCGTGGAAGGTGTGTTCTTTACCAGCCGAGCTGCCCGGGAAGCCCTATTTAATAGATTACCTGGACTTTATTCATCTCCAGTTTGTTCTTCTCATTAGCGCTCTGGTCTTGTTTGCCAGCTCCTTTCTTCTGAGGGCCTTTCCCAAAAAAGATGTAATTCACAAAGGCATATTCCAGCAGAGCCAGGAACACGAACACGAAGCAGCCCATCAGGTAGACGTCGATGGCCTTGACGTACGGGATCTTCGGCAGGGTCTCCCTGAGGTGCGTGCTAATGGTGGTCATGGTCAGCACGGTGGTGATGCCTGTGAAACAGAAAACGCAGCTGAGCTGAGTGCACTTGCTGAGTTTCCTGTTGAAGACAGATGACAGATACCATCCTCTTGTTAGTATCCCAGACTGATGGTAGTGATGCAATAAACCTCGAGGCGAAAAGGGCAGACCATTTAAAAGACAAAGCTGCAGGCTCCTTACATAGTTCATGAATGAATCGTAAAATGGGAAGCTCTGTGAGTATTGGCTTGAAAACTGTGTTTTAAAAAATAATGCACAAAGGAGAAAGAAAGGTGGATGGAAATATTAAAATCTCATTGATTCACCCAGTTTACTGTCCTATGTCCCTCATTCTGCTACATGCCACCTTCTTTCCTTCCTTCTCTCAGCATCTGTCACGTCCATCCTAACTCTGTTCTTGTAATACTAATCCCCACGGCAGCCACTACCGAACTGCAAGTCAGTGACCAGTTTAAGGAGACCTATTTCATTGCATGAACTAATATGTCCAGGTCATAAGGTCAATACTGCTTTTTAAAAGTATAACACAACATTCATCGTGAGTTGACATGGAAAGAAGAAACTAATAAAGTTCATGATTTGCATCAAGTATTTGATATATGGATTTTAAAATATAATAAAATCTTACTGACTTTCCTCCCTCAAATATTACCTCTATTTCCTTGATTCCAGAGACTAGAGTGAGTTAGCTCCCAGGAGTCAGGAAAAGGCTTCCTAAAAATTCAACTTCTTAAAGAAATTTAAGACTGTAGTCTTTTAGAAGGAAGATTTTTGCTTTGTCTACTTTGTTAAATGTATCATTCTTAACAGTATAATTTTTGTGTGTCTGTATAACATTTTGTGTTGATGATGGCGATGAAATGATGATTGGGGAAAATAAGAAGTGATGTTCCTACTGAGTCCTAAAATGTGCTGTATACTAATTTTACACACCTGTATAGGACTGCCCTGGTGGCTCAGACTGTGAAGAATCTGCAGTGTGGGAGACCCAAGTTTGAACTCTGGGATGGGAAGATCCCCTACAGAAGGGAGTGGCTACCTACTTCAGTAGTCTTGCCTTGACAGAGGAGCCTGGTGGGCTATAGTCCATGGGGTCACAATGAGCTGGACATGACTGAGTGACTAATATACACACATAGTGATTTTACAGTTGTGAACACATCTCTGGATTCTATGCAGTCATAACAGCCTGCTGAGTGGGACAGGACAGGTATATTGTTCCCATTTTATATCTAAGTAAACAGACTCTGAGATTAGCTATTTTACTGTAGATCACTGAGCTAGGGGCAAAAAAGCAAGGAGGTATGAAGCAAAGGCATTTAGAATAAAAGGAAAACCTAAAACTGGATGGAGTTCCTTACAAATAAAGACAAAAAACATAAAATGGATACTAAAGACAAAGGAAAACTGGCAAAGGGAATAGAAGTTCGAAAATGATAAGAGAGTAAAATAGTTTCAACATCATTTGCTAGTGAGATTATTCTATTTGGATTCCCTGATTTGACCACCCAGCTTTAGGAGAACAGAGGGAGTCAGAACTACTGTATAAAAAGTTTAAATCGTTGACATCAGTGATGGATTTAAATGTCCGGACTGATATGAAATGCCCTCAGAGTGGTACTGTTTACTTTTTTGAATAACATTTTAAATTTCCCGTAATATAATCCTATCTAACCTCTGGTACAGAAACAAACAACTCATTTAAAATACATCAATTCCACTTCTGCTCCTACTCCTTGGCTTGAATTTTTTTAAGTAAGGGGGGTTGGTAAATAAATTTTTTTTCTACTTGAGTAGGTTTTAAACTACCTTAGGTTTTACATTTCAAAAGACAGTTTTATTTTATTCATTATCTTTATATGCTGACATCTCTAATCAAAATATCATTAGCTTTGAGGATAAATGTGTAAAAAAGACAATTCATGACCTTGATGGTTCATATTCCCTGCTGCGGACATTGTCCAATATTTTTCTTTAACCACGGCATATATACGCATTCATGTTCATACTCACATAATATGTGCACATACATACGTATGATATGATAAACTATTGGTCTAGTTTTCTTAGTCTTGGAATGTTCAAAAGTTGATAAGGGGCTGCCTAGCACTTGACTTTGTGAGCCTTAGATACTCAACCAATAGAAATGAGCTGTAGACATGATGACTAGTCTAGGGGTGAAAGGTTATGCTGACTCTTTAATCCAGTTCTGTAGTCTCAACAGACCTAGGTATGTTAGGCCTATACCTAGCTAGGTATGCTAGCTTAGTCACAAATGGTGCTCTTTTGCATGCACAGATGCATGCGTGTGTGTGTGCATGAATAATCCCAGAAGATGATAAATGAAATGGCTCTGGGTCAAATAATAAGGCCAACCCACACAAACCCAGATTCATCAGACAGATCTTACATATTCTAACTTTCCAAGGAATCCTTTAAAATTAAATACAGCCTTTCAGTTTGCAGCAATTATTCAGTCATGGCAAGATTAATTCTGAATTTTGTTCTTCAGGAAAGAAACCATTTTTATTCTGTCCTTATCACAGATCATTAATACAGCTGATGAATATCTGTACCTTTCTCAAGTGCAAGAAGCTCCATTTAAGGGAGATTCAGATAGATAAAATTTAACTACATTTAATATTCAAAAGATAGTATTGACATAGCTTGTGAATGGTTACAAGATTTAGCTTTCTTCAGGTCCATTTGAAAATAATATAATAATGTTCTCCACCAAAGAAAGCAGGAACCAAGGAAGAAATCACAAAGTTAGTAAAAATTAGTGTAATGAGAATTTTAAAATATGCTCTAAGAAGCACTTATATAGGGTTGAATGCACTGCAATATTATTTTTTTTAATTTTGGTAAAGTGATAAAAGGACGTTATGTTGTAAAACATGCACTCTGTTAAGTGCTTACATGTAGATGTTTTATCACCGAGCACCCTTAGGGCAATCTCACCCTTTGGCTCTCTATGTGAGAAGCTCTTGCCCGCAGTGCTTCTCACTGGTTGTTATTTGAAGCGAAATCCCACCAGCCCTCTGGGGCGCTGGAATGCATTACCTAGTGCAACTCTGGCTGCAGATGCATCATAATTGATCCAAAACGACACCCAGGACAGAATTGTAATCAGTGTGGAAGGCATGTAGGTTTGCAAAATGAAGTAACCAATGTTTCTTTTGAGACGAAAACTTAGTGACAGTCGTGGGTATGCCCCTGAATGGAAAAAAATAAAAGAAAACATCAGATGGTCATTTGGTGGGCTCCACCTTCTTTCTCAGCACCCCTAGTCCATTTGGGGGGAAACTTCTCACCTGTTGTGAACTCCACCTTCTTCGACACCATCTTGTAGTCGACAATTGAAAACTGAGGGAGCTCAATTTTGTTGACGCCTGTTACTGCGCCCTCTCCTCCATTCCAGTAAAACTCAATGTCATCGGTGGTGTAGCCATCTGAAACGAAGAAACAGCAGAGTTGGATAAGGGTTCAGTTGGCCTAGAAATTCACTTTGAAGACAGTCGGGGATCTGAGAAAAAAATACCAGCGATTGATGACAAGATGATGTTTTAAATCAGGATGACAAAAGAGGTTTGTTGAGTGCTGTTGCTGACAGGCTGGCTGTGGTTGCACTGGGCGGATGGGCACAGCTGGCCTGGTGAACACAAGCTCTGTGAGCTTCAGTGGCATCTGCTACCACTGCTGCGTGTTTATTGTGTCTGCCAGTGGGGACTCTTTGATTAGATTGGAGGACGCCTGGATTCTGGGTGTCTTGGCATAGAAGACTGTTAAGAGTCCCTTGGGCTGCAGGGAGATCAAACCAGTCAGTCCTACAGGAAATCAACCCAAATATTTATTGGAAGGATTGATCCTGAAGCTGAAGGTCCAATACTTTGGCCACCTGATGCAAAGATCCAACACAATGGAAAAGACTCATGCTGGGAAAGATTGAAGGCAAAAGGCGGAGAGAGCAGAGGATGAGATGGTGAGATAGCATCGCCGACTCCACGCACGTGGATTTGAGCACCTCCAGGAGACAGTGAAGGACAGAAGAGCCTGGTGCGCCGCAGTCCCTGGGGCCGCAAAGAGCTGAACACGACTTAGTGACTGAACAGCATTTAATCACAACAAGTATAATAACAGAGCACATGTTTGTTAAGAGAGCTATAGAAAGAATCAATGGATGAAGTATAATGAAAGAACAAATTGGTACAGATCTGTTAAATGATCAATACATTCAAGATAGCAGTCTCTTTTTTTAAAAAAAATAAACTTAGGCAAGCTTCTATTTATATCTTTTGATTATAGCTAATGTATATGTGAAAATTTTAGGAACTATATGATTTTTTGATGATATTTTTATATCTTAATACTTATGAGAGTGAGCTTTAAGTAATTTAAGGAGAATATGAAGAGGATTATAGATTGTGACAGAAGGGTCTATCCTGAAATCTATTCTCCCTTTTATTTTTGCTCCCACTTGCCAGTAGTCTATTTAAGTTTATAGAATAGACATATATTATTAATATATAGTCTATATATTAATAATATATAGACACATATATTATCATATATTAGAATAGCTTGCATAAAAACAATGAATTGATATATCTAAAAGTCTAAAATTCACTTAAGACATAGAGAGGCTATATTTGTATCTTTCTATCTTCTAGAGACAAAGAGGGTCTTTCTAAGTTTCTTTTCTTTTTTATTCAATCCTTTTGTTTCAGCCTGTATTCTTATCTTCAAGCTCTGCACTGATATCCGCCTATCCCAAAGACCTGCTGTTCTCCCCTCTTCAGAGGAGAAGCCTCTGGTCTTCATGGAGTGGAGGTGTGGGGCTAGGGGTCTGGAGATTTAATTGCTTAGACTCTCTGATTTCCTGTTAATAGTCCTACCTTCATGCCTCCTGCCGCAGCTATTTAATTAGGCAATTCCTGAGCTTTTTTTGGTGGAGAGGGGTCTGTGTATAAATCTGTTTACCTGCTAAGTTAATTTTTTTATTTATATTCACCTCAAATAAAAAAGCGTCAAATTCTTCTTCATTTAAAAAGGAGAGAACCGGGGACTAGAAGCTTTGGTACTTAGATGGGGGTTAGAACAGTGCGATTAAGGAAGAAAGCTGGGGTGGGGATTTGGCGGGGCCTATTTAACGGAGGCTGCTAGCACTTATGTGACTAGAGCAACTGCTGCTTCCACAGCCCCTGATAAGATGTGTGTGTGTGCTAAGTCACTTTGCAACCCTGTGGGCCACAGCCCGCCAGGCTCCTCTGTCCATGGGACTCTCCAGGCAAGAACACTGGAGTGGGTTGCCATGCCCTCCTCCAGGGGATCTTCTGAACCCAGGGATCGAACCCACATCTCTTACATCTCCTGCATTGGCAGGCAAGTTCTTTACCACTAGCACCACCTGGGAAGCCCTTAATAAGATGTAACATGAACGTGTTAGTTGCTAAGTTGTGTCCGACTCTTTGCGACACCGTGGACTGCAGCCTGCCAGGCTCCTCTGTCCGTGGGATTCTCCCAGCAAGAATACTGGAGAGGATTGCCATTCCCTTCTCTAAGGGATCTTCCTGACCCAGGGATCAAACCCAGGTCTCCAGCATTGCAGTCAGATTCTTCACCATTTGAGCCATTCCCTTAATAAGATGTAGGAGAATTTTAAAAGTGGGGGGAGAGAGAGAGATGAGTACCTCCTGTGCATCAGTAGGGGAATGACAGCTTCCCTGGAGCCCACCATGCTTTCCACCTAGAACACTGTTTCCATTTAGGGTGCTCTGGCTATTGGGTCCAAACCCCAAGGGATATGCAAGAAAAACACAATATTTGTAAGGAAACCCAGTCATCCTAGGGAAGCAAAACAAGCAGAACATTCAAAATAGACATCATCTCATGAGAAGAACTGTGGGAGAAAGCAGACAAGAGTATGAACTTCTCATTTCCCGCCCTTATTCAAAATTTGGGAACACATAAGGATATATGATTAGCATGGGAAAAGTTCCTTACTTCCTCGTTCTGAAGCCCATAGGTTTTAATAAAAAAAGTGTGTTAGATGAATTGATGAGAAGATGCCACTGATGAGGCCAGATTAGCGGCTTGGATGACAGTTTGAACAAATTACAGAGAAGTGGAAAATATAAGGGCTAATATATGAATAGTGGGCATGAGTGAAAGAAGAAGAGGAGCTGTAACACACAAAAACAAAATACAAATTTCCCTGAATTTAACAACTAAACTATTTTGTCTATTGAGGGGCTCATTATATTGGGCAACCCTGATATCATTCCTGAACTCCAAGGTAAAATAATAATTTTACAATCTTCCAGACACAGAATGGAGGGTGTTTTCACAGGAAAAGCTATTGGACTCAGACATACAGCTTTAGAAATGAAGAGATTATAAAGGAAGGGATTATAGGGAAGGGATTAGAAAGGAAGGGATTATAGAACAACAATTCACAACAGCTGGAGTGAAAGCAAAAGGGCAGCAACTGAGACGCAAGAGTCTGGTTCTCGGCTGAAATACCACTTCCTTCCAGAGAAGACACATGAAGATCCGAGAACATTACCCAGGGACCTATTTGAGGAAACTACTCTACAGAGGACTCCAGTCAAACAAAGGAATCAGGATATCATCAGGGAAAGCACTTTGGAAACAGGGGGGTTGGGAAGAATTTTAAGACAACTTTGCTCAAATCTATGGAAATACATTTGAAAATTTGAATAAAACAGATAATTTTCTTATAAGAAAAGCATTAGCTAAAGCTTGAATCAGGAGAGACAGAAGATCAAAATACATGTATATGTGTGGCTGAGTCCCTTTGCTGTCCATGGAAACTATCACAGCCATACTCCAACATAAAATAAAAAAAATTAATTAAACAAACAAAAAATTTGATGTTACCCCTTACAAACAAGCACCAGATTCCAACATTTAAGAACTGATAATTCTATTTCTACTTAATTCCAAAGTATAAGCTATGAATAAAAACTTCCAAATTATTTTCATAAACAGAACATATTAGTGAAACAAGATCCAGGAGGACATTAAATGACATTGCATAACATAATTAAATAAACAACGTTTATTTCAGGAGTGCAAATGATTCAATATTAGAAAAATCTAGTAATGTACTTCATTATATTAACAGATCTAAGGAGAAAAAAAGCATATGATTATATACACAGGTGCTAAAAAGGCATCACTGCAGATGGTGACTGCAGCCATGAAATTAAAAGACGCTTACTCCTTGGAAGGAAAGTTATGACCAACCTAGACAGCATGTTAAAAAGCAGAGACATTACTTTGCCAACAAAGGTCTGCCTGGCCAAGGCTATGGTTTTTCCAGTAGTCATGTATGGATGTGAGTGTTGGACTGTGAAGAAAGCTGAGTGCCAAAGAATTGATGCTTTTGAACTGTGGTGTTAGAGAAGACTCTTGAGAGTCCCTTGGATTGCAAGGAGATCCAACCAGTCCATCCTAAAGGAGATCAGTCCTGGGTGTTCATTGGAAGGACTGATGTTGAAGCTGAAACTCCAATACTTTGGCCACCTCACGCGAAGAGTTGACTCATTGGAAAAGACCCTGATGCTGGGAGGGATTGAAGGCAGGGAGGAGAAGGGGACGACAGAGGATGAGATGGCTGGATGGCATCATCAACTCGATGGACATGGGTTTGAGCAAACTCCAGGAGTTGGTGATGGACAGGGAGGCCTGGCGTGCTGCGATTCATGGGGTCGCAAAGAGTCGGACATGACTAAGTGACTGAACTGAATTGAACTGAACTGAAAAAGGCATTTGACAAAATTTAATAGCCAGTCTGTTTTTTTAACAAAACAAACAACACCACCCAATAAATGTGACTATATGGATATTTCCATAATGTGGTAAGATATAACTTTCTGAGTCTCAAAACCAGAATCATGCTTATTGTGGAAATAGTGGACTATTCCCATGAAAGTTAAGAACAAAATAAGAGTGTCCACTGTCATTGCTATTATTTTTAACATTGTTCTGGAAACACTAACCATTAAGTAAGTGAATGAAAATTTTGAACTATAAAGTTGGAAAACTGCTGGTTAAAGTATTAAGATTAATTATACAATTGCATATCCAGTAAGCCCTAAAGAATTAACTGAATGACTATTACAAAAATAGAATTAGTATGATAATGGAGTACAAAATTACTACACAGAAATGAGTGGTTTTCATATATAAAAACAAAAATTTACAATGACTGTTTTTAAAATAGAGAAGAAATATCTAGTAATAAACTTAGAAACACAGGCAAGACTTATATGAAGCAATATTTGAAACACTTTTAAAAAGCACAAAAGAAGCCTTGAACAAATAAAAAGGCATACCATATTTCAAATAGGAAGACTCAACATCATAAGTTCGTTTATAATTTAATATGATTGCCTAGTAATACCAATGGGCTCTTTTTTGGGGGGGGGGAACTAGACAAAAGTGATTCTAAAATTAAAATAAACAGATTAGACAATCTAAGACAACTGTGAAAATTAAGACTCTTGACTTTGTGCTACTAACCTTAGCTTGACAGCCAGGCACTAACCTATGTGTGTGTGTTACTCACTGGATGAGTAGGTATTTATTGACTATGTGCTGGGAATGGAAAATCGCCATGGTTACAGTAGTGAATAAAACTGACATGGCCCCTGCCCTCTTGGAGATTGCATATTTCATGTAAAATGTTACATATTTCAGCACAAAATTCCTTTCTAAATCTTTCTGTGTGGATTGGCTTCCTTTCGTACATGTTCTAATATTTAGGAAAGCTAAAAACTACAGTTCCCAAGGTAAAGATTTAGGTACCCTTATTAAACGAATTTAAGTGATGTCAAGGTGATATTCGAGCGTTCATTTTGGTGCAGCTCATACATTGTAGAGGGGGCTCTGGAACCAGGAATCCTGGTTTTAACTTTCTGAGGTCCTGGAGTCAACATGATGGCAGGAGCTAGCTGATCACCAACTTCCTGGTGCGGTGAAGCGCTCAGTCCCCATGGTGGGGCCAGTCTGCGCTGCGGTGCTGGGAGTCATTTCCAGTTGCCCGGGCTAGACGAGCCTACTACTTCCACTTTTTAATTTTGTAAGCAGCACCTCCTTATTAAATCTCTTTCTGCTTGTTGCCAAATGGGCTTCTATAACAATTCTGCAACAAAAATCTAGATCGATCTGTTGTCTTTCTCTGCTAGGGAAGAATTATTTCCTCCAGATTTGGGATTACCAGAGCTTTTCATTAAAACCTCTGCTGTGGCCTCTGCTGGTCATTCATTTGCTCTTTCTGTGTCTCACATCCTGCTTTCTGAACTCTGTTCCGTACCTCTGGGGCCGGACTCTCTGTCTCTCTTGCTTCCTTTAGATGCCCGTAGGAAGAACGGGCTGAAGATTAGAAGGTAGAAGGGGGAGGCAAGGCCCTGGATTCTGTCTCTGACAAGGTGGCAGGGTTGCTGTTGCTGACAATCACTGCTGGACGGTGGGGGTGATTCCAGACTCTCACAGCACCTCTTTTGGCACCTCCACAAACAACCAGGACAGCATTTCTAATAGGATCCAACAGATTCAGGCTCATGGGCGCTTGCTTCTGGCTTTGGCTCCCTTAACACCCCTTTCTTCTTTCTCTCTTTTGCTTTTCCAGCTCTTCCAGTCTTTGTAATCAATTCTCTCTATTAAGTTCCCCTTTTTAAAAATTAATTAATTTATTTTGAGGCTAATTACTTTACAATATTGTAGTGGTTTTTGCCATAGATCGACCTGAATCAGCCATGGGTGTACATGTGTCCCCCATCCTGCACTCCCCTCCCACCTCCCGCCCCATCCCATCCCTCAGGGTCATCCCAGTGCACTGGCTTTGAGTGCCCTGTTTCATGCATCGAACTTGGACTGATGGTCTATCTCACATATGGAAAATACATGTTCAATGCTATTCTCAAATCATCCCACCCGCACATTCTCCCACAGAGTCCAAACGTCTGTCCTTAGATCTGTGTCTCTTTTGCTGTCTAGCATATAGGGTCATCATCACCATCTTTCTAAATACCATATATACGTGTTAATATACTGTATTGGTGTTTTTCTTTCTGACTTACTTCACTCTGTATAACAGGCTCTAGTTTCATCCACCTCATTTCCTTTTTGAAAAACCTTGAGTGGTTTCTGCTTTCACACTTTCTGTCAACACAGTACATCTTATTGTGAAAATATTTTACCTGTTTACATAGTTTTGTGTTTATCTCTGCCTTTTGTCTCCTCCATCTCTCATTATATTATATACTTTTTGAAAGCAAAGACCTTCTTTTAATCATTAAAACAATTCTCGATGCCTAGAACATATTTTGCCCATAGTTATGCATCTAACATATGTATTTCTGAATAAATGAATTTATGAATGTTGTTTGCTGCTTAGGGGTCTGAATTTATTGTCTCAAACTGGTAACCTGATATATAATTTATTTAGTAGCATTCTTGAGCCAGATACCCTCTTGATTACAATGATTCTGCCTACAGGAGCCTTACTGGTGGGTCTGGGCCCCAAGGAAATGGAAAAAGGTGCTTATTAATTTTAGGCTTACTGAGTAACTAGGTGATAAATTACAACCTCAGGCTGATCTTCAAGTTGTGGGATTCTATGGGAGAAATATGTAAGCAATATCTAGAGTTGAAGGACCAGAGATGGTTCAGTTTGGGGTTGAGAGGGGAGAGGATAGTAGTGAGCTTAAAACTTCTCATTGCCCCCCTTCTGCAGGGCAGCAGAGCCCTTCAGGGCCACGCCCAATAGCAGGGCAGGAGCACGGCTGTCAATCGCTGTGAATTTTAATAGGATTTAATGATTTATACAGTCAGTGGTCTGGGTCTGTATTCCCAAGCTCACTTGACTTTGTTAACTAAAACCTCGTTGGCTTAGTGTTCAAGCGGCTGAGATAATTACAGATGATTTGGGGGAAAAAATAATGCTCACTCCATTTTAGGTAGAAGTGTGAGTTCTCATGGGAACAATAATGGCAGCTGGATCCAAAGGAAAGAAGAGAGGCCTAGAAATAAGCTATTATTCAAAGATTACACAAGAACATTTTGCCACAGAGAGCGAACATCAATTTACTCACACCCAAACAACCTATTTACCAAAGGTTCCCTTTATGAACCAGTGACTTCACACAGTGTCTCAAAGCCGGAACACTTGGATACCAAGGATATTGTTTCCTAGCAACAATAACTACACAGAAGCTCTCACAATTTCCTCTCAGCCCCTGGGGACTTCTTAGTGGTGCAGAAAGTACAGATAAAATTAAGTTGATGTCAGTGGATAAAGATGCATGGAGCCAGTACAAATGTACAAAGAACTGGATGCTAGTATTTCCTTCACTTCTTGAAACACTCTATTTTGGATGCATTTTCTAACTTGGAAATAAAAATTACTCCCTGCTGTGCTTAACAGAGCTGGGAGGATGGTCTAAAATTGAACTGAACTGTGCTTTAGAGAATAGAGAGATTTCAGCTTCTAATCCACAAGTGGACACAAGTAAATGTGTTTCCCTCTGTGGCCACAGCCTTATCTCAAGGGCTTGATTGGTTTAAGCCAATTGGTAAAACTCCATCCTCTTTGCTATGGTGATTGGCTCAGGGTTAAGCAATAAGTCATGTCTAAAACAATTAGGTTATAGCAGTCTCCTGGCCACCTCTTTTGCTTGGAAATAGGCATGTGACCCAAGTTGGTCCTGTCCTAGAGAAAGCTAGGAATTGTGTTTAAAGGTTGTGTTTAAAAGTTCTCCCTTTCTCTTTTAGCTGTAGGTAAACAAGAAATGCTCAATGGAGAGTGTCCAGTCTAGCTATAAAAGCCGGTTTCTTCCCTTCTTGCTTATGCCAGTAATTATTAGCACCTAATTGAAGGCACTCATGATCAAGATTTTAGTTGACCTATTGAAACAGATTTAGTAGTCTGCCCCTCTCTGCTACCTTCCACATGAGGGCCAAAATATTAGAAAGTTATCAATATCTCTGGTCTAGGAGCTGTGTAGATCCTTCCTATTACAAAGTTATTAGATATTTGTAATGGTGCATCTCTGAAGCAGATAAGAAGCCTGTCTCTGTTCTTAGTCGCTCAGTCATGTCCAACTCTTTGCAACCCCATGGACCATAAACTGCCAGGCTCCTCTGTCCATGGGCAAAAATACTTAAGTGGGTTGGCATGCCCTCCTCCAAGGGATCTTCCCAACCCAGGAATTGAACCCAGGTCTCTCATATTGCAGGCGGATTCTTTACCATCTAAACTACTAGAAAGCTAGTTGGATCTAATCCTTTAAGTGGCTCCAAGTCTACTGTAACACTTACTCTAAAGGCTACTTGGGATTCCTTTCTCACTTATCTCTGTATCCTAAGAAGCAGTAAAGCAACCACAGAAGCCAGATTTTTAAAGCATTCTCACAAGTATTAAGAAATTGTAGGTACAAATCTAGGCAATGAGTCACTTTATAACCAACTCCCACCTGATGACTCACCATTTGAGTGATCATCCTGTCCCTAGGGATGGCCCTATCGTTATTTTCTTAGTCAACTCAACAGTTAATTGTATTTCTAGGTAATCATTAGAAAATATGTCTGTATAATAAGTAAAAATTCATCTTTTCTAAGAGCATTCACCATCTGATCTTTATCTGCCCCTTGTGCCAATAGAAAGCAAGCCAAGTGCATTTCTTATATGACAGTATCTCTTGTGTTCGAGCACACATCTCGTCATCCCTTTCACTGTTTCCTTCTGTAGGTCTGGTCCTCCCCAGGACGTTCTCAGCCTATGAAACCTCCTCTCAGTGGTCCCCAGGTTGCTGGTACACTCCATGAGCCACGGGACCCCACACTGAGAGGTGGCCACGTCTACCTGGGGTCTCACCCCTCCTCCTGTGTTATCTGGCAACTTTTCCTGTTGTACTGACTCACCCCCAAGATTAAACCTGCCCTGGTCATTGAGCCACCCCTGAGTGATTTAGAAATTCGGCAGCATCAGATCTGGAATTATGTCACATCCTTAAGTTTGAAATCTTCAAGTCCAGGGTTGTTTGTTGGTTTCCTAAGCATTCCTTGAGAGGTCCTCCACTATTTCCAGCCAGATCTAAGATGCACAAGAAGCAGAGTCAGGATTCTCAGTCTTCTTCTCATGCTGGTCAAACCTGGCCAGTTCCTATGTTTGCCCAATGTGTACATTTCCAGAATGACTTTCCAAAAGACCTGCTCATTCATATCTGATTGTTTAATACTGTATAATCCATTAATGTTGTCTATACTTGGTCATCCCCTTTTAAAGACTTTTAGATCCCAAGTATCTTTGCTTTTGGAGACAGCTTCCCACTTCATTTTCAATATATAAAAATGTATTCACATTCCTGTTAAACTTAATTTATGTGTCACTAATAAAAGTACTAATTTAAAAAGTCACTAATAAAAAAATAAAACCACTAGAACATTCAGGAATGACCTAAATCAAATCTGTAACGATTATACAGGGGAAGCGAGAAATAGATTTAAGGGACTAGATTTGATAGACAGAGTGCCTTATGAACTATGGATGGAGGTTCGTGACATTGTACAGGAGATTTGGATCAAAACCACCCCAAGAAAAAGGAATACAAAAAAAGCAAATGGTTGTCTGAGGAGGCCTTACAAATAGCTGTGAAAAGAAGAGGAGTGAAAAGCAAAGGAGGAAAGGAAAGATACTCCCATTTGAATGCAGAGTTCCAAAGAATAGCAAGGAAAGATAAGAAAGCTTTCCTCAGCGATCAGTGCAAAGAAATAGAGGGAAACAACAGAATGGGAAAGACTAGAGATCTCTTCAAGAAAATTAGAGACACCAAGGGAACATTTCATGCAAAGATGGGTTCGATAAAGGACAGAAATGGTATGGACTTAACAGAAGCAGAAGATATTAAGAAGAGGTAGCAAGAATACAAGAAGAATTATACAAAAAAGATCTTCATGAACCAGATAATCATGATGGTGTGATCACTCACCTAGAGCCAGACATCCTAGATGCGAAGACAAGTGGGCCTTAGGAAGCATCACTATGAACAAAGCTAGTGGAGGTGATGGAATTCCAGTTGAGCGATTTCAAATCCTAAAAGATGATGCTGTGAAAGTGCTGCACTCAATAACTTAGCAAATTTGGAAAATTTAGCAGTGGTCACAGGACTGGAAAAGGTCAGTTTTCATTCCAATCACAAATGAAGGCAATGCCAAAGAATGATCAAACTACCACATAATTGCACTCATCTCACATGCTAGCAAAGTAATGCTCAAAATTCTCCAAGCCAGGCTTCAACAGTACATGAACTGAGAACTTCCAGATGTTCAACTGGATTTAGAAAAGGCAGAGGAACCAGAGATCAAATTGCCAACATCCGCTGGATCATTGAAAAAGCAAGAGAGTTCCAGAAAAACATCTATTTCTGCTTTACTGCTTATGCCAAAGCCTTTGATTGTGTGGATCACAATAAACTGTGGAAAATTCTGAAAGAGATGGGAATACCAGACCACATGACCTGCCTCTTGAGAACTCTGTATGCGGGTCAGGAAACAACAGTTAGAACTGGACATGGAACAACAGACTGGTTCCAAATAGGAAAAGGAGTACGTCAAGGCTGTATGTTGTCACCCTACTTATTTAACTTGTATGCAGAGTACATCATGAGAAACGCTGGGCTGGATGAAGCACAGGCTGGAATCAAGATTGCTGAGAGAAATATCAATAACCTCAGATGTGCAGATGACACCACCCTTACAGCAGAAAGTGAAGAGGAACTAAAGAACCTCTTGATGAAAGTGAAAGAGGAGAGTGAAAAAGTTGGGTTAAAGCTCAACATTCAGAAAACTAAGATCATGGCATCTGGTCCCATCACTTCATGGCAAATAAATGGAAAAAGAGTGGAAACAGTGTCAGACTTTATTTTCTGGGGCTCCAAAATCATTGCAGATGGTGATTGCAGCCATGAAATTAAAAGATGCTTACTCCTTGGAAGGAAAGTTATGACCAACCTAGACAGCCTATTAAAAGATAGAGACATTACTTTGCCAACAAAAGTCCATCTAGTCAAGGCTATGGTTTTTCCAATAGTCATGTATGGATGGGAGAGTTGGACTGTGAAGAAAGGTAAGCACTGAAGAATTGATGCTTTTGAACTGTGGTGTTGGAGAAGACTCTTGAGAGTCCCTTGGACTGCAAGGAGATCCAACCAGTCCATCCTAAAGGAGATCAGTCCTGGGTGTTCATTGGAAGGACTGATGCTGAAGCTGAAACTCCAATACTTTGGCCACCTCATGCGAAGAACTAACTCATTGGAAAAGACCCTGATGCTGGGAAAGATTGAAGGCGGGAGGAGAAGGGGAGGACAGAGGATGAGATGGTTGGATGGCATCACTGACTCGATGGACATGGGTTTGACTAAACCCTGGGAGATGTTGATAGACAGGGAGGCCTGGCGTGCTGCAGTCCATGGGGTCACTAAGAGTCGGACACGACTGAGGGACAACTGAATAAAAGTACTGGAATGCAGGTGACTTGTTAACATCATGTTATATTTGTTTTAATATTATAGTTTCCCTGGTGGCTCAGCTGGTAAAGAATCTGCCCACAATGCAGGAGACCTGGGTTCGATCCCTGGGTTGGGAAAATTCCCCGGAGAAGGGAAAGGCTACCCACTCCAGTATTCTGGTCTGGAGAATTCTATGGACTCTATAGTCCACGGGGTCACAAAGAGTTGGACACGACTGAGTGACTTTCACTTTCACTTTTCCTTTATGTATCTTGGATCCAATAATTTAAGATCCTTGATAAACTCAGAGTATGTAGACATTTGCCTATAGTACTTGATGGAGAAATGATTTTGCTGGAGCCTAGATACCAACTGGGCTCTAGTACACTGCCTAAGATCTCCTTCTATGCTTTATTTGAAATATATCCAGTTTCTCCTAAATTTACCGCTGGTGGGAATTCTGCTGCCATCATCAGATCTTCTGATCCTGACTGTGGCTTGTCCTGACACCTAAATTGGCTCCCACCCGGGATTTCTCAAGATGAAATTGTCCGGCAGGTTGGACTGCACGCCCTAGCCGTCCCCACGGGTTATTCAGGTGCCCCCCTGAGGCCGGAGCCTCTGTCTGACCCTGTCTGACCTCCTGCCTCTACCATCTTTTCTGGCCTCACACTGATGAAGTTCCTACATGCTTTCTGCCATACCTGTCCAAATCACAGTATTCTTGGTATAGCTAGCTAGCAAAGAGCAACACTTTTCTTATTCTAGTCATCCGTTAAAGCAGCACAAGTTTAAGTGAGCTTTTTGACAGTCACATTATTTTTTTCCCTTGGATTCAAACTTAGGATCTAATATGCTGCTGCTGCTGCTAAGTCACTTCAGTCGTGTCCGACTCTGTGCGACCCCATAGACGGCAGCCCACCAGGCTCTGCTGTCCCTGGGATTCTCCAGGCAAGAACACTGGAGTGGGCTGCCATTTCCTTCTCCAATGCATGAAAGTGAAAAGGGAAAGTGAAGTCGCTCAGTCGTGTCCGACTCTTCGAGACCCCATGGACTGCAGCCCACCAGGCTCTTCCATCCATGGGATTTTCCAGGCAAGAGTACTAGAGTGTGTTGCCATTTCCTTCTCCGAGGATCTAATATAGTCCCCAATAAATGTTATCTTATTCAATTTAACTTGCTGTTGAGGCTTTTTTTTTAATCTTTATTTGCTCACCTGTGCTTCATGTTCTCTTCAAATTTGATAAAGATACCTTTTATCATTATTCTCTTGATTAAGACAAATGTGGGATGTCAGAGACAAAGATAGAGATCTGTTATAGTCTATTGGCAATGTTACCTTAGACTGATATAAAAAATCTTTAATCAGCATTTTGCAGGGTGGCACCATCTTCTATTCATTTAATATTCACCTAACAGTTTTAGCTTTGAGTTTGTATCTCCATATGTATCAGTATCAAGTCTATTTTGACTTGTGTTTGGAGAAATCAAGCTGCTTCTGTGGATTACTGAGAACTTTTCTATGGGATCCGGGGCTAGAATCTTTCCCAGACTGAATCAGCCTCATCAGCCTAAGTGTCTTTGAATTTCTTTCTAACCTTTTGGAACATGGAGTGGTGTATTCCATTCTGTCAACACTAAGACTTGTTTAGTGTACTAATGGTGTGTAGGCTCATGATAATAACTTTCCCTTCACAATGCCTAGCTAATGAGCGATATTGAATTAATATATGTGGGCACATATGTTTTAGGCAAATTATCGGTTAAAGATCAGAAACAGGGGTGCTGTATGTCCAAAATCAGTGGTGAAGTAAAAGACAATCACACCTGGAAATGCTAAAACCTTGCTATTAAGTGTTTCCTTATGTGTTTTTTTTACCAATGGAAGTTACTCAGTACAAACAACTACTAGCCATCTGCATTTTATTGTCTTAATAGTCAAAGGAGAATATTTTATATCTTAAAAAATTCTTATCCATCTCTTTTTAACTTACATTAATTTCAATGTAGTTAATAGTGGTATCTCTTTATGTGCTGACCATGGATTTTTTATTTTAAAAAATTTATGTGGTGAATATGTAAAAATCTTAAAAATAGAACCCCAGTAAATCATTTTTTTGTGTGTGTTCTAAAAAATGCCTAAATATTAAGTTCATATCTGTGAAAATTATTTGTATGCCCTGTAGAGGGCAGTCAAGACCTTCCAGACTTACAGGCAGAGACAGGATACTGTCTGAACAGTTAATTATTTTCAACTGCAGGAGTTTTACATTTTTCCTGACTATTTTAGCTTTGGATCACTGATTCCCACAAGGTTTTATTTTAAAATTCATTTATGTTAAATAACACTAGAACAATTCTGATTAATATATCTAGTCACAGATTCATATTTTTAGCTAGAAATATCTATTTGTATTTGAATACATACAACTCTAATTGTTACTAGAATGACTATAACAAATGACTTGTTTTGGTATATTTAATGGTTAAGTTGTAATCTCACTACATCTTCAAAATTACAGACTATGCTAGTTTAGCCATGCATATGAATTAACAAACATTTATGTGAAGAAAATGGACCCATCCTTCACGTCTCTCATTATTATTATGCAACTGGTAGCAATGAAATGCATTGAGCTAAAAATCAGCCTTCTATCAGGTCAAAGTTAATTTTAATTTATATTGACTAACTTGCCTAGTTCCTAATTTCTTTTATCTATAAGCTATGTCTTTTAATCTCATATACCATATCAATCACATTCAGATACCGTTTACTGAGACCCATTCCATTCAGTTTCTAAATGATGCCTTCTACATTTGTGAATGAAAAGTATGTATTCCCTGCCTGGATTTTCACAAATGTGTTGCACACAACACACAGTAATAAATATAGTAGCCTTAGGAAGCATCACTATGAACAAAGCTAGTGGAGGTGATGGAATTCCAGTTGAGCTATTTCAAATCCTAAAAGACGATGCTGTGAAAGTGCTGCACTCAATATGCCAGCAAATTTGGAAAACTCAGCAGTGGCCACAGAACTGGAAAAGGTCAGTTTTCATTCCAATCACAAAGGAAGGCAATGCCAAAGAATGTTCAAACTACCACACAATTGCATTCATCTCACACACTAGCAAAGTAATGCTCAAAATTCTCCAAGCTAGGCTTGAATAGTACATGAACCAAGAACTTTCAGATGTTCAAGCTGGATTTAGAAAAGGCAGAGGAACCAGAGATCAAATGGCCAACATCCATTGAATCATAGAAAAAGCAAGAGAATTCCTGAAAAATACCTATTTCTGCTTCATTGATTATGCTAAAGCCTTTGACTATGTGGATCACAACAAACTGTGGAACATTCTTAAAAAGATGGGAATACCAGATCACGTTACCTGCCTCCTGAGAAACCTGTGTGCAGGTCAAGAAGCAGCAGTTAGAACAAGACATGGTACAACAGACCAGTTCAAAACTGGGAAAGGAGTATGTTAAGGCTGTATATTGTCACCCTGCTTATTTAACTTCTAGGCAGAGTACATCATGCAAAATGCCAGGCTGGATGAAGCACAGGCTGGAATCAAGATTGCTGAGAGAAATATCAATAACCTCAGATATGCAGATGATAGAAAGTGAGTAGGAACTAAAGAGCCTCTTGATGAAAGTGAAAGAGGAAGATGAAAAAGCTGGCTTAAAACCCAACATTAAAAAAACAAATATCATGGCATCTGGTCCCATCACTTCATGGCAAATAGATGGGGTAACAATGGAAACAGTGACAGACTTTATTTTCTCGGACTTCAAAATCACTGTAGAAAGTGACTGCAACCATGAAATTAAAAGATGCTTGCTCCTTGGAAGAAAAGCTTTGACCAAGCTTTTTAACAGCTGTTAAAAAGCAGAGACATTACTTTGATGACAAAGGTCCATCTAGTCAAAGCTATGGTTTTTCCAGTAATCATGTATGGATGGGAGAGTTGGACCATAAAGAAGGCTGAGTGATGAAGGATTGATGCTTTTGAACTGTGGGGTTGGAGAAGACTCTAAAGAGTCCCTTGTACTGCAAGGAGATCAAACCTAAAGGAAGACCTAAATGAAATCAATCCTAAAGGAAATCAATCCTGAATATTCATTGGAAGGTCTGATGCTGAAGCTGAAGCTCCAATACTTTGGCTACCTGATGTGAAGAGCCTGATGCTGGGAAAGATTGAAGGCATGTGGGGACGGGGACGACTAGGATGAGATGGTTGGATGGCACCACCGACTCAATGGACATGAGTTTGAGCAAGCCCCGGGAGTTAGTGAAGGACAGGGAAGCCTGGCATGCTGCAGTCCATGGGCAGAGGTCATGGTGCAAAGAGTCGGACACGACAGAGCAACTGAACAAGAACAACCAAGCTCTAGTATCTGAAAGCGATTGGCTTTATTTTCCAGCGAGATATAGCTTTTTTCAACTTGCAATTCTCAACCATTTTTGAATATCCCGTGTTCTTTTGGATTTCCTTTAGGATCAAGCTGGATAGCTCTAGCAACTAGGAGGCCATGCGCTTTTGTGGCTCACAAACTATTATACGTTTTTGTATAATTTCTTGGCTTTTGAAGTCCTCGTGAATAGAATGTTGAAGAGCTGACACTTCACAGTTGTTTGTATCTACAGTTTATCTGTGCTCATTCCCAAGTGCTAGATTGGTGTCATGGAGGTTATTGTGGTAGGCTTGTTGGGCACATTAATATCTGTGTTTTAAAAATTGCATTGTGTCTGTGCATGATGGAAAAAAAAACCTATCAGATCATTACTGGATTTGCTGGAATTGATTTTTCACTCCCTGTAACTTGGCAGTTACACTGATGAAACATGTGGCTCACTGCCATTTTATTTATGTTCAGGGTTTTATTTCTGATGTCCATGAAATAGGGAGATAGACAAATATAATTTATCTTTGAAGATGCTTGACATAGGAGTCTGAGAGCAACAGGTAGGAAAGGGCGTTGTCCTACGGTTATTGCCTGATCTCAGGCCAGGGGAGGAAAACAGCGAGCATCATTTTCACTTTCAGAGGAGGGAAATGGAAGTACAGATTTCCATGACCTGATTGGGAAAGCTGAATGCTTCCAAGTTTCTATCTGTGGAAAAGGGGCCAGTAATCTGCAGTACCTGACTCACAGGGAAGATAAACAAGTTACAGCTACTGAGTGCTTCTTAGAAGCAATCTATCTTCAAAATACTTACAAGCATTACACAGGCATCACCTGTTGCTTCCGGATAGGTCTGTAGCCTTGTTCTCAACCAAGGGTGGCTTCCTCTGCCCAGGGGGCATGTGGGGACACCTGAAGGCATTTTCTGCTGTCATAACTTGAGGGGTGGATGCTACTAGTATCTAGTGACTAGAGGCCAGGGATGATGCTTGACATTCTGCAGTAGTCCGGGCAGTGCTCAGCATGAATTATCCAGCCCAGCATTCCAGTAATGCTGATGTTGGGACACTTTGGTCCATAGCTAAAGGGTAGAATGTGGTTGGTAGAAGGTCATATTAAGACTATGGGGGAGAGGAGGGATAGATAGAGAGTTTGGATAGATAGACACCCTGCTATATTTAAAATGAATAACCAAAAGGACCTGTAGTGTAGCACAGGGAACTCTGCTCAATATTATGTATTAATACTAACTTAAGACAGGAAAAGAATTTGAAAAGGAATAAAAAAAATAGAACTGTTTAGCACATAGCTAATAATAAAGTTTCTTAAGAGGTAAAAAAAGAAAAGGCTATTTGTATTGGCGTTATGGCAAGTGGTTCATAATTTACTTAGATCTCATTCTAAGCAGACAGATATTTCATGAAAGGAAGATATAGGCTTGTTTTGTCCTCAAATCACAAATAGAGTTTCTTATAATCTAAGGGCCTCAGGCCAAGACAGTAAGATTGTGATTACATGCTACCTGAGCTGAGGCTGGGGAGAGGGAAAATTGACCCCTTGGGGAACCTGACTAACAAGCATGGCAAATTCCTGACTCTGGTTTAGAAGATACTGGCCTGAAAGAAGGATGTCCATATACAAACTTTCTGAAGAATTCTTTTCACCCTCAACTCTCCCAACACATAACATAATTTAACACTCCAAGGAAGGGAACAGGGGGAAGAGAGCAGAGGGGAAGGAAGAATCAGATGTGAATTGGGGAAGCCCTGGCTGCCTCTGCCCCTTCGTGCTGGGTTCTGTGGTGTGGGTATGAAGCTAGACAGCTGCTTTAAGGTTCTGGGTAGGAGTGGAGCCTGTGCTTTATGCTGAAGGCAAGCAAGTATTGCAGAAAGCATTATTCATCCCACTATTTATGACAACAGTTGCTTTCTTAAAGCTGCAGAATGCTAGAGACAGCTCCATCTGAGTTTCTTGTGGGTTTTTAAGAGCGAGGGAGGATTCCAGAGGGTTGTGGTTGGCAGATGTGCCCTGGGAGAAAACTTGTGTTCGAGGAAGACATCTCAGCGCTACCTCATTGGAAGGATACAGCATGGACCGGGCTCAAAGGCCCAGTTAAGTCTTGTGCACGTCGCTAGTGCCACAAACATTCAGCGGGACCTGGGCCGGCACCCACAGAGTGCCTCGTTGCCATCAGAGTGAGACCTGATTTCACCTGTGCTGTGATGCAAACAGGAGACGTTATCTCTGAGGTCAGAGGCTGGCCTAGGACCCAGCGGATGGAGCATGAAAGTAGAACAGCTCCTCTCTGACCCCCTTGTGCAACGCACCCTAAGTACTTCCAGAGTTTAGGATCAGCCCTGGGAGAGCAGCGGCACAAAAGAGCAACGCTGCCGACAGACCAGGTCGCGTCCCCTCCGCTCCCCCGGCATTTACTCTGGTGTCCTCTGAGCGCGCCGGTAACATCCGGGGAAGAGCAGAAGAAAGAAACAGCCCTGATGTTCCCGAGTCTACACCTGAGTGTCTGAGCAAGTGCTGAACTTGGGAGATTACGGATAAATTATGAGAGTAATTGAAATTTAAAATAAATTTTTAAATTTACACAGTTTAAAAATTAAATGGATACATTTTAGTTTATAGATTGAAATTCTTACCTATATTAGCTGTATCTATGGGGAAAAAAGTACAGAGATTACGAAGTCTAGCGTCTTGCCCCTACTCTCCACACAATATCTAAAGGCCATATTAGAACTTGAGCAAAAAGATGCACAGTTAGCATCTCATAAAACAACATAGCTGGGGCTGTAACAGTGGGATGGGTGAAATTTTCTTTCCAAAGAATCTCCATTTGGATATTTTCAATCTTATGAATCGGTGCTCAATTTCCAGAAGTTCACGCTATCAAAATACGTATTTTAAAATTGTACTAGAAGAATCCTTTAGCATAGTCTTTTTATGCCACACTTTCAGATTTTTCAGCTGTACTTTGGTTTAATCCACATGATGCTGCCCAAGGGACCGTGAAACTGAAGATAATGGTGTCCACTGATCTAGATTGCTTTTAAGCAGGTACTCTGGTTATTAATTTTCATTCAAAAGGAAGTCTTTGGCTGGGTTATTTTTTCTAGAGATGAAACCAGTCTATCCTCCTGAGAATTCTTTGAGAAATTCCATATCAATATTAATCTTAAAACCCCACAGCTTGCCTATTTCTTTCTTGTTGAAGATTACCTTTTACTAAAAAAGTATTAGTAGGCAACTGTTTGTTGATACCTGATTAGATGTTCCATGCAGTAAGACCTTTTAATTCTGAGGCAAGCAATACACGTCATTCAACCCATACAACAGCCAGTTAGGAAGAAATTATTATGTCCATAGTAATCATTAGGATGCTGAGGTTTAGTCTGTTTAGGGAACACAGTAACAAACCATGTTAGGGCAGCATTTCTAAAATCTTTCTTCCCTACCACACTGCCTAGTTTCATTCTTATTAATTTATACTACTAATTCATACTTCTAGTCATATGCTATAGAGAGAATGACTCTGTACCTTACTAGGTTGAAGCTTATGAAAATGTTGCTATTTGACCTTTTACGGACCAAAGTCAGCAATTTCCTGTGTGTAATCTTACTATAGTACAGCATGCAGTGGCTCAGCTCAGTTAAAAAAGTGTGAGAGTCTGTGGACGGGTTGTGATCTATCACCCCATTCGTATTTCAGATTGTACTGCTAATCTGTAATCTTGAATAGAGTGAAGAATTGAAAAGATATGCATAAGTCATTTTGAATCCATCACCCCAGAAGGAAAAGACGTCAGAGCAGTTCTTACGTGACAGAGAGAAACAGACATGGAATTCTGGTCTGAGCTCTGCCACTTACCGCTTCTGACCTCTCCTAGGGTGGAGCCATGCTGAATCTCAGCTACTTTTTCTGAGAAATGAGGCTAATCATAATGATCTCACAGAGATGCAATTACTGACAAATTTAATTAAAAACAAAAGTGTTCATTGCATGCTTACTATGCCCAGGCATTGGGATGAGTTTTTGGTGTACACAGATCAATAAAATCTTTACTCTGCCTTTTATCCTGAAGGAGTTCATCACTTTCAGAGATAAGAGAAATAAATAGATACAATATAATGTTAAAAGTGCTAAAATAATGGAATGTACAAAATGTTACAGAAGCAGCAAGGAGGAAATGTAACCGTCATCCACTAGAGCAACCTGAGTGTGGAAAGTTCATGTTCCATTCAGTTCAGTTCAGTTCAGTCGCTCAGTCGGGTCCAACTCTCTGCGACCCCATGAATCACAGCACACCAGGCCTCCCTGTCCATCACCAACTCCCGGAGGTTGCAAAACTCATGTCCATCGAGTCGGTGATGCCATCCAGCCATCTCATCTTCTGTCGTCCCCTCTCCCCCTGGCTTCAATCTTTCCAGTGAGTTTTCCAAGGAGTCAGTTCTTCGCATCAGGTGGCCAAAGTCTTGGAGCTTCAGCTTCAGCATCAGTCTTTCCAATGAATATTCAGGACTGATCTCCTTTAGGATGGACTGGTTGGATCTCCTTACTGTCCAAGGGACTCTCAAGAGTCTTCTCCAACACCACAGTTCAAAAGCATCAATCTTTCATCGCTCAGCCTTCTCTGTGGTCCAACTCTTTACATCCACACATGACTACTGAAAAAAACATGGCTTTGACTGGATGGACCTTTGTCGGTAAAGTAATGTCTCTGCTTTTTAATATGCTGTCTAGGTTTCTCATAGCTTTTCTTCCAAGGAGCAAGTGTCTTTTAATTTCATGGCTGCATTCACCATTTGCAGTGATTTTGAATGTTCATACTCTAATAAGCTTTTTACTAAATATTGGTTGAATAAATGAAGGATTCATGGATGCTGAGGAAGAAGATTGGGAATAAAACTTTTCTTTGCCTCTTTCATATCCTCACTGTGCTCTCGCTAGTCAAACATGTCAGCCTAACTGGTGTCTCTCTCCTCCTCTTATGGACTTCCTTCTGCAATAGCTTGTTTTATGTTTTATGGTAATTCAGCAAAGAAGAAAAATATATTCCTGGTATGATTCTAAACTGGCAAGACCGGAAAATATTTCAAATGCACAGCAAAGAAAACGAAAGAACAAAAAAGGCAACCTACAGGATGGGACAAAATATTTACAAATCATAATCAGGATAAGGGGTTAATATCCAAAATATACAAGGAATTCATACAACTCAATAGCAAAATGCCAAATAATCCCATTAAAAAATTGTGCAATGAACCTGAATACACATTTTCTCATAGACATAGAATTGGCTAACAGGTATATGAAAAGGTGTTCAACATCATTATCAGGGAATCATGAATCAAAATCACAAGGACATACCACCTCATACCCGTTAGAATAGCTATTATCAAAAAGAAATATACATTTTGGTGAGGGTATAGGGGGAAAAAAAGAACTCTTGTGCACTGTGGAAAAGTATATTTTGTGGGAAAGTATATTGATACATATGTTATGGAAGATATTATGGAGTTTTCTCAAAAAATTTAAAAAAAGAAAATACCTTACAATCCAGCAATTTCACTTTCAGGTATTATCCAAGGAGATGAACTCATTATCTCAAAGGGATATCTGCATTCCCACATTCACTGTACACACACACACACACACACACACACACACACACACACTCAGATACTGTTTGCCAGTTGTGAGCACAGGATGAACCTGTTGGACATTATGCTAAGTGAAATAATGATACAGGAAGACAAATATCACCTGATCTCACTTACACATGGAATTAATGGCCTAACTCCCAGATCAACTGGGCCCTTTTAAGCTTCTGTCTTACCTGTTCTCTTAGGTGTATGTATTGTTGCTGTTTACTTTCTCTCCGAACCTCACTTTTTCTCAATTTTTTTTAAAAAACATTTCTGCGCTCTCTTGTCTGTCTCTGACAGTTTCTCTCCCTCTTGGGGTTTTCTCTCAAATCAAAAACTATGATGTTCTTTAGGGAACATCCTAGTCTTCTTGGGTAATACTTCCAATCTTGGTTTTAACTACTGATGATGATTTCTAACCCTTAAATATTTCTAGGATATAATTCTTGTTCGAGACTTAGACTTCAAATTTCCAACAATCCACGTGTCATCCTCAGATGAAAATTCCTCCCATAAAACTCAAAATGTTTATCACTTCATCTCCTAAACACTCTGTCCCCCTGCTGGTAGCCCCACCCCCCACTCCCAGTTCAAGGCAGTGTCATTCAAGGCAGTGGTCACTTGTGGGAGCCATCCTTCATTCTGTTTTGTCACTTACTGTGAATGACCCTACGAATATTTGTTGTTGTTTTTGTCCGTTCCTGGACACAGGGAAGATCATATTTCCCAGACCCTCTGCAATTAGTCAGGGCCACGTGACTACTTCTCATCAGTGGGCTACACCAACAAGATCAAAGAGATGATACGTATTCTTCAGGCCAAAGCCCGTGTCTCAATGGCCTTTCCCTTTCTGTAATGACCCAAGAAGCATTCTCTTTAAGATGGTGTTGCTACAAGATCATAGACTCTCCATCGGCTGGGTCCCTGAGTGATTCTGTGGAGCAGAACCCCTCCTCCATATCAATTTGTGATGGACAATGTAAACAGAGTAGACGCCTTTGCTGTGAGTCATTGAAATTTTCATGAGTGTTTCTGACTGCAGCATGACCCAGCTTTCCCACTGATACATTTACCTCATCTGATACATAAAAACTTCTTTCAGATTTCCTCTCTCCTGTCTCTATCACCTTACTTCTATTCATGGTTGCTTTCTTGGATAGCTTCCACAGCCACCTAGCTGGCTTCACTAAATAGTCAAATTTTTATCCTTTCAGATTCATCTTTAACACATATACCAGGGTGCTTAATTTAAAATACAAATATGACAATATCACTCGCAGCTTGAATCTTTTAATGATCCCTCATTACTTATAACAGTAATTTAAAAATTTGTTCCCTGGAACAGTTAATTGGTATCTGGAAAAAAAAATTTCTAAAAGACTATGTCCCCAGGTTCAAGAAGATTGTATGGTAATGCACATCATCTCAGAGGTTTACAAATGTACTGCAGTAGGATATTAAAATATCGTGAAGTAAGACATCAGTATAATTTGTTTTCAATAGTCCTTTCCCCCAATTATGGAGCCCCTAGTCATTTTAGAAGAATACCTTCTAGCATCAGAGTAGCAGAATATTATCTAAGCTCTTCCCTTGGCTTCAAGGCTTTTTATGATTACCCTCTGTCTGTGCCTTGAGGGTCTTATTCTACCACCTTCTGCTGCACCGTTTATGTTTCAGCAACTTTGAATGTGTACAGATCTTGCACATACTGTCCATGGAAGAAGTTTGCATTTGGCAGTGATATTTACTTCACCTGGAACATGGTGGCCCCAACCCCATGCCAGTCACTCACATATCTCATGGTTAGTCTCTCACACTGAGTTTAGAGGATGTTTGCTGCAGGAAGATATCATGTAAGACCTGAAATTAAGGCTCTATATCGTGTGTTGCCTTGACATCTCATGAGATCAGGAGGGCTTTGATCTGCTCCTGTGGATAAGGTCCCCTAGACAAATAACCCTCTTCATCATGGGGACCGGGCAAGGTCCCACACGCCCCTGAGTCATGGGCTGTGGCTCCCGGCCAGCCTGTAGAGTCGTTCAAACAAGCCAATCATGTCCAGCCCACCCTGTGGAGACCAGGGGCATCTCACCCTGTTAATACTGCAAAGCCTGCTTCCCACAGCCCCTGTTGGCTCACTGTGCCCCTGAGTGGAATCCTCGTGTAGCCTTGCACGGCATATGGTGTCCTCCCCGTGTGACTGACCGACGGCTGCTGTGGCTCCGGTCCTCTGCAGACGCCACATGTTCACGCCCCAGTGCAGGCACATCTCCCTTGCCAACAGAATGACGAGGAGGCGGTTAAAGCAGAGACCTTCCTGTACATCGTATTTCACATCTAGTTCAGTCTGGCCCCATTAGCACGTTGTATGTATGTTTCTTTAGACTTACCACATTTCATGGTAACCGTGTCTTTTTTTAAAAATTTTTATTTATTTATTTATTTTTATTAGTTGGAGGCTAATTACTTTACAATATTGTAGTGGTTTTTGCCATACATTGACATGAATCAGCCATGGATTTACATGTGTTCCCCATCCTGAACCCCCCTCCCACCTCCCTCCCCATCTCATCCCTCTGGGTCATCCCAGTGCACCAGCCCCAAGCACTTGTCTCATGCATCCAACCTGGACTGGCGATCTGTTTCACAATTGATAGTATACATGTTTCAATGCTGTTCTCTCAGATCATCCCACCCTTGCCTTCTCCCATAGAGTTCAAAAGTCTGTTCTATACATCTGTGACTCTTTTTCTCTCTTGCATACAGGGTTATCATTACCATCTTTCTAAATTCCATATATATGCATTAGTATACTGTATTGGTGTTTTTCTTTCTTGCTTACTTCACTCTGTATAATGGGCTCCAGTTTCATCCACCTCATTAGAACAGATTCAAATGTATTCTTTTTAATGGCTGAGTAATATTCCATTGTGTATATGTACCACAACTTTCTTATCCATTCATCTGCTGATGGGCATCTAGGTTGCTTCCATGTCCTGGCTATTATAAACAGTGCTGCGATGAACATTGGGGTGTACGTGTCTCTTTCAGATCTGGTTTCCTCGGTGTGTATGCCCAGCAGTGGGGTTGCTGGGTCATATGGCAGTTCTATTTCCAGTTTTTTAAGGAATCTCCACACTGTTCTCCATAGCGGCTGTACTAGTTTGCATTCCCACCAGCAGTGTAAGAGGGTTCCCTTTTCTCCACACCCTCTTCAGCATTTATTTCTTGTAGACTTTTGAATAGCAGCCATCCTGACTGGTGTGAAATGGTGCCTCATTGTGGTTTTGATTTGCATTTCTCTGATAATGAGTGATGTTGAGCATCTTTTCATGTGTTTGTTAGCCATCTGTATGTCTTCTTTGGAGAAATGACTGTGTCTTTATGTGTTGGTCTCTATATTAGAGCGTGAACTCCCTGATGTCAGACACCAGACCTTACTTACCCAGTACTGGCACCTTTTTGCTGCAATGCTGCTTGTGAATCTGATGAAAGTATTAAATAACATATCTTTTGAGCACTTTTACAAGCCACAGCTCAAGGCTCCACAAGGTTGGCACTGTCCCTTGTTCTAGAGATGAGGGATTTGAACCTAAATTGAGCAAGCTGCTTTAAGACCACACAACATGTTAAGAGGCAGAACTGGATCATGGCCCAGGTACATTCCTTACGACTGTGATCTTTATATGTAGATGAATGAACTGCCCCGTCAGTGAGCCTGTGATGTGCCAAATGGTTTGGTGAGAATAAAACTCATGCAAATGAGACTTTCCCTTTGTCCCCAAGTTGGTGAATGAAATCTGAAACTGGGGCAAAAAGAAGAACAAAGGATCTTACATTCTGGAGATAACCGCAAGCAGCTGGGACTGCATGTCCGTTCCTGGGTTTCCTGGGAGGCGGCTGATTGTAATTTTAATCACCATAGCTGCACCAGCTCAAATAAACAGAATGGAAGGAAGAAGAAAGAGGGTATGAAGAGAGAGGAGGTACAGGAGGGAAGGAAAGACTGAGAAAGTCGTCAGAGTGTGAGTTAGCTTATAAAGAAGTTTTGGCTTTCTCTTCACTTCGTTAAGGAGAGAAAAGGGAAAATCATTTAAAGATTGGGAATACCTGCAAGCCAGGGACACTCTGCACCTCACTTCCCTGTAGTGATTGTTTGCTTAGGCACAGGCTCGCTGATATGCCCCTGTGCCGGCAGGGAAAAGGCTGTGAGCTTGCTATCCTGGTAGAAAGAAAGAGGGCCAGCAGGGGAGGAGCCTGCCCTCCACTATTTGGCAATGTGAGGTGTCTAGCAGCTTAAGTGGTCCATCTACGAAGGTTGCCCTGCAGAGCAAGTGGACTCAGTAGAAAGAAGTTTGGTGATTCCTAGGGTCAGAGTGTGTGTGTGTGTGTGTGTGTGTGTGTGTGTGTGGAGTAGGTTGGGGAAGGTGCTAGTTGGTGGCAATAGCTGTTCATCTTCATATAAGGAAACTGTGTGATGAGGAAGCTGCACCCCTGCCCAGAGCTCACCCACCTACCTAAAGACAGATCCAGTCCTCGGGGGCCTGCCATACAGAGGGCACGTTTGATCAGACAGGTTAGTTGGAGAAGCTCTGGTGTCTGGCACCAGACTGCGATCACTCAGCCTTTAAGCAATGGCTGTTGTCTTCCTCTGGGGCTCCCCAGGCGGCAGGAGTAGTGAAGAATCTGCCTGCCGATGCAGGAGACACAAGAGATGAGGGTTCGATCCCTGGGTTGGGAAGATCCCCTTGGTGTAGGAAATGGCAACGGGCTCCAGTATTCTTGCCTGGAGTAGTCCATGGGACCGAAAATGGTTGCAGTCCTGGGAGGAAGGCAAGCCGACAGACCTCACCCCTTTCTCCCTTGCAGTTCCTTGAGCTACAGCATGCAAAAGTGGGGTGAGCGGGGAGAGGATTGGAATTGTAAACAGGACTGAGTTTTTTTGGTAAATGACTGAAAGTGGCTGGAAGGTTACGGATCTGGCTTGAGATGCAAGAATAGGAAAGAGAGCTTTATTAGCATGCAGGGGGCTAGGACTGGGGGGAAAAATAGAACTTCTCCTTTGTAGCCAATTAAGTTCTGTCTGTTCATCTAACTAGGCACCTAAGCAGACTTAAAGTGATAGCCTGGGTTGCATCACATGAAGTGAATTTAATGGAATCAGTGGAATGTGAAAGAAATTTTGTCTTCTCCTTAGGGGAACATCTGAGAACTCATTCTTGTACACTGATTATGACCCACTTATAGGCAGCTTGCTGTTGTCCTTGGGAGGTCAAGCCCCCAAATTTAGAGGCAACAACCTAATTCTACTGGACCAAGACAAGCTGGAAGAGAAGTTGTTAAGCACTGCTGTCTGTTTGTAATGTCCCAGATGTTTACCCACCTTGGAGTTCGGAACACACCTGCTCATTACCAGATGTACCCAGAAACCTCCTAGAAACCCAGATGTCACAAATATTGTGACGTTTCTTTTGTCATTAGCCTTAATTTTAGCCAGTTTAACCCTTACTTAATTATTATTCCTAGCATCACCTGAAGCTTTCGGTGATATGAAAAATGAAACTGTTAATCACTCAGTCATGCCTGACTCTTTGCGACCCCATAGACTATAGCCTGCCAGGCTCCTCTGCATTCTCCAGGCAAGAATATGGAGTAGGTTGCCATTCCCTTCTCCAGGGGATCTTCCCGACCCAGGGATTTGGTGATATAGCTTCAAACTAAAGGGGAGTTACTGGGATGCATAAAGATTTATTTTCCAAGTTTGAAACAACTGTTTTTGTGTAGCTTGAGGACAAAAATAAAATTATATGTGTGTCATTTTTTATGATACAGGAAATCAGTTTTGGGTGAGTTATTTAGGAAATTGAAGAGAAGCATCTCTAAGATATGTCTGTACTCAAATTTGAATTTTTGCTGTTTCTTTTAGTGTGGGCTGTAAAATAGAGTAAAAAGGAAAACAAAAACTGAAAAGATCACGTCACAAAATAGCTTCCTCTTTTTGCCTGCTTATGATCAGTCTTTATTCTTAAAGTTATGAAAAATAAGCATTTTTTTCTATTACCATTTTATAGAATGCTGCTATCTTCACTGGTGTTATTATATTTTCATGACACTAATCATCACACATACTTAAGAGGGTGCAGGGTGAAGCCAGAAGTAGTTCTGGGTAGGAGAAATATATTAGAACTAGAAGGGAATTTGGAAATTAACTCTCTCACTGAAGCCAAGGCCCAGAGAGAATTAAGACTTGACTGAGCTCACACAATTAAATTAAGGAATGATAAGTTTGAAATTAGAAAAAAAGAAAAATCAGATGAGGATATGGGTAGCCTTGCCTGTTGCCTTAATAACTGTTGTTGCAAACTGCTGCTGGTTTAATTTTAGGGGATGTAAACTTAACTGAGAAAATTAACCTCTTTTTTAGAAAAGAGGATGTGTGTGTGTGTGTAAATAGAAAATAAAGAGATGTGAAGAGGTAATTATTGCAACTGGGGACTAGATACTATAAGAATAATTTGATGTCTTAAATGAGTCCAACCCTTCATTTCACTGAAAGGGAAAATGTAAGCTCAGAAGGACTACGCTTCGCTCATGATCACTTAGCTGGTTCATAGAAGAATGAGTTCAAGAACCTGGCCCCCAGACCTGTGCTCTATCCACTAACCAAACTGTTATTCCTTCTTTGTTAGCCCCAAGGACAAATTTTAATATTCCCTAAGAGATAATACAATTTTATTTCACTAAAAATGATCTACTTAAACACTATAGCTGTTGTTGTAGACCACTGAGATTATTAGCTCTTGTAAGAACCTAGACTGAAAGTCTGAAGCAACGTATGGTGAGAAAGGCAGGCCATAGTGTGGATAAGAAGCACATTGCCAGCTATAAGAATCTACGGTGCTGGGAACATGGGCCTAGCTCCCTGTAAGATTTCAGGGAAAGATCAGAATTATCCTGGTTCAAGTTTTCTCAGCCTTGAACACCATTGCCTTTCACTGCCCGCCCCCCCCCCCCATTTATTTTTATTAGTTGGAGGCTAATTACTTTACAGTATTGTAGTGGTTTTTGTCATACATTGACATGAATCAGCCATGGATTTACAAGTATTCCCCATCCCAATCCCCCTCCCACCTCCCTCTGTACCTGATCCCTCTGGGTCTTCCCAGTACACCAGGCCCAAGCACTTGTCTCATGCATCCAACCTGGGCTGGTGATCTGTTTCACCCTAGATAATATACATGTTTCGATGCTGTTCTCTTGAAACATCCCACCCTCACCTTCTCCCACAGAGTCCAAAAGTCTGTTCTGTACATCTGTGTCTCTTTTTTCTGTTTTGCATATAGGGTTATCATTACCATCTTTCTAAATTCCATATATATGTGTTAGTATGCTGTAATGTTCTTTATCTTTCTGGCTTACTTCACTCTGTATAATGGGCTCCAGTTTCATCCATCTCATTAGAACTGATTCAAATGAATTCTTTTTAATGGCTGAGTAATATTCCATGGTGTATATGTACCACAGCTTCCTTACCCATTCTTCTGCTGATGGGCATTTTGTGCTTGATATGTCTTTGTCGGGGGTTGGGGGGGGCTCTCCCGTATATGGTAAGATGTGTAGGAGCAACCTCCTGGGTCAGTAGTACTTTCCTTCTCCAGTTATGACAACCACAGATTGTCTCCAGACACTGTCAGATGTCCCCTGGTGGGGGTGGTGGGGGGTGAGGGCAGCACGCAAAAGTGCTCTGGTTGAGCAACAGGCCTGGAGTTATTAGGCCTGAGCTCATGGAGCTAATGCCTTGGGAGGAAGGATGTCAGAATGTACCTAATAGGTATGTCCAGGTTTTGCTGAAAGAAGACTTTATGCAGTGGTGGGTTTGGGAGACATCACACAACCTTGGTACCACAGATTATAATTCCCGTATAATGCCAACCTAATATCATGAAATCTCAGAAAACAGTTAATAAAAAACAGTTTAAAAACCAATATAATTTGAAACTTGATAGTACATGGAATCAGTTAGATAAACTGTGAAGCAGAAGACTCAGTATTATTGCTCCATGGCAGTATAAACCTTACAGCTTTTCTTCATGATAGAAACTAAAGTCAAAGAAAAATTATGAATGCCATCTCATGGAGGAGTCCATCCCTGCTACATATTACTCTTCTGTTATTGAAGAAAACAAGGAGAAAATGTTTGGGGGAACTGGGGGTGATAGTCAGATTCTTTCCTATCCCCACCTTATTCTATTCAGAGTAGACACTAGGATGCTCTGTAGTGATAGACGAAGTTGAAGATTCGGTTGGAGCCAGACTATGGATCTTACATGCTTGAATTTATCCCATGGACAATGAGAAACAACTGAGGCTTTTAAAATCAGTGGGGAGCATAATGAGAATGTCTTTATAGAGAAACTAATCCAGTTTCACTGCTTAGAATAAATGAATGGAGGACAAAACTGAAGGAAGAAATGCTAGTTACAATTTTTTTTGCAATAATTCACTCCGAGGTAATTTGAAGGCCATTAGGAAACATTCTGCTTACCTGGATAAGAGAAAAATTCATTTTCTGGCAGAGATTAGTTTTATGGATTTATCAGCTTACACGCCAAAGAGATCTGGGTGTTAGGAAAATGGCTCAATATTCAGATAAGTTTTGGGGCTTTTCAGCTGGTGCTAGTGGTAAAGAAATGATGCAGGAGATGTAAGAGATGTGGATTCAATCCCTGGGTTGGGAAGATCTCCCGTAGGAGGACATGGCAACCCACTCTAGTATTCTTGCTGGGAGAACCCCGTGGACAGAGGAGCCTGGCAGTCTACTGTCCATAGGGTCACAAACAGTTGGACACGACTGAGGCAACTTAGCACGCATGTACAGATGAGTCTAGATGGAGGAGGAAGTCAGACACATTCTAGAAAGTGCAGTGGAATCCAGAGGGAGGCACTGTGGGGGAGCTGTGGGCTGTGGGCTGGCAGGAGAGTGGGGTCAATCCATGGCAGTCAGGGAACCACGGGAGTAAGCACCTCCATCTCACTTTCCTCTCTTTCTCTGATAGCCTGCCCATGCCTCCCACTGGGAAAGTCAGCCAGGAGGCTGAGAGTGAGCAAATCCATGGAAACTGTCCATAAAAGTCGGTCTCCCAGAGCACACAGCACAGTGGAGAGGGCAGAGAGAGCCTGCAGAGTGAGGGTGGGAGTGGGTGTTGAGGGCAAAGCAAAAGGGAAGACATCTAACATAAATCTTTGTGGTGCTGCTAGTCACCAAAAACCAGGATAAGAAGGAGGGGTACTCGTCCAAAATATCTATCCAATGGGCCTTCTTTTAAAGTGAAAGTTATCCTGGAAATGATAAAGTAATTCAAGCTAAGTGGTAACTAATGAAAGAATAAACAGTAGATTAAAGGACTGGAGGGTATTGAAAGTATAAACAAATAAAAAACAAAACAGACTATATTCTGGGATTTTACTAGGGCTAGCCATACTTCAGCAGTCTGTGTTTCTTATTGTAAGCAGATGTGAAGGCTAAGCTGAAGATTAAAGAAAAATAGTAATTTTTTTTTTTTTTTCAGATGAGGACTTGAGAGGTGGAGGAATGGACAGGAACCAATAATAAATTTTCAGAGGTGTGGTTACAGAAGTTTGCATTTTTCTCTTTGGCTGATTACTTTTATTTCCTTATTATATCAGGAGCATATGCTGAGGTATAAATCAGTATCTCAATATTATTTTAGAATGTCTTGTTGCCATGGTATATGCTGATTACTTAATTTTTCCCTATTTCTATTTTAGTTTGTTTTGCTTAATTCTTTAGGTTTCTTGTTTTTCCCTTGTCTTCACTTTCTATCTCAAATTCTTTTTTCTTTTCTATTTTAAGAAGAAAATAACTTTTCAACAGTCTTTAAAAGAACTTTATGCTCAACTTCTAAGTAACCCTTTTAACTTGGATTTACTTGTCTTAGCTTTTATCTTTCAACTCTCTGCCTTTCATGTTCTCAGCTTTTTATCTCACTGGTTCTAGCCCTTTTATGTTTTTTGTTTATGTTGGTTTTATTTTTAATCTTTTATCCCTCTTATTTTCATGTTTTGATTTTTTAAAAAATCTCACTGGAAAAAAAAATCTCACTGGTTTTAGGTTTTCTTTCCTTCTAGCCTTTAATCTTTGTTGAGCTTTATATTGTTTAGGCTAATTTTTCCTTTATTTTATTCTTTTAATTTTATTCTTAGACTTAATTTCATGCTCTGATTTGCTCCTGAAATTCCTTCTCTGCCTTCTTCATTTTACTGTAATGTTATCAGTTCTCTTCCTCCTCTCTCCTCCTTCCTCCTCCTTCTCTTTCTCCTTCTTCTCCAACTTCTTCCTCTCCCTTCCTCTTCCTCTTCTTCATCTTACTTTATTCTGTAATTTGCTTTTGTCATCGCAAGAAGGCAAGAAGCTTGGCAACATGAAGGAAACCCATGGAATAAGCTGAACGGTTTTCTTCCCTGCAGCTACTTTTCTACTATTAATACCCCTTAATGACCTCTCGGTTCATTAAATGATAACCCTCCCCCAAAGCCTCACTCCAGAATTCTCAGAAAGAAAGCGATCAACAGCAGTAAAGCCTCTTCTGGCCACTTCTCTGGTGGTTATGCTCATTCTCTGTATCCCATTATCTCCCTCGTGATGCCGCTCTAGGCCCTCTCTCTGCCCACAGCAGAGTTTCTAGAGTTGTCCACAGCTGTCCTGCATCGCTTTGCTTTCCATTCACCCCACTCTGGTCTGACTGCCAGCCTCATCACCTCCAAACAGTTTTTGTTAGTACAACCATGACCCTTACCCTCACTTTGCTATATTCACTTTTTCGGTCCTCACTGTTACTTGATTTCTTAGCAGTATTTGACCCCAGTGTCTTTCTTTTCTTTCTTGAAATTCTACTTCTTTAAGTTCCCTGATGCCATCTCTGCTGGTCATGCTCCTACTTATCTGGAAGCTCTGTCTTATAATTCTTTGTAGACTTATCTTCTCCCCAGAACGGGTCTTAGGCATTTCTCTCTTCTCACTTATTTTGTATTTTGTCCCTGGATGAGGTATTCAGGCCAGTGGATTTTACAATTCTCTTTGCCTGGATAACCTCCAAATGTGCACATATAGCCTAGACCTCTCCTCTAAACTTTAGACCCATAGTATCACTGTGAACTTGACTTCATTGGATAACTAAAGCCACCTTAAGTTCAGTATC
The DNA here is from genome assembly GCF_019320065.1 of Cervus canadensis. Taxonomy (NCBI): domain Eukaryota; kingdom Metazoa; phylum Chordata; class Mammalia; order Artiodactyla; family Cervidae; genus Cervus; species Cervus canadensis. The sequence goes on from NC_057404.1 coordinate 767,308, forward strand.
TTCAACAGGACCTCTTAGCCTCCTCATCTAAACCTATCATCCACAGAGTTGCACTGGTCATAAATTTGAGAGTCATCTTTGACCTTTTCCTCCTTATCTCCAATATCTAATTTGTCATCATTTAAAAATTTTAACACAGGAACATTTCTTGAATCAGTTCAGTTTTCTCCATCCCCACTCATACCTTTGCTTTTATTATTTTCAGCTAATGCTACTGCAATATTTTTAAACCTGGTTTACTTGCTTCTACTCTCTCTCTCTTTAGTCACTAAGTCGTGTCTGACTCTTGCAACCCCATGGGTTGTAGCCTGCCAGGCTCCTCTGTCTGTGGGATTCTCCAGACAAGAATACTGGAGCAGGTTGCCATTTACTTCTCCCGGGGATCTTCCCAACCCAGGGGTTGAACCCAGGTCTCCTGCACTGCAGGCAGGCTCTTTACCAACTGAGCTATGAAGGAAGTCCAACTTCTACTCTAGACTTCTCCAAATTGTTTTCCAAGGTGGCAGCCAGGTGACCAATTTCAAATGCACATCTGTTCACGTTCGCCCTCTGCTTAAATTCTCTCAGTGGTTTCCTACTTCTGTCAGGATACAGACCAAGGCCATTAACATAGCCCCCAAACCCTGAGTGAAATGCTCCCCCTTTCTCCAGCCTCTTCTTCCTAAGGATCTCCTCACTTTGCCTCCAGCCCTCTGGCTTCAGTTTCAGATCCTTAAACACCCACGTTTTTTCTTGCCACAGGTCCTTCGCACATGCTGGTGTTTATACCTGAATCTGCAATATTTTTACTGGTCCCATTGGCTAGGTTACTATCAAGCCATAAGATATTTTCATAGGAAAATTTTCATTAAGTCCCCAGGAGAAGTTTCTTTGGCTATTAAGCCCTCCTCTCCCCAAAATCATTGGCGTTCTCTCCATATCCTTGTTTCATTTTAATCTTACAGACATGATGAATCATGCAATGTACCATGCTTACTCGCTGCCACTAGCTTCTCACATTGTCTGCACTGGGTAATGGTTACTGGCCTGGGTTCTGGAACTAAATTAACTAGGTTTGAATTCTGGCTCCTGTATTCACTAGCTGTTTGACTTTGTCAAGTTACTTAATATTTCTATGATTTTATTTTCTCATTTATAAAATAGAGATAATAATGAGTGGGTGCTCAGTTGCTTAGATTTGTCCTACTATTTGCGGCCCTCTGGACTGTAGACCTCCAGGCTCCTTGATCCATGGGATTGTCCAGGCAAGAATACTAAAGTGGGTTGCCATTTCCTTCTCCTGGGGATCTTCCTGACCTAAAAATTGACCCATATCTCCTGCATTGCAGGTGGATTCTTTAACACTGAGCCATCTGGGAAGCCCAGAAACAATATTTATTCTCAAATGGTTGTTGTGAGAAGTAAATACATTAACAGGTATAAAACATTTAAAATAGTGTCTGATGCATTACAAATACTTAATAAAAATTAGTAGTTTTATTATTTCATATATCAGCTGATATTTCCTATATCAGCACCCTTATGGCAGAAAGCAAAGAAGAACTAAAGAGCCTCTTGATGAAAGTGAAAGAAAAGAGTGAAAAAGTTGGCTTAAAGCTCAACATTCAGGAAACTAAGATCATGGCATCTGGTCCCATCACTTCATGGCGAATAGATGGCGAAGCAATGGAAACAGTGAAAGATGTTTTTTTTGCTGCTGCTGTTAAGTGTTATTTTTGGGGGGGCTCCAAAATCACTGCAGATGGTGACTGCAGCCATGAAATTAAAAGATGCTTGCTCCTTGGAAGAAAAGCTATGACCAACCTAGACAGCATATTAAAAAGCAGAGACATTACTTTGCCAACAAAGGTCTGTCTAGTCAAGGCTATGGTTTTTCCAGTGGTCATGTATGGATGTGAGAGTTGGACTATAAAGAAAGCTGAGTGCCGAAAGAATTGATGCTTTTGAACTGTGGTGTTGGAGAAGACTCTTGAGAGTCCCTTGGATTACAAGGAGATCCAACCAGTCCATGCTAAAGGAGATCAGTCCTGAATATTCATTGGAAAGACTGATGCTGAAGCTGAAGCTCCAATACTTTGGCCACCTCATGCAAAGAACTGACTCACTGGAAAAGACCCTGATGCTGGGAAAGATTGAGGGCAGGAGAAGAAGGGGACGACAGAGGATGAGATGGTTGGATGGTATCACCGACTCAACGGACATGAGTTTGAGTAAACTCTGGGAGTTGGTGATGGACAGGGAAATCTGATGTGCTGCAGTCCGTGGTGTCACAGAGAGCTGGACATGACTGAATGACTGAACTGAACTGAACTGATATCAGCATAGCCTGAATTGCCAGGGTGCTTCATGTGAAAATGACTTTTGGGTTTCAATGCATGAATTCTTGGCTCAAAGCTCTATTATACTTTGCATGTAATAACATGTATAGTATTTGATAAATAGTTTTGATAATTAAAATTCAAAATTTCAAATTATTTTGAATAATTATTCAAATTATTCAAAATAATTCAAATTTTATAAGGAAATACATTTGATTCCCTATTGTAATGATAGATATTTTATATTAAAATAGGAGAGATGCTTTACAAAACTAGAACAAAAAATTTTACAAACTGTATGACAACACAAAAAACCAAATAGCCAAAGCCATCTTGAGAAAGACAAACGGAGCGGGAATAATCAGGCTCCCTGACTTCAGACCAGACTACAAAGCTACAGTCATCAAGACAGCATGGCACTGGCACAAACACAGAAACATAAATCAGTGGAATCAGATAGCAAGCCCAGAGGTAAACCCACACACCTATGGCCAACTAATCTATGACAAAAGAGGCAAGAGTGTACAGTGGAGAAAAGAAGTCTTTTCAACAAGTGGTGCGGGAAACTGGACAACTACATGTAAAAGAATGAAATTAGAATACTTCCTAACACCATACACAAAAATAAACTCAAAATGGATCAAAGACCTAAATGTAAGACTGGACACTAAAACTCAGAGGAAAACATTGGCAGAACACTCTTGGGCATAGATTGCAGCAAGATCTTTTTTGGTCTACCTCCTAGAATAATAAAATTTACAAAAAATAAACAAATGAGATCTAATTAAACTTAAAATCTTTTGCACAGCAAAGGAAACCATATGCAAAACAAAAAGATAACCCTCAGAATGGTAGAAAATATTTACAAATAAAGAAACTGACAAGGGATTAATCTCCAAAATATATAAACAGCTCATGAAGCTTTATATAAAAGAAAAAAAAACACACCAAACAACCCAACAAAAAAAATGAGAGCGTCTAAATAGACATTTCTCTAAAGAAGACATATAGATGAACAACAATCACATGAAAAGATGCGCAACATCACTAATTAGTAGAGAAATGCAAATTAAAAGTGTAATGTGATAACTATCACCTTACACTGGTCAGAATGGCCATCATAAAAAAATCTACAAACAATAAATGCTGGAGAGGGTATGGTGAAAAGGGAATCCTCTACACTGCTGGCAGGAATGTAAACTGATATAGCCTCTATGGAGAACAGTATGGAGATTTCGCAAAAAGCTAAAAAATAGAGCTACCATATGAGCCAGCAATCCCACGCTTAGGGATATACCTGGTGAAGACCATAATTTAAATAAATATATGCATCTCAGTGTTCACTGCAGCACTATTTACAATAGCCAGGACATGGACACAACCTAAATGTCCATCAACAGAAGAATGATAAAGAAGATGTGACACATACATTCAATGGGATGTTACTCAGTCACAAAAAGGAATAGAATAGTGCCATTTGCAGAGATATGGATAGATCTAAAGACTGTCATACAGAATGAAGTAAGTCAGAAAGAGAAAAACAAACATCATATAATATCACTTGTATGTGAAATCTAGAAAAGCGGTACAGATGAACATATCTGCAAAGCAGAAACAGAGACACAGATCTAGAGAACAAGCTTAGGGATACCAAGGAGGGTAAGGGAAGGGAGGAATTGGGATGTTGCAATTGACATATATATGCTTCTTTGCTTATCCTGTTCATGATGCCAACTGTCTTGCTGTTCACACTTTGCGCACTGTTTGTTGAATCCAGGGCAGGCAATGCACGAGCTAAGAGGCTGGAAGGAGACACAGAGAGCCGTAGGAATTACAGACACGTTTATCCTCTCCTGGCCGGCGCAGCAGCCACAGCCGTGGTCTCTGCCCTCACGGCCGAGGGTGGGCACAGCCGCGACGCAGCGGTGACGCCGCCGCTCTCTGGGTGGGACTGCCACGCGCGCTGCGCAGTGACCCACGGCCAAGAGCGCGTCCTGTGACGGGCAGGGCTGCCGGCGGTCTCGGCTGGTGCACCGTCAGTGTGTACAAACGCCTCAGAGAGCCTGAGCACACCGGCTGGCTAATTCGCTCTCCCCACAGTAGTGCTGTGTATGCATAGATAAATGACGAGACCCTACTGTGTGGCACAGGAAACCTGACTCAATGCTCTGCGGTGACCTAAGCGGGAAGGAAATCTAAAAAGAGGGACATGTGTAAACATAGAACTGATTCACTTTGCTCTGCAGAGGAGCCTAACAACATTGTAAAGCAACTATATTCCAACAAAAATGAAAACACAGGAGAGATGCTATTTGTAGGACTAACTGTGAAGGCACTATGGTTTGCTCCATAGAACCGTATAATCAAAACCCAGGCAGAAAATACCTTTGAAGCTAGGTTATATCTGCACTCCTGCCTCAATAGAAACTGGGCTGCACACCCTAATTTAGAACAGGATTCGAGACACATTATATTGTCATTATCTTACTGTCATTATGTCATGGGCTTCCCTGCTGCCTCAGTCGGTGAAGAATCTGCCTGCAATGCAGGAGACCCAGTTTCAATCCCCGAGTGGGGAAGATCCCCTGGAGAAGGAAATGACAACCCATTCCAGTATTCTTACCTGGAAAATCCCATGGACAGAGAAACATGGTGGGGTATAGTCCCTAGGGTCACAAAGAGTCAGACATGACTTAGCAACCAAACCACCATCATATTATATTAACACGTATATCATTATATCATATTAGCACAGGCAGTGTCTTCCACATTCTTACATGAACTTAGCTCTTTCCTTACATATTTTAGGAGATTGACTTTCATTTTTTATTTTCCAACACCATAGAAATGGAAAAGATCAACTCTGAGTTGCAGTACTCCTACAATCAATCATTTAAAAAACATATAGGTAAAGAATCAGGTTATTTCTTAGGTTTTAAATCCCCCAAAACGATATTTTTACTCCACACTTTGTACTTCAGAAAAGAAAGTGCTCTTCTTTATCCCCCATCACAGATGTCTCCTTAACTACAGACATTACCAGCAGAATAACAAGAGCATTCTCAAGATTATTCTGCATCTGTTCATTTTTTAAAAAGCTTTCCTGCAGAGTCGAAGCAGCCACTGCTCTTGTTGTCACTGTGTGATTATATTTGAACAAATTAGGTGATTCCCCCCCTCCCCACCACCCATGTTGGTCAATATAATAGGTTCCCAGAGTGAAACAAAATAGAAATTCATTTTTACTTCATGCCTGATGCAGAAGGCACACAGTCAGAAACGCAGATCACCATTTTATTTTAAAAAGAGATTACCATCTGCTCTGTGTAGGAACTATTCAGGCCCTGTCTAATTGTGACATGTATTTTTAGTTCAGGATCTTTTGACAACAAATTGCCTTCAGTTTTTCTTTAAAGGGAATATGTACATTTGACTCTTAAGAGAAAGACAGAATGAAAATGGAGGAATGTTTTTGTCTGGAATTTTTAATAAGGTAACATTGGATTTAAGAGCCTAGCCCTACAGAAAATGGTGTTAAAAACAAAGTAAACTGGAAAGGATTGAAAATCTTTGGATAATCCCCACAATTCCTTTAAGGATTTAACTCAGTTAGCTTCACTATTTATGAATGTGTAGAATAACGGTGCCTTGATTTTACAGGATGCTTTCAGAGCAATTTCTCCACTTTGGGTCATGTTTTTTCAGCTCGTAAAGTGCTAAGATTGCTAGGCACACTGGGAAGCTGATTTAAATTTTAGGCCAATCAAGGACCATTCAGAGGAAATGAACTAAACCATGTACAAGTACTTTCAGAAGTACAAAGAGTTCTACAAATGCAAGATGGTGTGACTACTGTTAAATAACTGACGGAGGAGCTAAGATGGCTTTTCCAAGCACTCACCTTCACTTTCAACCATTGAATAACAAATCTCCAGGTGAAAAAAATGACAAGCGTTCCCATTATGATGTTCATTGCTGAGAGGCACACTGCAGACCTCACAGTGCTGTCTGGCCCCCTCGAGGTTTGAAATCTTTGCAAAAACTGTGAGTACAGCCAAAAGCCATCAGTCCTTGAAGGAGAAGAATATTTTTAGGAGCTGCTTCACTTTACCAGTGAGCAGTTTATTTTATTTGATTCTTCTGATGAGTTTAAGTACTAGGAAACTGTAGTGCAACCAGTTCTTGTACTTCCGGTGGGAAACACAACCTAAAATTTCCTTGTAGCTGGGTATCATCATCTTTAAGCTAAGACATAAGAGACTTTGGTTATAGATAATATTATGGCTACCATATTGATGTTGGCTATGGGCAGGACTGGTATTTTAAAAATTGAAGAGGCCCCCAAATACTCTACAGATGTGTCATACAAACTTAGAAAGTCCCTGAGACTACAGGTACATACAGGGCACTTTCTAAAATGTTGTGTTGAAATTACTACTGTTAGGGGCTGAATTATGTCCCCACTAAAATTCATATCCTACAGTGCTATCCGAGTATCTCAGAATGCGGTTGTATTTGGGAGACAGGGGTCTTTACAGAGGTAACTAAGTTAAAATGAAGTCATTAGTGTGGATCTTACTGCAATACGACTGATGTCCTTCTAAGAAGAGGGGATTTGGATATAGACATTTCCAGAGGGACTTCCGCTCCAAACCACCTCTGGACTTAAGCTGCAATATGAATCCTCTCCTGGGGCCTTGGCCTTGGTGGTCTGTCTGGCAGATTTCACACTTGATAGCCCTCAAAATTTCAAAAACCAGTTCTTTCTTTTATATATGTACACACATCCAGTTTGTTTTCTTTGGAAAACATTCAAACGACTACCTTTGGATGTTTATATTCTAAAAAAAAAAAAACAGTACGAACTACTCCTAAATTACACATTCAAGTTTAGTGGCTGACCGACTAGGTTTTGGAGCTATAATTGATGTTTAGTTGCCCAGTCATGTCTGACACTTTTGCAACCCCGTGGATTGGGATTCTCCAGGCAGGAATACTGGAGTGCTTTGCCATTTTCCTTCTCCAGGAGATCTTCCTGACCCAGGGATAGATAGAGATGGTGGGATCAAATCTTGACTCTGCTACTTTCCAGCAAGATGTCTTGGAGCAAGCCACTTAATCTCTTAATTTCTTTTTCTGTAATATAGGAATTACTGGGTTGTGGTGAGAATTTAAGGAGTAAAATGTTTTTGAAGCTTTTAGCAGAATTAAATCATAAGCTCTCAAGATATGCTAGTTACTGTCATTATTATTATTATTTATACATTTTTTTCCAGTCAGGATTCTTAGGCAGTAGGAACTAAGTTAAATAAAAAGTAATTTAATGAAAGAATGATGGGAACCTCACAGGTTCCCTGAGAGTGTCGGGGATCCAGGCTCTGAGGTCATAAAGCTAGAAACTACTGCCAAAATCAACACTGTAGAACTGACTCTCTGAGGCCCCACTGCTTCTTCTACCCCAACATCACTCCTGCAGTCCACGGCGCTGAGCCTGGAGACCAGAGCCACTCCATCAGCTGTCGTGGTGCTGGTCTTCGCACGGTGGGCTTCTCTGTGCTCCTTTCTTCTTTGCATCGCTAACTTCTGGCCTGTGGTTGCCATAAGCACGAGTGAATGAGTGGAGGAACCTATCTCTGTCTCATGCCCAGATGCAAGGAGGCCTGGAAAAGTATCAGGTGTTTTCTGTTTAGATAGTGAGAGACAAGCTCTATTTGATACACAGGAGGGGGGGAGACACAAGACATAGGAATGCTGGATATTAAAAAAGTGACGAACATTCACCACATATGAATGGACATTACAATCAAGTGACCTCTAATCACAGAAACTCTTCTGTTTTTTTCACAGTGCTTTCCTAATCCTGTTTCCTTCTATAACCGCTACCACCTATGACAGCTCCCAAACTCTTACTCCTAAACTTATCTTTTTTGTATGTGTTGACTTGGTTTAGGAAATTTGTTGTGATAATGGTAACATGAAGGGGTCTAACATTATTTTATGACCTATAAAGATATTTCATTGTGATTGCTAGGGAAAAACACCTCATTGCAAGAGAGAAAGTATTGAAAAGCATGAGTTTTGGAGTCAGAAAGAACAGGGTTTGTATCCTGCCTTTCTGCTTAGCATCATAATGGTTAAGTGGCAAGTTTTTAAACCTTGGGTCTCCGTTTCTCTATCTGTAAAACAGGAATAACAGTTAACTGCTGATCTTGAAGGATGTTTGTGAGAGTCAGACATAATCATGCAATGTAGGACTGGGCAAAAACAGGACCTATTGTAATGAATTTCAGCCTTCAAAAAGGGGTATCAAAAAGGCCAATGAAACAATATTTTTAATCTGATTTTATCAGATTTTGACCCACAAGACAAGGACAAAGCAAATGTCAATTATTTTGAGTGGTTTCTTTTTTTGTCTGGATGGCATTATTATTGAACATTACATGATGGAATCTTTCTGGTTAAAAATCCCGTTTAAAAAATAAATGATCAACATTTAGATCAACATCTCCCAAGGCATTTTTATTAAGGTTTATGACCCACTGTCCCCTGCCAAGTCAAACCAGCACAAAGGTCATCTTACCTATGATAGATACTTTCCAACTACTAAACACAACATTTTCCCATTTGTCTTTTTGTCTTAGGCATAAATGAAGCTAGAGAGGACATGTTATACAAGACTAAGTGGGTAACTGTTAGGCCATGGTCAGTCAAGAAATATTTCCTTAAAATTTACACCTTGGAAGACGGTTTGCAGACCAATTTGGGGGAATAGAAGATCTTCCTAAAAGAGCAAACTGACTTTCTTAAATATATACATGCACTCCATAGTTTTCTTGAAAAAAAATTTTTTTTTTGTATCCTGAGAATTAATGTGAACAAGACATATCTATTTACTTATTCCTTTACTGAAAGAGTCATTTAATGAGTATTTGTCAATTTCTTCTATGAACCAGGCACTTTGCTCGGCACCTGGGAGACAAAAGGAGGAATACAGACAGTATCTCTTTATTCACAGAGTTTTTAGACCAGTCGGGAAAACAAATGACAATAATGTTTTATAAGAAATGCATATTTGATCATTCAAATGACCAAAATATATTTCATATATTTTTGTGTCCTGGTTCATGGTTCACATCTGGCTCATACTTCCCCAAAGCCATGGAATTTCCTGAGCGATAAGAGCCGTGGGAGCATCTTTTATTATAATAATTAGTGTTTAGTCCTCAGTTCTTGAAATCCTAAAGGTGAAACGAGCGTCTTTTTATTTACAAAAGACAGTTCTAAAGCTGGGTTCTTGTTAGCGTGCTGCCTTTTGGAAAAGCACCTAAGGATGGAGACAGGTTGCCCGTGCAGCCAACCATGAGACTGGAAAGTGAAAGTGTGAGCCGCTCAGTCGGGTCTGACTCTCTGTGACCCCATGGACTGTAGCCCCAGGCTCCTCTGCCCATGGACTTCTCCAGGCCGGAATACTGGAGTGAGTGGCCTTGCCCTCCTCCAGGGGGTCTTCCCAGCCCAGGAGTCGAACGCGAGTCTCTTGCATTGTAGGCAGGTTCTTTACCGTCTGAGCCAGCAGGGAAGCCCAACCATGAGATTAGTGGGTTGGAGATTTCAGGCAGTCCCATCCTTCCACCTCTGGGCAGAAGAGAAGAGGTGGAAGTTGAATCAATCACTAATGCCTATGATTTGATCAGTCATGCCTCTGTAATGAAGCCTCTAAAAAAACATGAAAGGACTGGTGTTGAGGAGCTTCTCATCTGTGGGATTTGCAGTATCTCCAGGGAAATAGTGTCAGAATTGAGTTGTAGGACATTGGCTGGTGTTGGAGAATTGCTTGGCTCTGTACCAGATGTTTTATATGCGATTAATCTTCACAACAAACCTATGAAGTGCACGTTATTTTATAGATGAGGAAATTCAGGTTTAGAAGGGTTGAATAGCTTGCTGAAGGTTACATAACTAGAAAGTGGAATAGTTGTGGGTGCTCTCTGAGTGAAGGGCACAAATCTCTATCATTGCTTTACCGCCTTACAAGAGAGGTCCATCTTGTGACTCACACAGCTGATGAAACAAATGACTACATCAGCTGAAGTGTACAGCAAGAGAACTGCTGACCCCTCAGGGCCCCTTGATGTACCAGGACTGATGGTGCTAATGGTGTCTATAAATTAGGAAAATAGTCATCGGGCCTACCAAGTTGAAATCCAGGGACAGAAATGCTTTTGTAATAGTTACTGCCATAGAAGGGAGGAAAAAAACCATAGAAATTCATTGCCTTATTAAATGATTCCAGGAGATCTTTAGGCCATACTGTTTTTCTTTTTTGGGGGGGGGGGTTCTGAAAAAGGAAACAATTTTTTTGTCCCACCTTCTAGTTCTTTCCAAGATTATTTTCATTTGTGAAAACTGAGTGTCTATTCTGAAAGGGTGTGACTGAGGTCTGGAAAGATACAGTAGAAGCATACAGGGTAAGCGAGGACTGACTTACAGACTCTAGATAATCAAGGGACTGTTCCTTCAGTTTGAAGATGATACTGCTATGCTACTAAGTGGTAAACAAAATAAATTCTGCAAGCTATAAAGCAGAGAGTTAAGTGGAAAGGGTCCTATAACATGTAAGAACCCAGAACCTAAGGTGGCAATGGGAGAAAGTCAAGCAGCACCCAATTCTCAGTATAGAGCCTTAAAAATCCCATAGATTGAGAGCACCAGGTACCTTTAAAAGTCAGGGTGATAAGTGTCCAGCAACAAGGAATTTCTGAACGATGGTATATCCCCACAATGGAACATTATACAGCTGTTAAATAAATAGGGATGAGCTCTATGATAAGATATGGAAAGATATCCATGGAATAGTGTTAAGTGAAAAATCAAGGTTCAAAATAATGTACATGAAATGCCACTTTTGTTAAGAAATGGGAAAAGTAAAGTGTATATTTGTATTTGCTTGTACTTGTATAAAGAGAGGGCTTCCCTGATGGTTCAGATGGTAAAGAATACACCTAGAGTGGGGGAGACCTGGGTTCGATCTCTGGGTTGGGAAGATCCCCTGGAGGAGGGCATGGCAAACCACTCCAGTATTCTTGCCTGGAGAATCCCCATGGACAGAGGAGCCTGGCAGGCTACATTTCCTGGGGTCGCAAAGGGTAGGACACAACTGAGCAAATAAGCACAGCACAGCACAATATAAAGAGACCTGAGAAGGATAAATCAGAAACAAAAATGGTGAAGGAAAAGGATGAATTTGGAAGGAGTGGGAGCAGTGGGACTTCCCAATATTTACCTTTTAATTTTATCTTTATGTTTTAGCTATGTAAATGCATTGCTATTTTAAAAATGTGAAAATAAAGTGGTACACAGCATTACTGATAAAGGAGTGGTCTAAAATACATAAAGTCCTCCTGAAGCTCAATGCTAAGAAAACAGAAAACTCAATTAAAAAATGAGCAAAAGATCTCGAAGACTTCACCAAAGAAGAAACACAGCTGGCATAGAGATGTAAGAAAAGATAAGGAGTTTCATGCTCAGTCCTGTCTGACTCTTTGGGACCCCATGGGCTATAACCCACCAGGCTCCTCTGTCCATGGAATTCTCCAGGCAAGAATACTGGAGTGGGTAGCTATTCCCTTCTCCAGAGGTCTTCTTGACCCAGGGATCGAGCCTGGGTCACCCACATTGCAGGCAAATTCTTTACAATCTGAGTCACCAGCGAAGCCCCGGATGAAAAGATGCTCAACATCATATGTTATTAGAAAACTATAAACTGAAACAGCAGTGAGATACCACTGCACACCTACTGAAATGGCTAAAATCCAAAATAGTGACACCACCAAATGCTGGTGAGGATACGGAGCAAAGGAGCTTCTAGTCGCTGCTAGTGGGCAAAGTGGTCCAGCCACTTTGGGAGACAGTTTGGTATCTTCTTACAAAATAAAACATACTCTTCCCATACTATCCAGAAATTGCACTCCTTGGTATTTGCCAAAATGGGCTAAAAACTTACGTCCACACAAAACCTGCACATATATGTTTATAGCAACTTTAGTTGTAATTGCAAAACATGAAAGAAGCCAAGATGTCCTTCAGTAGGTAAATGGATAAACTGTGGCATGTTCATAAATGGAATATTACTCAGTGCTAAAAAGAGATGAGCTGTCAAGCCAATATTGCTAAGTGAAAGAAGCAGATTTGGAAAGGCTGCATGCTATATGGCTATAGGCTCAATGATTGTGTGCCTGCAAAATTCACATGTTAAAATTCTAATGTCCAATGTGATGGTATGAGAAGGTGGAGTTTGGGGGAGGTGATGAGTCCACAAAAGCAGAGTTCTCATGAATGGTATTAGTGCCCTTACAGAAGATGCGTCAAAGATCTCCCTTGACCCTACCATCACGTGAGGACACAGAGAGAAGATGGCCACCTGGACCAGGAAGCAGACCCTCACTAGATACCAAATTAGCTGGCATCATGATCTTGGACTTCCCAGTCTCCAGAATGTCAGAAATAAATTTCTATTGTTTATAGGCCATCCAGTCTATGGTATTTTGTTAAAGCAACCCAAAGGACTAAAATATTTATGATTCCAAGCATATGACATTTTAGATGTGTCAACACTGGAAGTCCAATCTGATACTTAACATGATCAAAGAGGTTCATAATAAGGTTTACCATTATGAAATTTAGAATCTTAGGAAGCAGAGAATATCCCAAAATGTCACAAAGGTAGAAACTATTCATATATACAAATTCAAACATCAGAATAACATTGCCCGTCTCAGGAGCAACATCCAAAGCTAGAAGACACTGAAATGTTGCCTTAGGAAACCCAAGGGAAATTGTTTGCTTACACAGGAGTATATATACATAAAAATTCAATTGTCAAGAGTGAGTAAAGGCATTGCTAGACATGCAAGATCTCAGAACATTTATCTCCCCTCAGCCATGCACAGGAAGCTACAGGAGAAGCCTCCACTAAGATGTAAATTAAGGAAGAAGATGCTGTGAATCTCTGAAAACAGAAGCTCCAATGCAAAAGATAGACAAGAAATCCTTAAGATGATCTGAACGGAGATCCTAAGATGAGAGCAGTGCAGACAGATTTTTATTTTTACTGACAATAAAGGCAGGAAAGGGAATATTCTTTTTACTGACAATAAAGGCAGGAAAGGGAATATTCTTTTACATATTAGAAGACAAATTCAAGGCATTTATATCTAGAAGGCTTACAAAAGCATTCACTTGAAGATTGATCTTGAGTCACCTTAAAATAAGTTAGTAATAACTACATTATGTTCCTGTGATGGATATATTAAAAGAATCACTTAACATGAAACCTCCCGAAATGTATTTTCACTTCACTATTGGGAAAAAATACTTAAGTGGGAGGAACTTTGATGGAATTCCTTATTACATTTTTATATTTTTAGTAGTTTTTGCTTAAATAAAAAACATTGAAAAGAAACTGGCTTGAGAAGTACGACAGGAAAGATCTCTGAACCATCTATATTTTCTCCCCATTAAACCCTTACTACTATAATAAACAAAATATCCAAAATAAGCAATTCCAAACATGCAAGCCAAAACAAAATGTGAATGTAAATATAACAGCTAGGCAATAGGCAAATTAGAATGTATGTATATGCTCAGAATCTAGAAGAAAACTATGTTTTAAAGAAGATGATACACATGGTGAAGTTAAAAGAAATAAAATCAACAATTCATCTTGACTTTTGGTTTGGTTGGATCGAATATTGTTTTGTTGGGGAAACAGCAGACACTGTTGGCCTAAATGGAAGGATTAGATGAAGACTAGATGAGGGGACTACTTTATTTGACCAGTTTTGGAAATGATCTCATGATTATCTGGCTCATGATTTTCCTATCTGGCACTGTAAATCTGCAGGGCAGTGATCTATAGACATGACTCTTTTCTTGACCATCATAGCACCTAATATCATAGCAGCATAGGAAAGTACCTTATCTATCGAGTAAACCAATGACTGAGAGTCCAGCATAACACTAATTCCTCCAGAGAACGGTTAATTTGCAAAAACCATCATAATCTCTAATTTCAATACATTTCCTAAAATACGAAAATGAGCTTTTATCTCCTTCCATTTTACTCTACTCGTTCACTCAGCACATCAGTATTGAAGGAACTCTCTGTGAAAGCCTCTTAGTTGGGCATCTTTTTACTAAAAACTAGTACAGGTGAAATCATCTCTTTTTTCTCTCAAATCATAGGGAAGTTAACTCTCTACATTGACAAGGATCATGAAATGTTTCAATTCATAAGCTATGAGATGACCATAAACCCAGGGTTGATTTGTTATTTTTATGTCATCAGAGTTCATAGCACTCTGAATATAATTGAAAAACATGTGATTGCTTTTCTGGATGACATGTATGCTAGTTCCACAGCTTACACTACAGTCTTAATTTGTTATGATTTCAGGTGGCAACTACTCTAGCACATATTATCACTGTGATGTCAAGAAGGCATTAACATTTATTGAGTACTTGTATGTTGCAGACATTTCTTTACAGCAACCTCATGAGGTAAGTGTTATTGTCCATATTTCACAGAAGAAGCAAATGGTGCACAGAGTGGAATACTGACAACCTGTCCGGGTAGCAAATCTGGGCTGAAACCCAGTGATGTCTGATTCTTATCCCATGCCTTTCTACTATGATCTATAGGAGTTGGCCTGTGGGGCTTGTGGTCTTTGTAATAAAATAAGCCCAGATACATTGAAATTATACACAAAAGTTTAAGTTAGTTGAAGAAGTGGGAAAAGGGATAGTTAGGGAGTTTGGGACTGACATGTGGACACTGCTATATTTAAAAGGGATAACCAACAAAGACCTACTACATAGCACAGGGAACTCTGCTCAGTGACGGGTGGGAGCCTGGATGGGAGGGGAGTTTGGGGGAGAGGACGCACGTGCACCTATGGAGGCGTCCCTCTGCTGTCCACTCGAAACTATCACACCACTGCTAATTGGCTATGTGAGTGAAAGTCGCTCAGTCATGTCTGACTCTTTGCGACCCCATACATATACAGTCCATGGGATCCTCCAAGCCAGAATATTGGAGTGGTAGCCATTCCCTTCTCTAGGGGTCTTCCCAACCCGGGGACTGAACCCAAGTCTCCCACATTGCAGGTGGATTCTTTACCAACTGAACCACCAGGGAAGCTCGAGAACAGTGGAGTGGGTAACCTATCCCCTCTCCAGCGGATCTTCCCAACCCAGGAATCAAACCGGGGTCTCCTGCATCGCAGGCAGATTCTTTACCAGCTGAGCTACCAGGGAAGCCCCCAAGATACGGAACGCTTCACGAATGTGCATGTCACCCTTGTGCAGGGGCCATGCTGATCTTCTCTGTACTGTTCCAATTTTACTATATGTGCTGCCGAAGCGAGCACACAAGTAAAACACAGTAACATAAAGTGTTTAAAAAAGAAATGTGTATTGAAAACCCTATCTTTAGAAGACTTATATATACTCTTGCCTTAAAACCTCATTTTCACATATATACATATATATGTGTGTGTGTGTATGTGTGTGCTGGCTAAATCGCTTCAGTCATGTCTGACTCTTTGTGATCCTATGGACTGTAGCCCACTGGGCTCCTCTGTCCTTGGGATTCTCCAGGCAAGAATACTGGAGCAGATTGCCACTTCCTTCTCCAAGGGATCATCCTGACCCAGGGATCAAACCTGTGTCTCTTGTGTCTCCTGCATTGGCAGGCAAGTTCTTTACCACCACCACCTGGGAAGCCTATATATATGTAATGTAATCTAGATTACATAATGTATATATGTAATCTAAGTCCAAGAGGGAAACATTTTAAGTGAAAACCTAAGAACTGATATAAAGTAATAAGTGAAATATATTTTTTCAAGCATTAAGTTAGGTGAGACCAAAGAAGCATATTGCAGCCAGCTTGCAAAAGTTTCTTATATTCTGAAAAGTATAGTTTATTATATTCCATCCTTAGCACTTTCATGGACACAAGGTCAGAAGTATTTCTAAAGTTGATAAACAATTTACAGAAGCAAAGATTTGTATATGTGAGAGGATTATAAGGTGTGGGTATTTGCGTAAACATATTCTGAAATATTTCATAATACCAATGAGAGAAATATGTCACAAAGACTGAAGTGTCTGAGAGTATCAGAACTGGGATTATAAATCCACCCTCTTTGCTCTATTCCACTTTGAACTTGACTAGAAGTTTGTGTAGCATTCCTAATGAGACAAAGCCATATGTACCATATAAATATATATTTCTTAGATTAGAGTTTGCTGAGCCCAGGTTTTACTTTACTTCCTTTCTTTGGCTTCTGCAGCTCTACACTCCAAAGTTTTCCTCCTATTTTTCTGGCTGTTCCTTTCTTATCTCTTTTCTGTTCACATCTTATTTGACCCAGTCATTAAATATTGGAGTTTCTCAGGCCTCCTAAGTCTTCATTCCTTACTCTGCATCAACTCTTCATGGAACTTCACCTATGCCTATAGTTGCAATTACCAAAATATTCAAGTGATTCACAAATTTATATCTTCAGGGTAGAGCTCTCTGTGTGATCCAGACCTGTATCATACACCAAGAAATCATAATTAAACATGATTTCTTCCTTGCCCCCCACTCAGCGTCTAAAGGCTTCCCAGATGGGAAGAATCCGCCTGCAACGCAGGAGACGCAGGTTCGAACCCTGGGTTGGGAAGATCGCCTGGAGGAGGGCATGGCAACCCACTCCAGTATTCTTGCTTGAAGAATCCCGATGGACAGAGGAGCATGGTGGGCTATAGTCCATGGTCCTGGTGGGCTATAGTTGCAAAGAGTCAGACACGACCGAAGTGACTGACCACTCACGCACATGCACAGAACCTAAAACATTCTCCTTCTTCTCATTTTGGGTGAATGACACCCTCATTTACGTACTAATCCAAGCAAACATCCTTGGAAATCATAAGGGTCATTTTTCATTCCTCTCTTTCTCATTCATATTGACTCTCTCACTAAATCCCATCTGTTTTTCCTTCTAATTCTCCCTTGCATCCATGTACTGTTTTCCACTTCCATCCTGATCCAAGCTAGCATCTTTCTCTCCTTGATCCACTCTGATAGTCTTCACAACGGTATACGTCCTTCCTCTACCTGCCTCAGTCTGCTTGCAATACTACAGACAGAGTGATTTTCCAAACACAAATCTTACCATATCAGCCCTCCTTCCCCCCAGTCAAAAATCCACCAGTCATCCACTGTTCCCAGGATAAAGATAAAACCTCTTTTTAAATTTTTTTTAATATAAGATCCTCCAAGGTGAGTCCTCTACCTATATTTCAAGCTTCCACTCAGGCCGTGGTCTTTTTTCTTTTGCTGCTGCAGCCACAATAAATGTACTTCTGGGCACCGTGTTTGCCGGCATTCCTCCTGCTACAGAGTCTTGAATATGACACTGGGATCCAACCAGTGTCTCCTGCATTGGCAGGCAGATTCTTTACCACTGAGCCACCAAAGAAACCCTTGTCATTTCCTTACTCAGCCTATAAACAATAGACACATCCTCAAGGAAACTCTCTTGACCTTCAAAAGTCCATCCCCCCTCATTTGCCCTCTAATAACATAAAGTACCACTAGCGCATAGGCATTTACCAAACACAGCAATAAAAGTTGCCCTCTTCCTCCCCTGCCTGGATGCTCCATTATGGAGGGTAGGGAGACTCTTTACTTTTGCTCACCATGAACGTAAGAGATGTGGGTTTGATCTCTGGGTCAGGAAGATCCCCTGGAGGAGGGTATGGCAGCCCACTCCAGTATACTTACCTGGAGAATCCCATAGACAGAGAAGCCTGGTGGGCTACAGTCCACAGGGTCACAAAGAATTGGACATAACTGAAGCGATTTAGCAGGCATGCCTCATTTAGCACAGGGCTGGGTACCACCCAGGGTGCTTCACTTGCTGAATGGATTACTGAAATAATTTACTAGTTAACCAAACATTTCTGACTGTTTGATACCAACTTTAGAAACTATGTGTGTTTCTAAGAGAAGATATTCAATTTTCAGAGAAGGAAGGAAGTCATGTACTTCGGTAGGATCAGATGTACATTTTAATAATGTAGATAAAAGCTTCACCAGGCACTGAAAGACTATGTACATGCTGAGGGTTACACTTAGGAGAATGCTGAGCAACAGGAGCAGGTTGGAGATACTCTACTGACACTTCAGAGGATTTTAAGAATTTTTCAGTCCAACCATGAAAATTAGCACTTATGCCCATGTTCACTGGTGAGTTCAAAGACGTGGAGGCCCGAAGCAGATCAGTAAGTTTGATTTTAACCTGGTTACATAAGATTCTCTGTATGTGAGTCCCCCCAACCCCAACCCAAATTATTAACAATTATCCTTTAGTATTCTCTGGGTCCTCAGGGTGTTTTCAGTAAAAAGGCAGAAAGCCAACTTGTAGTACTCTAACCATATAAAAACCATAAAAACCGTATAATACTCTAACCATATAACACTAGACAGTGGCACCTGAGTATGGTAAAAGCTTAGGTTTCCCTCTACACTCAGGTTCATTTCTTTTCTCTAGTTTTACTACTGTTGACCTGCCCCAGAGTAGACAGCAGGGGCCAGAAATCAGGAGCACTGTGTTGTGAATTGGATGGCCTGATTAATCAGTTGCAGAACTCTGGACGGCTTAGTCAGTTCAGTTCAGTCACTCAGTAGTGTCCAGCTCTTTGTGACCCCAAGGACTGTAACATGCCAGGCTTCCTGTCCATCACCAACTCCCGGATCTTGCTCAGACTCATATAAATTGAGTTGGTGATGCCATCCAAGCATCTCATCCTCTGTCGTCCCTTTCTCCTCCTGCCTTCAATCTTTTCCAGCATCAGGGTCTTTTCCAATGAGTTGCCTCTACACATAGGTGGGCAAAGGATTGGAGCTTTGGCATCAGTCCTTCAAATGAATATTCAGGGTCGATCTCCTTGAGGATGGACTGGCTGGATCTCCTTGCTACCCAAGGCACTCCCAAGAGTCTTCCCCAACCCCACAGTTCAAAAGCATCAATTCATGGGTACTCAGCTTTCTTTATGGTCCAACTCTCATGTCCATACATGGCTACTGGAAAAATCAGCTTTGATTGACGAAACTTTGTCAGCAAAATAATGTCTCTGCTTTGTAATATGCTGTCTAGGTTGGTTGTAGCTTTTCTTCCAAGGAACAAGCATCTTTTAATTTCATGGCTGCAGTCACCATCTGCAGTGATTTTGGAGCCCAAGAAAATAATCTATCACTCTTTCTATTGTTTCCCCATCTATTTGCCACGAAGTGATGGGACTGGATGCCATGATCTTAGTTTTTTGAATGTTGAGTTTTAAGCCAGCGTTTTTACTCTCCTCTTTCACTTTCATCAAGTGGCTCTTTAGTTCCTCTTTGCTTTCTGTCATAAGAGTGGTGTCATCTGCATATCTGAGGTTACTGATATTTCTCCTGGCAATCTTGCTTCCATCTTGTGCTTCATCCAATCCAGCATTTCGCATGATGTACTCCGCATACAAATTAAATAAGCAGGGTGACAATATACAGCCTTAATGTACTCCTTTCCCAATTTGGAGCCAGTTCATTGTTCCATGTCCGGTTTTAACTGTTGCTTCTTGACTTGCAGGCAGATTTCTCAGGAGGCAGGTAAGGTGGTCTGGTATTTCTATCTCTCGAAGAATTTTTCACAGTTTGTTGTGACCCACACAGTCAAACGCTTTAGTGTAGTCAATGAAGCACAAATAAATGTTTTTCTGGAATTCTCTTGCTTTTTCTATGATCTGACAGATGTTGGAAATTTGATCTCTGGTTCCTCTGCCTTTTCTAAATCCAGCTTGAACTTCTGGAAGTTCTCAGTTCAGGTGCTGTTGAAGCCGGGTAGTGCTTTTGAGCACTATTTGCTAGCGTGTAAGATGAGTGCAGTTGTGCGGTAGTCTGAACATTCTTTGGCATTGCTTTTCTTTAGGACTGGGATGAAAATTGACCTTTTCCAATCCTGTGGCCACTGCTGAGGTTTTCAAATTTGCTGGCATATTGAGTGCAGCACTTTCTCAGCAGCATCTTTTAGGATTTTAAATAGCTCAGCTGGAATTCCATCACCTCCACTAACTTGGTTCGTAGTGATGCTTCCTAAGGCCCACTTGACGTAACACTCCAGGATGTTTGGCTCTAGGTGAGTGACCACACTATCATATTATCTGGGTCATTAAGATCTTTGTTGTATAGTTCTTCTGTGTATTCTGGGCTTCCCTTGTGGCTCAGCTGGTAAAGAATCTGCCTGCAATGCAGGAGACCTGGGCTCAATCTCTGGGTTGGGAAGATCCACTGGAGAAGGGAAAGGCTATATACACTCCAGTATTCTGGCCTGGAGAATCCCAGGGACTGTACAGTCCATGGGGTCGAAAAGAGTCAGACATGACTGAGCGACTTTCACTTTCTGTGTATTCTTGCCACCTCTTCTTAATATCTTCTGCTTCTGTTAGGTCCATGCCATTTCTGTTCCTTTATTGTGCCCATCTTTGCATGAAACGTTCCCTTGGTATCTCAAATTTTCCTGAAGAGATCTCTAGTCTTTCCCATTTTATTGTTTTCCTCTATTTCTTTGTATTGATCACTGAGGAAACTTTCTTATCTCTCTTTACTATTCTTTGAAAATCTGCATTCAGATGCATATATCCTTTCTTTTCTCCTTTGCCTTTAGCTTCTCTTCTTTTCTCAGCTATTTGTAAGGCCTCCTCAGACAACCATTTTACCTTTATGCATTTCTTTTTCTTGGAAATGGTTTTGATTACAGCCTCCTGTAAAATGTTTTGAACCTCTGTCCATAGTTCTTCAGGCACTCTATCAGATTTAACCCTTTGAATCTATTTGTCACTTCCACTGTATAATCAATCATAAGAGATTTGATTTAGGTCATACCTGAATGGTTTTCTCTACTTTCTGTAAGTCTGATTTTTGCAATAAGGAGTTCATGATCTGAGCCACAGTCAGCTTCTGGTCTTGTTTTTGCTGACTGTATAGAGCTTCTCCATCTTTGGCTGCAAAGATTATAATCAATCTGATTTCGGTATTGACCATCTGGTGATGTCCATGTGTAGAGTTGTCTCTTGTGTTATTGGAACAGGGTGTTTACTATAACCAGGGTGTTCTCTCGGTAAAACTGTGTTAGCTTTGCCCTGCTTCATTTTGTAGTCCAAGGCCAAACTTGTCTGTTACTCTAGGTATCTCTTGACTTCCTAATTTGCATTCTAGTCTCCTATGATGAAAAGGACATCTTTTTTGGGTGTTAGTTCTAGAAGGTTGTTTAGGTCTTCATAGAACTTCAGTTTCTTCAGCATTACTGGTCAGGGCATAGACTTGGATTACTGTGATATTGAATGGTTTGCCTTGGAAATGAACAGAGATCATTCTGTTGTTTTTGAGATTGCATTCAAGTCCCACATTTTGCACTCTTTTGTGGACTATGAGGGCCACTCCATTTCTTCTAAGGGATTCTGGCCCACAGTAGTAGATATAATGGTCCTCTGAATTCCATTTACCCATTTTGGTCCATTTTAGTTCACTGATTCCCAAAATGTTGATGTTCACTCTTGCTGTCTCCTGCTTGACCAGTTCCAATTTACCTTGATTCACGGACCTAACATTCCAGGTTCCTATGCAATATTGTTCTTTACAGCATTGGACTTTACTTCCATCACCAGTCACATCCAGAACTGGGCGTTGTTTTTGCTTTGGCTCAGTCTCTTCATTCTTTCTGGAGGTATTTCTCCACTCTTCTCCCATTGCATAGTAGACACTTACCAACCTGGGGAATTCATCTTTCAGTGTCATATCTTTTTGCCTTTTCATATGGTTTTTGGGATTCTCAAGGCAAGAATACCGAGTGGTTTTTCATTCCCTTCTTCAGTGGACCATGTTTTGTCAGAACTTTCCACCATGACCCATCTGTCTTGGTTGGCCCCACATGGCATGACTCATGTGAAGTGAAGTGAAGTGAAGTCACTCAGTAGCGTCCAACACTTTGCGACCCCATGGACTGTAGCCTACCAGGCTCCTCCATCCATGGGATTTTCCAGGCAAGAGTACTGGAGTGGGTAGTTTCATTGAATTAGACAAGGCTGTGATCATGTAATCAGTTTGGTTAGTTTTCTGTAATTGTGGTTTTCATCCTGCCCTCTGATGGAGAAGGATAAGAGGCTCATGGAAGCTTCCTGATGGGAGGGCCTGGCTGCAGGGGAATCTGGTTCTTGCTCTGATGGGTGGGACCATGCTCAGTAAATCTTTAATTCAATTTTCTAATGATGGGTGGTGCTCTGTTCCTTTCTTGTAGTTTGACTTGAGGCCAAACTATGGTAGGGGTAATGGTGGTAATGGCGACCTCCTTCAAAATGACTTACGCCAGCACGCTGTGGCCCCAAGGACCGCTGTACTCCGTGCCCCTGACCCCAGGCCGGGCACTGTCAGCGCGAGCCTCCACCGGAGACTCCCGGACACTCACAGGCAAGGCTGGGGCGGCCTCTGTGGTCGCTGCTCCTTTTTCCTGGGTCCCAGTGTGCCCTCCCAGAGTCCGTCTCCCCAGTTCTGTGGACGTTCTGTAACCAAGCCCCACTGGCCTCCAAAGTCAGGTTCCCGGGGGGTTCTCAGTCCCTCTCCTGAGTCCCCAGGTTGGGAACGCTGTTGTGAGCCCTAGAACTTTCGCAATAGTGTGAGAACTCCTTTGGTAGAATTATTCCCCAGTTTGGGGGTCATCTGCTTAGGGGCTCGTGGCGGGACTACCGGCGACCTCCTCCAAGAGCACTTAGGTCACATGCCTCACCCCGAGGCCTGCTGCGGCCAGAGCCCCATCCCCACAGCAGGCCCTGCTGACCCGCGCCTCCGCAGGAGACCCACAGACACGCAGAGGCAGGCGTGGCTCCGGTTCTGAGGGGCTCCTGGTGCATGCTAGGTTTTCTCTGAGCCCTCTGAGTGTCTCTGGAAGGTGTGGGTTCGATTCTAAACACTATTTTGCCCCTCCTACTGTCTTGTTGGGGCTTCTGCTTTGTCCTTGGATGCGGGATATCTTTTTTGGGTGGGAAGGAAATGGCAACCCACTCCAGTATTCTTGCCTGGAAAATCCCATGGACGGAGGAGCCTGGTCAGCTGCAGTCCATGGGGGTCACAAAGAGTCGGACACGACTGAGCGACTTCTTTCCTTTCCTCTCCAACATTCTCCTGTCAATGGTTGTTCAGTGGTTAGTTACAATTTTGGGGTTCTCACAGGAGAAGATGAGCACATGTCTTTCTACTCTGCCATCTTTTTTAGGTCAACTGAATCTCTGCAGAAACATTTTGGAAATGAAGCATGTGAATCTCCTAAGCCCATTTAGAAATGGAGAAGCCCTCACATTTCTTGACAGCTCACACTGGGTATTACCCTTTGGTGTCTCAAATCCCGCATTAGAGGATTGTGTTAATGATTCTAGAGGCCCTTAGTTAACCTTCAAATTCCCTGATTCTTCACCAAGGATTTTTTTTTTTTTTTAATTTATGCCTTACACTGCCAAACAAAGTGCTTTAGTGAAATAATCTAAACCAACAACCCCTACAAGACTGTGAATCCATACTATATAGAGGTGAAAAACACTAGCTTTTGAATCAGAAAGACCTGGGTTCAAAACCTTTGGCATTAATGAGCTGTGTAATTTTAAGCAAGTTACTTTTAAGCTTATGAATCTTTGTTACTACCTCTAGAAGCTAGTGATGCTTCTTTCTTCATGGAGATATTGTGAGGATAATATGAAATACATAATCCATGTGCAACACAATACTTGGTACAGAGCCTACAATGAAGCACTGATGTAATTACAACTTTTATTTAAAGAGAGAGTACTTATGGCTCCTCTGACCCTACGCTTGCTCTCCAGTAAGATAGACTTCATTTTCTGGTATCCATGAGTTGTGTTAGGCTGCAAATTTCTGAGCCTCGTTTTGTAACCAGAGTCTATCAGTCATTCTTAGCCATTCTCTGAATCAGAGCAGCTGACAGAATCTTCAGTGAGGTCATTATTTTTAGTTTTGGAACCGTTAGAGAGTCTGCAGGGGATTTTCCACGGCATTCAACAAATTAGCAAAGGTCATCAAAACAAACCCACTTACTGAATTCATTGGCTCGAAATCCTATCATACCAGTGCTGTTGTATTAAAATAAAGCACTTTCTACTCGCAGTATTTCCATAAAAAAATGAAGCTAAATTATTTTTAGATTGGCTCTGTTGTTGCTACATTTTAAAGTCACAAATTTTGATGGCAAGTCAACTCATCTCCTATCTGTAACCCCCTCACCATGTGATCATGTGATTCTTTCAGTCTAAAATTTCCTCACTTTTCCTCTCTGTCCATCCAAGTCTGAAGTCCCATTTCCTTTAGTAAGCCATTCCTAAATTATCTGATCCCTGGTCTCGGGTCTGCTTTGCTCTTGACCCAGAGCAGGACATTTATATAAATGTGTGTGTGTGTGTGTATATATATATACTATATATATATATTATATATCTTTTTCTAAGTGTGGTTTTGACTTTATTTGGCTCTGTACAAGGCATTAAACATAACATAAACATAACATTAACATACCATACATAACATACATAACATTAACATAACATAACAAACATAAACATAAACAAGGCTTTGCTCTTGACCCAGAACAGGACATTTATATAAATGTGTGTGTCTGTGTGTGTGTATATATATATATATTATATACATATATAATATATCTTTTTCTAAGTGTGGTTTTGACTTTATTTGGCTCTGTACAAGGCATTAAACATAATTCGTCTCTTCCATTTTCACAGATGCTCTTAATGACACTAAGCTCTGCTTAGTTGATTAACTAGCTTGTGAAGCATCCATCAACCAGTACGACAGACTAAACACACTGACGGCTCTGGACAAATAGTATATAGACCATAAGCTCGCTGCTCTCCATATCACATAAATATGTTATGGAAGAAATACTACAGAGTCAAGTAACTGATCCATTTTTCTACATGCCCTAAACGATGCCTTTGAATCAAGCCACACCACAAGACTGCTGGATCCTTTAGCAGCATCATTTTAGATATAATAGAATTGCCTTACTGAGTTGTAGTTTGTTGTTATGCCAGCAGACCACATTGATGGATTGCATAAGAAAGAACTAGATAAATCTCTGAGCCTCTGTTCTGAATATCTACTGGAGAAATACTACAGAATAGTAAATTAGGTTTGGTTTTATGGACAATTTGAAATTTATAAGTTGATTGTGTTTCTTTGCTTTGGCCATTAAAAACCTTACCTATAAATTTGGGGTTCATTTCTCTCAACTGTATGGTCCACCTCAGTAGCAAGTTTTACTTTATTAGTTTCCCACCCATAGTTTCTCTTTGTCCTGGTCACCACAGCTGTTCACTCTAATCCTTTTACACCAAAAATGTGTTCTCTTAAGTGCCTTATATCTTTAGTAGAATAAGGTGGAGATTAAAAATAAATTCTTGATCTGTTCCTCTAGGGAATTATAGCAATTATAACTTACAGATGATTATCTTTCAATTATTTCCTGACTTGTATTTTTCTTTCATTGTTTTATGTCTTCATAACTTGGTTTTAATCCCGATTATATTCTTAAAACTCCCCTAACCCCACCACACACTGGCACCATAGCATATACTCATTGAATCTTTAAATCAGACTTCTGGATAAAGGTCTGCTTCTAGGTAACTAGCTGTGTGATCTCGACCTTAATGTCATTGAGACTTGTGGAATTTCATTCTCTTCATCTGTATCTGACAGAATTGGCCTGAAATGATCTTCAATGCCCTCTTCTAGTCCTAAGATTCTGTCACAATTGTATGCGTGAGTTTTTGACACAAGATATTTTAAGACAGATCTGACTTAATAAACTACTCACAGATATGGATATGACCAAGTGACCTATTTATTGCAGAAGATGTCCATAAAGAGAAGGGCTCTGTCTAAGGGAGATTTACTCACTTTTTCATTAACAAAGAAGAGGACACTTCCAGACACTTTGGTTCAGAATTTAAGCTGGAAGAACAATTACAAATGGGTAATAAAAATGATTTAGAAGGCCTAGGCCTTTTTAATTATGTAGTTTCACACCTAGAAAGTGCAGATTCCAGTTCTTTTAGTAGAAAAGAGGCAGGGGGATGTTGCAGAGGGACCCTAAATGGAGACCCAGTTTCAAGTCCAACATTGGTCACTAATTAAAGAAACAGTGCATTGCCTGTCTCTGTGCCCTTGATTTTTCAGTAATGAAAAGAGAAAAATTATCTGCCCATACCTGCAAGATGATTTGTGAGGGTCAAGCAAGACAATGCTAGATAACCCCTTTCAATAAGTACAAAGTGCTATATTCATTTGTATATGTGTGAATGGCCACGGGGCAAGAGATAACCTCTGACGACTCAGTGAGTATTTTTGGATTGCTTTTATGGCTAAACTGGATGATTTTGCAAAGTTGGTGGTTAAGATAGCTGAGCCAATCTCAGATTCTTGGTGTTTCTTAAGTTTGTGAATGACTCAACAACATATAAATCTCTCCACTTCCCAATGCAACCTCACTGGAGTTGAGGACAAAGTCTTATCAAGATATAAGCACCACAAGGCCTGGGTCCATGTCTATTTTGTTCACTGGACATAAAAGATCAAGTCAAATATCTGTTGATTACATGGAGGGGAAGCTGGATGAATGATGAGGTACCCTCCATGGCTGTATGTCTTGCTCCTTTCCTATGTCAGTTAGGGCACAGGATTCCAGGTTGTGTTTCAGAAAACTTATACATAGTGAGACACAGGATTCTGAGATCACTTTGAAATGCCAGTGTTTGTTCATTTGTTGTCAACTTGACATCATAACACCAAGTATCATAGAAGAGAAGCTAGAACGATTTCCCCAGAATCTTCTTACCCAGGTTAGAGTTTACCAAAGAGAGGCATTCGTGTCAGTACTGGAAGACGGAGGAGGAGAGACCATTATTTTCTGGGGACAATTGCTGCTAGATTCATGGGTAGATGTGAGATTCAGTGACTTGCTGGGGAGCTCTTGAGTACCTCTACTTTGATAAAGAGTCAGAGATAATTGGTGGGGTCGCCCTAGAGAGACTGAGTCTTGCAACACCTTCTTTTGCTTGGGTGCTCCAGGCTGAAGTTGCTGCAGTTGATTTTTTTCACCTTGGCCCACCAGCTTTTCCAGTCTTCATGTATTCTCTTAGTTCTCTATGTTAAAACCTATGTTATCTTAATACATTGGATAGCTCTTGTGTTTTCTTGATAGAAATTTGACTAGAAATAGAATCTCAAATGTTAAATTTGAGAACGGTGGCTCAGACAGTAAAGAGTTAAAGCCTACAATGTGGGAAACCTGGGTTCAATCCCTGGGTTGGGAAGATCTCCTGGAGAAGGAAATGGCAACCCACTCCAGTACTCTTGCCTGGAAAATCCCATGGACAGAAGAGCCTGGTAGGCTACAGTCCATGGGGTCATCACAAAGAGTCAGACACGAATGAGTGACTTCACTTTCACTTTCAAGCTTCAACTAAGTGCATTTATATACATAGTTAGCACCTTGGGGGAAACCATGAGTTTTTTTTTTAACAAGGCATCTAGGTATTATTTGGGCTTTCCTGGTGGCTCTAGTAAAGAATCCAGCTGCCAGTGGAGGAGATGCAAGAGACGTGGGTTCAATCCCTGGGGATCCTCTGGAGTAGGAAGTGGCAGTTCACTCCAGTATTCTTGCCTGGAAAAGCCCATGGACATAGGAGCCTGGTGGGCTATAATAGTCCATGGGGCTGCAAAGAGTCAGACATGACTGAGCAACTGAACACTAGGCATTATTTAGTAAACAATTGCTCTTCAACATTCAGCAATACCTTTGAGGCCTGAGAAAGTTGATGAAGTTTTCCAAAGTGTCTTATTTTGCTCTCTTAGAAGAACTCGGTTCAAAAGGGCACAATTTCCCGGAGTGAAAAGAACAGATTGTCAACTCATCTTGTCCTTAATTTAGTCTGGACTTGGTTGCTTTTTAGCCCTGCATATTTAGCAAATTCATTTAACTTCTCCTGGGCTTAGTGACTGTATCACCACGACGGGAGTCATGACATCTATCTTATATTTCTTGAGACCCCTTGAGAATGGCATTCAGGCATCTGTACAAATGCTACTTTAGGAATGTAGTCTTTGGGGGACTCAAATGAAAATGTATGAAAGCATTGTGTATATATGTCATTATTCTCTAGACTCACTTTCACATATAAGAATGGAGATTGATAAAAGTTCAATGAAAGTAACTTGCAGAGAACTAAAGCATTTCTACTATGCCTGAGTGTAAACATGGTGATCATATGCACACCCACCTCTAGGAGATTTAACCCAATGTGGTTGTCAACAAACGAGGCAGTGACTGAGAGAGGGTGTCATATTGTGGGGCTGAGACTCCATGGAACAACTGAGAAAGTCTGTATCGCTTCAGCATAGGATGGTTTTCAGACCCATAGAATGGAGGTGCAAGCTGCTCTCCACTCAGAAGGTCATTGCTGTAGTCACACTTGTTCTTGAGTATTGGGAAGGAATACATCAAATCAGCTTCCCAAAACCAATGAGATAACTTTAATTTTCCATCCTTACTGGTAATTATGCTATCCTGAAGTTATTGAATGATCATGGTTAGGATTTCACACATGTGATTTATTAAAAGTTCAGTTCAGTCGCTCAGTCGTGTCCGACCATTTGCGACCCCATAAACTGAAGCACGCCAGGCCTCCCTGTCCATCACCAAATCCCAGAGTCAACCCAAACCCATGTCCATCGAGTTGGTGATGCCATCCAGCCATCTCATCCTCTGTTGTCCCCTTCTCCTCCTGCCCCCAATCCCTCCCAGCATCAGGGTCTTTTCCAATGAGTCAACTCTGCACATGAGGTGGCCAAAGTATTGGAGTTTCAGCTTCAGCATCAGTCCTTCCAATGAACACCCAGGACTGATCTCCTTTAGGATGGACTGGTTGGAGCTCCTTGCAGACAAAGCGACTCTCAAGAGTCTTCTCCAGCACCACAGTTCAAAAGCATCAATTCTTCTGTGCTCAGCTTTCTTCGCAGTCCAACTCTCACATCCATACATGACCACTGGAAAAACCATAGCCTTGACTAGGCAGACCTTTGTTGGCAATGTAATGTCTCTGCTTTTTAATATGCTGTCTAGGTTGGTCACAGCGTTCCTTCCAAGGAGTAAGTGTCTTTTAGTTTCATGGCTGCAATCACCATCTGCAGTGATTTTGGAGCCCAAAAAAATAAAGCCAGCCACTGTTTCCACTGTTTCCCCATCTATTTGCCATGAAGTGATGGGACCAGATGCCATGATCTTAGTTTTCTGAATGTTGAGCTTTAAGCCAATTTTTTCACTCTCCTCTTTCACTTTCATCAAGAGGCTTTTTAGTTCCTCTTCACTTTCTGCCATAAGGGTGGTGGTGTCTGCATATCTGAGATTATTGCTATTTCTCCTGGCGATCTTGATTCCAGTTTGTGCTTCTTCCAGTCCAGCATTTCTCATGATGTACTCTGCATATTATTAAAAGTGGACCCTGTTAATTCATTGCAATGAGGCAAGACAGGGCAATGGACAAGAACCAGGGGAAGACAGAAGCCCATGGTTGGTAATGGCTGAGTGTCTGTTGGCATTGAACAGATCTTTCAACACCTGTGCCTATGAAATGTAGATACACTCTGGTTTACTTTCCTTGTGCTGACATTATTGGATTTGCATAACTCCTGATCCACAAACAGCACGTGTATGTGTCTGCCTCTCTTCACATGCCTCTCCATCCATCCACCCCATCTTTCTCTTCTTCAGCATACTTGTCACAGCATATCATACTCCTGCATTATATTTTATATCAGTGACTTTGTTTTGATTTTTTCTGCATCCTTCTATAATCTATTGTAAGGGACATCTGGAGAGAGACTTTGTTTTGCTTGGGATAGTTGATGAAAGTGTGTGGGTGAATAAACATTTGAATTATTAACCTAGTTTTTTTGATGTTCTGCTTGATTCCTCAAACATTTAGGTAAAGACTGTTAAACCAACAAAAAGACATTTTCAGAAAGTTTACCAGTGGTTGGGCCACCCCTTTATTCTCTTAAGGAAATGGAGACTCTGCCTATAGCTGTACGGGGGCCACAGTTTTTCAAAAGCAACAGATAATGGAGATTTCCTTCCTGAGAATTAGGGAGAGGAACTGTGGGCCAAATTCTTTGCCACATCACTTCCTTGTCTGTAAAGCAGGCTGATAAATCATCTGTATGGTGCTCCATAGTTCACACAAAAGAATGTTCAAAAATGTTTTGTTTAGCAATGAGGGGCACAGGAGTATGCTGAAATCAGTAGCTGTGTTTAAACTGCCAATGTCAGAGAGAGAGGTGCCCACAGAGTATTTTCAAGGGATCCCAACTTAACCTAAAAGGAATTGAGTCATTGGACTACGAATCTGACAAAAAATGCATTGGACTTTGATGCTAAGTTAGAATAGCAACAGAATGTTGCTGGTGAATGATACAGTTTCTATTAATAATCTAAAACTCCCGAGAATGGCATTCATGCATTTATACAAATGCTACTTTAGGAATGAGCCTTGGGGGACTATGATATAGTCTTCTCGCCATCCTGGAAGTACCGACAGTGTCAGGAATGGTATGTGAACAATAAACACTTGGATATGATGAAAGAATCAGAAACCTCTAAGAACCTAGAAAGAGACAGATAGAGCCAACAGGAGGGGACACACAGTTGTTCCTGGCACCCTGTCGTCAATCAGCTCAAGAGGAGAGGAGAAGAGAGCTTTGATTGGCTGGTGATGTACAAAATCAGCTTTTAAGGTGGAAACCAAGAGGTGGGAGAAAATGGTTGGAAATGACGAAGGGAAAGTGATGATGACTTTGACAACAGCAGTGATAACAGAGTGATGACAAATGTGACAAAACTGAAGAAAAGAGTATTTACAACTGGTACAAAAGTCGAGCAGTTCAGAATTCTCTGAGAGCAAATAGCTGATTGCTCTGTACTTTGATGATGGTTGTGACTACTCTCTATTGAGCAGTAAAACTATGCTAAGCCCTGTACCAAGCACTTTACATGAAAGGCCACGTTCTCTTCTCCTATCCTCCTTTACATCTACTGCATTTAGATTTTCACTCCCAGCCCTTCATGATGCCAAATGCAATAGTCCGTTCTCAGTTCTTAGTTAGCTTGTTTTATCATGTGTATTTGACTCTGATGATCACCTCTTTTTTTCTAGAATACTTTTTACTTCGATTCCTAAACACTCTTCTCTCTTAGGCTTCCTCCTGCCTCATTGATCACCCCTCTTAGCCTCCTTTAGTGATGTGATTCTCCCGCTTACTAGATGTGAACATGGACAAATTAGGTAATGCCGCTGTGATTTAGTTTCCTCATTGGTAAAATGGGTACAATAATAGTACCTAATGAAGGAGTCATGGTTGAGATTAAATGAATTATTATATGCAACGTATTTGTACATAGTAATTGCCATACCTGTGTTTCTATCATTTTTCTAAACTCTAAGTATTAATTTGGCCAAGGGTCAGCACTAGGATCTCTTCTCTAGCTACACTAATTACCTTGGTGATATCATCTAGATGCATGGCTTTAAATACATCTAGAAGCTCATGAATTATAAATTTACATTTCCAGATAGGACCTCTACCCTGAACTTTCAGTTCAGTTTTCAGTTCAACTTTCAGTTCCACGCTGAACTTCTCAGTTCAGTCAGTCAGTCATGTTCAACTCTTTGTGACCCCATAGACTGCAACACACCAGGCCTCCCTGTCCATCACCAACTCCCAGAGCTTACTCAAACTCATGTCCATCGAGTCAGTGATGCCATCCAACCATCTCATCCTCTGTCGTCCCCTTCTCCTCCTGCCTTCAATCCCTTCCAGCATCAGGGTCTTTTCCAATGAGTCAGCTCTTCGCATCAGGTGGCCAAAGAATTGGAGTTTCAGCTTCAACATCAGTCCTTCCAATGAATATTCAGGACTGATTTCCTTCAGGATGGACTGGTTGGATCTCCTTGCAGTCCAAGGGACTACAGTCCAAGAGTCTTCTCCAACACCACAGTTTAAAAGCATCAGTTCTGTGGCGCTCAGCTTTCTTTATAGTCCAACTCTCACATCCATACAAGACCACTGGAAAAACCAAAGCTTCAACTAGACAGACTTTTGTTGGCAAAGTAATGTCTCTGCTTTTTAATATGCTATCTAGGTTGGTCATAACTTTTCTCCCAAGGAGTAAACGTCTTTTAATTTTATGGCTGTAGTCACCATATTCAGTGATTTTGGAGCCCAGAAAAATGAAGTCTGTCACTGTTTCCACTGTTATCCCATCTATTTGCCATGAAATGATGGGTCCAGATGCCATGATCTTAGTTTTCTGAATGTTGAGCTTTAAGCCAACATTTTCACTCTCCTCTTTCACTTTCATCAACAAAGTTTAGTTCTTCGCTTTCTGCCATAAGGGTGGTGTCATCTGCACATCTGAGGTTATTGATATTTCTCCCAGCAGTCTTGATTCTAGCTTGTGCTTCTTCCAGCCCAGCGTTTCTCATGATGTACTCTGCATATAAGTTAAATAAGCATGGTGACAATATACAACCTTCACATACTCCTTTCCCAATTTGGAACCAGTCTGTTGTTCCATGTCCAGTTCTAATGATTGCTTCCTGACCTGCATACAGATTTCTCAGGAGGCAGGTCAGGTGGTCTGGTATTCCCATCTCTTTAAGAATTTTCCACAGTTTTTTGTGGTCCACACAGTCAAAGGCTTTGGCATAGTCAATAAAGCAGAGATAGATGTTTTTCTGGAACTCTGTTGCTTTTTTGACGATCCAGTGGATGTTGGCAATTTGATCTCTGGTTCCTCTGCCTTTTCTAAACCCAGCTTGAACACCTGGAAGTTCACGGTTCACGTACTGTTGAAGCCTGGCGTGGAGAATTTTGAGCATTACTTTGCTAGCGTGTGAGATGAGTGCAATTGTGCGGTAGTTTGAGCATTCTTTAGCATTGCCTTTCTTTGGGATCGGAATGAAAACAGGTCTAACTTAACTACAGAAAACTCCCTGAAAAACAATGTATTATTTACAGAGTTGAAATGCTAATTTTTATTTATATAATGTATTACCTTATCACCTGAAAATAAAGTAAGTATAGTGTCCAGACATGAGGCAGGAGCCATTCTACAGAAGTCTGCCCTTGTAAAGTCACACGTGGAGAACCGTGTCCTTTCCTGTGTGCATGCATGTTAATGCTTGTCCGGCTCTTTGTGACCCCATGATCTGTAGCCCAGCAGGCTTCTCTGTCCATGGGGATCTCCAGGGAAGATTCTCCAAGGGAATCTTCCCAACCCAGGGATCAAACTCACATGTAATGCCATATAAAGATAATTTGCTTCAGAGAAGGAGACCAAGATATCTGGGAAGATAATTTTAGGGAGGCATAATAACCATTTCTGAATGTTTTAAATGCTATCATAAAAGAGAAATCTTATGTTTGGTGTTTTCCAGTGTGTTAGTCAGGATTCTCCAGAGAAAAGGAACCGATGGGATATATAGAGAAAACAAGATATATTTTAAGAATTGGCTCATATTATGATGGAAGCTGATAAGCCATGAGTCTGCAGGATGAGTCAGCAAACAGAAGAGCTGATACAGTTCAGGTTTGAAGGCCAGCAGCCTGGAGACTCAGGAGAAGTGGATGCTTCAATCTGAGTCTGAAAGCAGGAAAGAACTGGCAGTCCCAATGCAAAGACAGACAGGCATGAGGAAGTCTCTCTTACTTGGTAGTGGGTCAGTGTTTTCCTTTTAATTCAGGCATTTGGCTGGCTGGGTGAGGCCCACCCACATTAGGGGGCAAGCTACTCAGAGTACCTACTTAAATGCTAATCTCATCCAAAATCACCCTCAGGAACACACAGAACAATGCCTGACCAATGTCAGGGCATCCTGTGGCCCAGCCAAGTTGACATGTAAAATGGATCATCATGCCCAGAGCGCTAGACTTGAACCCATTCAGCTCAAAGAGCACTTTTTAAGTGGCGACCACAAGCTACTCTGTATGCAAATGAGTAAGTTCTGGTAACACAGCAGCGACCAAGCTGACAGGTAACAGAAGTGTCCAGAAGGCAGATGTGGAGCTAAGAGAAATCCTACCCGATGAGCAGGAGGGCCTATTCACGGAAATAGTCCCTCCTTAAGAAAGATTTCCCCTCCTACAGGGACACTTCAAGTAATTGTAAATGGCCACCTACCAGTCTTAATGCAGAGGGCTGTTAATTATATAACCTTCAAGATCTCTTTCACCCCTAAAATCCAGAACTCTATGAGTTTCTTTAATTTACTAACATTACCAATAAATTACTTTATGTGCTTGCCCAAAGGACTGGTTATAAAGTGACTGATTTATCAAGGACATTGGACCAATAAAAAAGTTATGAATACATGAACATATACTCGCAAGAAAATATGCAATATAGGACAATTACAAGCAAAGCCTTTGAATCATTCTTACTTTATTGCTGCCTGCCAAATCATTAATTCTGATCTGAAATAACTTAAAAATAGCATCTACAACATGCTGCACACTTTCTATTCATGGATGCTAAACACCGAAAATAACAGAAGTAAATTGAACTTCATGAATGATTCATGGCTTCCCTTGCTTTATGTCCCCATTGTCAAGGAAATTAGCAGCATTGGATATCTCCTTAGATAAATTTGATTTTGCTATATTCAGTAGACTACTTAATGAAAATGAATATTTCACATTTATGTTCATAGAAATGTTAATGAATTTTAGTGCCCGTAGCTTTTTTGATCTGCAGAGCGGTGGGTGTAGGAAGAAGGGAATCTTTCCTGAATTAATTTATTCCCTTTTCCAGGCTGCTTTTCTGAAACTGTGGAAAAGCAGTCTTTCTGAAAACTCTCTGATCTTTAAAAGTTAGAAAATAAAAAGGGTGGGAAGTGGACTTCCTTTTATGAAAATTGGTTTCACAATCAACTTGTCTATAAAGTTAGCCTTATAGCTGTTCACTTCTACCTTATAGACCATTTATTTTCCTTGCATAGCTAAGTGGTTATGCAGATAGATGAAGAGATCTCAGATTTACAATTAGATTTCCATAAGTTTCTTCTTGATGCTCTGATGGATGACTATTTTGCTTCCAACTTCCTTAGAGGAAGTCAAAATACAGTGCATTGTTTTGTCTAAAGGCTTTAGGTATTAACCAAACATTTAAAGAGACAATTTTGAATGGAACTTTGATCTTCTAGAACTGAACACCCATGCTAAACCAAAGGCTTTGGTTCACTTAGGATCCAAACTTGATAATAATGACTGCTGATATTTACTGACTATACATTATGGATCAGGCACTTAACAGAAATTTCCTATAGAATATTCACCAAAACCCTATTGCTTTACTCCATTTTATAGAGAAGGAAATCAAAGGACCATGGTAGTTACTCGCCCAGGTCACAAAACTGCAGTGGTCCCAAAGGAATTTAAACTCAAGCAATCTGACTTGAACCTCTAAGATTTACCAGCTCCCCCCCGCCCCACCCCATAGTGTCCTCAGAACAGAAAAATGAAATAACAATTTTTGTGTTCTTCTTCTAACTTCCAAAATGTGGGAGTTGGGTGACTTGGGAATATGCTATATCTGAATGCAAAGCAGCCACCTGAGAACAAAGCAGGCTTTAATTGGTCCTTCCCCTCTCTACTGAATCAGTCTAAACTCAGTTCCTCGTGAGCATTTATTTTCTGAGATTTCTGCCAATGAAATGGAATGCTGATATATAATTTAAGAACAACTCTTATTTTACCAGGTCACTTCTACAATTGCAATAGATCATACAATAGATCCTCTCTCTTCCAAATGGCTACAGATACTCTTCCCAAAATCCTGTTGGGCTTGACTGACTACACTTCAGTGTCAATATCTACGTTTAAATCGCTTTATTCTTAAGATCAAAGATTTTATAAGGGAGGTTTTTTTAAAACTACTGCTACTAAGACCCCACCCCAGGCCAATAACATCAGAATTTATAGAAGGTAAGCCCTTCTGCCAGCACTTTTTAAACTCCCCAGGTGATTTTAATTTTAATTTTCCCCAAGTATAACAGTCACTGCTTTAAAGCTGTCATGCTTTACATATTTGCTTTTCTCTTTTTCTTTCACCATCGCTTCTAGTAGACCCAGTCTAAATGGGAGACAGAATGGAAACATAGAAATGAAAGAAGAAAGTACAGCAAAGAACAGAAAATAGCACAATTTCTTTCAAAGAAAAAAAATCACTGAAATGATCAAAGGAAACAATTTAAACTTTTCTTTCCTTTATTCCCTCAGGCATAAGGCTCCAATATTTTTCTTTCAAAGTATGTGCCTTAAAATAAATAGGTAGACCAGTAGACCGTGCCTTTCACTGGAATTAAGTGCTTCCATCAGATTTTCAAATCCATGTAATAATAAGCTATTGCAATACGCTACTCTATTTTAAAAGCCCTGATATATATATACCACATGTTGATACGAATGCAATCACTGAAACTATAATTTGTATTATGATGCTGTGGTAAATGGAATTGTCTACTTGGGAAAGAGATGCATGGGCATCAGCTGTTTTCATAACATTATCAATCATGTCAAAAGATAAGCTACAACACTTCACAATTTACTCTTGAATGAATACACAGCAACAGGTTATACAGAAATAGTTTTAGTTTTGTCCTTTATTTTATCCTTTTAATCAGGTGAAAGGTTTTTTAAAATTCTGTAGTGCTTTAAACTTTTCAAAAGTTTCACATACATGATTTCAGGTAACCTCATGGTAACCCTCCTTGCCTCCCCCCTACATTGCCCCTCTTCCTGTCCTCTCCCACTGGTGGCCGCTAGTTTGTTCTCCGTATCTGTGTGGCTGCTTCTTTTTTGAATTATTCACTAGTTTGTTGTATTTTTTTAGATTTTACATGATAAGCAATATCATATGGTGATTTTTACAGGAACGGTTTTAACAAACCAAAATTGAGCAAGGTCTATTTCTTTCAAACTTAAAAAATGAAATAACAAGTTTGGTGTTCATCTTCCTCTCCCACACCCCGTCTCACAGGCGCTGGCTGTCCTCATTTGATTGTGTGAACAAGCGCATTTGTCACAGAGCGCTAACTACATGACTGCATTGATTCCAAATAGTCTGTATTCCCAAGTACTGAGAGTATGTAAAGCTACAGTTCAGACAAGCAATCTCACTGAGTGGAGCCAAAAGGCTGCCTGCTCTTGCCTTAAAAACTATCAGAGTGGAAACCCATCTGTTGTCTGATATGCTCCCTGAGGTACTTGTCAAATGGCCATGCCTTTACAGGGATCTTGTTAAGATGCATTCTGGTTTAATGAGCTTGGGCTGAGGCCTGAGGGTCTGCATTTCTAACATGTTCCCAGGTAATGCTAGAGCTACTGGCCTATGGACCACACTTTGAGCAGTAGGAATCTGCAGTAAATTAAAAAAAAAAAAGATGTGGTGCATATATACAATGGAATATTACAGTCATAAAAAGGAATGAAATTGTGCCATTTGCAAAGACATAAATGGACCTAGAGACTGTCATACAGTGAAATAAGTCAGAAAGTGAAAAACAAATATCATATAATATTGCTTATATGTGAGATCTGGAGAAAGGGTACACATGAACTTATTTGAAAAGCAGAAACAGAGATATCAGTATAGAGAGCAAACTATGGATACCCAGAGAGGCAGGGGAGGTGGACTAATCGGGAAATTGGGAGTGACATATATACACATCGCGTGTGTGCTAAGTCACTTCAATCGTGTCTGGCTCTTTTCGACCCTATGGACTGTAGCCCTCCAAGCTCCTCTGTCCATGGGATTCTCCAGGCAAGAATACTGGAGTGGGTTGCCATGCCCTCCTTCAGGGGATCTTCCTGACCCAGGGATTGAACCCGAGTCTCTGGCATCTCCTGCATTGGCAGGGGGGGTTCTTCACCACTAGTGCCACCTGGGAAGGCCTATATACACACTGCTATGTATAAAATGGGCTTCCCAGGCAGCTCATTGATAAAGAATCCTCCTGCCAATGCAGGAGACAGGTTCAATTCCTGGGTCGAGAAGATCCCCTGGAGAAGGAAATGGCAACCCAGTGTAGTATCCTTACCTGGGAAATCCCATGGACAGAGGAGCATCACAGGTTACAGTCCATGGGGAAACAAAAGAGTCAGAAACAACTCAGAGGGGAAACAGCATCTGTAACATGTTCAACTGATGAAAACCCACTGCCTGGCGTAGGGCTCTGTACTCGGTGCCCTGTGACGATCTAATCGGAAGGGACTCAAGAAAGAGGAGAGGCATGTGTATCGCTTCGCTGTGCAGCAGAGATTAACACAATGTTAGAGCGACCGTATGCCCATAAAAATTAATAAAACAAAAGAGAAAGACAAACCGCCCTGTCTCACCTGTTTTCCTCCTCAGTCCTCTTTCCCAGTCCGTTTGCTGAAGTTTGCTGAAATTTGCTGAAGTTTAAATAGTTAGCCCTTGTGACAGCGGTCGCTCGGCACTTAGCTCGGAGCTTTAAGCTTCCAGTTACCTGAGGGAAGTCACCTCCGACGACCTGGACAATTCCCAGACACTGGGGTCTGAGCAGCTGAGCTGCTGGTAGTCACCCTGGGCATGTGACATTCCTGGCTGACTCTTTAATACACGGAAGATCCCCAGATTTAACAGGTCATTAGTACCTTTAAGCCCACATTAAAAATAAAATTTGTCGAAGATTTTTTTTCACTTAGGATTTAATTTTAATGAAGGAAAAAATGATGAAAACTATTCTATTTGATTTTCATTTCTGCA
This sequence comes from Cervus canadensis, assembly GCF_019320065.1. Taxonomy (NCBI): domain Eukaryota; kingdom Metazoa; phylum Chordata; class Mammalia; order Artiodactyla; family Cervidae; genus Cervus; species Cervus canadensis. Next base: position 806,627 of record NC_057404.1, read on the forward strand.
AACTAGAGGTTTTCATGGAAGAAGCATATAGTTATGCCTTCACTATCTAGAGATCTGAGATTTAACCAGTCATTCTGAGGAACCCAAGTTTGCTAGACTTTATTTTAGTTATTTTGATGCAAACTTTTCCCAGTAGAGAGTTCTAAAATCATTTATTCTTTTCTGATGATTCGGGGTCATAACTGATTATCTTTTATGATGTGTTGAAGCTCTAACTTCATTTCAGGAAAAAGGAGGTATAAGGACTTGCAGTTTGATCCTCACCATGACCATAATTTAAGACCTACCTTTTTGTGTCTTCCTTGATGGTGTGATGAGGGCACCTTTCTACATAATTAGTGTCAATAAAAAAAGTACATCTTTAGTCAATTAGGCATATTTTTACAGCTCAAAAAGGTGTTTTCCTTGCAGAGTTCTCATTTTAGGTAACACAGCCTCTTCATTAGGGATCAGTAATAGCTCTTTGTGAATCATTCATTTCAAAGTCTCAGCCATTATCTAGGTCCTCAGTGTCACCCCTTCACCACTTCCTTCATCCTGACGGCCACAGTGATGCGTTCTGAGGTCATCTGCACTCACACACTGTCCACTTACCGAGTTACACAGGTTTGTTTACGTTTAATACCCTATTCTCACTGGTGCTGCCATGATTTTTTCTCTTCCTCTTTGAGTTTTTACATGCTCTATATGCCAGAACAGTACGTTGGTTTTAGAGGGAAGGTACTTTGCATAATTGTCATCTGACTGTAGAGGGGAAGTTTTAGGAAGTGTCTCCCCAAAGAAATGTAAAATAATACTCTCCCAATTGTCCTACTGATTATTTACTTCAAAACTGTGACAGCGCAGTCAGAGGGCCAAGCCCGAGTTTGGTAAATTTTCAGTTTCCTAACCAGCGTGTAGGGTTATAATAAAACTAAATTTTCTTCCTAGGTCACATGAAGTTTAGGAAGAAGTATCCTTCTGCTACTGTGATACCTGGTCATAGTTACTCTTCTTTTTTTTTTTTTTGTAATTATTTTATTATTATTTTTTCCATTTATTTATATTAGTTGGAAGCTAATTACTTTACCATATTGTAGTGGTTTTTGCCATACACTGACATGAATCAGCCATGGATTTACAACTGTTCCCCATCCCGATCCCCCCTCCCGCCTCCCTCCGCACCCCATCCCTCTGGGTCTTCCCAGTGCACCAGCCCTGAGCACTTGTCTCATGCATCCAACCCGGGCTGGTGATCTGTTTCACCCTTGATAGTATATTTGTTTCAATGCTGTTCTCTCAGAACATCCCACCCTCGCCTTCTCCCATTTGAAGTGAATCTTATGCATATACACTATTTAAAATTTCATATTTTGTTCCACTTGGGGCTGAACTATAATAATAATCAAAGGATAATAATAAATGAATACTATAATGATTGCTACTACTACTAATAAGACTAGAAGTGCTAGGATATAAAGCAAAAGAGTGCTGAGACACGATGTCTCAGATACCACATGCACTTGCCAAAATTTAGACCATGAAGAAAGCAGCCCACCTGGGCCAGGGAGAGCAGTATGTTGAGTGCACTGGGGGCGTGAATGCACACAGAAGGTTAAACATGACGAAGACAACACGGAACACCAGCTCTGAGACTTACACATCAGCCCCAAAGAATTCACATGAGAAGCATCTTTTTTGTGGAATGTTCTTTCTTAGACAGCAAAGATCTACCCTTATAAGTGAATGATCTTCTCTGAATCAAAATTCTAAGAAAATGGGAGCATGGACTTGCCATCCACTGAATTGAGGACGGCATCAGGTAAAGCCAGGAAAAGTTTTTAGACATTTTAAATAGACTTCTAGGTGGAAATAATCAAGTTTACAATTGAAAGTCTCAGTCTAAAGTTCAGGGGAAAAACCAAAGGAGAAAAGGAAAGATATACCCATTTGAATGCAGAGTTCCAAAGAATAGCAAGGAGAGACAAGAAAGCCTTCCCCAGTGATCATTGCAAAGAAATAGAGGAAAACAATAGAATGCGAAAGACTAGAGATCTCTTCAAGAAAATTTGAGATGCCAAGGGAACATTTCATGCAAAGATGGGCACAATAAAGGACCTATTATCTTAACAGAGATAGACCATTCTTTCAAGTAGTTTTGAGAAAAAGGAAGTAGGAGATTGGGAAAAGCTTAAGGGGAGCGGGGAAGGTGGAGTAGCATGTTTTGTGTTTTCAGCTTGTGTTTTAAGCTGAACAAAGAGGTGGCAGACAGGGTGAGATGAGGATCTGAAGCGTCAGGGGTGGCGGTGTGTATTAACTGGGGAAAGTCACCTACCAGAGAAGGAAGGAAGAAATTAAAGTCCCGAGCACAGGGGCCAGGATCCGTCCATAAAAGAAAGAGGAATACCTCTTCCTCTTAAATACAGGGGCCTAACTTAGAATGGTGAGGTTATATATAAGGACATTTAGAGAAAGGGGTGAGTCTGCCGAGAGATTTCAGACCCGAAACGGCTTCTATTTGGGGTGGGAGGGCAGGTAGTGAGAGTTGGCACCATCTGCTGACAGAGGGTAGGGTTAGGACTGATTTTCTTCAACAGTTGTTGCCAGAAATACATTGCAAAGACTGTTCTCCCGAAGCCTTTCTATATTTCCATCTGGCTTCAAACCTTCATGTGCTAGCTTTATTGATTTCAAATTCCAAATCCTCCTAATACTAAATTCTTCTATTTTCTCCATGTGCCATTAACTCATTTTGTAGCATCCCAAGGCTATGAAGCATCCCAGGGCTATGAGCTCATTAATGTGCTCCAAGTTCAAATAAAATTTAAATTTAACAAGGCTTTATGGCTTTCCTAATTTTACTCAATTAGATGACATTAAAGAAAAACAAAACATCTTTAATTTGTCTCAAAGGACCTAACCAAGGAAAACATTTCCTCATCTTTGTGATTGTAATGGAAGAAAATACGAACTAGTAAATGTTGTAAGGTAGGTAAAATTTCTACTCTATTGGTCATAAAAGTATGATTAATTCAGTCTTACATTGGTGAAATGTCTTTTTTATCATTCATGTTCCCCAACTGACACTAGACCCTTTCATTTGTTATCACTTTAAAGCTCAGTCAGGACTACAAGACCATAAACTAGAGAATACAAGATCGACAGCTAGGTTATTTGTCTCTTTGTCCTAAAGTCTGGGCTTCTTCTGGCTTAGGCCCCTGAAATATCAGAAGAAAGTAGCATTTTTGTTGCTCAGTTGCTAAGTCGTGTATGACTTTTTGCAACCCCATGGACTCCAGCACATCAGGTTTCCCTGCCCTTCACTATCTCCTGGAGATTGCTCAAATTAATGTACATGAGATGATAACCACCCACTTCTCTTACCCCCAATCTTTCCCAGCACCAGGGTCTTTTCCATTGAGTCAACTCTGCGCGTCAGGTGGCCAAAGTTGGAGCTTCAGCTTCACCATCAGTCCTTCCAGTGAGTATTCAGGGTTGATTTCCTTTAGGATTGGCTGGTGTGATCTTGCAGTCCAAGGGACTCTCAAGAGTCTTCTCTAGCACCACAGCTCGAAAGCATCAATTCTTGGTGCTCAGCTTTCTTTTTAGTCCAACTCTCACATCCATACATGACTACTGGAAAAACCATAGCTTTGACTATTTGAACCTTTGTTGGCAAAGTGATATCTCTGATTTTTAATATGCTGTCTAGATTTGTCATAGCTTTTCTTCCAAGGAGTAAGCAGTATCTTTTAATTTCACGACTGCAGTCACCATCTGCAGTGATTTATTTTGGCAAGTAGAAGCTTCAAACTGAATGGTTTATCTGTGTTAGTAGTCTTGATCACACCTTTTGTAATGCAGTGAGTGAATGAATAAATGGAACACATTGGGAAGTGAAGAAAACTAAAGATAACAGAAAATGATTTGTCAAAGAAGCTAACATAAAATAAGTAGATTTTAATATTCAAGGAAAGATATTTAGGGACCAATAACAAGTATCCCAGTTTTCTAGCAGTAGACTTAATAAGCAAAACAAATCACTTGCGACTTCTAAGAAGGAATTATTAATTCTTTACTCAGCTTCATGATGCACTAATCCATATGAAAAATTAAGTACAAGAGGCCACATAAAGTATGATGAGCTGAACCTCCACTTAAGGTATTGATATATCCAGTAAAGATACTGAAATTCACACTCATTATACCCTCAACTTCACATGAAGACATTAAGTTGTTAAAAAAAAAAAAAAAAAGAAACAGTAAAGAAGCCTAACAAACCATCAGGAAAAATAAACAGTGAAGCAACAATGCCTCCATTTAACATTCACCTATTATCTTAATGAGTAATCTATTTTTCCTATAAGTCACTACATAAAAACTTGTCCCTCTGATTTTTCCCACATATCAGTCAAAGGAGACATGAATAATGTATTGGATATCTAAGAATATAAGGAATCATTATCATTGATACTAATTAATGACTTAAGTAAACACAATGTTACATTTTAAAAAAATGAATAAAGTTCTGTTATGGTCTTCATAAAATGACAATTCAGGGAGATCTGTTTCAATAAATAATGCAGCACCTATTTCTTCCTGAAGAGGTGAAAACCAGATGTTAGATTCAGCATCTATTAACACTCAGTGTACATTGACTACATGCTGACGGCGGGAACAAGAGCGGCTCATTTGGACTCTGTATTATTGCCACTTGGTACCTTGTCGCTGGGAGTTATTCCTCTTAAGATCTCTTTATATTGGTTTATCTATTGCTAAGAAGAGATACATTTCAAGGAAAGTATCGGAGCTAAGCAATGTTGTCATTTGAGGCTTTTAGTTTTTTGGGGGGATAACACCAATGGAATCAGGAGCACTTGGTTTCCTGAATCCACAGACTATGCTTTCTCCACAGTTGCAATCACTTGACCCTTGACCAAAGAGCTAAATTCTGTTTCAGCTTCTGGAATTGACTTTAACTTTTATTAGGTAATTTTGACCCGTCTTTGGTTGATTTAGCACCCTCAATCTAACTGAGAGTGGTTCTGACTGGTGCTATACTTCTAATCATTGATGTTCTGCTTCCTTGCTCAGCTGTTAATTGCAGGATTCTATCATAGAGAATAGATTACCTGGGTTTGAATTTCCATTTCACCACTATTCTTGCCTTATGGCCCTGGGGAAGTTATCTGACATCTCTCAAACTCACATTATCTCTCAAATGTTGTTAGAGATAGACCTTTATTCATTAAGATAATAGGTCTATCTTCTGCCATGGAGGTGTTGGATTAACACCTAGCTTTTGCCTGGCAAATAGAATGCAGTTCCCTGTTTTTTGCCCTTTCTCCCAAGTTCCTGACTCCATAGATCCCCTCATGACACAAATTCTTACTGACTGAATTACTTCTTTGCTTTAGGTAAACATCTTCAGCGACTAGAGTTCTATGACCTGCTGTTGGATCACTTTATGATGGGCGCAGTCTGCCCACACGGTCCTTGGATCACTTTATGATGGGCGCACTCTGCCCACACGGTCCTATGTGTGTATATTTACTTTTACTGAAGTACAATTGATTCACAATGCTGACTTCGCTTCTGCTGTAGAGCAAAGTGAACCAGTTATACACATACACGTGTCTGCTCTTTTTTTAAGATTCCGTCTCCATGAAGGTCATCACAGAGCACTGAGCAGGGCTCCTCGAGCTGTCCAGCAGGTCCTTACTAGTTATCTATTTTACATACAGTGGTCTGTATCTGTCAATCCCAGCCTCTCAATTTATCCCTAACCCTCTTTTGCCCTTGGTAAGCTTAAGCTTTTTATTTTTTTAACATCTGTGACTCTATTTCTGTTTTTTTTTCTATTTTTTAATTTAAATATTAAAAATGTGTTTACAAAGTTGTGTTGGTTTCTGCCATCATGCCTGCTAAGTCGCTTCAGTCGTGTCCGACTCTTTGCGACTGTATAGACTGTAGTCCACCAGGCTTCTCTGTCCATGGGATTCTCCAGGTGAGAATACTGGAGTGGGTTACCATGCCCTCCCCCAGAGGATCTTCCCCAAGGACTGAACCTGCCTCTTGCGTCTCCTGCATTGGCAGAGGGTTCTTTACCACTAGCGCCACCTGGGAAGCCGGGTTTCTGCCATACAGCAATGCAAACGAGCCACAGTTATATACACCTGCCCACCCTCCCTCGCCTCCGGCCCCTTCCCACGCCCCATCCCTCCACATCGTCACCAGCACTAGACTGGGCTCCCTGTGCTACGCGGCAGCTTCTCACAAGCTACCCGTCTTACGCCTGACAGTGTGTGTATGCTGATGCCACTTTCTCCACTGGTCCCACTCTCTCCCTCCCCACCGTGTCCGTAAGTCCGTTCTCTACACCTGCATCTCCATTCCTTCCCTGTAAATAGGTCCATCAATACTAATTTTTTTAGATTTCACACATATGTGTTAGTATCCATATTTGTTTTTCTTTTTCTGACTTACTTCACTCTTTATAACAGGCTCTAGCTTCATCCACCTCACTAGAACTGACTCAAATTCTTTCTTTTTATGGTTGAGTGTATATGTATATAATTCCATTGTATATATCTACTACACCTTCTTTATCCATTCATCTGTCAAGAGACATCTAGGTTGCTTACATGTCCTGGCTATTTTAAATAGTGTTGCTATGAACATTGGGGTACATGTGTCTTTTTTGATTATGGTTTTCTCAGGTATATATGCCCAATAGTGGGGTTGCTGGGTCATATGGTAGATTATTCTGAGTTTTTTAAGGAATCTTCATACTGTTCTCCAAATGGCTGTATCACTTCACATTCCCACCAACAGTGTAGGAGGGTTCCCTTTTATCTACATCTTCTCTAGCATTTATTGTTTGTAGATCTTTTTGATGATGGTAATTCTGTACAATCCTATATATTAACCGATTTTTGGGTCCCAGTTACCATGCCTCATCCATCTACCCAGACAACTGATTGCATCTTACTGAGTTTCCTCAATGATTATCATATGCCTGGGTCACTACTTATTGCCTGACATCATATCTTACGATAACTTTGGACTCTCTGATTGTTTGGGCCTCCCCAATCCTTGCCACACAAAAGTTATGGTTAATTCTGCTTCATTTATAGTTTTGGTTTGGCTTGTTGTATGATATGATAAATGGTCCTAAAATCAATCTATTTTCTAAATAGGAATAAAGGACATTGCCTACTTAAAGAAAAATGTAAACTTTTAATAATAGAAAGACTCAATATGCATTATAAAATAAACTTTTTTTTGGAGAGAATGTTGATAACTTTAGCACTTGCAATTTATCCACAGAATCAATTCCAGTACTTGTCAAAATTCTTTGCTTCTTTAAGTGCATGCTGTAAACATAAGATGTTAGAATTTTAACATATTGCCATATCCTAATGTGGTCCAGCAGAAGCAAAGGTAAAAAAATCACCATCAGTGGAAGGAGACTGAGGGTAAAAGGCTACCTATATAAATGAGCATATTTCTCTTTCCATGTCAGTTCCAAGAACTAACGAGTTACTTGCTTAGCGAAAGTTCTGTCTTATTTGTAAAACATTATTAGCCAATAACAAATGACTGGGTTTATATTTCGTTCCTATAGTTTGAATTTGCTTGTCATTGTCATTTAAACCAAAAGTCACTATTAATACTTTCATATATTAATACCTTTCAACCAACATATTTATATATTTAAAAATTAGAATATTAATTAAAGAATAGCTGATGAATGTTATTCATTCCAGATTCTAGGGGTAATAGATCAATGTTTACATCTGAATCTATATCTACATAAACATTCTTTATCTAGTTATATGTTTGTATTCAGTAAAACTAGAAAATGAATGTAATTACTCAATAGTCAGACAATGGGGAATACAGTTATTGTTCAATAATACTAGAGGATCACCTGGAATTTTCCCATTTTTCTTTACCATTTTGAAGTTTAGATTTGGAAAGCATTTTAAATGATCTAAATAAATATCTGTCTATTCTTACATTACATTAAGTGGTATTACAGTGCTCTGAATTACCTACTGCACTTTCTCTGCCCTTGAAAACCAGGAAATGGCCTTGGCCGTGTATTCACAACAAATGGGATCAAATGTCTACATGTTGATGACTGAGAAACAATGAAACAAAGATAATCAATCAGATTAAATCTTAGTGACTAAAATATTCTAATTGTTAACCAATGAAAAACAGCCCAAGAGGACAAACCTAAACTACAAGCCACAAGATGAGAAATGGACAATACCATTTATCATCTCATTCTTCCATGAAGAAAGACTTTACCATAGTGTTTTTCTAGACAACAATTTACAGTCCTTCAGGCAGACAGACTATAGAACCAAAGACAATCTCACAAAGTCTTTTCAAACTAAATATTTCCCCTCTCTTAATGTAGCTTGGGTATTGGAAGGTCTTGGAAGAAACTTGATTCTGAGAAGGAGAAAGCATGAATTTATAAATTGTCCAGCTAAAAGGAGTGGACTTTCCTTAATGATTCAAAAAGATAACTGCCAATATAGAGGAAAATGTTACTAGACTGTGAACCCTCTGAAAAGTTGGCAGGCAGCTGAAAATGTCACGGTGCCAATTACTCAGTACAAGGTTGTGCTTAATTAGGTCAAGCAAACATCCCTCTTTTTTGTCCCACTGTCCAAGTCAACTCACAACTTTCAATCTCCAGGGTGCAGTTTTGTTCATCCAGAGGATATCTTCGTAGATCCATCATACACGCAGCTGTGGTTGTGATCCTGTCAGGGTGAGAGAGAGAAAAGAACGTTGTAAAGATGGTGACTCTCATTTCCAGGCTTTCTAACCCTGAGTCATGTCTCCTAGATGGCATCAACACTCTGATTAAAAATTTTAAAAGACGGCAATGCTACTTTCTTAATTTGTTCCACCCTCTCCCTCCCATTCTGTGTCCAAAAGTCCATTCTCTAAATCTGCATCTCCATTCATTCCCTGGGATAGGTTCATCAGTACCATTTTTCTAGATTTCATATATATGCTAGTAGAAGTTTCCATATAACACAGGAAGCCCAGCCTGGTGATTTGTCACAACCTAGAGGGGTGGGATGAGGATGGGGTGGGAGGGAGGCTCAACAGGCAGGAGATCTCTCTCTCTCTCTCTCTCTCTCTCTGTGTATATATATATATAGTTATGACTGATTTGTGTTGTTGTATGGCAGAAACCAACACAGCATTGTAAAGCAATTATCCTCCAATTAAAAATTAAAAAAAGAAATGTAGTAAAATGACCTGAAAAAATAAAAGTAAATAAAAGATAAAAGTTGAAGACAGGCAGATTGAATTTGAGTCTTTCTTTGCTGCTCACTAGCCATGTGAGGTTGGGCTAGTTAATATATCTCCAGGAGCCTCAGTCCACCCATCAATAAAAAAACCTACTGCATAGAATGGCTGTGAGGATTAAAAGAGATAGTGGGTACGAAGCTCTTAACCTAGTGCTTCATACTTAGTAAGTGCCCCATGAAGGATGGCCGTTATCATAGCTATAAATTATCCCACAGCCCTTCCTATTTTCACTAGCAACCTAGCAATGTCTTTGTCAATATCTGCAGCAAGGCTGGCTTTACAAGGAGGAGAACATCTATCTATGCATCAAAGCCTACCTCCCTCTCCTGCTACAACCTAATGATAAAACAGCAAAAGCAACAAAAACAACAAAATTTGTCCTTCATAACTTTTAAGGCCTCGCACTCCCCGCTATTAGAGAGATTTGTTAGATTCGTCTCCGAGTCCCTGGCCCACAGCATATAGCCAGTAAAGAAATACTATCCTAGTGCTTACACCCTACTTACCAACTACAGTTTGGCTTATGTATTTATGCAAACCCAGGGATCCTGACTCGAGATATCCTACCTGGGCTTCCACGATCCCTTCATTTTCTTATGGCCGGGCTGGTTTCGTGGACTTGCTGAGTGTTTGAGAGGAACTTAAATCTTATGGCTAGTCCATTCACACAAACATTTGATATTGCTTTGGGATTGACAAGATACTTTTCTTAAAAAAGTAAATTACCTTGTCCTCTTTCACAAAATAATGTGTAATAATAACTTTTTTTAAATTAAAAATTCAAATTTAATAATAAGCTTCCTTTGTACCTTAAGGCCCAGGAGCTACAGCATTGGAAACTTCCCAAATATAAATAGAAGTCCAACTATATCTTCTTGTGGGGGAACTTTTTTGTTGGAAGACTACTGCACACCCTCTTCTGAACCTAGCTTGTTTTCATTGATGACGGATTTTGGATTTGGTTCTATATTAGTAAATAATAAGTCATTTGTGAAAAATTCACTACAATGTATTGAGTTGTATGGAAATACCATCATTTATTTTCCTCATCACCCTCTAGTGGGTGTTTATGTTATTTAATATTATTTACTTTTATAAATAAAGATGCTCTGAATATACTGGTATACTCTACGATACTTGAGTATGTTGACCTGCTATTTCCAGAAAGGGAATTGTTAGAAAAAAAGGTACATGCATTTTAAATTTTGCAACATTGCTGCTCATCAACAGTGTATGTAAATTTGACAAAGTTCTTTTCTTACCTATGCTTTGTGAAGCTGTCAAGGCAAGTTATTGTTTTGGTGATTTGTGTTAAACTAACAGGCACCTTCTTCCTAAAAACAGTATTAGTATTAGGCATAAACCTTAGACCTTCCTAATTTTTCTTTGGGTTTCTTTGTGAAAGTTAAAAGTAAAGATCTCTTTTTAAACCTCTCTTAGATAAGATGTTGGTCAGTTAATCAGATTTATTTGAGTATTAGGCAAGAGTAAAAGGAATTTTAAAGTTTAATTTAAAGAATTTCAAATGTTCTACAAAAGTTTAAAGATTGGTTGTATTCTAGAATTAACACATAAAAGAGTTTTACTAGATTACTTTTAGGGCTTCCCTGGTAGCTCAGACGGTAAAGCGTCTGCCTACAGTGCAGGAGACCTGGGTTCAATCCCTGGGTCGGGAAGATCCTCTGGAGAAGGAAATGGCAACCCACTCCAGTATCTTTGCCTGAAAAGTCCCATGGACGGAGGAGCCTGGTAGGTTACAGTCCATGGGGTCACAAAGAGTTGGACACGACTGAGTGACTTCACTTCACTTAGATTACTTTTTGCTTTCTGCTCCCAAAATCATGTGACTTGATTGATTTTTCTCATTTCACAATATATCATGAATAGCTTTCATTGTCTGAAAATACAATTGCACCACATTCTTTTTTTGGTCTGCATAGTGGGGGCTTCCCCGGTGGCTCAGATGGTAGAGAATCTGGCTGCAATGCAGAAGACCGGGGTTTGATCCCTGGGGCAGGAAGATCCCCTGGAGGAGGAAATGGCAACCCATTCCAGTATTCTTGCTTGGAGAATTCTGTGGACAGAGGAGCCTGGGGGATATAGTTTACAGGGTTGCAAAGAGTTGGACACAACTGAGAAACTAACATTAAATATTTCAAACATCCTCAATAAGACAACACAATAAATATTTAAAAGCACTTAAAAACATCATCTCTCTACCATATACTTTGTTTAACTGCTGCTTATGAATAAAAAGGATTGTGAAAATGTGAATGTTCTCTAGGAATTACTAAAGTCCAGCCATCCTATGACTTAGCCAATTATTTTCAACCAGGAATTGTTTTTACCAACAGGGTACATTTGACAACATCTGGAGACAGCTTTGATTTTCAGGCTTGGGGTGGAGGGTTGATACTGGTATCCAGCGGGGGTATGACCAGGGATGCAGCTAAACATCCCACAGCGCACAGTACCTCCCCGACAATTAACCATGATCTGTTCCAAATGTCAGTCATGCCACAGTGGAAAAACCCTGCTACAATGGTGCTTTCAAACATTTTTCCTCTAAGGAGACTTTTAACAAAATGGAAACTTACAGAGAACCTCAATATATAAAATACAAATGAAATAAGTGAAAGCCATATGTTGTTAATGCAGATTTATTATATAAGTTCAAATGCTGACATCTATCTTAATGTGAGCACACATGAAAGCGGGAAGTATGATGAGAATTATGGCCTTCAATCTTCCTCAGCGTCAGTTATTTCTGTTTTTTATTTTATTTGTGTGGTTTTGAGAAAATCCTTACAAATATGGAAACACTTGCCTCTGAAACCTTACATGACCAGTCATGGGCTACTCTGAATTCAGAGAAAAAAATATCCATTTGCTTTGTAACCACCTGTATAATCAATGACACCTTTGCAGATGTTTTAGATACATTCATAGGTGGTTGATCTCTGATAGATACTTAGCAACTGATTAGAAGGAGAGAGAGGGTGGATGAACTGAGAGAGCAGCATTGACATATATAGTGTCGTGTGTAAAACAGGGAGCTCGGGCAAAGCTACTGCACGTCACAAGGAGCCCAGCCTGGTGCTCTGTGATGATGACGAGGGGCTGGGACGGGAGGAAGGGAAGGGGGCTCAAGAGGGGGGGCAGGTGCACATGTGCATATATGGTTTGTGGTGTTGGCGCAGAAACCAGCACAATATTGTAAAGCAATTTTCCTCCAATTACAAAAAAATGGAAACTTTACTTGGTGTCCCCTGCTCCACGTAAATGAACCTGGCAGCACAGGCTGATATTATGATGGCCTTGGCTGCGTTAAAACGTGGCATAGGACACATTACGGTGTACCTGCTTATAGTTTAAAATAAATATAATATTTAATAAAATTGAAATAAGATATGTGTGGAACAAAGCAACTTTGGGGATACTTAAGAACACTGCATGAACCCCCTTGTCAGCTTTTCTAACTTAACTGACCTCACTTTTCGACATGTCATATGGTTAGTTTACCACATCATATCAACATCGGGACATGCTGAACCACTGATTCACACATTGTAAGGCTGTGGAGCTTTTACAAAGCAGTTTGAAAAGCTAACAAAGCATTGTCGGTAAAATGAATAACATGTCTCATGCTTATGGATACTACAGTTGTAAGTAATAAAAAAACGGCTTTTGGAAAACATAATGGAATTGACCATTGCTATCTGTCATGATCAATCCATTCAGCTATCAATAAATATGAGAAATTTTTTGATATCACATAGGAAATCTGTATGCCACGCCAGAACTCTGCCTATAACCTGATGATTTTTCAGCTGTGATTGCTTGGGTGAGTTCATTTCTCCTGCCCCAAATCCTGTTAAGATACCAGAGAACTGAGTCATCACAATTCCGAAAGAGAGGTGATCAAGGCAGCTTCCGGAATGCTAACTGTGCAAAATTCCAGACTTTCTCTACAGAGCATGCACATTAGTGAAATAACTTCCTTCTTTGAATCTACATGTTCCAAATTTTGAATTCTCAAGAGGATTTCACTGGCTCAACTTGGATTATGTGCCAACACTCCCTAAATTATTGTTAAGGACAAGAAAGAAAGCTAGGCGCAAACAAATATCGTCACCAGAGACCAGTAAGTGTCTCTCACCTAAGAAGAGGGGAATTACTAAAACTCAGACAGGGACCCCTACACAAGCAGGTACTCATAAATTCATGTTGTGACCCATAGAAATTTATGCCACAGAACGTCGGTCTCTGCTAATTTAAGAGCTTGGTGTCTCTAGATTTTGTAATACATATGGCTAAGTGAGTTGACTATCCTGAGCTCTTTGTGAGAAAAATTACTCAGCAAGAATTCTCAGGAGCATCAACAAAATGATGTCATTTCGTTGGGCAGAGTGCTGTCCCACTCTTGTCTTCTGGGTGTGAGGCAACAATGAACATCTTGAAGAATGACTGTTCTCTATGTTTCCATTTGTTTGCGGTTGCTCAGCAGTGGTTAAGTCACCTCTACAACTAATTAACACATCCTCATGGAAATGTTCCCAACATTGTGGCTGAAGCAGTCTGATATTAAAAATCTTCTATGGAGTTAAAGGTGCCAAAGATCACAAAACTGGATAGGTTGAGGGCTTCGAAACCGAAGCATTTTTAAAATTTTTTTTAAATGTTCACACTCAATCATTCATTCTCAGTGTGTGAAGATATGACTATTGGCTATCAGCAAATGAAAGTACAATAGGGTAGAACCAGCAAAAGGCAAAAGTATCAAATGATTATTTTTCTGAACTCAGACTTTCCAGAGGTACAGATTCATGATGGCATGACATTCATCTGTCTTCTTTCAAAGACATTTAGAATGACTTACATTATAATCCAATTTATTGACATTTTGAAGGTTAGGTCAGAACACTATAATAGGCTGTTAGTTAGAAACTATGGCCCCATGATACTTGGAATGAATGGAAATCATGTTGCTATAGTATTTATGTATTAAGTTGTGTGCTGCATGGTCATTTACCCTAAGAATCACTGTAATCACAGTTCATGTATATTTGATGTCCAAGAGCAGCATGACTCTCATTGCTGATAAGACATCCAGGAAGTCCTGGTCCTTAAGTAGCTTAAAACCTAGCTACACACACACACTCACACACACACACACACACTCACACACACACAAGCACGTATACATATATACATATGGAGTGTGCATTTTTGCAAATAAGAATGGAGACTTCAGTAAATGAATGAGTTATGTTGAGATTTTCCTATAATCTTCAATCTTATAGGGAGGAGCTCCAGGTTTTAAACATGATCTCTGCAGAGCATAACTGTGCAACTTAACATAATCTGTATAAGAGGAGGCTTCCCAGGTGGCACTAGTGGTAGAAAACCCACGTGCCAGTGCAGGAGATGCTGGAGACTCGGGTTCAGTCCCTGGGTTGGGAAGATGCCCTGGAGGAGGGCACAGCAACCTACTCCAGTATTCTTGTCTGGAGAATCCCACGGACAGAGGAGCCTGGAGGGCTATAGTCCACAGGTTTGCAAAGAGTCAGACACGACTGAAGTGACTCAGCATGCACATATAAAAGGGATATGAAATAGTAGAGAGGAAAAAAGCCTGAAGATTCTGTTTCCTAATCATACTCCTAAGATTGCTGAGATTGATAGTGAGTAGCACTATAAGATTGATATCCGTATCACGCTGTCAAGTTTGTTTGGAGAATGTCCCATGACTGCCTCTGGCCTCTAGGCTGTACCCTTAGTCCATGTTAGATTCATCACCCAAAGAAACCAATGAAAGATGAGGGATGGGTTAGCCTAAGTCATGACCAATGTGTGCATAGATTTTTCCCTGTAGCTAACACTTATTGAGTGGTGAAAAGTATGTATTATCTTCATAACTGGCACCAAATTTTGCTTTTGGTAAGCTATTATGTTTAGGAAAATATCTTGGTATTTAAAGGTGAAATCCCGAGAAAAAAAAGACATGAATGAAAAAGAAGCAAAAGGAGGTAAACTGCTGTGAGATTTATGAGGAATTTAGGTGTGGAAAAGCAAAATGATGGAGTAGCAAAGCATTTTATAGGACAGTATTCAACTTTAAGATTTTTACATTGCTATTATAATAAACTTTTTCTCTATTTACCTAAATAAATGTTTTCCCCAATAAATGTTTCCTCCCAGCCCAGTAAAGTCTTATGTGAATGTTTTATTTTCATTCTTGTAAAGTGACTGAATTCCATATCTTGATAACATTCATGAAACAGTATTCTATAAATTAAATCAATTCAGCCAAACCAGAACTTTAAAGCCAGAGATGGTCAGATCAGGAAGCCCTTTGGGAAGCCTCAGCAACCCTGCAGAAGGTGTTGGACTCCCACAAGTAATGGGTTGTGTGTTTAAACCACTTTTATTTAGATTTTAAGAGGCAGAGTGATCTTAGACAATACTATGTTAGAATCTTCTATGACAGGACTGTGCTAAGCACCATACTTACTGCATTAGTTACCTATTGCTCTTGAAACAAGTTACCATAAATTTAGTAGCTTAAAACAGCACAGACCTATGCTTCTACATTCTAGAGATCTGAAGTTCTAGAATCAAGGCTTCAGCAGGGCTGCGCTCCTTCTGGAGGCTCCAGGAGAATCCATCTCCTTGCCTTTTCCAGCTTCCGCAGGCCGCTTTGCATCCTTGGCTCAGGTCCCCTTCCTCCATCTGCCTCCATCATTTCAGTGTCTGCTTTTGTCCTCACATCTCCTTACCCACTGACTCTCCTGTCTCCCTTGTATAAGAACCCTATAGTGATTACATTGGGCTCACCCCAGATAATCCAAGATAATCTTGTTTCAAAATCCTTACATTAATCCTATCTGCAAAATCCCTGTTGAAACCGAAAGAAACATTATTTACAGGTCCTGAGATTAGGACCTAGAGCTCTGTAGAGTGCTGTTATTCTGACTACCACATAAGCATTATTTAATTTATTATTTATGAAAGCATGATTATGTTGATGCCATTTTATGCCAGTTTCAAAGGTAAGGAAACTGATATCTGATGAGGTTAGAAAATGTTTCCAAGTTGACACAGTCTGTAAAGGAGATTCAAATTCAGATACTCTAGACTCAGGAGCTAACTTTTATTGTATTTCCAGTTATTATGTTCAGGCCAGATAAATCTAAGCAGAGAACAGTTGGTTCAGTAAAATTTCTCCTATAAGCAGTAAAACATATTAAGCAAGAGTTGACCTTACTATATATTTTTAGTATTTATTTAGTTATCACTAATTCAGGGCATCTTTTATCCACTCAGTAATGGGTATAAAAACAACAGAGACTTAGCAGGAATCAGGCAGCACCATAAGCATGGAAGCTAGAGCAGTTAAAACACCCAGCTGCACCTTTCTGCTGTCCCAGTCATTTGTTGTTGTTCAATACTGGCAGGTAGCAGAAGATAGAAGACAGGGCCTTCGTCTATTGATTTAATGAAAAGCTAGGGAGAATATGCTTATGTCTCAATTGGGACTACTAGCTCCGCCATTTTTCTAGAAATACAAATATATCACCTTAGACAAATGTACACATTATCACAAAAGCATGACAATCACTCAGGAAGGAGATGGCTCAATCCTACTCTTATTTGATTGGTGCGTTTGGTTAGCTTTCGGATGCCTTAAGTTTGTTGTATTCCACAAACTGATGGGATTATGTAGGTGAATATAGAATGGAACAGGCAAGAAGAAGAGAGTTATCATATGAATAATCAAATTCAATGCTTGGTATATAATAATCTCTCAGTTAACTCTAACCAGACTCCTCTGTCCATGGAATTCTCCAGGCAAGAATACTGGAAGGAGTAGCCATTCCATTCTCTAGGGACTCTTCCTGACCCAGGGATCAAACCTGGGTCTCCTGCATTGCAGGCAGATTCTTTACCATCTGAGTCACCAGGGAAGCCCCATTATAATTTTTAAACTGTATGCTTCTAAATACATACATACATACATATAAGATATTCATTGGAAGGACTAATGCTGAAGCTACAGCTCCACTACTTTGGACACCTGATGCGAAGAGATGACTCATTGAAAAAGACTCTGATGCTGCGAAAGATCGAAGGCAAAAGGAGAAGGGGATCAGCAGAGGATGAGATGGTCAGATAGCATCACCAACTCAATGGACAAGAGTTTGAGCAAATTCCGGGAGATAGTGAAGGACAGGGGAGCCTGGTGTGCTGCGGTCCATGGTGTGTCTAAGAGTCAGACGTGACTTAGTGACGGAACAACAACAATAATATGTAAGGTTACTAACACCAGTACATTGTAAGGTTAATGCAGGGTCATAGTAAAAAAAAGACTCAGGCGGCTCAGTGGTAAAGAATCCGCCTGTCAGGCAACAGGTGTGGGTTCAATCCCTGGGTCAGGAAGATCTCTTGGAGAAGGAAATGGCAACCCACTCCAGTACTTCTGCCTGGGAAACCCCATGGACAGAGGAGCCTGATGGGCTATAATCCATGGTGTGGCAGAGAGTTGGACACCACTGAGTGATTAAGCAACAGTATAGTAAGACATCTGAAAAACAGAAAACTATACTCAGAATAAAGATGACCCACAGTCTCATCGCCACACTCTGATTAGTAATTTCCTTTTTTCTAAGTACGCTGTTTAATAAAGTTGAACTTACTCTGTATTTAACCTTTACACTTACTGCTGTTTGCTAACTGCTCCTCTCTTGGATGATGCCATCAGGTCCTCTCTGGTGATGCTTTGAAGGCTCCCCTGTCGGCTCAGACAGTAAAGAATCTGCCTGCAGTGTGGGAGACGCAGGTTTGATTCCTCGGTGGGGAGGATCCCCTGGAGAAAGAAATGGCAACCCACTCCAGTATTCTTGCCTTGGAAATCCCATGGACAGAGGAGCCTGGCTGGCGACAGTTCAAAGGGTGAGACAGGACTGAGCGGCTAGCACTTCACTCACACTGTGTCAACAGCATTCTTGCTGCTCCTCTTATATATATATATATATATATATATATATATGTATATATATATTTTTGATTCTGCTTTCTTTTCTCTCTCTGTTTTGTACTCTTTGTGCTGAATGTTAATGACACTCTTCTCAGTGCAATCCCAAGCAGTCATTTTCAGGTAATTAGCTATATACCAAATGTTGTGTAAATGGGCTCATTTTTATTCATTTCTGTTGGGCCAGAGTGATTCATGAGCCACTTTGTGAATATGAAAAGCTGTTCATAAATCAGAGCAGCCTGGGGCAGGGGAACAGCAATAACAGAAAGTACTCACAGGGCAATAGTAATTAATAGACCCTTGTCAAAGACCTAGTGATAATCTCAGTTATGTTTTGCATAGATGTATTGCTGAATTCAAAATAGACTAGTTTCCCCAAATTATATCACTATATTCACGTATCTGTGAAGTATAAAGGCATATGTTAAGTTTCTACCATGCTTAATGTTTCCTAGTAACAGTTAGTTGAGATATGTGTTAGGTGGCAGAAAAAACAAGGTCACCTCTTCTAAATTATAACATCTTTATTGTCATTATCTTGATAATCAGCAATATCTGTAGTGGACAAACTGTGAGCAATTAAAATAATAAGCCCTTAAATTGCAAGTGAAATGGACTTAGAAATTATAGTAAAAGTCAAATTCAAAGAAAACGTTTACTTTTGATGGAATGCCATGATTTGGAAATCGGTAAGTGCAGGATAGTTAAATAAGGACTCAGGATTAGGAGATAAAGCAAATACATGGGTCTTCTTTCACAGCTCTTCATTTTTTTGGCTTATTTGCAAAACTGCTCTGTTGCTCTGCCACATGACGATTTCTCTCAGAACAAAGAATTGACACATTTACTGAAAGGTAATCAAAGTAACTTCCAAATATTATTGAAGGAGTGAAATAAGATTCAAGAGAGATAGAACATTAAAATACTGCATTGTCTTAGGGCAATGGCTTTTTATAGAGGAACAAAACAGACCACATAAATACAAGTAAAGTAAAGTGAAGTCGCTCAGTTGTGTCCGACTCTTTGCGACCCCATGGAGTGTAGCTTACTGGGCTCCTCCATCCATGGGATTTTCCAGGCAAGAGTACTGGAGTGGGTTGCCATTTCCTTCTCCAATAAATACAAGTAAGGCAGTAGCATAAATTGTGTGACATTTCCAGCTCCCCCATGAGATTAAGAGCAGGGTTTGTGAGATCTTCTTTTTCTCTTTAAACAAGTAAACATTAAAAATATTTTGAAATTAGTAGGGAAATATTATTCCTAATATGACTACTGTGGTATATATACTTTCATCGCCCCTTCCCAATGGCTGTGGGGCTTTTGTATGCTTGTAACTATGTTTAGGGTTCTCTCTTCTTCCCTTTGAATCTTAATATGTCAGGACTGCACATTTTTCAGTGGAAAACTACATCATCATGGACATTTATGGGGTTTTCTGTTCCATCAGTTTGCAAATATCTTCTCCCATTCTGCAGGTCATTTCCTTGTTTCATTGATGGTTTCCTTTGCTGTGCAATGCTTTTAAATTTGATTAGGTCGAACTTGTTTATTTTTGCTTTTTTTTTTTTTACCTTGGGAGATTAAGAATATATTGCTATGATTTATGTCAGAGAATATTTTGCCTATGTTTTCTTCTAGGAGTTTAATAGTGCCATGTTTTATATTTAGGTCTTTAAACCATTTTGAGTTTATTTATTTATTTATTTATTTATTTAATTTTTTATTTTTTTTAATTAGTTGGAGGCTAATTACTTCACAACATTTCAGTGGGTTTTGTCATACATTGATATGAATCAGCCATAGATTTACACGTATTCCCCATCCTGATCCCCCCTCCCACCTCCCTCTCCACCCGATTCCTCTGGGTCTTCCCAGTGCACCAGGCCCGAGCACTTGTCTCATGGATCCCACCTGGGCTGGTGATCTGTTTCACCATAGATAGTATACCTGCTATTCTTTTGAAATATCCCACCCTCACATTCTCCCACAGAGTTCAAAAGTCTGTTCTGTATTTCTGTGTCTCTTTTTCTGTTTTGCTTATAGGGTTATTGTTACCATCTTTCTAAATTCCATATATATGTGTTAGTATGCTGTAATGTTCTTTATCTTTCTGGCTTACTTCACTCTGTATAAGGGGCTCCAGTTTCATCCATCTCATTATCTGAAAGAGACACGTGCACCCCAATGTTCATCGCAGCACTGTTTATAATAGCCAGGACATGGAAGCAACCTAGATGCCCATCAGCAGATGAATGGATAAGGAAGCTGTGGTACATATACACCATGGAATATTACTCAGCCATTAAAAAGAATTCATTTGAACCAGTCCTAATGCGTTTATTTTTTTATATGGTGTTAGGTAATTTTCTAATTTCATTGATTTACATGTACCTGTCCAGCTTTCCCAGCACCACTTGTGGAAGAGACTGGCTTTCCTCCATTTTATATTCTTGCATTCTTTTTGTGGATTAATTGACTGCAGATATCTGGGTTTATTTCTGGGCTCTCTATTCTGTTTCATTGATCTGTATGGTATATACTAATACCACGCTGTTTTGATTACTATTGCTCTGTAATAATGTCTGAAGTCGGGAAGGGTTATGCCTCCAGCTTTGTCCTTTTTCTTCAAGATTGTTTTGACAATTTGGGTCTTACATGGTTCTCTCTATATATTAGGATTATGAGTTCTAATTGTGTGAAAAATGTCATGGGTATTTTGATAGGGATTATTTTAAATCTATTGATTGGTTTGGGTAGAGTGGTATTCTAACATTGTTAATTCTTCCAATCCAAGAGCACAAAAATGTCTTTCCATTTCTTTGAAGCATCTCCAATTTCCTTTACCAGTGTCTTATAGTTTTCCATGTATCTGTCTTTCACCTCCTTGGTCAGATTTATTCCTAAAGTGTTGAAACAGGATGGATATTGGTATTTGAAAATGATAAATAGTTCCTTATATACATATGTATCATTCCTTATAAATGATATATATATATAGAAATATGTATATCTTGTCACAACTATATATTTATCTGTTTGATAACTTGCTCTTGTGTGCTTCTTAAATAGATGGAAGTACTGCAAGAGAAGCAATCTCACAACGAGCCATTCACCAGTGTCCAACTCAGTGTCTAGCACAGAATTAATGTGTAAATTAATGATATTAATATGTAACTTAAGGAAGCAGTGAAATCATTACTTCCCTAAAGACGACAGAAAAAGAACAGAGTGCTGCCTTTATTAAAAAACTATGCCAGTGTTGCTTGGAATATAGATTTAAGATAAAGATCCATTTCCTCTACCTAATTCAGTTTATTACTAGAGATTATCTTGAGTGTATTTGCTAGAAAAACAGCCACAGACTATTGTCAGTTAGGTAATTTCTAGAGTTATGAAGCTGCTTGAAGTACGGTTAAATTAAGGCAGGTGTAAGCAAATTGTATAATTCCGTGAATTACCTACATTTTTAGAGTAGTCCCCTCTTAAGCACAGAAAGTTTTAGTCACTAGAAATTCAGAGTAAATAAATGTAAATTTCTTCTTATCTTTCCTTTTCCATCACCACCCCACAAACTAAAAATTAACAAAACAAAACCCCTCTAAATACACTTTATTCAGGAAGTATACATGAGAATATATATGGATTGTTGAAGTTAAAATATATTCTCCTAAATAAGGGAAATGATATATAGAGCTTTGCCTATGTTACATTAAACAAAGTAATTCCTGTCACCATTACCCTCGAGAATAATGAAATTCATTATGACCATTTTCAGGTTTATGGAAAACCTAAGTGTTCCAATTAACTTCGGTAATTAGTTACTCGAACAAAGGCTGTTTTGGTACCTTGACCATTTAAATGAATAGACAAATGGTACAGTCTTACTATCCCTATTATAAACTGTGCAGATTAGAACTGCATTTTAGTAGAGACCATATCCTACTGAGTAAACTCAAAATGCTACACCCAATAAATCTTCTATTTAAATTCTGATTATTCATTAAGAAAATATTGTGCAATAAACATATAAAACCTAATTTTGAATATTTCATATGTACAATAATACAGGTTTAGACAACATGATGCCTCATAGTAAATAATTCTTGAATTTTATATATTTTTAAATGTTTACAGTTTATTGGCTTACTATTTCTGAATTTTGTACTAATTAATGATCAATAACATAGTAAGTGGTGCATTTGAAAACATTCACAACTTTTAATATCACTTATGTAAATAGAAAATGAAAGTGTTAGTCACTCAGTCATGTCCAACTCTTTGTGACCCCACAGACTGTAGCCCACTAGAAGGGGGCGACAGAGGATGAGATGGTTGGATGGAATCACCAACCCAATGGACATGAGTTTGAGCAAACACCGGAAGATAGTGAAGCACAGGGAAGCCTGGTGTGCTGCAGGCCATGGGGTCGCAAAGAGTCGGATAGGATTTAGCGACTGAACAACAACAAATGTAAATAGAAGATGGTATGCATAACAGCTTCCTCTTAAGAATCATTTCTTAAATTTCACTTTCAAGTTTCCACAAATAAATTGCTATATTTAATAGAGAAATTTAATGCACACTTAATAGTGCAAATAGAAATATGAGAGTGCAAAGAACAGCACTAGCCATCTTGCATATATGTCTCTTCAGGTCTTCACAATATCCCTCAATGTTGGGAATTGTTTGGGGTTCAGAAGAGAAACCTGTTCTGTCAAAGGAGGCAAATGTATTATGACCATAGCTTTGTGTTTCTAAGTTTGTTGTTGACCTGTGGCAAAAGTGTAGATCTGAATTTATAAGCACTCTATGTGTGTTTGTATCTATAATTCAGAAAGGACTTTCCTCTCCTTTTGTAGAGAAAATTGTGAAAGATTTTGAAATGAACTCTTGTGGCTCAGACGGTAAAGAATCTGCCTGCAATGCAGGAGACCTGGGTTCAGTCCCTGGGATTCAAAGATCCCCTGGCGAAGGGAAGGGCTACCCACTCCAGTATTCTTGCCTGGAGAATTCCATGGGCAGAGGAGCCTGGTGAGCCACAGTCCATCAGGTCAGAAAGAGTTGGACGTGACTGAGTGACTAACACTTGAATCAGGAAGATTACTGGAAGTTTTGCCTGTTGGTTAGGGTCATCTCACCTTTCATCGTCTGAGACCTGTTTTGCAATACTGTGCACTGTAGGAAAGTGATGGTAATGCAAATAATTCTTACTCTTAGAATTGCAATGGTATTGATATTGCCCGGTGGATACTGACCAATTTTGCCAGTTTACGTCTAGTTGTGATATAGTTTCGCTATATTATACCTTTTCAGTATATCTACTCCAGGGGCTTCCTTGGTGGCTCAGAGGGTAAAGCGTCCGCCTGCAATGTGGGAGACCCCTGTTTGATCCCTGGATCGGAAAAAATCCCCTGGAGAAGGAAATAGCAACCCACTCCAGTACTCTTGCCTGGAAACTCCCATGGACGGAGAAGCCTGGTAAGGCTACAGTCCATGCGGTCGCAAAGAGTTGGACACGACTGAAAAACTTCACTTTTACTTTCACTCCTTAGATTCTCCTTGAAACTAGTTACATCTCTCTAGTTCTCTCATTAATTAATGAGTTATTGAAATCTTTGACCCACATTTGTTTTATATTTTTACATGATTTTATCGTTTTTTGAATGATTGCCTTTAAATAGTTTTGGAGATAATCTATCACGATGCCCGATGAATTTACCAAATAGAGACAGATAAAATATATTGAGGCCATTGGGTCGCTAAGAGTCGGACACGACTGAGCGACTGAACTGAACTGAAAATGTATTCCCAGAAAAGTGTACCTTACGGGTCATTTAAGCTTAAGCATGTCTTTTCTTTTTTCCCAGGGGTATAATTTCAATATCTATTGGTTGATTTTAAGGTGAAACCCAAGCAGATAATGTCTCTGATTCTTTACTCTCTCCCCGCCCCCCCCGGCCCAATGTTTTTGTTTCTTGTTTGCTTACAGCCAGTAAGTTATTCCCCACTGTTGACAGCAATGATTGAGGATTTGATTTCATGGTCTGACCATTCAATGATTTCTGTAAATAGGCTAATGAATAATAGAGTTAGATAGAGTTCTATACTCTGTTGGATGAGAGAGGACAGAGAGTCTGGTTTGTTAAGTCTTTTTAGTTTGTTTTATCTATTTGTCCATTTTGCACTCAAGTCAATTAAGAGTATTGTGTCCAGTAGAATGGAAAGCAGCTGTTTAATATCTGGACCATGACTTTTTGTGTTTCTATATTTGCTCTCAACCTGTGGCAAAAGTGTAGATCTGAATTTATAAACACTCTGTCTTTGTGCCTATAATTCAGAAAGGGCTTTATCACTCATTGCATGAGAGTATTAATAAATTAGGGTACAAAGTCTTGATATGATAGTGCTCTATTCTAATTTATTTGTTTAGATAAATAAGTGTTAATAAAAATCAAATGCTCCTAAATTCCCAGAAGAAAGAACCGTATTTCAAATATTTGAAATGTTCTAGACTTAAATAAAATATTTCTTATATAAGCTAACTCAGAAATGTATTAAAGATGCAAGTTCACCTACCTAAGATAAACCATTGGTAAATAGACTTAGTTTAATAATTTTGGTTTAATATAAAACGGCCATGTCTTTTTCAATTTATCAGTATTAAATACAACACAAGTATACATTTTATCCAGATCAAATATGCTGACATTAACACTACACAGTACATCTTAAATGTGATTATAAAAATGGCAATTTGTGTTGAAATAAATTGTATCGTTATTCTGACAAACTTTTCTTCAACAGTCATTATGTTCTGTAATATGTCAGCTTGGAGATAATTTTCATGATCTCTAGCTTAAAACCTTGGATTGATATTAAATTGAGCTAATTAATGAGTAATCATTGAATACCCATATAATTTCTAAGTAAATACTTAAACATTGGTTACTAAGCATAATTTAAAATTTATATACCTTTGCTTAGGGCTTCCCTGGTGGCTCAGCGGTAAAGAATCCTGCGATGCAGGAGCCACAGGAGACACTGGCTTGATCCCTGGGCTGCGAAGGTCCCCTGGAAAAGGAAATGGCTACCCGCTCCAGCATTTTGCCTGGAGAATCCCATGGACAGAGGAGCCTGGTGAACTATAGTCCATAGTGTTGCAGAGAGTCTGAGACGACTGAAGCGACTTAGCGTAGCGCAGCGCAGAGCACGCCTCTGCTTCTTATTTTTTGTGCAATGGAGTGGCTATAGATTTGGGGATGTTAATAAATGTGCTCATTTTTGCCACTTTAAAAATATGTTCAGTTCAGTTCAGTCACTCAGTCGTGTCCGGCTCTTTGTGACCCCATGAATTACAGCACGCCAGGCCTCCTAGTCCACTGCCAACTCCCAGAGTTTATTCAAACCCATGTCCATCAAGTCGGTGATGCCATCCAACCATCTTATCCTCTGTCGTCCCCTTCTCCTCCTGCCCTCAATCTTTCCCAGCATCAGGGTCTTTTCCAGTGAGTCAACTCTTTGCATCAGGTGGCCAAACTATTGGAGTTTCAGCTTCAGCATCAGTCCTTCCAATGAACACCCAGGACTGATCTCCCTTAGGATGCACTGGTTGGATCTCCTTGCAGTCCAAGGGACTCTCAGGAGTCTTCTCCAACACCACAGTTCAAAAGCATCCATTCTTCAGTGTTAAAGAGAATGTAAATGTTTGTAAAAGTTGTATTACATGTGTTTATGAGCTCTCTACTCTGCTGTAGTCATTTTATTTATTTATTTATTTTTATTTTTATTTTTATTTATTTATTTATTTTTTCAGTGGGTTTTGTCATACATTGACATGAATCAGCAATAGATCTACACGCACTCCCCATTCCGATCCCCCCTCCCACCTCCTCTCCACCCGACTCCTCTGGGTCTTCCCAGTGCACCAGGCCCGAGCACTTGTCTCATGCATCCCACCTGGGCTGGTGATCTGTTTCACCATAGATAATATACATGCTGTTCTTTCGCAACATCCCACCCTCACCTTCTCCCACAGAGTTCAAAAGTCTGTTCTGTACTTCTGTGTCTCTTTTTCTGTTTTGCATATAGGGTTGTCGTTACCATCTTTCTAAATTCCATATATATGTGTTAGTATGCTGTAATGTTCTTTATCTTTCTGGCTTACTTCACTCTGTATAATGGGCTCCAGTTTCATCCATCTCATTAGGACTGATTCAGATGAATTCTTTTTAATGGCTGAGTAATATTCCATGGTGTATATGTACCACAAATTGCACACAGCTGTCAACTTTCTGCTCCCTACTTTTCCTTGTGAAATACAACCTCATTTCCTTGAGTTAAAAGTTATAATTTATAGGGATTGCTGAGACTATTCTAGGAATAATAGTGACAAAGAAATGCACATGTATATGTATGTCTTATTTAAGAAAAAATAAGTTTTATCCTAAAGCCATGGTACTCAAATTTTTTGGTCTCCTGATCCATTTACACTCTTAAACCTCATCAATATTTACTATAGTTGAAATTAAAACTAAGAAAAATTTTAATGTATATTTACTGATTCATGAGCAATGATGAATGCATTGCATGTTAAAATTTTGGCGTTATTATGAGAATAGTTCTAACTGTATAGACCTCTTGATAAAGAAGCACTCTACTAATCTCGTTCAAATTTCACAAAGTTATATGCTAGGGCCCATTATTTGTTTTCATACCTTAGTCAAGATTCCACATTGTATTTAGTAGCTTGAGCATCTTCAGCTACAACAAATTCTCATAAAAATTCTCTTTTCATTTTTATTCTGTTACAAATATTTTCTACTTTTCCTTGCTATGGCTTCTTAGATACACCTATCATTTAAAAATGGACATCTAATTTCCAAATACATGGGGTTTTTAAAGCATCTTTGTTAATTTCTCATTTAAATGCTTTCTTCTCTGAAATCACTCTCTGTGTTTTTTCATTCTTTTGACTTTACTGAGGCTTTCAATGGTTAAGTCAAAGATCTCTCTAGGTAAATGTCACACAGCACTTGAAAATATGTGGGTTATTTTAAAATATCTTTTGATATTGATTTCTAACATAATTCCACAGTGAGAACAGACTCTGTATGATTTCAGTACTTTCATGTCCTCAGTCATTCAGTCCTGTCTGACTCTTTGTGACCCCACGAACTGTAAACCACCAGGCTCCTCTGTCCAGGGGATTTTCCAGGCAAGAATACTGGAGTGGGTTGCCATTTCCTTCTCCAGCAATACTTTTAGACCATGAAATTTATGCAACTTATTTTACATTCCCAGATATGTTCCAGTGTCTTCTGGATTATAGTCTATGGGAACCTGAATAGAATTTGGATCCTACTATTGTGTGAAAATTGTATAAATCTTAATTATGTTGAATTGGTTCATAGTGCTTTTCGGGTCTACTATATTCTTCTATTTTTCTGTACATTCATTCTATTAATTTTTTAGAGTTTGATATTAAAACTCCAACTATAAATGCTTAGTTAATCTACTTAAAAAATAGCTGTCATATAAAGTAGAACTACATGTAGTTTTGTTCTGTAATTTCCAAGTCTCTTGATAATTATCTGTTATGTTACTTTCATAATTCAAAAAAATAAAAAAGAAAGAAGAAAAAACAAACAAAAAAAGGAGCACCATACTAAAGTGAATTCTATGTATACTCCAGAAAATGAAAGAGCATGAAAACTCAAAAAGTGATTTTTATTTGCTTTTATTCATAATACCTGAGTCTGAAAATAAGCTGTGAAATATAATACAATTTTAGCAGTTTGACTGATCTTGATAGGTTTGCTGACTTGACTTACTGATTTAATGTTTTTATGTAATGTAAACTAGTCTATATCTGTATCCTCTCTGCCTGTATCTAATCTTTTACATGCAAAACTATCTTGTTTCCCCAGAGGGCCTCTGAAAAAAACCACTGAGTAATTTTGTAAGAATCACATGTGAAGAGTTCTCAAGTAACAGGATATTCTAATTCTGCCCCCAATTAAATTTTTACAGATAAAATGTTATTACTATAAATATTTCAGAAACTGCAGGCTTTATGGTAAGACCCTGGAAATTTGTCAGTGCCCTCACTTTCCATAATATATATCAACCTCAGGAGAAACAGTACTTAAAACTCTTACCAAATAGCTCCCTCTAGTTTTCCTACTTTTACCAGAGTCCTGATGGTGCTTTGCCCAAAGATATTAAATAATAAAAGTTTAGTATTTTCAGTCATAATTTCAAGTATTATTTACAAGTGTTTACTTTTCCACGATCTTCCTTCATTAATTTTAATCAAACATCTTCTAGATAGTAAGGTCTCATTCTGATTCTGCACATGCTATGGATATGTTCTCCTAGACAAAACTGTCAAGTAGAGATGACAGTCTTTCTGCATTTCCCACTGCATTTGGAGGCCAGATACCTCCCAAGCAGATCATCCCAATCTCAGCATAACTGAGTCCCGTTCCCTGAAGGCTCATTCCTTGAAGGATCCCAGTATTCATTGCTGTCTCATTTCTGTTTCTGGGTAACGCAAAGCTGTAGCATAGTTCAAATTGGATATCTTTAAAAAATCTCAAAACAAAAAGAATTAAAGCACTGGTGGGGTCAGGTTTTCAGGTACTTTGTCTCTTGTTATGATCTAACTCACCAACCTAGCCCACTCAGAGAAGCAGTGAGGCCAGTAAGCTGTCATATGACATGGCCAGGCTTCCATCACTCACTTAGTATTTCTCCATAATTTTGACAGTTGCATCTACTAACTGGTAAACTGAACTACTAAAAATAAGGCATATACTATTTTAGGCAGTAGCCAATTTACCATAGTGGTCACAGATATAAGAGCAACAGAAAATGAATTCCTTGTGGTGGAGTTTAATTTCCCAGACTACCAGAATGAAGGAGAAGGCAATGGCATCTCACTCCAGTACTCTTGCCTGGAAAATCCCATGGACAGAGGAGCCTGGTAGGCTGTAGTCCATGGGGTCGCGAAGAGTCGGACACGACTGAGCAACTTCACTTTCACTTTTCACTTTCATGAATTGGAGAAGGAAATGGCAACCCACTCCAGTGTTCTTGCCTGGAGAATCCCAGGGACGGGGCAGCCTGGTGGGCTGCTGTCTATGGGGTCGCACAGAGTTGGACACAACAGAAGCGACTTAGCAGCATCAGCAGCAGCCAGAATGAAGGTTGAGAACAGAATGCGTGGGTTGCACACATCATTTGCTCTGTTACAGTCTATGAGAAACTGTCCCCATCCCGAACAGTAACAGCAAAAGTTTTCGATTTGTCATTTCCACCACTTCAGATTTGACTTATAATTATGATGCAATGAAATTGCTACATGGCACTTGCATCTTTTTTCAGAGATAATGCATTTTTGTTTTTTCCTGAATGAGTTCATTTAAAGCAATGGTCTCAGGATGGAAAATGAACAGAAATAAAGGCTAGTGAAAAAATGTAGCATTTCTCTAGTTTTCCATTCAGACAGAATGGGGAATTGAAAGGGTTTCTGTGGACCACTGGTCTCTATTTCACATCATCACAGATGATAATGGATCCTCAGGGAACAGTCAGAGAATTCCTCTGTGGCTGATGTCTTCTTGGCTCAGAAGATAAAAACGTAGCCAGAACAGAAAATTTCTGGTATTGATTTCTTCACTCACTCGTTTTATTGATCCTTTCTATGGAAGATATTGGGACTTCACAGGTGGTGCTAGTGGTAATGGACCCCCTGCCAGTGCAGGAGATGTAAGAGACTCAGGTTCATCCATGGGTCAGGAAGATCCCCTGGAGGAGGGCATGGCAACCCACTGCAGGATTCTTGCTTGGAGAATCCCATGGACAGAGGAGCCTGGCAGGCTAACGTCCACAGGGTCGCAAAGAGTCAGACACGACTGAATGCAAGGCATTGTGTCAGTGAATGTGTGTGAAATAAAAACATGTAAGATGTATACAAAGGATATGTAATATTAGAAATATAAGATATCTTTGTGGTTGAGAATGTGAACTCTAGGTAGATTGCCAGTTTTTACATCTAGGCTCCTTTAGCTTTTGATGCTGGGCAAGTTACAAGTTACCTAACTTTTCTGTGACTCCGTTTCTTTCTTTTGAAGCTGGTTTAATATTAGGATCAGATAAACAATACTTGTAAAATATTTAATGAGTTGCGTTGAAAGGCAAGGATGAATATGTGTGCATATTCAATCGCACAGTCATGTCTGACTCTGAGACCCCATGGACTGTAGCCTTCCAGACTGCTCTGTCCATGGGATTGTCCAAACAAGAATACTGGAGTGGGTTATCATTTCCTCTTCTAGAAGGACTCAATAAATACTTGTTATTGTTGTTATGATTAAATTATTTACCACAAAGCACTTCCAAATCATAAACATCTCAGTCATGGGCCTAATACATTCCAGGAACTGCTAGACCCTAGGAAAATATCACAAAGATGCAAAGCTTAGCTTTCAGGTACAAATAATACCATAGGTTGTACAGCCATATAATATCAGTGCTCTGTGATTAGTATTATAGTGGATACGTATATCAGTTCAGTTCAGTCTCTCAGTCGTGTCTGACCCTTCTCGACCCCATGGACTGCAGCACGTCAGGCCTCCCTGTCCATCACCAACTCCCGGAGTTTACTCAAACTCCTGTCCATTGAGTCGGTGATACCATCCAACCATCTGATCCTCTGTCGTCCCCTTCTTCTCCCGACTTCAATCTTTCCCAGCATCAGGGTCTTTTCAAATGAGTCAGTTCTTTGCATCAGGTGGCCAAAGTATTGGAGTTTCAGCTTCAGCATCAGTCCTTGCAATGAATATTCAGGACTGATTTCCTTTCCATGATGTACTCTCATGATGGACTGGTTGGATCTCCTTGCAGTCCAAGGGACTCTCAAGAGTCTTCTCCAACACCACAGTTCAAAAGCATCAGTTCTTTAGCCCTCAGGTTTCTTTATGGCCAACTCTCACATCCATACATGACAACTGGAAAAACCATAGCTTTGACTAGATGGACCTTTGTTGACAAAGTAATGTCTCTGCTTTTTAGAATGCTGTCTGGGTTGGTCATAGGTTTTTCTTCCAAGGAGCAAGTGTCTTTTAATTTCATGGCTGCAGTCACCATCTGCAGTGATTTGGAGCCCAAGAAAATAAAGTGTGTCATTGTTTCCATTGCTTTTCCCTCTATTTGCCATGAAGTGATGGGACCAGATGCCATGACCTTAGTTTTCTGAATGTTGAGTTTTAAGCCAACTTATCACTCTCCTCTTTCACTTTCATCAAGAGGCTCTTTAGTTCTTCTTTGCTTTCTGCCACAAGGATGGTGTCATCTGCATATCTGAGGTTACTGATATTTCTCCTGGAAATCTTGATTCCAGCTTATGTTTCATCCAGCCCAGTGTATCTCATGATGTACTCTGCATATACATTAAATAAGCAGGGTGACAATATACAGGGTTGATATACTCCTTTCCCGATTTGGAATAAGTTAGTTGTTCCATGTCCAATTCTAACTGTTGCTTCCTGACCTGCATATAGATTTCTCATGAGGCAGGTCAGGTGGTCTGGTACTCCTATCACTTTAAGAATTATCCACAGTTGGTGGTGATCCACACAGTCAAAAGCTTTGGCATAGTCAATAAAGCAACAGTAGATGTTTTTTTCTGGAACTCTCTTCCTTTTTTGATGATCCAGCAGATGTTGGCAATTTGATCTCTGGTTCCTCTGCCTTTTCTAAATCCAGCTTGAACATCTGAAAGTTCACAGTTCACGTACTGTTGAAGCCTGTCTTGGAGAAATTTGAGCATTACTTTGCTAGCATGTGAAATGAGTGCAACTGTGCGGTAGTTTGAGCATTCTTTGGCATTGCCTTTCTTTGGGATTGAAAATGACCTTTTCCAGTCCTGTGGCCATTGCTGAGTTTTCCAAATTTGCTGACATATTGAGTGCAGCACTTTCACAGCATCATCTTTCAGGATTTGAAATAGCTCAACTGGAATTCCATTACCTCCACTAGTTTTGTTCGTAGTGATGCTTCCTAAGGCCCACTTGATGTCACACTCCAGGATGTCTGGCTCTAGGTGAGTGATCACACCATTGTGATTGGGTTGTGAAGATCTTTTTTGTATAGCTCTGTGTATTCTTGCCACCTCATATTAATATTTTCTGTTTCTGTTAGGTCCACACCATTTCTGTCCTTTATTGAGCCCATCTTGGCATGAAATGTTTCCTTGGTATCTCTAATTTTCTTGATGAGATCTCTCGTCTTTCCCATTCCATTGTTTTCCTCTATTTGTTTGCATTGATCACTGAGGAAGGCTTTCTTATCTCTCCCTGCTATCCTTTGGAACTCTGCATTCAAATTGGTATATATTTCCTTTCTTCCTTTGCCTTTCAATTCTCTTCTTTTCTCAGCTATTTGTAAGGCTTCCTCAGACAGCCATTTTATTTTTTTTGCAATACTTTTTCTTGGGGATAGTTTTGATTACAGCCTCCTGTACAATGTCACAAACCTCTGTACATAGTTCTTCAGGTCCTCTGTCCATCAGATCTAATCCCTTGAATCTATTTGTCACTTCCACTGTATAATCATCAGGGATTTGATTTAGGTCATACCTGAATGGTCTAGTGCTTTTCCCCACTTTCGTCAATTTAAGTCTGAATTTGCCAATAAAGAGTTCATGATCTGAGCCACAGTCAGCTCCTGGTCTTGTTTTTGCTGACGTTATAGAGCTTTTCCACCTTTGGCTGCAAAGAATATAATCAATCTGATTTCTGTATTGACCATCTGGTGATGTCCATGTGTAGAGTCTTCTCTTGTGTTGTTGGAAGAGGGTGTTTGCTGTGACCAACGCATTCTCTTGACAAAACTCTATTAGTCTTTGCCCTGCTTCATTCTGTACTCTAAGGCCAAATTTGCCTGTTACTCCAGGTATTTTCTTGACTTCCTACTTTTGCATTCCAGTCTGCTATAATGAAAAGGGCATCTTTTTTGGGTGTTAGTTCTAGAAGGTCTTGTAGGTCTTCATAGAGGAATCATTCAACATCAGCTTCTTCAGCATTACTGGTCGGGGCATAGGCTTGGATTCCTGTGGTATTGAATGGTTTGCCTTGGAAACGAACAGAGATCATTCTGTCATTTTTGAGACTGCATCCAAGTACTGCATTTCAGACTATTTTGTTGACTATGATGGCTATTCCATTTCTTCTAAGCGATTCTTGCCCACAGTAGTAGATATAATGGTCATCTGAGTTAAATTTAGCCATTGCAATCCATTTTAGTTCACTGCTCACTCTTGCCAGCTCCAATTTGCCTTGACTCATGGACCTAACATTCCAGGTTCCTATGTAATATTGTTCTTTACAGCATCAGACTTTACTTCCATCACCAGTCACATCCACAACTGGGTGTTGTCTTTGCTTTGACTCTGTCTCTTCATTCTTTCTGGAGTTATTTCTCCACTGATCCCCAGTAGCATGTTGGGCACCTACTGACCTGGGGAGTTCATCTTTCAGTGTCCTATCTTCTTGCCTTTTCATACTGTTCATGGGGTTCTCAAGGCAAGGATGCTGAAGTGGTTTGCCATTCCCTTCTCCAGTGGACCACATTTTGTCAGAACTCCTCATCATGACCTGTCCATCTTGGGTGGCCCCACAGGGCATGGCTCATAGTTTCATTGAGTTAGACAAGGCTGTGGTCCATGTGATCAGATTGGTTAGTTTTCTGTGATTGTGGTTTTCAGTCTGTCTGCTCTCTGATGGAGAAGGATAAGAGGTTTATGGAAGCATCCTGATGGGAGAGACTTGACTGAGGGGGAAACTGGGTCTTGTTCTGATGGGCGGGGCCATACTTAGTAAATCTTTAATCCAATTTTCTGTTGATGGGTGGGGCTGTGTCCCCTCCCTGTTATTTACTTGAGGCCAAACTGTGGTGGAGGTGATGAGGATAACTTTCTTTAAAAGGTCCCCTGCAGGCACTGCTACTCTGAGTGCCCCCAAGCCTGCAGCCTCTGCCAGAGCCTCCCAGACACTCATGGGCAAGTCTGGCTCAGTCTCTTGTGGGGTCACTGCTCTTTTCTCCTGGGTCCTGGTGCACAAGATTCTGTTTGTGCTCTCTAAGAGTCTGTTTCCTCTGTCCTGTGTAAGTTCTGGTGGCTCTATGGTAGAGTTTATGGAGACCTCCTCCAAGAGGGCTTATGCCATACCCAGGTCTGCTGCATAGGGAATATATTAGCTATTTCTTGCTGTATAGCAAATAACCCCAAAACTTAGTTCCTTAAAACAACAAACATTTGCTATCTCATAGATTTTGTGGGCCAGAAATCTGTGCTTAATGCCTGCTTCTAGGCCTTTCACAAGGTTGCAATAAAGGTGCTGGCTGGGACTTTGGTCTTCTCAATTGAAGGAGGAGCTACTCCTAAGCTCACTCACATTGTTGCAGGTAGGATTCAGTTTCCTCACATACACCTGGATCAAGGGCTTTGGTTCCTTGCTGGCTGTTCATAGAGGAGTACTCCCTAAGTTCTTTGTCAAAAAGACATTTCCATGAGGTAATTCTCAACTGGTTTCCCTTAGAGCAAGTGAGAAATAGAAAGAAGGGCCAGCTGGACAGTAGCAAGTCTTTTTGAATCCTACTTTGAAACCTACATCTTACCACATTTGCTATGTTCCATCTTTGACAGGAGTTACTTGGTAGGGCCATACTCAAGGGAAGGGAATTATACATGATGTGAATTACTAGGAAATGAGACTCACTCAGATTCCTTTTAGAGGATGTCTGCACAGAGTACAGTGCTGAAACAAAAATCAGAGCTGGAAAGACTTTAAATGTAAGGCCAGTATGATCTAGGTTTTAAAGCACGTGATATTAATTCACAAAAAGATGTAGGGGAGAAGCATTTTAGTGTTGAGAATAAAACATTCACAAAAGCATATGAAAGAATGTTATGTGATCAGATATCATGTGAGGGATTATCTTGATATTTGCAAATAAGAAAACTTCCCAGAGGTCATAGAATAGCTAAATTAAAATACTTAAGTTACATGACATATTAAGTCAATTTAAAATAAAAGTGAAAATCACAGGGAAAGAAATGGGGCAACCTACACTTAGGGTGTAAGTGTAAGAATTTCACTATCTGAGTTACGGAACATGTAATGTTCATGTGTGCCCTCTCTCTTTGCCATCTCAGATTTCCCCACTAGAGGTGTGACTATGAGGAGCAGAGTTGAGGCACAAGCAAGGTCGTGCTCAGAAGGCACTCTGGGCCAATGAGGTAGGGGAGAGATGCAGAACATATACATCTCCGTGGTTGTGTCTTGCTACAACTGTGTCATGGCAATTAGCTCCTTGACCAGCCATGGGTTTTATTTGTATTTCTTGAATAGGGCACATGTGGCGCAAAAACAAGTGTTATTGGGTGGCAAATTTGGGGGAATTGTAAATTGTAGTTGTCAATTGATGATCAAGACTTTCATCTTTCTATCTATTTCTTTCTGTAAATAGCCCTCTTATTTGTTCCATCATGGTTTTCTGTCTTTGTTTTCTTTGGAATTTGACTTTTTCCCCCCAGAAGACTCCCCTGGTGGCTCAGATGGTAAAGTGTCTTGCTTACAATGCAGGAGACCTGGACTCAATTCCTGGGTCGGGAAGATCCTCTGGAGAAGGAAATGGCAACCCACTCCAGTACTCTTGCCTGGAAAATCTCACGGACGGAGGAGTGTGGTAGGCTACAGTCCATGGCGTTGCAAAGAGTTGGACAAGACTGAGAGACTTCACTTTCCCCAGAAATAACAAGGGTTTATTCCAGTTGTTAATTTCTAACGTAGCCCAAATTTAAGTCATGTGTGTTGTAAATTAAGCAGTGACTCTGACTAGTTGACTTCTTCTTTCTCCTAGCAATGGAATCTGAATGCAAAGTACTATTTTCACTGAAGTAAGGCAAAACTATTTTGGGGATGGGTAGGTAAAAGATGGACCTCCAAAAACACTGAACACTGTTAACTATGTACCAGGTGTATTAAGATGTTGTATATCTTATTAATCCTCACAACCAGCTGAAGAACCTGAAGATGAAAAAGATCTAGTGAACTGGCCAAGATCACAGAATCAGGAAACGGAAGAGTAGGGATTTGGACTTAGTCTGATGCTAGAGTCCAGCCCTTAATCCCTGTGAAAACAGCCTTCCACAGTTGGTGCTGGCAGTGGAAGTGAAGAGAAGGTGAAGAGGTCTAAGAAAGTAATGTTTTTGGTGGCCGGCTATTAAAAGGTTTATATAAACTGAAAGACAAAAGTAAAATTAACAAGATGCTTATAAATACATTGTGAAATAATCCTTCATATGATGTATACAGAAATGTAACCATTGATTTTTAAAGCCATCTTAGTGAGCTCCAAGGCAGTAAAAAAAAATCTGTAAAACAAGATCTAGAACTTCAGTTAAAATCTTGTTAGAAAGCTATGCATAGTAAACATGAGACTCTTACGGGAATGTGATCTGGAGAAAAACAAGCGTTTATCTTTCTAAGAACTGGGGACCCTTTGTCTCTTGTGTAAGCCAAGGGTCTTTGATGGCAGTGAGCACCGCACCAGCCAGCCACAGCTCTTATGCTGGGGAGAGTCCCAGGCTTTACTGTACGTCACTTCTTTCCCTGAACGTGAAAGTCGCTCAGTCCTGTCAGACTCTTTGCAACCCATGGACTTTACAGTCCATGGAATTCTCCAGGCCAGAATACTGGAGTGGGTAGTCTTTTCCTTCTCCAGAGGATCTTCCCAACCCAGGGATTGAACCCAGGTCTCCCGCATTGCAGGCAGATTCTTTACCAGCTGAGCCGCCAGAGAAGCCCAGGAATACTGGAGTGGGTAGTCTATCCCTTCTCCAGCGGATCTTCCTGACCCAGGAATCGAACTGGGGTCTCCTGCATTGCAGGCGGATTCTTTACCAACTGAGCTATTAGGGAAGACCTTATAATCTCAATTAAAAAGAAAAAACCTAGGCTGCTTTTAGTTTAGTGCCTAGAACAAAATCCTCTCTGCAGCTGCCCTTACATTGTGTCAGAATATTTACAAGATATTTTCAGGAAGAGGGAGACCTACTTACACATGCTGATAGTAGAAATCCTTGTTTGGTGAGATGCCAACCTCCAAATTCTGTTGTCCATTCTAAAATGTTACCCTATGACACATCTTGCAAAATGCCATTGTTTCATACATTTTGGTTAAGTATTTTTGAAGCCAGTTAACTCTTTTCTTCATTACAAAAGTCTTATGTAGCCTTTGGGAGCAGAGTCTGCTCTAAGAAAACCTATGTTTAATTACAAGGCTGTTTATTTTGTGCTTTCACAGTCCAATCGTCATGAGATTTAGATTCAAAGAACTGACAAACAAGAGGGAATACCAAGTACAATTGCTCCTTGACTCAAGCTGTAAGACCTCAACAAAAGAAAATAGCTGGAAAACCACTTTAGCTCTGGTCTTTAGAATTTCTTAGAAAAAGCAACATTAATGGTACAAGAAAATTAATATTGGTCATCCAGAATTATATGAAACCAAAAGCTATACAGACAAAAGGGCAAAATAAGTTCCTTCTTGGAAGAAAGGAAATAAAAATTATAGATATTCTTGCCTAAATAGTAGGGTGTTGAGGACTGGTATGAATTTTGAGACTTTCCTGGTGGCTCAGACAGAAAAGAATCTGCCTTCAATGCAGGAGGCCTGGGTTCGATCCCTGGGTTGAGAAGATCCCCCGGAGAAAGGAATGGCCACCCACTCCAGTATTCTGGCCTAGAGAATTCCACAGACAGAGGAGCCTGGCAGGCTACAGTCCACGGGGTCCTGAGAGTCGGACACGACTGGGTGACAAACATATCATCATCATGGATTCCGCAGGTTGGATATTGAACTAAATTCAGTCGCTGTTGTTTCATCATTAAGTCATGTCTGACTCTAGGCAGCCCCGGAGACTGTAGCCTGCTAGGCTCCTCTGTCCATGGGTTTTCCCAGGCAAGACTACTGTAATGGGTTGCCATTTCTTTCTCTAAAATTAATTGTACTCCATTTATAAAATCTCTTTTGTCATGGAAGGTGATATATTCCTAGATGTATAAGTCATGGAGATGAGGACCTGGATGTCTTTGTGAAAGTTATAATGCAGCCTGTCACAAGATGCCGTAAGGTCACCTCTTACCCTCTGACCTACAGCTGGGACCTTTTAAAAAGGAATTTGGCAACAGTTATGGATAACTTATTGCATTATAAATCTGACACCATTTTTTTTATATTGAAGTATAATTGACTTGGAAGATTAGTTTCAGGTAGACAACATAGTGATTCAGTAATTTTTATAGACTATGCTCCATTATTGCAAAATAATGACTATATTTCCCTGTGCTTTATGGTGTATGCTTGTTGTTTATTTATTTTATACATAGTAGTTTGTATCTCTTAATCCCAAACCCCTATCTTGCCCCTGCCCCATCTACACTCTCCCCTTTGGTATGCAGAGGTTACTTTTCTATATCTGTGAGTCTGTTTCTGTTTTATTATGTACAGTCCTTTGTTTTATTTTTCAGATCCCACATAAAAGTGATAACCTACAGTATTTGTCTTCCTTTGTCTGACTTATTTTTTTTGAAATTAACTTTGAATATATTTCATCTGTACTAAAAATTGTCTTTACTCCAAAACTTTTATAACTGTTGCTTTTTTGAACAGTTCAGAATTGAATCAAGGATCAGATATTGTATTTTATTGCCATAACAATTTAGTCTTTTAAGTTTAGTTTAAGACTTCGCCCCCTTTTTTTTTCCCTTTCTGGACACTGGAATAGTTGAAGAGTTCAGGTCAGCTTTTTTATAGACTGTCTCACAATCTGGATTGATTTTATTGTTTTGCAAGATTACATATAGCTTTCACACTCTTAGTAAGAAAACAGCTTGAGGGATATGTATTTCCCATTGCTTCAAACTAAAAGTCACTTAGTATAAATTTATATTATTATTTTTGATGCTAAGTGAGATCACTTGGTTAAAGTACTGCCCACCTCTCTCTTTATCCAGACCTTATGACTTATCATTTGAATGACTTTTTCCATCTAGACTCAGCCTCTCTGAATCCTAGAGTAGACACAGCTTGGTGGCACACAGCCTGTTGCCAGCCTCTGCCTGACTCACTGGAGGTACCCTAGTTCCTCTAAGAGAGTCAGTGGGATGCAGCAAGCCCGGGACTTCTAGGAAAGCTTTGCCTGCCTAACAAAAGGCACTGATAAGTTGGCACCTTCACGCTTTTCCTTCTGGATCAAATGCAAATGTGGTCAAAAAGGGGAAAGAATTACAGAGAACAGTCATAGGACCTTCACTGAGTTGCTAAACCAGTGTCCACAGCCATTTACCTTTAGGATTTATTGTGTGAGAAAAACAGACTCCCTTTTTTAAAAACCTAGTTCAATTTTCTATTTCTTGCAAGAAGAATCCATCCTAACTGACTGAACCCACCATGAGAAGAACACGAGTCTTGGACTGAAGACCCATCTGCACACTTTGACCAAATGCTGAAGGATGGTGTGGCATAATTATTCACTACAGTTCCACCACAGTTTTGTCAACCTCAGTCAGACCATGAATCCACTCTATACTCTTTCGTTATGTTTGGTGAACTCCCTCCTGCTGAATTCAAGCGGCTATTGCATATCTTCTTAATTCTTAAATTCCCTGGATGATAGCCACCACATGTTGGATGTTGCCTGTCAGATAATCTCCAGCAGAAAAGGGATCCCCTTCCGTCCCCTGCAATGCTTGCACACTCATTTTTAGTTATTTGCTTGAGGTGAAACCCTCAATTGTTTCCAGAATTCTTACCCCTCTCACCAATGCCAGGGCTTTAATCAGTCAACTATTTATCCTGTCTTTCAGATTTCTACTTGACCTTTTCTGAAATAGTTCCTTCATTATGTCCTATAAACATGTTCCAGGCTTTGCAATACAAGCAAATAGACACACAAGCAAACACCTGCAAATAATGACAACAAAACCATTCTCCTGGCCATGCCTCTTGTCCGAGCCACTGCCTTCTCTCTTTCCTACCCTTCTTGGAAGACTGTCTTCTCAGCTGGAAGAAGTCGCTCTCCTAACACACAACTCAAGCACTGCCCTTGGCCTTCTGCACTCAGAGGTCACCACTGACTGTCTTACTGCCAAATCCAAAGCCACTTTCCATTTCTTACCTTCTGAATCTCTCTGAAGGACAGGGCTTACTTGATGACTCATTGCTTCACAAAACGCTCAGTTCTCTTGGTTTACATTCTACCATTCTACAGCTTTCTTCTTGTTTTCCTCCCATCTTCCTGACTTTCCCATTTCTTTTTTGTTTTTTTTCAGTGAACTCGCTGTTTTTTTCTGTTCCTCAAATGATGACCTTGTCCTCAGTGTCCTCCTAGGCCCACTGCTCACCCTGTACACATCTGTTCTCTAAGTAGGGGTAGATCTGACTTTCTACTTTCTCTCCTCTGCCCTGCATTTGGCTATTCTTCCTGACTAATGGCTGTATTTACCAATAGTGGCCACAGGCCCACCACTAAATACTTGTGTGTGGAACTAGAGAAGTAATATTTTGGCACAAGTAACATATTTCAGTCTCATCTCCACCAGCTCCTCTTCATTGTCCCACATTGGCTTCTGAAAGTATCTGGCTTCCCAGATTCCCCAGTGATCTTCAACTTGTCAACTCAAGTAGTGCTTCAGGAGACCCTGTTAGAGACTTCTGTGATGCTCCGGCATTCCCATCTAGAATCTAACTTCCACACTATCTCTCTGAAATGCCGCTGCTGCTAAGTCGCTTCAGTCGTGTCTGACTCTGTGCGACCCCACAGACGGCAGCCCACCAGGCTCCCCCGTCCCTGGGATTCTCCAGGCAAAAACACTGGAGTGGGTTGCCATTTCCTTCTCCAATGTGTGAAAGTGAAAAGTGAAAGTGAGGTTGCTCAGTCATGTCTGACTCTTAGTGACCCCACGGACTGCAGCCCACCAGGCTCCTCCGTCCATGGGATTTGCCAGGCAAGAGTACTGGAGCGGGCTGCCATTGTCTTCTCCATCTCTGAAATGAATAAGGTCTTATTCCTTTAATAAACCCCTTATTCCCAAATACTCATAACTTTGTTTATACTTTGTTTGACATCATCACCTAGCTGGACTTTTATGTGAGAGAAAAATAAACTTTCTCTTGATTAAGGCTGTATATTTTTGAGTTTATTTGATACATGAATCTAAGCTGTATCTTTATTAATCAGAGATGATGATCATGATGATGATGATTTTGGACATATTGATTTGAGGTGCTTATTGACACTGAAGTGGAGATTTGAGATAAACTGGTGAATCGTCAAATCTGAGTCTCAGAGAGAGGTGAGGGTTAGAGAGAGAAATTTGGGAAAAATCAGCATATAGATGATATTTCAAGCCATGAATGGAATTGGTTGTAGATTGAGAACAATGTTTAGCACTGAGGGGAATTCAATATTCACAGATCTGGCAGAGGACACAGAATCAGCAAGGATATTGAGAAGTGGTCAGTCAGTTATAAAGATATAGTTAAAGGTTAGAGGGTGTGACATCCTTAGAGCAAGAGAATATAATGTTTTAAGAGAAATAGTTTGAATAAATGCTCCTCAGAGGTCTAGTAAGAAGATGGATAGCATTCCACTGACATTAAGATGAAGTTTCACTATCACCTTGATAAGTGGATTGTGGGTGAGTAGAATATCCAGAGGAAGTGGAAGCAACTCTTTCAGTGGTTTTGGCTATACGGTATGAGGTCCTCGTTGGAGTGTGCGGGGAGTCAAAAATATTTTACAGCATTCTGCGTCATGTAAGGTGTAGTCCAGTAGAAAAAGGGAAAGTTGGTGATGTAGAAAAGGGGGGTACTGTTACTCTGTGAGTAACAGAGGGGACAGGAGCCAGTGCCCATGCGAGCCCTTGTCTTCAGATGACTGAAGCTGATACTCTTCATCCCTCATAGCTGTAGGGCGTCAGTCTGTGTGTGGGTGTTCCAGAGACTTGGTAAATTTGCTGCTGGAAAAAATGTGGTCATTGTTTTCTAACTTCGTTTATCAGTGAAATATAGGCAAGAAGAAGTGCTACAAGTGGGTGAATACTGAGTACTTGAGGAGAGAAGAAAAGACGTGAAATAGTAGTCTCAGAGCAATGAAGAGTCATTTTAGAAAAAGTAGTAGGACTGCTGGATGGTGCTGAAGGCTTCTTAGAGCTTGGTTATACATTTATAATTTGGTTATCACTGTTAGGTTTTCCCTCTAAGTCATGTTTCTTCATTCATACCGGCATGGGGGCAATCGTGTTTATTCAAGGTTAGAGATTTTTCTAGGCAAATATTATGGAACAGAAATAAGGGAGTTGAGTACACATGTAAATGAATGATCAGAGTGATGAAAAATGAATTCCAAGCTTGGTAAGAAGCAAATTGAGTTCATTGTTGGGAGGAGGGTCAATGAATTTGAAGGTCAATGAGATTGATTACTGAAGAGTTTTTATTGGAATTCTGGGAGGAATTAGAGAGATATAAGGTTACTGACTCTGTTAACTAGCAGAGAGAAACTCTAAAAAGTTTGATGCCCTTCAGAAGCACTCTCAGGTAGAGACAAAATCCTATAAACTGGTTGTTGCTATAGATACCAGTATTTCCCAAACTATAGTCACATGCATACTATCTTCACATTTTTTGCCGTATAATTATAATAATAAAATTAATAATAGTGATAATTTGTATTCAGTATTTGCTATATGCAGATACTATTCTAAACTTTAAATAATTTAATCCTCACCATAATGTTATGAAAGTAAACTGAAAGTTGCTCAATTGTGTCTGACTCGTTGTGTATAGTTATGGACTGTATAGTTCATTCTCCAGGCCAGAATACTGAAGTGGGTAGCCTTTCCCTTCTCCAGGGGATCTTCCCAACCCAGGAATCGAACTGGGGTCTCCTGCATTGCAGGCGGATTCCTTAATAGCTGAGCTACCAGGGTCGATACTATAATTGTGTCCATTTTACAGATAAATACATTTCACAGGTAAAATAACTGAGGCATGGAGAGTTTAAATAGCTTATTAAAGTCACTTGAGTGACCACTGAGTCAGTGATGCTATCCAACCATCTTATCCTCCGTCACCTTCTCCTTT
Source organism: Cervus canadensis (assembly GCF_019320065.1). Lineage (NCBI taxonomy): Eukaryota > Metazoa > Chordata > Mammalia > Artiodactyla > Cervidae > Cervus > Cervus canadensis. The sequence goes on from NC_057404.1 coordinate 850,197, forward strand.
TGCCTTCAATCTTCACCAGCAGCAGCTAGTCAATGCTATACACCAAAGGCTCAGAGAGAGTGGCTTGCTTTTTACATATTACAAAGAAGATTAGCAATTGTTGGAGGGAGATGAAAGATTTGTGCAGGTTGGGAAAAATTACAAAAGACTGAAATGGGCCAAAAAGATAACCTTTCTGTGTTATCTCAGCCTGGTATTGTTCTTTCAGTTACTTCACAACTTAATAAGTTGTAGAAAATGATGATAATGCAAATAATTCTGATTCACAGAAACATAAATTGATTGTGTTGAGCAAATTGAAATTGATTATTGCCTAGTGAACAGACCCATCTTGCTTCTACTTGTAATTTCATTTCAGCACTCCTTATTTGTCTATATATGTGGAGTTCTTTGAACATTCCTCTGAACCGGTTGTAGCATCTGACTGGCTCCTTATTAATCGGTAAGTTAAATCCTTCACGTACGTTCATTTTATACTGGGGGTGGTGGTGTTCAGTCGCCCAGTCGTGTCCAACCTGCAGCACGACAGGCCTCCCTGCTCCTCACCATCTCCCGAAGTTTCCCCACGTTCATTTCATTTCACTCGTGATGCCGCCCAGCCATTTCATCCTCCGATGCCCTTTTCTCCTTCTGCCCTCAATCTTTCCCAGCATCAGGGACTTTTCCAATGAGTCGTCTTTTCACATCAGATGACCAAAATACTGGAGCTTCAGCTTCAGCATCTGTCTTTCCAGTGAATATTCAGGGTTGATCTTCCTCATGATTGACTGGTTTGATCTCCTTGCTGTCCAAGGGACTTTCCAGAGTCTTCAGCACACAGTTTGAAAACATCATTTATATTGGTAGAAGAGTCATCATTTTACATTTTATAAAATCTGTCCTTCAACACAGCAAGCAGATTTTTCTCCCTTTTGTTATCAAAAAGATGGGTAAGTCTTGCAGAGGGAAGATTTCCTGAGTGTTTCAATACTATTTAATATTATTGTCCTTTAATGTTCTAGAATTCACTCTCAGACTAAAGTCATGCAGCGTCTACCACCACTAAGAAGCAGCTCACACATTGACGACATTGACCTGGATACTGTCTCTCGGCTTGTCTGCACTTTGGCTCACCTTTGGAAGTTAAAATTTTCAGCTACAGCAACCAATTATACTTAGTTGTGATTTCTAAGAGACATATAGTTGAAAAGATGAAAGACAAGCCAACATCACTCATAAGGTATGCATGAGGATCTTACAAACTTCCAGGCTGGGTGGTGGAGGGGGAGCGGTATGTGAGAGGTGCTTCCTGAGGAGGCTCTAGGTGGGACAAAGGACAGTGAGGCAGGAGCTCACTGTAACGTAAAGTGCACTGTGCAAGCGTCTAGAACCGCACAAGAGTGTGTGAGTCTACAGACTGACGGACACACAGAACAGACTCGTGTTTGCTAAGGGGCAGGGAGGTGGGGATGGGGGAGGGATGGCTTGGGAGTTGGAATGAGCAGATGCAAACTCTTATACCTAAAGTGGATAAACAACGAAGTCCTACTGTATAGCACAGGGAACTATATTCAATATCCTGTGATAAACCACAATGGAAAAGAATATGAAATTGAGTATATATATATGCAAAACTGAATTACTTTGTTGTATAGAAGAAATTAATAACACATTATAAATCAACTATATGTATACAATATATACATAATCATATATGTGTATATATGTATATACATATACATACATACATACATATGTATATAATATATACATAATCAACTATATGTATGTATATAAATCAACTAAATGTATTCAATAAAATACATTTTAAAAATTCAAATAATAAATAACTTTTAAAAAAGAAGCAGTTTGAGAATCCAACCATATTCTATTAAGATGGACACTGAAGAGATTTACGAAAGAAAAAAAAAAAGTGTGCTTTTAGAGAACCAGAGCAGTGCAGCATGATTAGAAAATGAGTTTTGATGCAGCAATTAGAGATGGGACTGGGAGGCAGGGAATAGGGCTTTTGTAGTCAGTGACTCTCAAATTTTTTCATGACGACTCTCTAATAAGAAATGCACTTTACTTTCCAATTCAGTGAAACACACAAGACACATTTAAGAAAAGTGTCACGAAGCAACGTCTGCCCTTAATACTGACAATGCACTCTGCTCTATTCTGTCCTAGCCTGTTTCTCTCATTCGTAAAAACGCTTCTCGTCACCAATTAAATTCGTATGACTCATCAATGAGTGGCTGTGTTTTGACCCACATTAGGTTTTGTTTGTTTATTTATTACTAAACTAAGAAACACCCTGAAATGTTTAAGCACAGAAGTGACCTGATACTCAAATATTCAGTATTTGTTGACTGGCTGAATGAATGATTGAACCATTCATCCAATCTTACATCCATCTATTCATCCACCCAATCAAAGATCCCAGAAAAAGTGGGTAGAATACGGACTTTTCTATGCTCACATCACACTTCAGCTTAGTTCTGCAAGTGATTCAGAAAAGAAGATGCAAATAAGAACAATGAAAACAAGCAATATAGTACCTAGTGCTCTGGCTGCAGAAACACGCCTACAGCTTGTGCTTGCTGACCCCCAGAGGCTGTCTTTAATGAACAATGAGACAGTTCATCTAAGTCACGAATTGTTACCATAGCTTCTGTTTCCTTAGAAACAGGGAAACTGGTAAAGCTCTTGGCTCTAAAAACCACGGTAAAATATCCAGTAGCCAGATGGTCTGGCAATTGAAATTGTCATGCCTTTGTGAGCATTTATCATGAATTGGCATCACATGGGAAAAGAAATTCTTTCAAGTGTGAATCGAGCAGGGATGGAAAGGTGCGATCAGTGGGGTTTGTTGGTAATTGGCACTGAGGGGCAGGTAAAAGGCAGAAACCTGGGGACTGAAGCTCCACCCGGCCCAGCAATTCCCAGCTGACTTCTGTCTTCTTGTTCCTGCTGCGTTCTTACCCTTCGAGCTCTACACTGTGAAATAATGCTGTTTCCATCCTCACAGTGTCCAGGAACAAATGAAATTTTGAGCACTTTCAGATCCTTCTTAAAGAAAATGAATTTCTTATATATCTCCTACAAATGAAAAATGCTAAGCACCACTGGCCAGGAGAGAGACTAAGTATTTTATATTCCCTGACATATATTTCAGAGATTTCTGTGCCTTGTCAATGCCCCTGCCTCTGGCAAAATACTTACTAGACAATTATTTCTGAAGAGGCCATGTTGTAAGATACTAAAGCAGTAATAATAATAACCAGCAGTCATTAAGTGTCAGCTACGTGCCAGGCAGTGTTACTAAACACTTAACCTTATGAAGCCGGCATAAGGCACACACTAGTATTAATCTCATTTTGCAGATGAATAAACTGAGGTTTAGAGAGTTGCTTAATCTGGTTAAGGTTATAGCCAGTAATTTGAGTGTGGGAAGAGCAGAGCCTGTGCTCTGAGCCACTATACAACTTTGCCACACGTCTTCCCAAATATAAGCAGTAAAGTGCAGAAGTTTTAGAGTAGGACTTGGTAAACTCTGTGTCGTGGACTTTATTCATGGTCAAGTTAAACCTGTGGACACCTTCTCAGAAAAGGTATAGGTGCAAAAATGCAAAGAAAGAATTACAAAACAATCATTGTAAAATATAATTAGCAAAGTTTAAGAAATATAGTAATATATGTACTTCTTTGGTAATATTTTAAATAAGACCAGGCAGAGGGTCAAATATCTAGCATAATTTTGAAGTAGTAATTAGAGCCATTAAGCCTATTTTTCAAGAAATAGAAACAATTTACTGATTTTTCATACTTAATACATTCTTGTTTTAAAACTCAAGCAATACAAAAATCTTGAAGTTGGAAATTTTATCTATAATCTCATCTTTCAGAGAAAATGATTAACACTGCTGTATAACTGCTCACAAAATGCTTTTAAAGTATACTTTGAAAACTACTTTGTTCCACTGAGTATGCCATGACATTTACCCCAATTTTCAATGATATTCTGAATTACCTGTACTAACAGTAGTTACAAAATCTGGTATATTAGTGTTTTTTATCTGGCTAAAACTCACATATACTGATAATTCTATATTTGATAATTCAAAATTAAGGTCTGTTAATTACATATATTATGGAAAGAAATATTAAATTTCTAATAAAGGTTGGTGAAAATAAAATTCAAATTTCCCACCCAGTTCAAGGACCCCTAGAGTCCTATCCATGGGCTCTTCCAGGGTCCATGAACACTAGATTAGGAGCATTAGTTCTCCAATGGGGCCGTTTTGTCCCCTCATCCCAGTGGTGATGTCTGGAGATATATTTGATTGGCATTTCAGGAAGAGTAGACTATTGATTTCCAGTGAATAGAGGCCAAAGGTGTGTTCAGTATTCTGTGGTGTGCAGGATGCCCCATAGAACATAGAGCTATCCAGCGGCAAACATGCTTTTGACCATGAAGATTTGGCTTTGAGTCTAAATGCTGAAACTCATAAACTGAGTGATTTTGAACGATATTTCCTTTATGAATCTGGCTTCCTGATCTGTAAAATGAAGGTGTTAAGATTTATATCATAGGACTTTTGAGAGTTTAAAATAAAATTGTGTGAAGGTGTGTAATAAAGTAAAGCATCACTCACGTTGTTTTCAAACTATGTCCTTTAGAGTCTTTGGATCACACAGGGTCATTTCAGGGGAAACTGCTGAGGACTTACGGGGAGGCTACAAGGCCAGAATTTCAGGCCTCTAACCTACAGTTGAACAAGAGAATTTCAGCTGTTTAAAAATTTTATGTATTATGCTTCTGTGAAAGATATTATTGAAAAACTATTTTCAATATGATGCTAGACATAATTATGAAATATATCATGATAACCAAATATAAAAAAAGGATCATTTATTTAGCACTTAATCCCTTGGATTCACATACTGTTGCAAGGGTTACGTTAGCTAGCATTACTTTTGGTCAAAGTTTGAACACAGCAACTTGAGAAGAAAGCTACTCTCTGAATTTGCTTCCATGTGTCATATTTTGGTGATTATTTTCTTTTACAAGCTCTGGAAACACATCAAATAAAAGTAGCAAGACATTCATATTTCAAAACCACCTTTTTCCCTAGCCCTGACACAGAACAGAACTTTCTGTTTCTGCCTTTCATGCATATGGTAATCAGTTGGCTTTCCTTTGAACTAGATAATTGTAAGAATCACAGACTCCCCAAAGCCCGTCCATGTATATTTATGTTCACTAAGACAGTTACACAGGGATCAGCAGAAATACCACTGGTTCTGTTGGTTTAAATTAAATTCCTTAATCAATCCCCTGAGAAGTGTTATCGGGGAGGTAACTGCCGAATGCGAGTGAATCTTTTATGTGCTTCATTCTGTAAAGGTTTCTGGGAGGTCTGCGAATGTGAATTTTGCACAACAAAAATGAGTTGCTGACATTAGACAAGGCATCCAGTGGTTTCCTAACCTCAGAAACTTAATGACACAGAGTCGACACGGCCGAGCACAGATGCTGTAAAGTTTTCTTGACTTAATCTCTCTCCACCTCCCTTAAGAGTAGCAGAAGCTAGCACCTGCTGATGGCTTCCTTATGCCAAGGTTTTATTATTATTTAGTTCCCAGAAAAACTGTGTGAAGTCAGAACTATCACCACTTTATCAACTGAGGCAGCCATAGCTCAGACGTTGAGTAATTTGCCCAAGGTCACTTAGTTTGTAAGGAGCTGAAGGAGGATTCGAACCCAGATCTTTTTGGTTTGAAAGTACATAGTCTTACCCACTACTAGAGATCAGCTCTCCTAATCTCCCCCTATGTCTCTTCCCTGCCCCAGCAGTGCTGTGACGTTTAGGGGCTGCATTTGCAGCTGGACTAAGGGTGCAAGGGGCTCGACCACTCTGGAGTGATTGCTTCTTTCGAAGGGTAGCTGGATGTGAAGAGGAAATAAACGCCAGGAGCACCCTCCGTGGTTTCTCCTCTTCACGCTTCACTGACCTGTACCCTAGTCTTTCCTCACCTCTTTGGCCAGGTAGCTGGATGTCAACCATTCATCGGTTTTAAAGGAAGTTGTCAACTTCCTTTATGCAACAAAGTTGCATAAATTTTAGCTCTTGGACTTTTCAAGACTTTATTTCAAGTACAACGTGAAAATGATTTGACAACTTATTCGAAAACAATAATCTAGCTTTTGAACTTCTACCTCAGACTGAAAAAGCAGTCTTCTTGGGCTGAATGAGGGTAGCCATTTGGTCAGTCCAAAAGGAAGGATTGCCAGACTCTGCGTAGTGGGTACAGTTAGCCAGCAGCACTGGCGGTGAGACTCCATGGCCTTGTGAGTGGACCTGGACAAAACCCAGGCTTTCGGTTCCTCTTCTCATCTCCTACTGGTGAGAATTCCAGAGAGAGAGCAGCCAGTGTACTGTCTTAAATGTTCCGTTGGAGCGATGCCTGCCTATGTCCCTAAGATGTGTTCACCCCTCCATTTGGCTAACTTGAGTGGGTGAAAATCTTCTCCACATGCTGGAATTGAGCACTGACATCATGTGACGCTCACGGGGTGATGAAGTTGCATGGAGAAACAAACTTCTTGTCTCGGCAATGTGCAGTGATTGGAACCAGTGTGCGACATCTAGTAAATCATAAACAGTCATTGAGGATAATATCCTCCATGCATAGATAGTTTTATATTCCCTCTAAATGCTCAATAACTATTTTCCAGTAAGTGTAAGTTCCCAGAGGGAGGGTAATAATAATGAGCCCAAGTCTATGGATGATGTTATACTGACTAAAGTAATTTACACACTAATTGTAAAAGCAGCTAACATCAGTTGAATTCTTAACTATGTGCCTGGCATTATGCTTAACGTTTTATATATATATTATTGCTTATAATCTCCATTAAATCCTTATGAGATGATGTTGCTTTAATCTTCATTTTATAGATGGAGAAACTGAGGCTTTGTAAAGTCATATAAATTTAGCAGAAGTCAGAAAATTGTCAAGAGGCCGAATTTGGATTTGAGTCAGGTATTCTTGGTTGAGCAAGAAGGAAAAAAATAATGAATAAGGTCACATAGTAAAGGGGGATGGTGGGAGCATTCATCCATTTTTCCTGAAGAAAAAAATATATTTTTGTATGTATGTAAATACTTGTATGCATATAAAAGTGTATATGTATATAAATGTGCACAAGTGTATGTGCATGTGTAGAGAGACTCTGTCTTCAATATGTATGTATGTACACACACAAGCATATATGTACAAATATATATATACATAGAGCTTCAGGGTTTCTCTGGTGGTTCAGGCAGTAAAGAATCTGCCTGCAATGCAGGACACCTGAGTTCAATCCCTGGGTTGGGAAGATCCCCTGGAGAAGGGAATGGCTACCTACTCCAGTTTGGGCTTCCTTGATAGCCCAGCTGGTAAAGAATCAAGCTGCCAGGCAGGAGACCCCGGTTCAATTCCTGGGTCATGAAGATCCCCTGGAGAAGGGATAAGCTACAGTATTTTGGGGGTTCCTTGGTGGTTCAGATGGTAAAGAATCTGCCTGCAGTACGGGAGACCTGGGTTCAATCCCTGGGTTGGGAAGATCCCCTGGAGGAGGGCATGGTAACCCACTCTGGTATTCTTGCCTGGAGAGTTCTCATGGACAGAGGAGCCTGGCAGGCTGCAATCCACGGGGCTGCAAAGAGTCTGAGCGACTAAGCACAGCATGTACGTGGAGAGAAGGAGAGAGGAGAGCTATCTTCAGTGTTTGTGAATCTAGGGTCTGCTTTCAATGAGATTTAATCATCTGTGGATGGTAACGTCAATCTCAATGTAATAATAACGGCAGATATCCTGAGTCCAGAGGGATGAAATGACTGCAGTCTCTTATATAATGATCTTTTTAATTGTCTGACTCTCTCCAAACTGTAAGTTTCCATCAGGCAGGGAGTGTAACTTGTCTGTTCTTTTATCCCAGAGCTTAGTACAGCCCCTGACTAGCCCAGGGTCACTCAGCCAGCCAATGGGATTCCAACTCAGGCAATCCCTCACTACAGCCAAACTTACCCATGACTTGGCCATGTCTCTCACAGAACAGTCCTCTCCTGAAGGCACTGAACAGTGGTTTTAGGGCATGGCTGCTTCTTTGGTGTGGGTGTAAATCAGATTCTCCTTATATTCTTCACATAAGTTTGGTAGGGAATAAACCACCCAGAGAAATGCTTCCTGACTCTGAGCGTAAGAACAAAGCCAAGTATCCATAGCTTCTTGCATCATCTTGCCAATTTCTTATTTAGCATGTGCATCAAAACATGAATAAATAGAGCAGATTAGGATGCCCTAGATGACTAGGAGCTGCCTGGGAGGATTTTATTCGGCAGAATCTCTGCATAACATGATAGATGGAAATGCTCAAGAATACTGCACATAAATAATAGATGCGTAAACAAAAAAAGGGAGATTCTTAAGGCTTTTTAGAGACAATACACCATCAGATGTTTTGTTTTTATATTTTTGCTGTTTTCTAGGATGCTGTAGGTAGGTCATATGAATTATGGATACTAAGCTTGTGGATAATTAACTATTGAATAAGCTAGAGTTCACTGCAGTGATGAGTCCTATCATCTAGTTTGAGGATAATCGATTGTGGGCCTCTTGTCCTGGTTTTTGGCTGTTTACTGTCTACAAGCGGTCCATAAAATTAGACTGAGGCAAAGGCAGAAGGTAGAAATAAAATGTGTACAGAGATATTCAATATAGCACTATTTATAAAAGTGAAACCTGGACAAGCTAACTGTCCAATAATAAATTAATTATTATTAATAAATAAGTTTTGGCATCTCTGGATAAAGGAATATTATTATAATAAAATAGTGTTTATAATGAAAACCTAATATTAAACGCTTAAAATATGATAGACAATGGAATATCCTGACATCTGCAGTGAATCATTTTAAATACCTTTCCTCCTCTATAGGACAAAATTATTTTCAGTAATAATCATAAAGTGTAGCAAACAGTAACAATGGCCAGAAATATGAATAGTAAAATTCTTCTAATATCAACACTTATATGATTACACCCCAATGTAGAAAGCAGAGTAAAATATAATTTAAAATGAATATTATAGTACAAAGAAGAAAAAGTAATAAATTAATAATTTTAAAGTTTTATTTTTTGGAAGGAAGTGGGCAAAGTATATGGAGAAATGCGTCCAGAAGGTTGAATTCCTTGTTTCAGAGGATGATTTGCACATAGAATGGCAGACTGGAAGTAACTTAAGTTCTGTTACTTTATTTTTATAGCCATTATGCTACCACCTTTAATTTTAAATCTATTGACTGAATGCAAACTTGAATGCATTTACTGCCCTCCAAGTGAGCTTGAATGATTATGAACACTATAAAACTTATTTTTGAGAGGAGAGGAGCATAGTAGCTAATTCTCTGTCATGGACCACACAGGGAATCCTTTGAATTAACTCCCATGTAGATCACAAAGTTAATTAAAGTATAAGAACTAAAATGTGCTAATCTGAAGCTTAAGTATATATTATATGAGCAAAATCCACCCTGTCTTCACTAATTCTTTAGAAATTAGGCCAACAAAACATATTTTGGGAGAAGTATTTTATTCCTGATATTTAGAATTGCTGAATCATTGTGATAATATAAAGCAGGCTAAGCTTTAGGGGAAACCACTAGACCATTCAGGTATGACCTAAATCAAATCCCTTATGATTATACTGTGGAAGTGACAAATAGATTCAAGGGATTAGATATAGAAAGAGTGCCTGAAGAACTACGGACGGAGGTTCATAACATTGTATAGGAGGCGGTGATCAAAATCATCCCCAAGAAGAAATGCAAAAAGGCAAAATGGTTGTCTGAGGAGGCCTTACAAATAGCCGAGAAAAGAGAAGTGAAAGGTAAAAGAGAAAAGGAAAGATATATTCATCTGAATGCAGAGTTCCAAAGAATAGCAAGGAGAGATAAGAAAGCCTTCCTAAGAGATCAGTGCAAATAAATAGAGGAAAACAATAGAATGAGAAAGACCAGAGATCTCTTCAAGAAAATTAGAGATACCAAGGGAAAATTTCATACAAAGGTGGGCACAATAAAGGACAGAAACAAACTACTGCAAAATTGCAGTCATCTCACATGCTAGCAAAGTAATGCTCAAAATTCTCCAAGCCAGGCTTCGACAGGATGTCAACTGTGAACTTCCAGATGTTCAAGCTGGATTTAGAAAAGGCAGAGGAACCAGAGATTAAATTGCCAACATCTGTTGGATTATAGAAAAAGCAAGAAAGTTCCACGAAAAACTTCTATTTCTGCTTTATTGACTATGCCAAGCCTTTGACTGTGTGGTTCACAACAAACTGTGGAAAATTCTGAAAGAGATGGGAATACCAGACCACCTCTCCTGCCTCCTGAGAAATATGTATGCAGGCCCAGAAGTAACAGTTAGACTGGACATGAAAAAATGGACTGCTTCAAAATTGGGAAAGGAGTATGTCAAGGCTGTATATTGTCACCCTGCTGATTTAACTTATATGCAGAGTACCTCATGCGAAATGTCAGACTGGATAAAGCACAAGCTGGAATCAAGATTCCAGGGAGAAATATCAATAACCTTAGATACCTAGATGATAGCACCCTTATGGCAGAAAGTGAAGAGGAACTCAAGAGCCTCTTGATGAAAGTGAGAGAGGATAGTGGAAAAACCTGGATTAAAACTCACCATTCAAAAAATGAAGATCATGGCATCTGGTCCTATCACTTCCTGGCAAATAGATGGGGAAACAATTGAAACAGTGACAGAATTTATTTTCTTGGGTTCCAAAACCATTGCAGATGGTGACTGTAATCATGAAATTAAAAGATGCTTGCTCCTTGGAAGAAAAATCTATGACAAAGCTAGACAGCATATTAAAAAGCACAGACATTACTTTGCTGACAATGGTTCACCTAGCCAAAGCTATGGTTTTTCCAGTAGTCATGTATGGAGTGAAAGTTGGACCATAAAGAGAGCTGATTGCTGAAGAATTGATACTTTTGAACTGTGAGGTTGGAGAAGACTCTTTAGAGTCCCATAGTCTGCAAGGAGTTCAAACCAGTCAATCCTAAAGGAAATCTATCCTGAATATTCATTGGAAGGACTGATGCTAAAGCTGAAACTTCAATACTTTGGCCACTTGATGTGAATAACTGACTCATTGGAAAAGACCCTGATGTGGGGAAAGATTGAAGACAGGAGAAGAGGATGACAGAGGATGAAATGGTTGGATGGCATCACAGATGCGATGGACATGAGTTTGAGTAGGTTCTGGGAGTTGGTGATGGACAGGGAAGCCTGATGGACTGCAGTCTATGGGATCACAAAGAGTCAGACATGGCTGAACAACTGAACTGACTGAAACTTTAGTAGGTTTTATTTATTAAATGTTAATTTTATTCCCTCTGTTATGCCCTCCCCACTCCCTCGTTTCCAGCACCTTGAGTGAACCACTTCTACGGCTCCACTCCTGAAATGCCACTGATGATAAACCTCACGGGGGAGAGGGATATAAAACTGTATATAAGATATACTGGGAAGGAGCCTTGGCATCTCCCTTCTGCATAAGGAAGTCTCAGATGGTCCATCAGTTGTCTGGAGCTTGGGCCATTTGTTTTATCTGACACTAAACAAGTGATCTGGACAAGGATGGAATAAACCAGAGAGCGATAGTCCATACTAGATAAGAGCCAAGGGACCATTAGAACCTGTTTCTAGAGAAATACGAATGTCATTCGTCAGATAAGATATGTTATTTACATCCGAGTATTCACAAAACTATTGGTTTGGTTTTTGAAGAAGTCAGTCTCAGAGGCACTGCCATCCAAATGACCATCTATTATGTGTTTCTTTTTGTTTTTGCAATAAACCCTCCGTTATCTTTGTGGGTCTAACTTAAAGAATAGTTCAGTTAAAACAGTGAACAAACAAAATAGAGATGAGATATGAGATAAATACTAAAAGAAAATATGTAAAAAAAAATTAGCAATGGTTAGGCTCTCTAGGTTGTGAGAGAATGGGTGCTTTATTTTTTCCTTAGCTTTTTCCTATATTTCTTATATTATCTATCATGAGCATGTATTGCTGGTTTCTCAGGAAAAAGTTTTTATAAAAGATAAAACTATAAAACACTGATGAAAGAAATCAAAGAGGACACAAACAGATGGAGAAATATACCGAGTTCATGGATTGGAAGAATCAATATTGTCAAAATGGCTATACTACCCAAAGCAATCTATAGATTCAATGCAATCCCTATCAAGCTACCAACGGTATTTTTCACAGAACTAGAACAAATAATTTCACAATTTGTATGGAAATACAAAAAACCTCGAATAGCCAAAGTAATCTTGAGAAAGAAGAATGGAACTGGAGGAATCAACCTGCCTGACTACAGACTATACTACAAAGCCACAGTCATCAAGACAGTATGGTACTGGCACAAAGACAGAAATGTAGATCAATGGAACAGAATAGAAAGCCCAGAGATAAATCCACGAACCTATGGACACCTTATCTTCGACAAAGGAGGCAAGGATATACAATGGAAAAAAGACAACCTCTTTAACAAGTGGTGCTGGGAAAACTGGTCAACCACTTGTAAAAGAATGAAACTAGAACACTTTCTAACACCATACACAAAAATAAACTCAAAATGGATTAAAAATCTAAATGTAAGACCAGAAACTATAAAACTCCTAGAGGAGAACATAGGCAAAACACTCTCTGACATGAATCACAGCAAGATCCTCTATGACCCACCTCCCAGAATATTGGAAATAAAAGCAAAACTAAACAAATGGGACCTAATTAAACTTAAAAGCTTTTGCACTACAAAGGAAACTATAAGCAAGGTGAAAAGACAGCCCTCAGATTGGGAGAAAATAATAGCAAACAAAGCAACAGACAAAGGATTAATCTCAAAAATATACAAGCAACCCCTCCAGCTCAATTCCAGGAAAATAAACGACCCAATCAAAAGATGGGCCAAAGAACTAAACAGACATTTCTCCAAAGAAGACATATAGATGGCTAACAAACACATGAAAAGATGCTCAACATCACTCATTATCAGAGAAATGCAAATCAAAACCACAATGAGGTACCATTACATGCCAGTCAGGATGGCTGCTATCCAAAAGTCTACAAGCAATAAGTGCTGGAGAGGGTGTGGAGAAAAGGGAACCCTCTTACACTGTTGGTGGGAATGCAAACTAGTACAGCCACTATGGAGAACAGTGTGGAGATTTCTTAAAAAACTAGAAATAGAACTGCCATATGACCCAGCAATCCCACTTCTGGGCATACACACCGAGGAAACCAGATGTGAAAGAGACACATGCACCCCAATGTTCAACGCAGCACTATTTATAATAGCCAGGACATGGAAGCAACCTAGATGCCCATCAGCAGACGAATGGATAAGGAAGTTGTGGTACATATACACCATGGAATATTACTCAGCCATTAAAAAGAATTCATTTGAATCAGTTCTAATGAGATGGATGAAACTGGAGCCCATTATACAGAGTGAAGTAAGCCAGAAAGATAAAGACCAATACAGTATACTAACACATATATATGGAATTTAGAAATATGGTAACGATAACCCTATATGCAAAACAGAAAAAGAGGCACAGATGTACAGAACAGACTTTTGGACTCTGTGGGAGAAGGCGAGGGTGGGATGTTTCAAGAGAACAGCATAGAAACATGAATATTATCTAGGGTGAAACAGATCACCAGCCCAGGTTGGATGCATGAGACAAGTGCTCAGGGCTGGTGCACTGGGAAGACCCAGAGGAATCAGGTGGAGAGGGAGGTGGGAGGGGGGATCGGGATGGAGAATACTTATAAATCCATGGCTGATTCATGTCAATGTACGACAAAAACCACTACAATATTGTACAGTAATTAGCCTTCAACTAATAAAAATAAATGAAAAAAAAGATAAATATATTTTCTATTTTCATCTTGATTGACTTTAAAAGGAGAGAAGGAACAACCTTTATATTTACAAAACCTTGCACAGAAGTAAGTTCACCTCCCCCCAGAAACACTAATCAGTGCATTATAAAAGGCTATAACCCACTGAGATTAAACACAGCTTATCCTGGGCTACTTATCTGAATTTTTATCCCTGTGCTGTAGGGCAAACAGAACATTTGAAGTTTTCCCAGGGTAGGAAGAGACCAATGTGATGGTCAGGTAGGTACCTTGGACTAGAAAGGTGAAGTAGGTTAGTGCTTTTAACGATCTCTTGCCTATAAGGAAAGGTTATTTTTGAAGACAAGAGTACCGAATGTTCCACGTTCCCACAGTTGTCATGGAAACCTTTTTAGCTAGCTGAATAGGTTATCAGGATTTTATGTTCCCCACTTTGACAAATACAAAAAGACATGATCCCAGCTTTGCATTACTAATCAGAAAACTTCCGTTTTCAAGTCTTCTAGCCCTTGATTAGTCACATATTCTTAATGTTTTTTTCTTTTCCACAACATAAAGCAACAGGCAAGCTCTCTTTCAAAAATCATTCCCACTTTAGAAGCGGAGTCAAAATCATAACTGGGCTGACCTTGTTGTGCTTGGCAGTAATGCTGCTCACAGCTCTCAAAGACTCCTGCAGGTTAATTTAGACTCCTGCCGAAACTCTTCTGATTTGTACTGACTTTCAATGGTTTCCTGGAGTAAACTCACTTGCTAATAGGCAGGAATTATTCGTCATTTTAGGAGCAACAGTCTGCCCACACTAGCTTATAAAGCACAGGTAAGCTTTAGGAAATAGGCACCCTAAGGCTAAAACCAAAACAGCCACGTCACATGGGTAAATTCAGATTCAGCAAACTTGACTTCTTATTTGTCTGTAATAGCTCATCACGTTGCTTCGGAAGATAGAAGTGGTCTAAGAATCCAGAGACAGATTGGAAAACTAAAAACAGCACTGCAGGAAAGGACCGACCACTTTGAGTGAACTAGTTAAACTGGAATTTGTTGGGTTTCTGTAAGTGCCCCCAGACACAGACAGCCTTGTGTATATATGGGGAAGGAGCTGATGGGGTACCCTACAATATCTGGCTTGTTAAGCAGTGTATAAGTAACAGTGAAAGAATCCACCTGCCAAGGCAGGAGACGCAGGAGACACGAGTTTGATCCCTGGGTCAGGAAGATGCCCTGGAGGAGGAAATGGCAACCCACTCCAGTATTCCTGCCTGGAAAATTCCATGGATAGAGGAGACCGGCGGGCTACCATTCCTGGGGTCACAAACAGACATGACTGAGCACACACACACATGATAATCAAGAAAGCGAGATTTTCAGATACATGAATTTGGGGAGTTCATCTGATCTCTTGTTTTCATCAGTATAATGGAAAATCGATAACACCTATTCCATAGGGCTGTAGTGAAGATTAATAAGTTAATACATATATACTCCTTATCAGCCCTGACCACCAGTCCATCCTAAAGGAAATCAGTCCTGGGTGTTCATTGGAAGGACTAGTGGTAAAGCTGAAACTCCAGTACTTTGGCCACCTCATGTGAAGAGTTGACTCACTGGAAAGGACCCTGATGCTGAGAGGGATTGGGGGCAGGAGGAGAAGGGGGTGACAGAGGATGAGATGGCTGAATGGCATCACCGACTCGATGGGCATGAATTTGAGTAAACTCCGGGAGTTGGTGATGGACAGAGAAGCCTGGTGTGCTGCGATTCACGGGGTCACAAAGAGTTGGACAGGACTGAGTGACTGAACTGAAATGTTTGGCAGGATAAAGGTATTGGGGGTAGGGGAAAACAGGAGTAATGGGAAACAAAGAAGAAAAAAGATAGTATTGAAAACAGAGGGAAAGGACCATGGAAGCATGAGCTGCATCTTGCCAAAAGGCAGTGTCATTACCAGGTACCTCAACCATTGGACGTTGCCCAAATTTCTGCCCCAGCTCTAGACCCCACTGCATCCCATCTCTTCTTACTGGATGCAACTAAATGAGACAAATTGAGAAAATTTGTTGGACTAACACAGTGGTTTCCATTGTTTAATTGTTACCCATTATTTCATGATCTGCTTTGTGTTCCTGAGTGTTTGAACGCCTGTCTGTACTCTTGCCAAAGACACCTTGAGGTGACAAAGAAGAGCATAAGAAAACCACTATCTCAATGGGGCAGGAGAGATTTGGGATTAGGGAGTTTCAGCCTCATCATAAAAGAGTTATATTTCTTCTGGGAGTTTAAACAGTGAAGAAAAATACATTTGTACATTCTTGCAAGCTAAAAGTAATAAACTGACTGATACAAATGGATAAAAAAGAAAGCAACATAAAGGTCACTGAGTAACCTTGAAGAGTGCACAAAACCAGATCAAATTCAATGATTTTGGAAACCACCAAAACAAATTGTAACACAAATCACAATTTCAATATAAAACTAAAAGAATGTGAAAGTGAAAGTCGCTCAGTCATGTCTGACTCCTTGGAAGCCCATGGACTACAGAGTCTATGGAATTCTCCAGGCCAGAATACTCAAATGGGTAGCCCTTCCCTTCTCTAGGGGATCTTCCCAATCCAGGGTTCGAACTGGAGTCTCCTGCATTGTAGGCGGATTCTTTACCAACTGAGCTATGAGGGAAGCCCATAAAACTAAAAAGAGGATGCTAAATGAGGAGCTAGGCATGAAAATAAAATAGCTTGGGTTCATGATTTTTAGGAAACATAAGCTGTCCTATACTCATCAAATGATTTTTCACAAACACATTTTGATAATTTTTGAAGACTTTTGTATAATAATAATTTATAATCTATATAATGCAAATTTTATTCATGACTTAATCAATCATGCTATGTCAATATATGTTAGGGAAGTTTTCCGGGTAGAAAAAAATGCCTACTCCTGGCAGTTGATAATGTGCTAATAATAATAATAATAATAATTAATGGTATTAATGTGTTATAATATTATAGTATAAAATTTATTATATACTCTGCATTTATTCTCTTACTTTTTTCACATGGTTCTTCTAAATCATATTACACATTCCTCAAATCTCCTTATTCCCACTGAGCACAGAATGTCAGGTAATAAATATGGCATGATGAATGAATGAATGAAAGGCTATGTAATAAGCATTATGACTTGAGCTTAGTGAATAATAACATGATATTCTCACTTCTTAGAAATGATACTTTCACTTCTTGTTTAAATCAAACTTTCTTTTTATCAATGTAATACATATGTAGTGAAAACAAATGAAAAGATTTGAAGGAAATAAAGCAGCCTCTGCCCATTCTTTTCCATCCTTTAACTCAGCTCTCTTGAGAGATAACTTTGAACCATTTTATCTTTTTCTTCTGGTGCTAACTCTCATATTCTAAACATTATACTTCTACCACTGCGTTTCCAGAGGAAGTTCTCTGGTGTCGATTTAAGGTCTCACAATTCGGTTAAGTCTGGGATTCGTGCAGGTTGAAGGGCGCGCTCCCACACGACTGCTCTCACTTGCTCCCACTTGGGGATGTCCCCAAGCCCACTGCACTTCTTATTTGACCACAAATTTGAGTGTCGTAACTCCCCATTACGTTTGAAAATTTGTTAACAGAGCTCATAGAATTGACTGAAAGTGTCATACTTGCAATTGCAGCTTTATTATAAAGGCTACAGTTCAAGAATAGCCAAATGGAGGAGAGGAACAGGATGCAGTCTTGTGGAGGGAGGCCCCAGTGTCCCCACGCCCTCTTCTAACGGAGTCTCTGCATACCACCCTCCCAGCACATCCTCGTGGTCCCCAACCCAGAAGCTCCTGGAGCCTCACTAACCCGAGTTTTTATCAGAGTTTTCTTATGAAGCATGACCGGTTAATGTCACTAGTCATGTGACTGAACTGTTTCTGGAGGTCGTGAGATGGGAGTGAAAGTTCTAGTGCTCTAGTTACTTAGCTGTTTTTTAATGCCAACCAGCCCCATCTCGAAGCTATTTAGGAAACCTGTCTAATTAGCATAAACTCAGGGATGAGTGAGAAAGGCTTTATATGAGTAACAAAAGACACGTCTATCACTTGAAGTAAACAGTCGCTCAGTCATGTCCGACTCTTTGCAACTCCATGGACTGTTCTGCCAGGCTCCTCGGTCCATGGAACTCTCCAGGCAGGAACGCTGCAGTGGGTAGCCTTTCCTTTCTCCAGGGGATCTTCCCAACCCAGGGATCAAACCCAGCTATCCTGCATTGCAGGTGGATTCTTTACCATCTGAGCCATCAGGGAAGACCAAGAATACAGGAGTGGGAAGCCTGTCCCTTCTCCAGGGGATCTTCCTGACCCAGGAATCGAACCAGGGTCTCCTGGCAGGTGGATTCTTTACTGGCTGAATATTTATATTTATATATTTATCCATTATTTTATGCAATTACCAGGTATAATATATTTTAAATATTTATACTATTTGATTTTCTATTTCTTTCCTTTTATCATAGTTGACTATTTAGCTTTTATACCCACCTTCATTATTTTTAAACTGATGTGTGTGTATATATATAAAATCAATTTAAATTAGAGGTTAGTGTTTGTATTATTATTATTTTTATAAAAATATTGTTCACTTCTTTACTTGTACAAGTTGTGTTCTTCTTTGATTTATTAATTGCCTCATTTAAAAAAAAATTCTTCTGCTTATATATTTTTTAAAATTCCATTGCTATTTGCCCCATGAATATATATACTATTTTTAAAAACTCAAATAGCACTTCCCTCTGCATGCCCACATCCCAGTCAGTCCCTCTCACAGCTCTTTCTGTTTCAGTGTAGGCCAATTGCTTTCCAGGTTTGGCACAAACCAGTCATCTTCAGACTTCTCACACTTCATTTAGTCTTTCCTATCAGGTCCTATTATCTCACTTATATTGCATGTGTTTCTTTTAAATGATTATTATCATTTTTACCATTATTGCCATTATTATATTATCATTAGCACTTTATTTCATCATTTTAGATATTTCACTTCACCATAGCAAGAGCTTTAGGGTTTCCCAGCTGGTGCTAGTGGAAAAGAATCTGTCTGTTAATGCAGGGGATCTAAGACATGAGGGTTCGATCCCTGGGTTGGGAAGATCCTTGGGGTAGGACATGGCAACCCACCCCAGCATTCTTGCCTGGAGAATCCCATGGGCAGAGGAGCCTGGGGGGCTACAGTTGGTCTGGTCACACAGAGTTGGACAGCCCTGAAGCGACTGGGCACGCAAGCGTGGAGCTACAGCAACTGTCTAAAGAGAGTTAAAGTGTCAGCACCTCGGTTCAAGTCTTTGCGGCCCCATAGACGATACCTGCCAGATGTCATTCTGATTCTTATTCTTTGCACATGACTTAAACTTCCTTCATGGGAACTCTCAGGGATTATATTTAGCGTCAGGAGGCTGTAATTTCATTCTTGTGGGCTTTGGAATGCATCTTTTTTGTTTGTTTGTTTACTGATCTGGGAATTTGGGAGAACTGAAAACTATTTTTTTCTAGTCTTTGAAACTTTCCTGAATTAATTTGATAATTTTCTTCATTCCATTATTTTTTCATTCTCTATGGAACAATTGTTTTGATGATTGACCCCAACACTTGAGTTTCTTTTTGTCTTATTGTCCATTTTTGTCCTTTTTCTTTTTTGCTTTGTATTCCACTTTCTCTGAGGTTTTCATGAATGTTCTTTCTATTCTTTTACTGGTATTTTTTCCCAAGAGCTGCACAATTTTTATATTAGCTATTATTTTTTGTTCTTTAAAAAATAGCCCCCTCATTCTTGTCTTATGAGTACAATCTCTTCTTAAATACCTCTCTTTTTGTAACAATTTTCTGTCCCTTGTGCTGCCTATTTCTTCTAAATTCCATTTCTCTCTTCTGTCTCTAATGTAAAAGAATTTCTTCATATTGCTCTCTTATTCTTTGCTGCTTGTTCATTTTAAAACCAAGGCTTCTCAGCAAATGGTCTACATATGAGACTTGCCTTTTGGATTCAGACACCCTTCTACATGTTACTAATTGTAAGTGTTCTCTGAATGTTTTCAGAGACAAACCCTTAAGCAGTGTACATACTGTGGGAGGCCAGTGGCCTATGCGCAGAGGTGTGAGGATGGAGCTGGGAGTTCTAGCATGAAGCTGTGAGACTTTCGTTTTAATTCCCTGCTTTCTGTTTAGCACCTCGCTATGGCATCACACAGGGATCTTGAGTCTAAATTTTTTGGTTCATGTTCTTGAGAGACTAAAACTCTTCTGGCCTTTGAGAGTTGAGAAATGAATATTTGACTGGTTGCAAAAGTTGCAGGAAGAAATCTAGGTCTAACTCTTTATGAAGGCTTTCCACCTACTCTGCTCTCTTCAGCCCTCAGCTTTACCTGACATTTAATGGGACACTGAGCTCCATTTTGGCTTCTGAGGGCTTGTATATTTTGCTTCATCATTATCTCCTTGTACAGACACACAGAGTTTAGCTTTCTCTTCTCAGCTAAGCCAGTAAGCTATCTCTCATCAACTTCCTACCTACAGAGTATTCGTCCATATTCTGTCCTTCCTTCCTGCTGTTGTCTCCTCTCCGGATTTTTATTACATTGTCATTGAAGATTTTTACTCTTTTATTTCTCCTCTTTCATTTTGGTGATATTAAAAGAGCAGGCAGAAGTAGATTCAAGTATTCATTCTCCATATTTAACCAGAATTTGAAAGGAAAGTCCACATTTTTGAAATGATTTAGTATTTTCTTGGGCTCCAAAATCATTGCAGATGGTGACTGCAACCATGAAATAAAAAGATGCTTGCTCCTTGGAAGAAAAACTGTGACCAACCTAGACAGTATATTAAAAAGCAGAGACATCACTTTGCCAACAAAGGTCTGTCTAGTCAAAGCTATGGTTTTTCCAGTGGTCATGTATGGATGTGAGAGTTGGGTCACGAAGAAAGCTGAGCACAAAGAATTAATGCTTTTGAACTGTGGTGCTGGAGAAGACTCTTGAGAGTCCCTTGGACTGTAAGATCAAACCAGTCAATCCTAAAGGAAATCAGTCGTGAATTGTCATTGGAAGGATTGATGCTGAAGCTGAAGCTCTAATACTTTGGCCACCTGGTGATAAGAACCAACTCATTAGAAAAGACCCTGATGCTAGAAAAGAGTGAAGGCAGGAGGAGAAGGGGACGACAGAGGAAGAGATGCTTGGATGGCATCACTGGCTCAATGGACATGAGTTTGAGCGTGCTCTGGGAGATGCTGAAGGACAGGAAAGCCTGGGGTGCTGCAGTCCACAGGGTTGCACAGAGTCGGGCAGCAGCTGATGGATTAAAGAACAACAACAGAAGTGGTTTGATGTTTAGGGCATCTTCAAAGTGAAGTGCTGAGTCACACACACGTTTACTGCTCTCTGTCCTTTCAAGAAAATATCAATCATCCTCCCTTCCTGGTGACCTTTTTACTTGTCCTCATACCAGACAAGAAGGCCACCCAATGGGGCACTTTAACCATCCAAGGATCTCCTCTTTCCCTCCATTAAAGCTCGCTCTGCAGGCTTCACACCAGACTTAATTTTGCCTTAAAAATTTGAATCTTACTCATCATTTATGTCCTTCCCCTTATTTAAAATTTGGATTAAACTCCAACCTTTCTACAAGGCTTGGTAGGAGTTGGAGTTGAGAGTGTTAAGAAGGTGAGCCACGAACAGTGGTGTGTATGTCACCACCGGCGGAGTCACGGTGACCTCAGCCGACGGGAGGCTTGAGGCACTGAAACCCAGTGTTGCTCTGGCACCGTTCAGACCTGGGTTCAAATCCAGTCCCAGTCGCTTATGTGACCTTGAGCGCATTATTCAACCTTCCGTTGGCCCCAACATACATGGGTGCTGATAATACCTCCTTTGGAGGCTGTTGAGCAGGCTGAATGAAACAATGAAAAACATTAGGATGTTGAGAAAATTGGATCAGTTTATAAGTGACAAAACTCCCCCAAAAGGGTACACTGTATATTAGCTCTTTCTAATCTACAAACATACCTTAAAAGTTTTGCAGAAAAAAATGTACTTGTTACTTCAGGGACCAGATTTGATTTGCTCACTGTTCTTACAATTTTTGTGTTTTTCCCCCTCTTTTGCCATGTTTATGTTTATAAACATGGTAGATCATCCAAACTGTTAACCTCAGAATTTGGGGGCAACTCTGCATCTATCTCTCCTGCCTACATAAACCTCCTGCCCACTGTGAGGGTCAGACTTATCTGTGGCTGAGAGTAAACAGGGGCATGCTAGAGGTGTTAAACGTGGCTGTCTCAGAGATGGACGTCCGTTGCTACATGATCAGTTTGGCTCTGGGAACTGAACTGATCACAGTGGTGAAAGCAATGAAAGTCATGTTCAAGGCTGCGGTCCACTTAAGCTAGCTGCATATGGGCATGACATGGAATAGATTCATTTGATTAGAACTAGGGGAACAGGCAGAAAATTAAGTAAGATATGGGAACCAAGACGTTTTGTTAATTGTTTCTGTCTTATCTGTTAGAATAGAAATAGAATAGAAAGCAAGAGATCGAGATCTAGATGTTAATGGTGCACTGGTTATCACTCATTTCCAATTTAACAAGATGCTTTCTGAGAAAAAAAACATTGAATTATTTATGACTGCTGCTGCTAAGCGCTTCAGTCGTGTCCGACTCTGTGCGACCCCATAGACGGCAGCCCACCAGGCTCCTCTGTCCCTGGGATTCTCCAGGCAAGAATGCTGGAGTCGGTTGCCATTTCCTTCTCCAATATTTATGACTATATGCATACATATACTATTTATGACTATATACATATATATATAGTGATTATCACAGTGTTTTGGTAGAAAATTGAATTTTTTGTGCAAAAAAAAGTGCTAAATATTGTAACTCATTAGAAAATTGTTTGGACTAGTAAATTGCCATTCTTTTGAATTTTTAATTTTTAAACTTCTTTCGTATATATATATTTGTTGTCACTTCACAATTTTCTTAGAAAAATTAGATTATCTACATTGAGTAACTTTCATCTGTTCTCATTTTCTCAATGGTAGTCACAATTGCCATTTTCCAGTATTAACTCTTAACTTTACAGCAACATCCTCATAGCTTAAAGAACTAATATATTTAAATGCAAAATGGTAGGCACATAACCTGAGCTTATTTATGGGTCGAACAGGATTATACTCTTACAAAACCTGTCACAAGCCTGTGGGACAGTTATCTTGGCTGAGACTTCCCTCACTCCTCTCTGAACTCTGATAAACAGCTCTAATCAGTTCTGGAAAATTGAACATTGATCTGTTTTCTGATGATTTTGTGCATATTAACTTTTGTTCCATATAACTGTATGTATCACTGTATGTGATGCTCCATAATCGAGAATAAGATGCCACACGCTGCAAGAAAATGAGTTCTTTGAACTGAACAGGACGTGAACATGAGAGAATAAACGGATATAATCCAGAGTGCTGCTTCTCATCCCCTAACTGTACTTCCACTCATTAAAAAATCGCCACCTACATCATATACAGGTTGTTACTTTAAACAGCCTTTTCAAAAACCTCACGGAAGCTTTGACTCTGCCCTGCCTCATTTTGCTCACCACACTATTTTAATTGCTTGTCTTGCTGCTGGAAGGGGCAGGCACCCGAGCGAGGTGTGAGATTGAGAAAAGCGAGGGCTGACGCGTCCCATCTTCCCAGTGGCAGCGCTTAAGACCCTGCTATTTTCACACAGGCTGTTATTCTCGTGTAAAGGTGCTGAGGGCTGAGCAGACAGTCTTCTTTTTTTTTCCCTATTAGGATGAACTGGTCAAGAGGTCAAAAAGAGGATTTTCACCAGTATCTTTTCAGAAGCTGAGATTTTCTTAATTTGCAGAAACCCATTTAGCTGGATGATCCTTGTTTGAGCTCCTCTGTACTCGTCCAAAAAGAGGGTAGAGCTACTAATTTCCCCTCTCCTGTCCCCATTCAGACTTCTGGAAGCTCGGTGTCCAGCGTCAGACGGTGGGATTTCTAACCCCTACCTCCCCTACCCTTTCATTGTGTTCTTTGAGCAATTACATCAGGCAGGCTTCCAGTGGGAAAGAGAGAATACACTCAAAGCTCAAGGTAGAATAATTTGATGAGAAATTCATAAAGGGACTGATATTAAAAGGGTAAGCATCTTGTAAGGAAACTATGAGAGACAGTGTAGTACCCCAGGCCTAGGAACAGAAGAGATGTCCCTGGAGGGAAGAGTTGGTTCCTGGAGCTAGGAAGGAGAAAGCTGTGTGGACAGGGCCGTGTGCAGAGGCCCCCTGGCATTTTATTGGGCAGCGCAGCAGCCGTGGGAGACAACATTCGAGGAGGAGATAAAACGACGTCTCGGTGTCCTACCTCTAGCCTCTTGCTGGGTCCTCTCATTGGCTAGATCCAACTGGAAGCTTGGCCACACAGGTCAGCTTCCTGGGGCAGAGAGCAGGCAGAAAGAAATGGAAAGTATATCTGGAAGGACAAATGGAAGAAGCAGCCAATGATTTAATCTGTGAGTCACAGTCTCTTTGTCTGGAAGTGAAGTGAAGTGAAGTGAAAGTTACTCAGTCACGTCCAACTCTTTGGGACTCCATGGGCTATACAGTCCACGGAATTCTCCAGGCCAGAATACTGGAGTGGGTAGCCTTTCCCTTCTCCAGGGGATCTTCCCAAACCAGGGATTGAACCCAGGTCTCCCACACTGCAGGCAGATTCTTTACCAGCTGAGCCACAAGGGAAACCCCTTTGTCTGTAAAGTGGAGCTAACTATAGGACCTACATTATAAAATGAGAATTAATTAAAATACTAAGACTAGAGTATTTGGTACAGTTCTTAGTGCAAAGCAAGTGCTGAATTCTCATTAACTATCATTCTCATCCTTTGGGAATTCTTTACCAAATGGATAAAAGTTATCAAAGTGGTCAGTAGTTGATTGGAGCCTAGTAAATTCTTTCAAACCTGTTCTATTTTATTATGAATTCAAATATGGTAAATAATTCAACACAATTTTACTGTACAATGTATATTAGAAAGTTTATAGTTAATATGGTTTATTATGGAGTTTGAGTCCACTTTGAATCCTCAAAGAGTATCTTCAAGCTATGCTTCTTCCGTCCTTTTACTTCACACATCATCAAGTTCTTTGTCCTCTTCATCCCCACTCTGACTTAACTAAGTGTTTGTCATCTCTCCATTGGATTATTACACCCACTTCTCAATGGGTCAATTGGATTTCCAACTTCCCATTCCCCAATGCGTTCCTACAGTACTGATCCTTTTAAACTGGCTTAAGCTTACACCCATTTCAGTAAGTTGCTTGATGATCTGGGTCCTTTCTTTTCTAGCTCACCGCTGGCCACGTGCTCACTGCACTACCTCATCAGTAACAAACCACAGTCCCAGCATTCCCCACGCATCATCCTGCTTCAGCGGTTCTGAGTGCTGTCCCCACCACCAGTGTCAAAATCAACTACAGGGTTAGAATGGTAAAATCTCGGGCTCTATCTGAATCCTATTAAATCAGAAACTCTGGAGAAGAGGCCCAGAAAGCTGTGTTTTAACGAGCCATTCAGGTGATTCTGGTGTACCTCTGGGTTTAAGAGCTTCTGCCACACCTCTTACTCTTGGGTCATGCTCATAATCTCTTCTTGGAATGTCTATTCTGCTTACTCCAGGTTCAGGACTTATTTCAGATATCAAAGACTCCAGGATTGACTTACTCATTGGTTGGTAACAAATTAATGTTAGTTTCCTTGAATCAAAATAATTTGTTCAGATAATGCTTGTGCTTAAAAAGAATGAACCTAACTCTTTTGGTAACTTTTTAAGCAAATAGTTTTGTACAAATATTTATTCAGAAGGGTTGATACATTTGTTAGGAAAAAGGAAGGAGCTTTTATGTAATCAGGTTTCTTCTGAAAACATGCCAGACAATGATGAATAACTACTCCTTTTCTTACTAATAACAGTTAATGGTTTGAACTCTATTTAATTTGCCTTATTTTATAGATGAAGAAACTGAAGCTCAGAGGGGTTATGTAACTTGTTCAGAATTACAAATCTAACAAGAAGCAGAGCTAGGACTGGAACTCAGGGATTCTGACCTCCAAGATCAGGTATTTAAACACATTATCTTTGAATACAGAGAGAGAAATTGCCTCCATTTTTCTCTCAAGGCTTCCTTTTTTTTAACTCAAGCAAAGTAGAGAGAGAAAGGAGAACACTGTTCTCTTGCAGGCAGTGGATTATGGCTCCAGTTGATTTCTAAGCACATGGTGACTTGTTAAGATGTGGTCTAGTGTGAGTTCTCTCTCGGTGTCAGGACAGACTAGTTCTTTTTTTTTTAGATTAGTTCTTTCAAATGATTACATACAAGATTTCCTACACAAAATACTTAAAATAATAGATTTTGTTTATGACTTATCCTTATATACACTGAGAAAAATTCAAGGTTATCTATAAAATAATGTCTTTCCCGGATTGTTGCATTTCAGTATGTTTTTGTAAAGGGAAAAAAGAGAAGTTGGCAGCATAGGTATTGGGTAAAGTATCGTGCAAAAATTACAGCCAATCTGTGGGTGTAGGAACAGCATCCATCACTGTGGATATGGATAATCCATCATTCATTTGTTCCAGCAAGAGAAGAATGTCAGGTATGATGTGACAGAACCAGAGAGTGTACAGTAGGGTGGAGGTCAGGGATGCCAGGGTTATAGAGAAAACGTCGCTCAGTTTTATGTTCTCACTAAAGGCAGGGAGATTCTCTGGTGGTACCTTCTCTGGTGCAGAAATGGCATGACTCAACCATCTTGATCATGGGCTCTAGAGAAAATCAGAAGAGGAAATGATCTATCATGTTTGCAAAACTTTAGAGTTTCAATACATTCCTCTTTCTAAAAAAAAGATGCCCCCTAACAGTTAGAACTGGTCATGGAACAGCAGACTGGTTCCAAATAGCAAAAGGAGTATGTCAAGGTGTACTTATTTAACTTTTTTAAACCTTTTAACTTATTTAACTTTAACTTATTTAACTATTAACCTGCTTATTTAACTTATATGCAGAGTACATCATGAGAACTGCTGGGCTGGAGGAAGCACAAGCTGAAATCAAGATTGCCAGGAGAAATATCAATAACCTCAGATATGCACATGACACCACCCTTATGGCAGAAAGTGAAGAACTAAAGAGCCTCTTGGTGAAAGTGAAAGAGGAGAGTGAAAAAGTTGGCTTAAAGCTCAACATTCAGAAAACTAAGATCATGGCATCCGGTCCCATCACTTAGTGGCAAATAGATGGGGAAACAGTGGAAACAGTGACAGACTTTATTTTTCTGGGCTCCAAAATCACTGCAGATGGTGACTGCAGCCATGAAAATAAAAGATGCTTACTCCTTGGAAGGAAAGTTATGACCAACCTAGGTAGCATATTAAAAAGCAGAGACATTGCTTTGCCAACAAAGGTCCGTCTAGTCAAGGCTATGGTTTTTCCAGTGGTCCTGTATGGATGTGAGAGTTGAACTGTGAAGAAAGCTGAGTGCCGAAGAATTGATGCTTCTGAACTGTGGTGTTGGAGAAGACTCTTGAGAGTCCCTTGGACTGCAAGGAGATCCAACCAGTCCATCCTAGGGGAGATCAGTCCTGGGTGTTCATTGGAAGGACTGATGCTGAAGCTGAAACTCCAATACTTAGGCCACCTGATTGGAAGAACTGACTCATTTGAAAAGACCCTGATGCAGGGAAAGACTGAGGGCGGGAGGAGAAGGGGATGACAGAGGATGAGATGGCTGGATGGCATCACTGACTCGATGGACATGAGTTTGAGTAGACTCTGGGAGTTGGTGATGGACAGGGAGGCCTGGCGTGCTGAGGTTCATGGGGTTGCAGAGTTGGACTCGATTGAGTGACTGAACTGACTGTCAGTGCAATAGTCTGTGTTTTTATTTAACATTGTTAGCTCATTCACTACTCAAATCTCAATAAAGTCAGATACTATTCATTTTGTGGCTCACATTAATGAGAAGTATATTCAGTAAAGCAGACAATGACCACTCCATTAGCTCTTTTACTAAATAAATTTCATTATGACATGTTTTTTGAAAACATGACTATTATAGCCTTTTCCTTATGTACTGGAAAATTGTGTCCTAAAAAAGTGAGCTTCAAATATCCCTTTATTAGTTTTCCCGTGTGTACTTCACATAGATTATCCTAATGATTTTGTTTTACATGTTTTATTTAATCATCTTAATTTCATCCTTGCAAGAGTAATGGGACCAATCAAATGAAACTGTTTCTATAATAAAGTAAGGTGGGTAATGTTTGAGATGTTATCCCTTTAGGCATTTGAATATACTTGATCATTGGAGGGGAACAATTTGTAAATAAAACTAAGGAAATGAAATTTGAAGATGAGGCACATTGCTTCCCCCAAAAGACAATGATAACGGTGAGAATGGGCAGTTTAATTACTGCAATACTCTACAGAGATTTTTTTTTAATAATAAAAAAGCTATGTTTTCAAAGTCACCTTCTTGGTTTGCCATTCCAGAGTTTCTTCAACTGACAAATTCTTTCATACATAAAATTCATTTGTTTATGCTTTAATTAGAGCTCATGTATTACAAATGTGGTTCTCTGTGGACAAAAACAGCCAATAAATCTTCCTTCCCTTTTAAATTCCTCATGTGCATAAGGATGAAAATCATCACCTTTCAGTCTTCTTTTATCTCCATTACTGTACAGTAAGCAAAGAGAGAAGGAGGAAAAAAAAAAAAGAAGAAGCGAGGAAGGGAAAGATGTATGGAGGGAGGAAAGAAGGAAGAAGGGAAGGAAGGCAGAAAGCAGGAAAAAAGTAGCAGAGAACCACTCTGGAAGAATATCTGAGAAACTATTACCAGTAGTTGCCTTTGCTTAAAATTGTGCATATTTCTTTATTGTTCAAATTGTTTACCGTGTCCACATACTATTTTTACTGAAAATTTAAAAACGGAGATTTTTAGAAATCCCTTGGAGAAACTCAAAGACAATGTCATAAAAACTATTCATAATAGCAAACACTTTCATAGCACTTAGTATATATTAGTATAGTCAATATACATTGACTATTTAATGCTCACAGTAACCTCAGAAAGTTTTACTGTCTTCACTTTACACATGAGCAAAGTGATGCACAAAGAGGTTAAATAACTTGCCTCCAATCACACCCCTGGGAAGCAGGGAACCATGATTTGAAGCTAGAACTTGTGTGGATTCAGACTCTGTGCTCTTAAGCAAATATACTTTATAGGATGAAGATAAAGGAAGGTGAGAGACGGTGTGCACCAGGGTGAGGTCACACCTATCTGTGCCAGGCCGCTGACCTCACAGTCAGGTGGGGACACATGTGGCCTTCCACAGAATTGTGGCCAGGGCTGTACAGTTGAACACTCCTCTCATCAGCCAGGGCTAGCACACAATAGTCATTTAAATTG
This sequence comes from Cervus canadensis, assembly GCF_019320065.1. Lineage (NCBI taxonomy): Eukaryota > Metazoa > Chordata > Mammalia > Artiodactyla > Cervidae > Cervus > Cervus canadensis. Next base: position 879,715 of record NC_057404.1, read on the forward strand.
GCTAACACACCCTGAGGGGAAGGGAAAAGGAATGAAAATGCCAACGCCATCCTACAACATTTTAGCACTTTTCCTCTTATCCCAAATTACTCCTGAAAAATAAAATGCCATTTTCAACATGAAAGCTCTATTGTTGCCACCCACCACCAGAAATCACTGTACACAGATTTTCAGTCCCTTTCACTAGAAAGATAATCTGTAAAACCATAAATAATGCTGGAGAGCTAAAACACAAGAAGGAAAGTAACAGTTTTCTGAACTGCAAAAGTCTGAAACTGGTTTGAAGGGATACGAAGAATTTGGATTCATTATATACCCACCAAAGCTAGAGTCTATATATCTGGGTTGTCCATGGCTCTTTCTAATCAGACATATCTTTCTAATGAGTATGTACAATTCATGGTTCTTTTATGTAGGAACTGGAGACTGGAAGAGGAGGAACAGAAACGGGAGGAGGGGGATGGGAAAGAAAGGCAAGGAGAATTGTAGTCACGAGAACAGTGGCAGCTAACATTACATTAATGACATTACATTACATTAATATCAGACTATGAATATACTAAGCACCAGGCCCTGGCTCTGCCCTTGAAAGGTCCAACCCCATCTAATCTCCATCAGTTCTGTAGGGTTGGTATTATTTCTACACACACATGTGAGAAGAGTGAGTAAGGCACCAAAATTTAAATTACTTGCTGCCTTTCTGTATATTCTGAAGTTGTGAAAGGAGAGGCACCTCTATAATCCAGTCCTTGGTGGTTCTAGACCCAGCTCTTTTCACTCCAGAAATATCTTTAGGTGTGCAAGAGGAAAGGAGAGGGATGCTCTATCACCTTTTCCTTCCCGTCTAGTTCTTATCTGCTGTAGACATTCAGGGAGACTGCTCCTTCTTTAGCTATACAATATTTACATCTAGCACTCTTGAAAAGCTGAATTTCCCATTTATTAAATATTCATGCATGGGGTATAGACACTGTCTATTTGAAAACAGCTGCCATCACTCAGAGAAATATCTTGATAGTCACTTTGGCAAAAATAGAGACTGCCAGAAGTGTTTTGGGATCAAATTTTTGACATTTTAGCCCACTCTTTAAAACTTTTCCCTCTTAGGCTCTTGCTCCCTCTTCCTCTGATAAAAATAGCTTAGAAAATTTTAGTATCTGGAAATGATTGCCTGATAAAGTGGGAATCATCATTCCACATAATAAATAATCACAAACGTGCTATTCAGACAGAGTTGCAACGTTGGATGATGACAGGATGACAGCTCCTAACAAGGCCAAGAAATGAATAAATTGCCTCTTGATCTCTCCACTGAGAATAAATTCATGTAAATCCAAGGAAGCAGAGCTGCTGTTGCTGATAATCCACCATATGTGGTGACTAATTTTATTAAGTGAAATACAAGAAAAGGAAAGATCCTTGCAGTAGCAATGTGCACAAAGATGATTGCCTTGGCCTAAGGACTGAGCCCCGTGGCAGTGCAGAGTGAGCGAGGCCGGCTGGGCTGGCTCCTCAGGCAGTGAGGGCCCCAGTGCAGTGAGCGAGACCAGCTGGGCTGGCTCATCAGGCGGTGAGTGCCCCAGTAGAGTGAAGGCCGGGCAGAGCTGCCGCAGGAAGGCTTGGCTCTGGAGCGCAGGATTGCATCTCCTCTGCGCACATCGCTGGGAACATGAAAACAACCATTGCTCTTGTCTTTGAGCTAACCTTGCTCCTGAGAAGATGGATTGACTACATTTGGAAAAATTCACTTTTCTCAAACTGAAGTACTTACAAGCCATTACCACTGAAAATGTGGTGCTTATGATTTCAGGTAAATCAGTGTGCTAAATTATTTCTCTATTAGGAATTACAAGCTCAAAGCCTTTTTGATCCAGCAATATAAGTAAACTATTAAAAAGAGACCCGTAAATAAATAAAGTAATGCCAGTTAGCAATGGGCTCCATTAGCAATTTATTTATTAGCAATATTGCTAATTCTTTCCCCTAAAACAATGTACCAGTTACTACTAAATCAAAACATACACCTAGCTCTCATTTAAGCCATTCTATTCCTAAGCATATCCTAAGTGAATATCCAAGAGATATGTCTTTATGTTCACCAAAAGCATTTAAAAAGCAGATTTATTCATAATCACCAAAACCTGGAACTAACCCAAAGATGTTCACTAATAGTAAAATGGATTTTTAAAATGTGGTATAATCATACACAATCATGAAATATTAAGCAGCCATGAAAAAGAATGAACTACTCATGGATTCAATAATATGAATGACTCTCATAGACATGCTGATTTGAAAGAAAACAAATGCAAAGGATTAATGACTATATGATTGCATCTAAGTAACTCATGAACAAGCAAAACCAACAGTGATGCCGGAAGCCAAAATAGTGGAACTTCTTTGGGTGGAGTATTGTCTGGGCAGGGTTACAGGCATGCATGCTCTACAGTGCTGAAAACATTCAATATCCTGATCTGAGTGTGGATATATGGACATTTGCATCTGTAAAACTGCTTCACGCCAAACACTTGATATTGGCTTTACTGTATGTGTGCATTTTACTGTCTGTATGTCATTGTGTTGCTTTGCTAAGTCGTGTCTGACTCTTTGGAGACCCCATGGACTGTAGCCCACCAGGCTGTTCTGTCCCAGGGGATTTTGCAGGCAAGACTAATAGAGTGGGTTGCCATTCTTTCTCCAGGGGACCTTCCTGACCCAGGGATCAAACCCGCATCTCCTGCTTGGCAGGCAGACTTTTTTGTATCATTGAGCCACCAGGGAAGCCTATTTCTGTGTATAGACATTCTTTAAAATAATCGTTTTCAAACATATATGTATATCTATATACATATATGTGTGTGTACATACCTATGTCTACATACCTACATATACACATGCCACACACACACCACACACAAACACACACATTCTTATGCATCACTTGACCATTCTATTACTACAGTGTTTCAATTTTTCCTTCAGAATAAACAGATGCCATTGGTCTTCTGTTCTCAGCTGTCTCTTTAGGTATCTATTCTCTGACGCAGAGCTATTCAGACAAAGGTCATAAGTGGACTCTGAGAGTCTGCTTTAATGCTCTATCACTTCTAAAGAGTTGGCTCCATTCATGCTGTCAGGTAATTTATAAGCTACAGTTCTGTATTTCTCATTAATGGACTATTTTTGATCATTTATTAAAAAGATTTTTTTTACCACACATATTAATCTCAGTTTTCTCTATACTTTGAATAGTGAAAGTTTGCCAACTATATTTACCTGTTATGATTTCTTCATTCTGTTATTTTATTTTATGGCATTTTGCCTTACAAAAAATTTATATGTATAGTCATATAAATTTTACCTCTAATAATCTTCATGTCTGGAATAGACTGAGTTTTTCTTTTTTCTGTTATCATTTAAGCATGCTATTGTATTTCCCTCTATAGTTTACAAAATTATGTTTTTTATTCAGTTGTTATTTATTATAATGTAAGATGTGAAATATGAATCCAGATTAATGACTTTCCATATGAATATTCAATTACACAAACACTACAAAGTAATATTACTCACTGCTATGTTAATTTTGCTGAAATGCTCATAAAAGAATAAATATATTTAAAATATTGATTCTTATTCCATTAAACATTTCCTCCATTAAACATTTTTTAAAGTCTAACAGCATGTAGGGTTCTATTACAATATTGAGATATTTTGTAAAATTGAGAGTCAATCTATCATCAATCATCTGTGGGTGACTTTGGATGTTTATCTTGGCAATATCAAAACACATTCTCCAATATAAGATGTTAATGGGGGTAAAGGGAAAATTTTTCTTCCTCTTCAGATGCTTTGAATTAGGTAACTTAAGGGTAAACCAGCAATTTTACCATCAACAATGTCATACAAAACAGAAAAAGCAAAGAAAAAATTTTGCAGAAATAGAAAATGGACTTTTTTTTTTTTTTTAATGAAGCCTATTAATTAAATAGAGCATTTGTTTTTGAACTTCTATCAGCAAAGCAAACCTTAAATGATGGAGTTTCTGTCATGTTTTAGAGTGAAGATACATTGCATTATGCTTCAGCACTTTTAGTTTTATTATGTTCTTATGAATAACTGCAGTTAGCATTCAAAGTAATTTATAACTCTCAAAGAAATCTTCTATCAAAACCAGGGAATAAGATGTTCTATGGTTAAAATGTTATTATTAAGTCACACTTCAAGTAGTATTTTGTAGCAATTATAGGTTTCAAAATGTAAATATTTCAGAAAAAAAGAAGATAATGGAGTTTATTCTTTAAGAGTACATTAGTAATGTTAAATGTAATTTCTTGATTAACCATTAAATACTTTTGTCTGAGGTTTATAAGCTGTAAATGTCTAATAAATTAATCACACTATTTGAAAACATAGTATTTTTTAAGTTGATATATAGCTGGATGAACACACACAGCTGAGTTACAATGTTGAGTTAGCCTCTGGTATACAGCAAAGTGATTCAGTTTTATATTCGTTTTCAGATTCTTTGCCATTATAGGTTATTAAAAGATACTATAATTCCCTGGACTATCCAGTAGGACTTTGTTATTTTATATATAGTAGTGTGTATATGTGAATCGCAAACTCCTAATTTATCCGTCCCCATCTTTCCCCTTTGGTAATCCTAAATTTGTTTTCTTTTAAAAAGTTATCTCTTTACTTTTGGCTAAGCTGGGTCTTTGTCATTGCACCTGGTCTTTCTCTAGTTGTGGTGAGCACAGGGGCTCTCCAGGTTTGGCGCATGGACTTCTTATTGCGGGGCCCCTGTTGTTGCAGAACACGGGCGCTGGGGTGCCTGGGCTTCAGCAGTGGTCACGCGGCTCGGCAGATGTGGTTCATGACTTACTTGCCCCGAGGCACGTGGGATCGTCTCAGACCAGGTACTGAATCTGTGTCCTCTGCATTGGCAGGTATATTCCTAACCACTGAGCCACCAGAGAAATCTTACGTTTATTTTCTATGAGTGTTTCTGTTTTGTAAATAAGATGGTTTAAATTTCATATAACTGTCATATTATATGATATTTGTTTTTGTCTGACTTACTTCACTAAAGGTCCATCCACGATGCTGTAAATGGCATTATTGCATTCTTTTTATGGATGAGTAATATGCAGAAAACTAAGATCATGGCATCTGGTCCCATCACTTCATGGCAAATAGATAGGGAAACAGTGGAAACAGTGTCAGACTTTATTTTTGGGGGCTCCAAAATCACTGCAGATGGTGACTGCAGCCATGAAATTAAAAGACACTTACTCCTTGGAAGGAAAGTTATGACCAACCTAGACAGCATATTAAAAAGCAGAGACATTACTTTGCCAACAAAGGTTCATCTAGTCAAGGCTATTGTTTTTCCAGTGGTCATATATAGATGTGAGAGTTGGACTGTGAAGAAAGCTGAGTGCCGAAGAATTGATGCTTTTGAACTGTGGTATTGGAGAAGACTCTTGAGAGTCCCTTGGACTGCAAGGAGATCCAACCAGTCCATCCTCAAGGAGATCAGTCCTGGGTGTTCATTGGAAGGACTGATGCTGAAGCTGAAACTCCAATACTTTGGCCACCTCATGCAAAGAGTTGACTCATTGGAAAAGACCCTGATGCTGGGAGGGATTGGGGGCAGGAGGAGAAGGGGGACGACAGAAGATGAGATGGCTGGATGGCATCACCAACTTGATGGACATGGGTTTGAGTAAACTCCGGGAGTTGGTGATGGACAGGGAGGCCTGGCGTGCTGCGATTCATAGCGTCGCAAAGAGTCAGACACAACTGAGCGACTGAACTGAACTGACTGAATATTCCATAAATATAAATATATATACACACCACTTCTCCTTTATCCATTCATCTGTCAATGGACATTGAGTTTCCTTCAATATCTTGGCTATTGTAAATAGTGTTGCTATGAACACTGAGGTGGATGAATCTTTTTGGATTATAGTTTTCTCCATATATACCCAGGAGTGTGATTGCTGGATCATATTTTTATCATCTATTTCCAGTTTTTAAAGGGACCTCCATATTGTTTTCCAAAGTGGTTTCACCAATTTCCACTGTCACCAATAGAACAGGAAGCTTCCTTTTTCTCCACATCTCCTCCAGCAAGTATTATTTGTAGATGCTTTGATGATAGCCATTCTCACTGGTGAGGAAAGACCTCATTGTGGTTTTTATTTTAATTTCTCTAATATTTAATGATGTTGGTCATCTTTTCATGTGCCTATTGGCCATCTGTATGTCCTCTTTGGAAAAATGTCTATTTAGGTCTTCTGCCCATTTTTTTCACTTTTTTTATATTGAATTATGTGAGCTGTTTGTATCTTTTGGAAATTAACCCCTATGGGTTATATTGTAGGCAAATATTTTCCTCCCATTCTATAAGGTGCCTTTTCATTTTATTTATGGTTTCCTTTGCTGTGTAAAAGCTTTTAAGTTCAATTAGGTCCCATTTGAAAGCACAGTATTTTTAAAACACCATAAAATGTAATTAGCATGTAATTTCTAAAACATACTCCATATCTGATTTCACTTTTTAGATTTGTTAGGAATCTTGTACATAGACATTGATAAATTAACAGTATTTACTCATGTGAGTTGACATAAATGAAAAAATTATAGTAAAATTTGGTGAGTTAGCATGTACATATATTTAAGAGCTAAAAATGCTCTGAAAACTTAGAGGAGCAACTGATCATTCCCCAAATAATAAGAAAATGCTCTACTGAGAAGTTGGATGCATCATGAACAAAGACTTTGTTAAAAAAAGTAGAACTTGAAAAAGTTGGTGTATGAGTGGAAAGTGAAAGTTCAATCTTAAATAGTTCTGTTTGAGAGAGCAGCAAAAGAAGGTGCTAGAAAGAGGTGGGGCCAGACCGCTAACCCCTCACACGTCAAGAGCAGAAGAGTTTTATTCCAAAGTATTGAAGGTTCTATGATGTTGTTGAGTAAGAGACTAATGCCATTGGCTTCATCTTGCAGAACAGTGACTGGCAGCAGCATGGAGAACTGTCAAGAGAACAGCGAGAGAATGGGAAGGAGGCAGAGGTTATCAAAACAAAAGCAGAGACGATCATCTGAGTTACAGCAGCGGAAGTGGGGATGGAGACAATAAAAGCAATTTGAGAAGAATTTTTGAGGTAGAATCTGAAAAATTTGATTGTCCATGGGATGTGCCATGAGGAGTTGAGGTTTTCTGATGAAGATGTCTGGAAGATAGGATAGAGGTGGGTACTCATATTAGAAGTGCATTTTGCTGCAGTTGGAGCAGGCTTGCAGGGGAAACTTAAGAGTTCCATCTTAGAACTTACAATGTACATCAAGTGCTAAATCTGAAATGCAGGCAAGAAGTCCAGATGGGGATATGTGTATTAAGTTTGGGGTTCATATGACAGACCAGAACTTTTAGCAAAAAGGTGATTTTTTAAAGTCACAGAAGTGAGTGATTTTAGAGGGCTCAGATAAGAGAGTTGGTAAGAAATCTGAAGAAGATTAATATTTGAGGGATTGTTAGAGGATGAGGAATAGGCAATAAAGTAAAGAAATAGGAAAGTTCTACCTGAAAAGCCAAAGAATGGTAAAAATAGATAAATATGTAAATGTCTAAAATATGCCTAAAAGAATGAAAACTAAAAATAGTTATCTGGATTGGAAATTAAGAGTCCCTGGTGACCTCAGTGAAAGAATTATCAGAAGTCAGTCTTATCACATTTTAAGGACCAAGCTGATGACTGTTATGTTAAAGGTTGGAGGGAAGTGGTTCTGGTTATGGGATCTTAGAGCTGAACGTTTGGTGAAAGCCCCAGGAGGGCGTTTAGCACTGATGCCTTTGTGACAGATGAGAGCTCAGTTAACTTCAGCACCATGGACAAAACTTAAACTCACAGTTCTGTTTGAAGCTTGATTCCTCCATTCTGTAGACTAGAAGAATAATACCCATTACTCTCCCGGTAATTGTTGGAAAAATAAGATTCTCTACACATAGAGCTTGAAGATACTTGGAACTTGGATGGGATATTTAAAAAAATACAATGCGCTAAAATTATGACCATCATCAATGTCTCTTTGCAACAGTCCATGGAATTCTCCAGGCCAGGATACTGGAGTGGGTAGCCTTTCCCTTCTCCAGGGGATCTTCCCAACCCAGGGATTGAACCCAGGTCTCCCTCATTGCAGGCAGATTCTTTACCAGCTGAGCCACCAAGAAAGCCCAAGAATACTGAAATGGGTAGCCTATCCTTTCTCAAGTGGATCTTCCCAAGCCAGAAATTAAACTGGAGTCTCCTGCATTGCAGGTGGATTCTTTACCAGCTGAGCTACCAGGGAAGACCTAATGTGTTGTCATGGAAAACTTTTATTACAGCTCAAACAGTGTGGTGCATGGATACAATGCCAAAAATTTGTAAGAAACTATAGTTTTCCTTATCATGCCTGTGTCTGGAAATAACGTCTAACAATAGGCTTTCATAGTGAACATGCTGCTATGTTTCAGGTATGTTGCAGACATGGTTCAAGTTCTCAAAGAGCTCATGGTATTTATCTGGTCAATATGAAAAGCTAACCCAGTCCCCCAAATCATTGGATTTGTCAGTCTCCCAGGCTTACACCTCTCACATAACTATTACTTTGTCACTTTGTGTTGTTAAATAATAAAAAGCACCACATAAAGGACTAATTTCCGCTGCCGTCCAAGAAATTCTGATTTCCTTCTGAGTATATTTACAGCAGTTAGGAAGTGAGTTATCATCATAAAAGCAGAATATTTCCAGCTTTTAGTGATTGAGTCATAGATTCTAGACCATTGGCAACTATTAACATGGCTATAATTATTTTTTCAACCTCCTTATTTTATGGATGAAAGAACTGAAATCCAAAGAAATTAAATGACGAACACAGAGCATTACTGTGATATGAATTAAGCATACAATATTTCTATAAGTCTCTTGAAATACGTAATTTATTTTAAACTTCTCTTATAGAAAAAAATCAGTTTTACTAAACATCATGCCCTGTTGTTTTAACATAAAAGGCCTTAATTATTAGTAAATTGATAGTAATTTTCCAGGAGCTTCTGAGGCCTCACCAATGCCAATGGGGCTCTAGGACTCAGTGAAGGATTGGGACTCAAGGACTTTGGCTTCTGGTTCAGCATTCCGAAGTATATCCCTGGTTCTAGAGGTTCTGTTTTTTAACAATAGACTGAACTGGTAGGAATGTGAAATCTTAAAGACTTTTTACCTTATAAATCTAGCCCTGATAAGAGTCCTAGTTTGACAAAACCCTCAAAATGAGGATCCATTATATGAAATTGGACAGCACTTTGACTGCCTTCCATTGACTATTGACTATTCAGCAGGTATTCTTAAGAAAATAAAGGCCGGATTCTAGATAATAGTCCCTCATTTGAGGTTCTTTTTAGAACCTCCTCCCCCATCCCAGTAACACAAATTCCCAAAATGGATTCCATTGGAAGTTCATTCCATCAACACATAATTAATGAATGCTTACAGGTTCCAAGCCTTGTTTTAGACACTGGTATTTCTAACAGGGCTTCCCTGGTGGCTCAGATGGTAAGGAATCTGCCTGCAATGCGGGAGACCTGGGTTTGATTCCTGGGTCAGGAGGATCTCCTGGAGGAGGGCATGGCAACCCACTCCACTACTCTTGCCTGGAGAAATCCATGGACAGAGGAGCCTGGTGGGCTACAATCCATGAGGTCGCAAACAGTTGGACACACCTGAGTGACTTTCACTTCACTTTAGGTCTAACCAGTGGAATGGAGAGCAGTCCTCACATTGATATGGGATCAAGAGGCTCATGAGAGAAAATACTCAGCAAGCTCAATGTTAAGCACTGGTATACGTGGTTTCTTTGATTTGACCCATGAAACTGTGCCCCTGCTCAACTTCCTTCAAATGGTGTCTCTCTGCTCAGATCAGAATTAAAACTGTGTCATCAGAGTCACTGACAGAGTATCTCCCGGAGCTCCCATCTGCCATCATTGAAAAGCTTGAGATTCTTCTTATCTCTTTGCATGAATTTGGGTGGCCTTCTGTTGGTGGCCTTCTGTTGGAGGAAGTCTGAGAGGATGTGGCTGCTGGGTGACCCTTGAACTTGACCAGGCGTGCGGAGACTCCTCCCACTCCCCATCCTTGAAATGCTTGTTCTTCTCACCATTTGCATTTTCAAAGATGCAGCTTTGAGAGAGCAAGGGGTTGTTGGGACCATCTGGACTGAATATGTGATGGAACCCAGTTAAGACCTCTATACAAATGTTTAAGACTCTGGCGGACAGGTGCAGACATGTGCTCACTTTGTGGCTGTCCAAGACTTGCTTCGTAAGTAAGTTTCCTTGCTTATTAGCACTGTCACCTACCAATCTGAGCGGTCTGCCTCTTTCTCTCCTTGGTCTCCCCTGACCTACCATGCTGGGGGTTAGTCTCAGATATCAACCAGGAAGTGTCTGGTTTTACGGGCCAATATCTTTTTGTCACTTTCCACAGATAACCACAGCATTGAGCTCTTGGCCGTGGTTTCTGGAAAGATTCAATGTCCAACTCCCTCCATTTAGCCCCCATTGGCCCTGCCTACTTTAAGACTCCACTTCCTGCCTTCCTGTCATCTAAGCCTCCCCTCCACACACTTGTGTAATTCACGGGGAGCGCCCTGTTTTTCTCGGTGAGCCTCAAAGCTTCGGGGAAATGAAAAGCAGTTGTTCAACAAAATATTTGGGTTTTCTATGTTTTGTAGCAATTCATAATACATTTTCTGAAGAATTCAGTCTTTATTATAGTGACAATAATTTATTTTGCCAAATATTACCTTTGAGAGCTAGCACAGTCTAATCACTTGTAAAGACAGTGTATTAGTTTCCTACTGCTGTGATCACCAATTACCATACATTTGGTGGCTTAAACCAACAGAAACCTGTCCTCTTGCATTTCCTGGAAGCCAGAATCTCAAAATGAAAGTGGCGGCAGGGCCCTACTCCCCGCCGAGGCTCTAGCGCGGAGTTCATTCCCTGTGTCTCCTTGCTTCTGGTGCTCTGGGAGCCAAGTGTTCCTTAACTTGCGGTATCATCACCCTCTCTTCACACTGCCCCTGCGTGTTTATCTCAAAACTCCCAGTCTCTTTCCTTATAAGGCTACATTGTGATAGCATTTCAGGCCCACTTAGATAATCCAGGATAAACAATTTCTCTCTGGATCCTTAACTTCATTACACTGTTTGCAAGATAAGGTGATATTCACTCTTTTGCCATATAAGGCAATATTCACAGGTTTGGGGGATTGGGAAGTGACTGTATCTTTGAGGGGGCATTACTTGCAGCCTACCATAGACATTATGATTACCAAAAGTCCATTTTTACTTGGACATATTTTCTTGCCAGAAATCAATACAGAATTATTTGACACTTGGGTCCCACCAATCTTTCAATAAACTGCACATATCTAATGCATGTGGTACAATGAGTGCTAAATAAACATTACTTTCTCTGCCCACTTTCCTCGTCATACATTGGGCCTTTCCTATTGAATAAACTATAACAATACTGAATGGGCTTTCAGTATGAGTTCCATTCATTCATTAAATTTCTTTTCGCAAACATGTATTGAACATCAATCACATGTCAGGTTTGAGCCAAGCACTTGAAAAAATTTAGTTCACTTAATCTTCCCCAAAGCCATTTGAACCAGAGTTCAGCACAGTGATTAAGACCTAGGGTTTTCCAGTTTTTTAAGGAATCTCCACACTGTTCTCCATAGCGGCTGTACTAGTTTGCATTCCCACCAACAGTGTAAGAGGGTTCCTTTTTCTCCACACCCTCTCCAGCATTTATTGTTTGTAGACTTTTGGACAGCAGCCATTCTGAGAGGCATGAGATGGTACCTCACTGTGGTTTTGATTTGCATTTCTCTGATAATGAGTGATGTTGAGCATCTTTTCATGTGTTTGTTAGCCATCTGTATGTCTTCTTTGGAGAAATGTCTGTTTAGTTCTTTGGCTCATTTTTTGACTGGGTCGTTTATTTTCCTGGAATTGAGCTGCAGGAGTTGCTTGTATATTTTTGAGATTAATCCTTTGCCAGTTGCTTCATTTGCTATTATTTTCTCCCAATCTGAGGGCTGTCTTTCACCTTGCTCATAGTTTCCTTCGTTGTGCAAAAGCTTTTAAGTTTAATTAGGTCCCATTCGATGCATGAGACAGGGTGCTCAGGGCTGGTGCACTGGGATGACCCTGAGGGATGGGATGGGGAGGGAGGTGGGAAGGGGTTTCGGGATGGGGAACACATGTACACCCATGGCTGATTCATGTCAATGTATGGCAAAAATCACCACAATATTGTAAAGTAATTAGCCTCCAATTAAAATAAATAAATTAAAAAAAAAAAAAGAGCTAGGGTTTTGAAGTCAGACAGACTGTATTCAAATCCTGACTCCACCCTTTACTAGCCAGGGGGGAATTAATTCACTTTTGCAAGTGTGTTTTCTCATGTGTAAGGTGAACATATGAACACCCACTCCTCCAGCAACGTGCCTAGCTATGCCGTATACATGGTGACTGCTGTTATTACATTTGTTTGGAGAAGGAATTGGGCTCATTTGAGGGGTTAAGTGATCTGTTTAATTTTACCTTAAACATTTTACCAGAGGGGTCTACCTTAAGCCTTTGCTCTGTTCACTGCATCACTCCAGAAGAATCTCATTAAGACTCAACATCACTGATAGGGTGTTTCTGTGGGTTGCAGTCCAAGGACCAGAAGAACCTATGTTATATCATATAATATCACAGAGTTACATAAATATCTCTGGTCAAGGATAATTCCCTTAAAAAAGTGATCAGACACTTGTTCTTGAATGAAGCCTACATTGATCTCAGTTCTCCCCTCAGTATAGTGTATTTGAGTTCTGGATGCCTCCTTCTGCTCTTCTTCATCTCCTTCATACTTCCTACACTCCCTATGCTGGCCATAAGAAAATTCTAGGTGTGTCTCCACTTGGATTAGGCTTGTAAGACCCATTATGCCCAAACTGATGATATTTAAGGCACATTATCACAGAGTTAAAAAGGGTGTTTGATAGTTTTCATCTGCTCCTCCCAATGCAGTTGCTACCCTTTTCCATGCTCCAGGATGCTGTCCTGCATGGACTGTTCAGAGGGCTCCCAAGCCCCCTGGGGATCTTTCTGGGTCTGGTTAAGGGGCGGCAGCAGCAGGAGCCTGGAAGAGGGCAGGGCAGCCAGGGCATGCATCACTCCAGCCCCTCCTCGTGGGGTTCCCTGGGTGACGGTGTCAGATGCCCTCTTATAAAGCCATCCTGAAGAGCCTGGCAGGCTACAGTCCATGGGGTCACAAAGAGTCAGACACAACTGAGCGACTAACACATTCCTTAACTCTGCCTCATCTTTGAAGAGTCCCTCAGTTAAACTCTACAAATAACCTATATTGAATGTGCTGTTTCCTATCTTTACTGACACAGAACATTTAAATGCTATCTAAGTGTTTGCTGCTCCAGAGGGTGGAGCAGGGGCCTTGGATTTTCAGATGATTTCTTGGCTTGAAGGAAGATCCTCTATCTCCAGTGTTCCCTGTCTTGAGATACAGCCTAATAAAACCATGTCTACAACAGAAACATGTTAGCTCAGCCCTAAGCCTCGATCTGAAAAAGGATCTTGGGTTTGAGGTGGGAGGAGAAATAATGTAAAAATATTCATCATAGTGAAAACACTATGGTGGGAATAGGTAGAAAGTATTCTGTTCTTTTTTTTTTTTCAATTAAATACCTGGTCCTTGTACCCTCCTTGAGAGCCTTCCCAGGTGGGCACTAGTGGTAGAGAAACTATCTGCCAATGCAAGAGATGCAAGAGACGTGAGTTCAATCCCTGGGTCAGGAACACCCCCTGGAGGAGGGCACGGCATCCCACTGCAGCATTCTTGCTTGGAGAATCCCACGGGCAGCAGAGTCTGGTGTGCTACAGTCCATGGGGAGGCAAAAAGCTGGACACGACTGGGCACACACAAACATTCTGCTCATTTTTCTTTTTCCCTTTTAACACCTGATCCTTGTACCCTCTTTGTCCTGTTTTCCTTTTTCTATTTTTTTCAGGTATTAGAGTGGGAGGCTCAGGGGTAATGAAGCTTGTGTAAATCTCCTAGCTTGATTTCAGCTCTGTCATTTACTAGTTGCATAGCCTGAGACAAATTATTTAGCCTCACTAAAATGATGGTTTGTTATCTCACATTGACCATAAAGAGTAACAGCATGAATCCACGTTGTACTGGATACATTTGCATCACAGAGATCTTCCTTTAGGACCAAGGGACTCATCCACAGGTCCCTCACCAGGAACTGATCTTCAGAAAGTGAACTGGGTGACCCAAGGTTCCACCACCCTCACCAGGAGCCTCTAACTACTGCTCACCACCATGGGAAGACACCAGGTCACTTCTGAAGGCCATGCAACACTGGTCATCCTGCGGAGTTAGCTGAAGCCGCTCTAGCAACTGCCCCACGGTTCAACTCGCTCCTCTGCCCAGTCCTATTTTATGATGTCATGTTAACCAGTGACAAGAAGCGAGTACTTTGGAGACTTTCATCAGATACACACCCTTCAAAGAGTCATTGACAGACTTACAAATATCCAGGGAGCTACCACATCAGTGATGAAGCTTTAAGGGTCTATTAGTCTAGTATGCAAGGGCATCCCCTCCAACCGAAGGGGGATTATTGATCTCACATTTCTCATCACTGAGAAAGAAGGGAAATACTTGGTAGGTTTTCCTGCATTCTGGAGGTGGCCTATTCCACACACGTGGGAACCATGCCTCTTTTTCTTCTCTCCAGTCTCTCCCTTTTGGAGTGAGATTGTCTCTCCTATGCCTCTCCCATCATTGTATTTTAGAAGCAGATATCTTGCCTGGTTTCAAAGTTTCACAGCTGGAGAATGTTGCCTCAAGAGGAATCATGGGTCTCCCCCATCCTTTTAGATATTTAGGTGAGATTTCAGACTTACTGTTGCTGGAATGGGTTAAGATTTTGGGCTGTTGGCATAAAATAAATTTATTTTTCATGTGAGAAGGATGTGAATTTGGGGAGTACACATGGTTGAGTGTTATGGATTGAATTGTGTTGTATTCAAATTCTTATGTCATAGCCCTAAACTCCCAGTACCTCAGAAAGTGACTGTTTTGGGAAATGGGTTTGTAAATAGGTAATCATTTTAAAATGAGGCTATCAGGGTGGGCCCTAATCCAATCTGGGGCAAAGAAGAAGAGATTATAACACACACACACATGCGGGCACACACACACACAGATGTATGTACAGAAGGAACGACCACTTACAGAGGCAGTAAGAGGGTAGCCACCTGCAAACCAATGAGAAAGGCATGAGGAAGAAACGAACCTGCCGACACCTCAGTCTTGGACTGCCAGCCTCCAGAACTGTGAGAAAATACATTTCTGTTATTTAAACCGTTCAGTCTGTGGTATTTTGTCATAGCAGTCCTAGCAAACTAAGACACCATCTGTCTTTCAATTACCAGGAGGTACAAAGGCCCAAACCCACTGGTATGACTCTGGACAAATCTGAACTCAGGGCCATCTCAGTTCCAGGGCTCCATGAGCTGAACTAATCACTCTGTTGCAACTGAATTTGTAGTCAGATTCTGGGTGAGAACTCAAACTCATACATTCACAGGGCTATCTCTACTTTCTGAGGACAGACGACAATGCAGGGGTTATTACATTTCAAGAATGGGGAAATAGATCATAAAAATAAATGAAGTATATGGTATTGTCAGATTGAAAATACCATGGAGAAAAAGTATTTCATGAACAGGCAGTGCTGGATAGTGAAGATTACATTATATTTGGTAGCAGGCTTAATTGCAGGTATTGAATAGATGGACATAATCCCTGCACTGTTGTCCATCCCTGGGGAGTGAGAGCAGCCCTGGAAATGTACAAGGCTGAATCCTCACCCAGTCCACTGGGATGGGGGTTTAAATAAGATTTATGCTGATTTAAATAAAACAAAATATTTGACAGTTTTTGATGATTAATATTTGTGGTTGTATACTGAGACCCACCGCATAAACATTGAGTTGGAGAACCTTATGTGGAAGGGTGAAATAAATTCACAGAACTATTGTGTTGGAAGAGTTCACAGTGACTAACAGGAACAGTGAGGATTTAAATGGGTGATGGGTACACATGGAGTGAGATTCTATTGTCTAGCATCCTGAAGAGAGCTACTTTCACCTTCACTTCACCTAAACTGTGTTTCATGAGGATTATTTAACCTCCTAGAATTAGCACAGTTATTAATTCTGGGCTTCCTGGTGGCTCAGGCAGTAAAGAATCCACCTGTAATGTGGGAGACCTGGCTTCGATCCCTGGTTCGGGAAGAATCCTCTGGAGGAGGGCATGGCAACCCACTCCAGTATTCTTGCCTGGGGAATCCCCAGGAGGAGGAGGATGGACAGAGGAGCTTGGCAGGCTACAGTCCATGGGGTTACAAAGAGTCAGACAAGACTGAGTGACTAAGCATACACATTAATTCTGTGCCTGAGACACCTAGAATTTCTGCAATTAACTTATTTTCCTACCCAATGTTTCAATTTTTTTCCTCCGTAAAAAAGAGATACCTGCGAATTTGAGCCTTGCTGAGGAGAAAGGGAACCCATCTCTTCCATTCCGAGTTAAATCACACAGAACTAATTCCATCCCACACTCACACCAAAACATAAAAAAAGCATCTATCGGTATTTCTTAAATTGTTATGGAGACACACATTTGTCTCAAAATTTGATGAACACTATGCATGACATCTTTACTGCCCCAAATTTGCATCTTCCCATAGTTCAGTCTCTAGCTCCGCAGCCATGGACTGGAGTTGAGATGGAGTTGAGCTGGAGTTGAGAACCTCTGCTCCAAGGTGAAGATGCTCCAATACAAACAGATAAACACACCAATATTATCATTAAAGACAAAGTGAATGGAAAGATCAGGGAGATGGTTTTATTCAGGTTATGATACTGTAGAGAAATTTCACTAATGAGATATGCCTCAAAGAAAAGGAAGGGCAGTCTGGAGTTTTGTATGGTGTCAAAGATACTCTTTGACCAAACTTGAATTAGGCTCCTCTGAGCCCTCTCTTAAGTAGACTCTTGATCTTGCCTCTGTGTTTGCTATTGTTGAGTCCAGTTTTACTAAGAATCCTGCTAAGTCAGCTAAGCAGAATATCTCAACCCGGATATCAGAGTACCCTTGATATCTGATCAAGTTTCTCATCCTACCTTTGATGCATAAGTCATTGCTTTGTTCTTGGCAAGAATCCTGTTAGGCCAGTTTTCCCCATGAATCCCCCCACCCTTGCTATTTCCTCTTAGTAATTTTATATTTACTGATACTCTCACCCTGCTTCTTGGCTGCAAATCTCCCTTTATCCTTCTTGGAATTGGAGTTGAGCACAATCTCTCGTCCTTATCACAATCAAGTTGACTCCTATTGTGATAAAGTTTTATCTTAATAAGTGTAAGAAATTTTTTTTCTTCAAAAATAGGCAGATTAAACAAGGAGTCATCTGGAGTATTTAGGGAGTCATGAGAAAGAGTGGACAGTGAGTCTTATTTGAGTCACGTGGGGAGGGATTCTTTATCACTGACCATTTCCTGAAGCAAAAACTGGTGAGAGGAGTTTAGAAGGCAAAACGATCATGGGGAGATTTCTTAATGATTGTTCTTTTCTGGAAGTACAGGACTCTTGTACATTCAATATTTTCAATTTATGAAGTCTTTAAATTGTTGCTATGCATATTCAACTTTCAATATTACAGATTTAGCCAAGTTTTATAGATTTAGCCAATCTGTGAAGAAATTATGTGGAGATATTTTTTTTTTTAAAGTCTCAGATGTTCTCAAAACTATAAGATAGTGACTACAGAGGAGAGATTAATGAAAAATTTGTAATGGATTACAATGTCATGTCTTGCTTTACTAGAAAGGAAACTCCTATCAGGGGCAGACCTCTCTGTCTGTCCCTGATATTTTATTTTCTATAATTTTTCTCTCTTCTCCATTTTCTGTATGAGTTGACTTCTAAATGTCATAGTCTAAACACACAGAGTATTAAAAGAAAAATGAATCCATAACTACATGGGCTAGAACACCAACCTCCTATACCATGGGCATTTTCTCATAGAGTCCTGAAATTCCAAAGTCTACAAGTCTGTTCTTGAGTGTTCCGAACATCATGTCCTTCCTAATTCCCTCCATAGCTCTTTCTTTACAAGATATGAGCATAAAAGTACAGCAGTCTTTAGTATGGCTTGTAGTTTGTCAGGCTTAATAGAAAAGAATTTTAAAAAGTCAAAGAAAATATTATGAACAGTTTACAAGCAAGATTTTAAATAACAATTCACTATTATGGTCAGATATAGATGTATATATTTTATGTCACAATGCCTCTTATCAGGAGAAGGCAATGGCAACCCACTCCAGTACCGTTGCCTGGAAAATCCCATGGACAGAGGAGCCTGGTAGGCTACGGTCCATGGGGTCGTGAAGAGTCAGACACAATGGAGTGACTTCACTTTCACTTTTCACTTTCATGCACTGGAGAAGGAAATGGCAACCCACTCCAGTATTCTTGCCTGGAGAATCCCAGGGCCGGGGGAGCCTGGTGGGCTGCCTTCTACGGGGTCGACTTAGCAGCAGCAGCAGCAGCAGCCTCTTAGCAACCTACATTCTAAATTCCATTTTTGAAAAGGAAGTCCTAGATCTTTTTTCCTCTTAACTTTTATTGTGTACGCATGCACATGCATCCATAACAAATGAAAAACATTAATGTAGGCACTGCAGGAAGTCCTATAGTAAAATAAGACATTTTTAGTTTTATAATTAATAATGTAACTTGGATGGGAGTTAAGAAAGTTAAAAAAGAAAAGCTCTTACAAGTCAGAGATGCTTGGCTTACTGTTGCAGATAGAAAGAGAGAGAGAGAAGTAGAAGGAGGAAGAGGAGATGGGAAGGAGGAGGAGGAAGAGGAAAGGAGGGAGGGAAGAAGGAAAGAAGAAGGGTGGATGTAGTCTTTACTGCAGAAATGCTCCCAGTGGGAGATATCAGAAGAGTAAGCGATTGCCTTGGGGAAGTTGCTCTCCTTGCCAACTATGGGAAACCTGGGCAATCACATTGCTTAAGATGAATCTGGATGGCAAAATGTCATTTGATTTCTTTGAAAATCTAGAAGGAATCATTCTAATATGCAACATATGAGAGAAGTAAATTATTTAAGATTATTTGAGATGTCTGCAAATAAACTTGATTTCTTTGAAATATGCAATTTAAAAAATCTTATAAAATTATAGATTTGAGGAATATAGAGGCTGTACAGGCTATCTATTACAAATAGCTTTTTAACAACTTATTGCAATGGTTAATGGCTTGGAGCTCCCACCATTTCACTTGCTTGCAGTCTGTGACTCGGCAGTTTACGAGGGTCTGAGCTGCTCAGCTCTGCTATGGGTGTCCTGGGTGACTCACACACGGCAGTCACTTGTGGTCTTGTGGGGTGCTGCCCTTCCTCTCCAGGCTTTAGTCCTGCTTCCTTCACATGAATTAATGTGGGGCCATGACTGTAAGGACACATCACAGAGGCAATCTAGTCAAACCTCATTTTTCATGGATTTTGTATTTGTGAACTTGCCTACTTGCAAAAGTCTGTAACCACCAAATCAAAACTCACAGTGTTTTTATGATCATTTGTGGACTGGTGCAGAACAGAGAAAAATTTGAGTCCCAGCTTAGGTTCAATAAGTCGATGAACTGTCTTTTCATTTCAGCTCGTACTGTAAACAAGTGTTTTTTTTTTTTTGTAATATATTTAGTGTCATATCACTCATGTTTTTGTGTTTCACTGGTGATGTCGCTGTTTAACATGGTCCTCAATCATACAGCTGAAGAGCTGTCTGGTAATCCTAAATGCAAGAAGGCTGTGAGGTGCTTTACGGAAAAAATAGGTACGCTAGAGAAACTTCATGCAGGCATGCATTATAGTGTTGTTGGCTGCGAGTTGAATGTTAATGAGCCAACAATTCATATTCGCTATGGTGTCTTTAATCATCAATCCACATTAAATAAGTTTATGCACTAACTGGCTGACAAAAAGGTTGTAGCTAGAGAGACACAAGAGCCTAACCCTATAAAACTTCTAGGAGCGGTGACTCAGTGTTTGCTAACCAGGTATTTGCAGAACTTTACAGAACATAGCCACCATTAGTTCCTATCTAGTGTAGTGTGCCTGTATTATTTCTAAGAAAAGTATGAATCATAAATCACTTTTGATAAATTAAGCAGTAATGAAAAAGATCGAGTGACAAGCCCAAAGTGAATTGAATTAGTTCAATTCCAAATCAATTTGATAAATATTTATGAGGCATTTACAAAATTGGGCAAAGTAATGTCATGTGTAGGTGTTAGAGCTAGGGACAGCATTGAACACTTGGTTTTATCCTAAAGAGTCTCAGAATCCAGTGAAGGAAGTGAGGCAGTGGGGAATGTGATTTGGGCTAGAAAAGAAGGTTCACAAAGTATTAAGGAAGCCCAGAAATGAGGAATGCATTTGGCTGGTGAAACCAGAGCAGGATTCGTGGAAGAGGTGATATTGAACTATGGATGGTATTTTCATAAACAAAGTTGAGGGAAAATGAAATTTCTGTATTAAGGAAAGGAACATCATGAAGAAAAGATGTGCTGAAACGGGGAGAGGAAGCTTGGAGCGCTTGGGAGGGGTGGCTGTATCATGAAGTCCTGGTGCAGCGGCTGCGTCAAAAGTGGTCGCAGTCACCGCTTACTGAGCAGTTAGCACCGCCTTTTAAGCGTGTCACGTCTATTATTTCATCTTGTCCTCACTGAGAAATGATGGGGTACAGTATTGGTACCAGTTCAGCACAGTATCCCTGCCGAGGTGAAGGATCAGAAGCATAGACAGAGTATAGCTTGCCTAAAGTCACAGCACCTTCCCCCACATAATCCCTTCCTATTTCTCTAATCAGTCCAAGCTCATTCTTGGCATTCTTGCCAAAGGCATTTGCACTTGCTAATCTCTCTTCTGGAATGTTCTTTCCCCAGCTTTCAATCCAGTGTCAGCAGCTTGGACGGGCCTTCCCTAAATGTATCAAATCTTGAAACTAATTATAATGATTTTTATTTATACATTATATAGTTGTGTTTGTATATTCAGCCACTCATTTATTTATTTACCTATCTGTCTGTTTTATTCACAGCTGTATCCCTGTGCCCAAATAACAACAGACCTTTGTGGCACACAGTAGATTCCTGATGAATACTTATTGAAAGAATGTACAAGTTCTGTGAGAGCAGGAACCTTGTATTCTTGCTCACTTATGTATTTCCAGTTCCCCAAATAATTTCTGGAGCACTATAAGGAGTTGATCAATATGATCAATACGTTAAGACAGCAGTGAAGTAGTAGAGCCAAGACTGAAACCAATACCACTTGATGGCAGAAAGTGAAGAGAAACAAAAGAGCCTATTGATGAAGTTGATAAAGGAGAGTGAAAAGCTGGCTTTTCAAAAAACTAAGATCATCGCATCTGGTGCCACCATTTCATGGCAAATATAAGGGGAAAAAGTGAAAACAGTGACAGATTTTATTTTCTTGGGCTCCAAAATCACTGCAGACAGTGACTGCAGTGACAAAATTAAAAGATCCTTGCTCCTTGGAAGAAAAGTTATGACAAGCCTAAACAGTGTATTAAAAAGCACAGACATCACTTTGCTGACAAAGGTCCATTAGTCAAAGTTATGGTTTTTCCAGTAGTCATGTAAGGATATGAGAGTTGGACCATGAAGAAGGTTGATCACTGAAGAACTGATGCTTTAAAATTGTGGTGCTGGAGAAGACTTTGGAGAATCTCTTGGACAGCAAGGAGATCAAATCAGTTAATCAACCCTGAATATTCACTGGAAAGACTGATGCTGGAGCTGAAGCTCCAACACTTTGACCACCTGATGCGAAGAGCCAACTCATTGGAAAAGACCCTGATGTTGAGAAAGATTGAGGGTAGGAGGAGAAGGGGGTGACAGAGAATGAGATGGTTGGTTAGCATCACTGACTCAGTGAACAGGAGTCTGAGCAAAGTCTGGAAGGCAGTGAAGAATAGGGAAGCCTGGTGTGTTGCAGTTCTCGCGGTTGCAAAGGGTCAGACAAAACTTAGCAACTGAACAACAACAACTTCAGGGAGGAGTTGCATAAGGAGGCCACAGAAGATGAGTTGGACCTGGATCATGAGGGGTTTTCAATTCCGTACTTAATAAAGTCAACTGTAATACATAGACAACTGATGATTTCTGAGTAGAGATGTAATCTAATCAGAGCCACGCTTTGATCAAAAGGTCCCTTTGGCAGAGATTGGATTAGATGTAATTGGCGAGAAGTTTCCACAAGAGGGTCAGGGAAAAGAGCAAACAGCATATTATCCTAAAAGCCAGATAAAGAGATAAAAGGGGCATTAGAACCCAAAAGAAGGGTGAGAATTCCACAGACATTGGAGAGTTTTAATGCACAAACTGAGGATGAAAGGTAGAATAGGAGAGTAATAAAAGATAAACAAGAGGCTCTGGGCTTATCTGAATAACAGGCTCAACTTCAGCATTTACTGAAGTTGGGAAGACAAGGTTTTAGGAGGGTTTCCGAATCTGGAGGGGGATGCTTATTTGTGTCGCTAGTAGAACTCTAGGAAGAAAGAATCATTAAGAAGTAGGAAATTCAGGAGAAGTTATGCTGGGGGCAGAGATTTGGGAACCATCTGCTGAGAGGCAGTTAGTGAGACCATGATTACAGATGATCTGCAAAATTGGAGCAATTGCAGAAGAGGATAAAGAGTACATGTATAAAGAATGCCTTCACTGAACAGAAGGAAGCAGGAGAATGTGAAATAGAGGCATCAAAGTAAAAGATAGCCAAAAAGTTGGAAAGTGTCAAGTTATAACAGTTTACCCAGGAAAGATTGGATTAGTACAAGGTCTTTGAAAACCATAAAGAAGTAGGCTTAAGAATACTGGAATGAGAGGTCAGATTGCAACAGGTTGAGAAATATTTGGTGTCTAATAAAAAAAACAGTATGGCAGCTCAACTGAGGAAGTTTCTTTAGGAAAGTGACTCCTTCAGAAGCAGGGTAGAAGATATATTTTGGGGACAGAGGAGGATGAATAACATAGTGGGTTTAATCAGATTTAGGAAGTGGAAAGTTGGCATGACAAAAATTGAAGATTATAAAGAACTCTATGTTTTTGATGAGAGCAATTCTGAAATGACTGATCATGAAACTGAGGCTGGGGTAGGAAGATAAGTAATTCTTGATGGATGGGATAGTCTGAAAGAACTGAAAGAGCCCCAGATCAAAGGCACACTGGGGATAAGGAATAGATTCAGTGAGATCAAGAAAAAGAAACAAAAACTATAGCCTGAGGGTTGACTCAGAGAGGAGACTTCTTAGGTTTTGGTTTTGGAAGTAGAGTAATTCCAGGTATGTTGATGTGCATATAAAATGGGATAGAGACGACAGACACTAGATTGAAGAACTGAGATCAGGGTTTAGGGAAAGAACATGCATGTTGAAGCCATTAAGACCATTAGTAAAGGGCAATTGAGGAGAGGATCATAAGCCAAAAGTGGTCCACACTAAATCCAAAAGATGTCACAGTGGCCGGCTGTAACGAGTGAGCTTAGGCCTGATAGCTCACAAGGTTTACAAGGCAGTTAACAGGAGCAAGGAGAGGAATGAAAATAATAACAACTTATAACTTCTTTCTGTGCTTCATATTTATAATATATCTGTGGAATACATAGCTCAAGCTAGGTACTTCTCTACCTAATTGGGTACTAGGCTAAGTATTTATGTACCTAACTTCTGCAGGGAGTATGGGAGCGTCATATTTGTGGAACTCTGGAAAGCCATATGACTATTAGCTTAGCTGGGTTCTTATAAAATTGTGTTTGGTGAATTGAACTTCAATATTATATCATCAGATTTTAACATGGTCACCACAACTACAAAAGGTACCATAAAATATTTTAAAATATATTCTCTAATAAATACTTGTCTGATTTCTTCTGATTCTCATAAGAATCCCACAAATACTACTCCTTTTAAGTTTTCAAAAATTTTATCGGAGTATAGTTTATTTACAATGTGCTGGCACCTTCAGCTGCATAGCGAAGAGATTCAGTTGTACCTAGACATACAGTTATTCTCTTTCAGATTCTTTTCTCATACAGGTTTATCACAGAACACTGAGTAGAATTTCCTACTCTTCTTTGTAAAAGGAAGCAGGATAAGACATTGTTAAAAACTTCAGAAATCACTCAGCTCATTAATCACATATAGCACCAAGTTCTGAAACCAGTTCTATTGACCATAGACTGTACTTTCCTTCTACCTTAGAAAAATAGAGTGCGCAAAGACAAAAGTTTCTCTATGCCCAAACATATCACATCTATAGAGAAAATAAAAGCCACTCTTTCCTGTCAGAGTAAGTAAAGCAGATATGAAAGCGAGTTATCCAAAGATGGAAATGAGGAAATACAGAGAGGCATGGGGAAAATTCCTACTATTCATTATAGAAGTAATGCTTGAGCTTTAGGACTCAAGCATGGAATTTGTGGTGTTCCTATGTTGCTTCTAAGTCAAGTTTCTAGGTAGATTCTAGAGAGTGGCCTGAGCTGGTAGAAGAGTCTAAATAAGTAATAGCCCCTCCTTTAATCTGGGAATTCTCATCTTCCAGGGGGAGGTCTTCAGGAGACCTCATTAAAGAATTAAAAATAGAATTAAATTACCATTTGATTCAGCAATGTCACTACTAGGCATACACCCAGAGAAAGCCATAGGTCAAAAAGACACATGCACCCCAATGTCCATTGCAGCACTTTTTACAATAGCTAGAACATGGAAACGGCCTAAATGTCCATCAACAGAGGACTGGATAAAGAAGTTGTTGTACATATATGCAATGGAATATTACTCAGTCATAAAAAGGAACAAAACTGGATCATTTGCAGAGATGTAGATGGACCTGGATACATCATACATAGTGAAGTAAGTCAGAAAGAGAAAAATAATCACATAATAATGCATATATGTAGATTTAGAAGGATGGTACAGATAATCTTATTTGCGAAACAGAAATAGCAACACAGACATAGAGAACAAATATATGGGCCCCCAGAGGGGAAGGAGGAGTGGGGTGAGCTGGGAGATTGGGGCTGACGTATACACACTACTGATACCACACGCAACACAGAAGAATCGTGAGAACATGTCCTGTAGCTCAGGAAGCGACTCAGTTCTCGCTGGCGACCTCCTTCTTGGGAAGGAGATCCAGAGAAGAGCGGAAATCCAAAGAAGCTGATTCCCTTTTCTGTACAGTAGAGACTAACGCAAGACTGCTGAGCAACTATACTCCAATAAAAGTTAATCAGAAAAAAAGAAACCCTATTCCTTACTCAGTGGGGTACAGGGTTCTGAGATGTATACTGCTTCTTATCAGCTTGAGGTGTAAAGGGTATGTGAATTATTATAATTATAATCAAATATGAGGAATTATAGAGAATGACAAGCATGTATTCATTCATTTGACATATAAGATGTGTCATACTACAGGGGTTTAAAATTCCTGTATACTTTTTTCTATCACATTGATATTCTTTATCCATTGCTGGAATTGGTGTCTATAATTTTCTAGAATGTCTTCATTTTTCAAGTTATACAATCACAACCTTTAGTATGTTGTTTACCTTTTAAAACTTATATTAAAATTGTTTCATATTATACATATTCTTTACAATGAGTTTTTAAAATAATATTTACACATATCATCATCTGTAAACCTAGCTTGTTTATCTGTTTAGGCTTGTTTATTATTTAGTGCACTGGTTTTTTGTATGACTATATCACACTTTTGTTTTTCCAGTCTCCTGTTGATGGATGTTGAGGTTGTTTACAATTAATTTCACTATTTAAACAGTTTGGTGACAAGCATTTTTTTGCACTTGCTCTTCAACATATGTGAGAATACAAATTTAGGGCTAGAATTCATGGGTTGAATACATAAATTCAGTTTGTTAGGTATGAATTAGTTGCTTATCAAAGTGGTTGTCCCAGAGGTATATCCCCTTCAGTAATGCCTGAGAGTCTCTATTGCCAACATATTATTGTCAGACTTTTCAAAAACTTTATCAGTCAAGTGGGTGTAAAATGTTAACTCCTCAATTACCAGCAGAGTTGACTTTCTTATTGCAGGTCCACCTGCCATTGGAATTCTCTAATTTTCATTAGAAATCTATGAGTGATTTTTGACTCCTGACCTAGATATGACTCTGATCACAGTTATTATTATAATGAATTATTTATATGAATAAAAATAGCAGCAGATTACACATTATACATTCTAAAAAACACTGATGTTGAATGAGGCTCAAGGTGGTTCCTCTGCAGATCAACATTATCACCAAGGTTAATTCTAAGGAAAATTGCTTTAGAAGATGAGTGATTACTTTCCATCACGTTTTCTACAATCACCGTGAATTTTTTTTCTTAATGGAATATAAAACAATGGTATGTCACTTTATGATTGGTCTCAGACACAAGCCAAAGATACCTTTTCCTCTCTGCTACAGCAATGCTAAAATATAAAATATAGTAAAATTAAATTAACAATATAAGATAATAAAATGGACTCTGAATGAGTTGAAGGGTGTAAAACAATTGAATCACTGAAAAGACTTGTTTTGAACTGTAAAACAGAGAAAAGTTTCTCATGAAATCTGGCAGAGTTTTTCAACTTTCTTTTCAAGGCTTGATATTTATTCATGATTTGCTTTTCTTATTTATTTCCATTTTTTAACTTGGAGAGCTTATTCTTCTTTATGACTAATATATTCCATTCTCATTTATCAAGAGCAGACAGGCACACCAGCCATTCATTGAAGGTAAAAGATTTCATAGAATGTGATATCAGCCACTTAAAATAATTTATGCTGTTGCAAATCTCCTGTGTGAGTAATTTTAGAGGAACTGTGTCATCCAATATGAATGAAGAATTTGACTGAGCTGGCTTTTGAAGCGCTAGTATTCATTTCTTCACCAAGACTATTTTAGGCTATTTGAGCATCTATCCAGTTTCAACAAAACTTCTAAAGTGGGCTTATTCCTTATAAATAAGCTGCTGTATTGACCTAAAGGAATTCCAAAAATTAAGTTGATCAGTTTATTGAAATCTATGAGGAATAAAAATAAATGGTTAGTTTAAGGACATGACTGATTATTATTCTTATGCTCATTTATAAAAATAGAGAAATTCAATATCTTATGGTGCATTAAAGTATATTAACTTTTTACTGATTCAGGGTATAGCTTGTTTACTTATCCATTTTTTAATTTTCTCCATTGACCTAGTTTAGTCTTTTGGACTGGCTGTTGCACAGAAAATAAATTAATTTATAGTGATGTTTCCTAAACACTTTAAAAACAGAATTGAGTTATTTACAAGCAACTTTTAGAATTAATATGAAAGTTTAACGAGGTTGTTGGATATTGAACCAACTTATACAAAGCAACAGCAATAAGTAACTAATTATAAAATAGATGAAAAAAGCATTCATTTTCACTGGAAACATATACTATATAAAGTACTTAAGACTCAATCTTACAAAATATCCATGAGCCTTTTAAAGAAACAAAGTTGGAGAAATTATGGTAATTATAAGTTAAAGATAATAGGTCAAGTATCTTATAGAATCAATTTCATAAACAAGAAGATGGAGAAGATTTATACATAATATAAACAGTTCTATGCATAGATGAAGCAATGCTATTCGATGACTCAGAAACCAACTGCACTTATATGAGCCAAAGGTAATTTTAGTACTATATTTAGCAGCTACAGCTGATACAGAGTGGTTGTCTGTATCTGCTTACTTTTAGATTTCCAGCTTACTTTTAGAATTAGGTCTCACTAAAAATGACAGGATATACAAAATTATAGTGGCTTAAAATCACAGATACTTAGTTTTCCCTTCCTTAAATGCAATTTACAATTTGGCATTCCTAAAATGATAAGACAGCTCTACAATTATCAATGAACCATGTTATTTCTATCTTGTAATTCTTCTATATTGAATATGTGGGATTTTCACCTCCTAGTTTAAGATGGCTGCTTGAGCTCCAACCATTATGTTGATATTCCATCCAGCAGAAATGAGGAAAGCTAAATAAGAGTGTACCCATTTCTTTTACAGATCTCTACAGAAGTCGCACCATGATATTTTCAATTACATACCATTGAGTACATGTTCTATGACCCTATGTTGCTATAAGGGAAGGAAGAAGTGTAGTCTTTACTTAGCACAGACATATGCCTAGCTAAAGCAGGCTTCCGTTTCCAAAAAGGAAGTAAAGAACAGATATGTGGGGACTTTTACAAGTCTCAACAATACTGATTAGCTCTCTACTATTACAGAGAAATTCTGTAAGGGTTGGAGAAAAAATAAGGGTTGGAGAAGATACTGCTATTGATGTGGCTGGCCTTTAGGTAGAAACCAATTTGGGGGAAAGGGTTTTTTAAATTTACTAATAAAAATATGAGTTAACCCAATATCTGATACTTGAATACTTCCCTGGCCATTTGAAAGTAAAAGTTACTCAGTTGTGTCCCACTCTTTGTGGCCCCATAGACTATATAGTTCATGGAATTCTCTAGGCCAGAATACTGGAGTGGCTAGCCTTTCCCTTCTCCAAGGGATCTTCCCAACCCAGGGATCAAACCCAGGTCTCCCTCATTGCAGGTGGATTCTTTACCAGCTGAGCCACAAGGGAAGCTCAGGAAGACTGGAATGGGTAGCCTATCCCTTCTCCAGCAGATACTCCTGACCCAGAAAACGAACGGGGGTCTCCTGCAGGCAGATTCTTTACCAACTGAATGATCAGGGAAGTCTGATTTCATGGTCATATCTGGCATTAAAGCGGCTGTTAATATCTATTTTTTCAAACTGTGGTTTCAAAACACAATTGAAATTCTCATTTCCCATGATACAAGGAGTGCTTCTAAATCCAAATTTCTCCAGACATTCTCCCAAAAACAATACAGATTCCCAAGGAGAACAGAGAAAATGACTCAGAATATGGCTATAATGTGACTGGAGACAGAGAACGCTGCAACCACCATTTACACGTAAGTAGGGAAACAGCTCCAGACCAGCGACGGAGCCCATGCCGCAGCCGAGAGCCGTGGGAGGGCTGCAAGGCAGAGAGGAGGCGGCGGCGGCACAGGGCTGGCGGAGCACGCGCATCACTAACTGGACAGAAGGCGTCCCACCGCGAGGGGCGCTGAGGACAGGACCGAGACTGGCCGCTCGCAGCACCGAAGGGAGGGAGGCCGGAAGCGTACACAAGACAGGAGGCGGGAGTCTCATAAGACACCATCTGCAGGTGAGGAGCAGCCTTGAAGGTTTGCTGATGAGAAAAAAGGGAAGAAAACAATGAAAATCAAGAGTCCTACCAAAATATAAAAGAATCACGAAGTAAGAAGATGCACTGAGACTTTCCATAAAGAGCAAAAGAAAGCACTGTTGACTTTAGAAACCGTGCTTCCCCAGGCGGGCAGAAAAAGCTCTCTTCAGCTCAGCCACCCACACCACTATTTCTCTGGCCCAGAAAAATAGAAGACATTTCACAATGAACAGAAGATGGCAATCAAAGCTAACATACGAAGAAAACAGAAATGCGAATCATACAATGTCAGCTGATAAACAGTCTCTCCAAAACCCACCATGAAGCAGAAGAAAACAGTAAGAAAATTCCCCAGTCTAAGTATTATTTAACATTTTCAGATGCCAAAATAGAGTACGAGTTAGAAATCAAGATATTCAGAACATAAATCAACAAGAAGAGAGAAAAAGAGAGAGAAGGAGACAAAAATTGGGGCGGGGGAAAGGAAGAGGAAATAAGCCAGAGAGAGAGAGAGAACAGATTTGAAAATATATGAAATATTGATGAGTTTGCTTGTACTTAACTTTGAACTTTTGCTGTGGATGTGAAATTTTAAGTTAAGGTACACACACAGGCATAAAGCATTTCATTTCTAGTACATGCCAACCACTGCTGGTGCTACAGGGTATCGGCCTCCTAAAGCTCAGAAACCGACGGGGGGATAACCGTACTTGCATTAATCAATTGAACAGACAGATAAAAATACCTTTACGGACTAAAGGAAAATGCCAGATCCTGAAACAGAGTATAAAGTGTATATGGATGGGTGTCTATACTGGGAAGTCAGGCACAGCTTTCATGAAGAAGCAGTGTTTGAGATGAGACCTGAGAGGTGGGTAGGACTTAAGCAGACAATAATGAGGGAGATTAACTTCAGGCAGAAAGAATAGCATTGTTGCATATTTTGCACCAGGAAAAAGGTAGAAGATTTTATGTATGTGATCAATTTTTTCATACCTAGTCTTCCTCTGATACAGACATCTGTGTCCCCTGTCCCCTGGAGGCTGAGTTAGGAAGTGGGTATGGAGGGTGTTGGTGCAGGTTTGGGGGTAGGATTTCTATTTTCTTTTTTATACTTCTTTACTGTTAGGCATTTGAATTAATGAGCACATACATCTTTTAGAAGAGCAAGTGAAAATTCAGAGGAGTCTTACAAGAGGAAGGTTGTTGGATGTCTCTCGTTTCCCTGAGGACCTCTCTTCACCCTGCCCCGCTGGCTTGTGCATCTGAGAGCCCGGCCCGCACAGGGGCATCAGCGGGCTCTCACCGCCTTCCGGCTACTCTTGAGCTTGGCCAGCGGGAGACCAGGAAGGAGGTCAGAGGTAGGAGCACATGAAGACGGGATATTTATTCTTCAAGGTCCTCCTTGGAAGGTCTGCACGTTCAGCTGTGTCTCTCTGAAGAAGAGAGACCTCACGCCCCAGGTAACCTCTCTACACAGCTCTCTGGGCTCTGGTCACCTTCCCTTCCCTTGCCTCTCTGGTCATGGTGGGCTGAATGACAGCCCCCAAAGATAAGCTTCTTCCCTGGAACCCACGACCATTGCCTTGTACCTTAAAAGGGACTTTGTACACTGCTGATACTGTGTATAAAATAGATAGCTAATGGGAACGTAGTGTATAACACAGGGGACTTTACTCTATGCTCCATGGTAAGAAACGGGGAAAGAAACTGACACATAGAGAGGAAATACGTACATGTGCAACTGACTCACTTCTATGTGCCATAGAAACTAAGGGAACCTGGAAACAGGGAGAAGAGAAGACCTGACCCAAGGGATGCAGGCGGCCTCCAAGGCCAGAAAAAGCCAGAACAAGGATTCTCTCCTAGAACCTCCAGAAGCAGCTCGTCTCTGTCGACCTCATGACTTAGCATGATGATATTGTATTTCTGACTCCTTGACCTGTATGACAATAAATGCATGCTATTTTAAGCCATGGCATTGGTGGTAATTTGTTGCAGCAGCAGTGGGGTACTAATGCCCAGGCTGAGGGTAATAAAGGCTCCCTGCTGGCCTCCACAGCCCAGGGTGGCATGCCCTCCCTGGCTGCTGATCCTAAACTTTGTCCACATTTTATCAGTAATCTTTATGTTAAACTATCTCGATTTACCCAGTTTGAACGTGCATGTGTTTCCTGTCAGAAACCTCTATGAATTTCCTTTTTTTTCACTTTTAAAAGTGGGTGTGATCATTAATAATACCTATCACCCAAGACGGCTGTGAGGGCAAATGACTTGATGAGGTAAGCACGTGTTTTAAAGTTGTAAAGTGATGTAGATTCTTCAATTGAAAATGTTTTGCATGCTTCATTCTGTTGGGTGTCACTTGCTTGGATAGTCACCTGGAATAGATAATCAGGCTAGAGTGAATAGATATAAAGGTGTCATTTGCTCATATTAGGCCCAGATCCAAATCACAAGAACAGATTTGATTAAGACTCTCAGGACAAACCTGAAAAGGCAAATTAATCTGATGATGTGGAAAAGAAATCAAACCCAAGCACAGAAAACAGCAGCTGATTTAACTAATGCTTGACACTAAGAACCTCTTGAGTGACCAAAAGGATCGTATTCTGCCACTGGGGATGGTTTGCTTATGTCTCGGTTTCTTCCATGCTGTCTCTTTATCCAGAATGCCCTTGCTTTCTTCTCTGCTCCTAATTCCTATTTACCACCTCCTCCTGGAAGCCATCCATGATCCATAGGTTGAGTTAGGTGTCCACTTTCAATGTTCTATTAGTCTTCCTGTGATTATCTCCACTTTGCTGATCAAATATTGGAACTGTCTATTAACTTACCTGTCTCTCCCCGGTACCCTGTGAATTCTTTTCTTTCAGAATAAAACTATGTCCACTATCTCCATGTTCTTAACACCTAACATGGTGTCTGGTTCATAGCAAAATCTCAATAAATAACTTTTTATTGTGGTAAAAGTCATACAATATAAAACATACTATTTTAACTACATTTAGCTGTACAGTTCAGACCACTAAGCACATTCACATTGCTACGCAACACTTACCATCATCCATCTCCCAAATGTTTCACCTGCCTAAACTGAAACTCTTTCCACATTAAACACTAACTACCCACCTCCCTCCCAATCCCTGGGCCCCTGGCATCCATTAATGTACTTTCTGACTCTATATGAATTTGACTGTTCCAGGTGCCTTGTATTAGTGGAATCAAACGGTATTTGTCTGCACCTAATGTATATTGGAATGCATTTTTAAGGTTAACTTAATATATGTCCTATGAACAAATTGTATTGATACCTTCTTTTTTCCCCTGTGCTATAGTGTAGGTCCTCATTATTTTTATTGTATACATAGCAGTGCGTATATGTTAATCCCAATTTATCCAACCCCCCTCACCCCTATTTGTGCCCATGCGTTTGTTCTCTATGTCTGTGTCTCTATTTCTGCTTTGCAAATAGATTCAATAAATATTTAATAAATTCTTTGTGAGCAAATAATAAGCAACATCTAAAGTTAAGTCTATATCATTATTGCATAAATCAGTATTTACACAATAAGCATCACTATTCCCAGTATTAAACTTTACCCATTCAGGAGTTGACATTAACAGCTTTTAATAGTCCCCAGTAGTCTTATTTAAGACTTTAGAACAAAAATAATACAGGGGAAATGCCACATTATAAAAATAGTTACCTTAAATGGAACAGCCCGACATCAGAATCAAACAAATGCTCATATGAAATCTAAAATCTGTAGATCCCTGAGAGACTCCCCTTCCGCTATCTAAATTTAATGTGGATAATTTGTCATTCTATAAATACATTCCAGCTTTGTTTCATTCACATGTTTTACAGGCTCTGTGTCTATCTCAGCTCTTGGCTTTAGTGAATGTTCGAGCTAGAAGGTTGAATAACTCGCATAGATTTTCTACTGGAATTAAGTGGGCCAAAAATCTGGAGCACATAGTTAATATGCAGCATTTCTTAGACAAGAGTGACAGGATTTTTAAGCGTTTTATCAGGAGTTCTGCATTCTGTCCCTCCTGGTTTATACTTAGTGGCACATCAATTGAGTAATAGCTTAAATGAGTACAGTAAACACCATTAATGGACCTGGAAAAAAGTAGTTAACTAGACTTTGATCCACTTGTTATGCCGTCAGCAGGAAATCACGCTTATTTTGAAAGACAGTGCTCTTACTTAATATGACTGCAAACTTTGGACTGTAAATCTGTATACACAACCAGTGAGGAAGGCATGTTGTAGCTACAGAGGCTGCAAGGGGCACCAGGAAAGCATGTATATGTGTGTGTATATATATACACTTCTCTACATGTGTGACTGATGATTGTCCCATGAAATTAAGGCAGAGGGTAGATGGGCCCTCTCAGGATAAAGTGATTGGGGATTCATTTCCTACCAACTGAAACTCCAAGATGAGAGTAGAAGGACAATTAAGCGAAGAGGCTGGGCCCTGCCCAGACCACATATTTCTTATTCTTGAAGTCAGGAGATCTCCCCAACCACACATATGCAGAAACACTCCTTGGAAGCCAAAGGAGAGTTACGTCAAGAGATGTTCCCTACCCATGTGCCTTTCCAGTAAATCCATCTTGACTAAGATATGCGTGCACACACATGGGAGGATCCTGAGATATACTAAATATGGATTGCATACCTGGCAAATCAGAATGATTGGCCAAAGGCCACCTGGGAGAAGTATTCCATAAAATAATTCAAACTGCTGTAACAGCACGACTCCAGGGCTCTCCCTCTGAGTCTGCCTATCACACGGACTATACTTTTTTTCCTCCTAAAGTAAATAGATACTTTACTTGCTTCCCTACTTTTCAGTTTGTGGAAATTCTTTTCTGCAAAACCAAAGAGCCAAAGGCCTTTGTCACTGACCACTGGCCTAGTGGCTAGGGTTTGCTGCTTTCACTGCCATGACCCAGCCCAGTCTCTGCCTAGGAACCCAAGTCCCATCTAAACCACTGCAGGCCATGGTCTTAGTAGTCACAAAACTGAACACATTTTTCACTGAAATGCCTTTTTTTAAAATCAGTAAAGAATTTATTTTATTTACCGGGCTCTTTCAATATCATTCATTTACTGTATCATTTTGGATTCATTTAGCTAACAATTTTTTTGTTCATCTACTACAGACCCATTACTCTCAAGAGAGAAGATAAAAAGCAAATGGGCCTTGCCATTGTGAATTTCATGGTTTACTAGCAGAGACTGACAGATATGTCCAAAATTGTGCAATGAGATGAGTACTATGATGGTATTGTGAATGTTACAAGGTATAGAAATAGTCTAATGAAGGGAGTGGCAGGAGGTGTTGTTAACTTAGAAACAACAATGGATTACTGAACAACTTGGAATATAGAATCAAAGTTGATTCCAAATGCATAAAATATGAGGTTAGACTTAATAGCTCTGGACATTTTCTTTCTTTAGTGAAAAGAGTTGAAGCTGTCAGGTTATAAAGTATCCAGGAATATTTCTGTTAAGGGGGGAAATGGAGAGGTCTAAAAATAATAACAAATGCTGTCAAGGTTTCGACGGTGGTCAACTCTGTCTGTGGTCTGAAGTGAGATCTGAATAACTGATGGGACAGGCAGGCAAGCCTGAGCAATGTTATCCTTGCTTTCAGGACAGTTACATCTGAGGAGATAGGAGGTGTCAATATCGAGTCAGTTCCGCAACTCTTAATAAGGTATAATGTGGGTGGTACCAGGAGCTTAGCAAAGTTGGTCTTAAGCCCTTAGGTCATGATTACCTTCCCAGAATGGACCTATCTCAATGGTAGATATGAAAATGCCACAAGAATATAAAGCATGCCCAGAAAAGAGCTGGAGGCAAACCCGAGTCTTTCATGGGATTACGACTGTGTCAGCTCTCACTCAAGGACTACTTCAACTTCTCCATGTGGTCCCTAAATCCTTTCACCCCGCTTTGACGCTTTTAGTGGCTGACATTCACCTGAACCTTAGAACTATACATTTTGTGGTATTTTAAGCATTTTATTGAGATATAACATACATACCATACAATTCATTTATTTAAGTGTACAATTCAATAAGTGTTTGCATATGACATTATTAATTTTAAAAAATCAGATCAGGAATAAACTTTTAAAAATATAGGCAGTATGGTCATGATAAAAAATATTTGTGTGGGAAAACCACATACAATCCAAGGGGACATAAAAAAGTGATATGAACTCTCTAGGGTTAAAACCAAAGAAAATTCCTATCTGTAGAGACAAAAAGCCTTAATTGTCTTGCTTCTTAATTTTGAAACTAAAATAGTGATTGGTGATGGATATTAACATTTGTAATATAAATTAAAATGTTTGGAGTGACAAAAATTATGTAAGATTGTACATTACATAAAATTTGTCATTTGAGGTATTTAAAATGTATACTTCAGTGACACTAAAATTGTATTCATAATTTTGTGTAACCATCACCACTATCTATTTCTAAAATTTTTAAATAATCCCAAATAAAAACTCTACTCATTAAGCATTAAGTCTGCATTCCTCACTCCCCACTCTCTTCAGCCTCTGATGACTTCTAATCTACTTTCTGTCTCTATAAATTTGCCTAATGTAGAAATTGAATTATATAATATCTTGTCTTTCTTTGCCGGGGTTATTGTATTTAGCATTATGTTTTCAAAGCTCATAATGTTGTTGCATGAACTAGAACTTCATTTATTTTTATGGCTGAATAATATTCCATGGTTTGTATATACCATATTTTATCTGTTAATGGATATGTGGGTTGTTTTTATCTTTTGGACTTTGTGAATAATCTTTTATGAATGCTGTTGTACAAATCAGAATAATCCATTTTAATAGTATCTGATTACTTACATACATCTATAGATTTAGCAGGTTATGCATGTGTGCATGCTTAGTCGTGTCCAACTCTGCAACCCCATGGACTGTAGCCTGCCAGAGTCACCAGGGAAGTCCGAGAACACTGAAGAGGGCAGCCTATCCCTTCTCCTGGAGATCTTCCTGACCCAGGAATTGAACCGAGGTCCCCTGCATTGCAGGCGGGTTCTTTACCAGCTGAGCTACCAGGGAAGCCCAACACGTTAGGAGTTAAGTAACTCTCTCAAGGTCCTTGAAGAGGCATAGCCAGGAAAAGTATCTGAAGGCTCTATCTCTATTGCCCTCCATTTTCTCAACCTGATTGACCTCTTTAGCTTAAATACACAATTAAATTTACCTGGTTCCAAATAGGAAAAGGAGTACATCAAGGCTGTATATTGTCACCCTGCTTATTTAACTTCTATGCAGAGTACATCATGAGAAACTCTGGGCTGGAAGAAGCACAAGCTGGAATCAAGATTGCCAGGAGAAATATCAATAAACTCAGATATGCAGATGACACCACCCTTATGGCAGAAAGTGAAGAAGAACTAAAATCCTCTTGATGAAAGTGAAAGAGGAGATTGAAAAAGTTGGCTTAAAGCTCAACATTCAGAAAACTAAGATCATGGCATCCAGTCCCATCACTTCATGGGAAATAGATGGGGAGACAGTGGAAACAGTATCAGACTTTATTTTTGGGGGCTCCAAAATCACTGCAGATGGTGATTTCAGCCATGAAAATAAAAGATGTTTACTCCTTGGAAGGAAAGCTATGACCAACCTAGACAGCATATTAAAAAGCAGAGACAGTACTTTGCCAACAAAGGTCTGTCTAGTCAAGGCTACGGTTTTTCCAGTAGTCATTTCCAAGGATGTGAGAGTTGGACTGTGAAGAAAGCTGAGTACCGAAGAATTGATGCTTTTGAACTGTGGTGTTGGAGAAGACTCTTGAGAGTCCCTTGGACTGCAAGGAGATCCAACCAGTCCATCCTAAAGGATATCAGTCCTGGGTATTCATTGGAAGGGCTGATGCTGAAACTGAAACTCCAATACTTTGGACACCTGATGCCAAGAGTTGACTCGTTGGAAAAGATCCTGATGCTGGGAGGGATTGGGGGCAGGAGGAGAAGGGGATGACAGAGGATGAGATGGCTGGATGGCATCACCGACTCGATGGACACGGTTTGAGTAAATTCCGGGAGTTGGTGATGGACAGGGAGGCCTGGCGTTCTGTGGCTCATGGGGTCGCAAAGAGTCTGAGCCACAGACAAGACTGAGCGACTGAACTGAACTGAACTAAATTTACATGGGTACCTTTGGGGCAAAATGGGTTAGAGTGCCATGTGTTACAGAGATGTGACCTATAGTAGAAAGCTGCATAAATGCAGTTTAATATCTAGCCAAGTAGGTGAAGAGAGGCCCCTTCTAAATCAATGTGTATAACAGGCTGCTGTGAATACTTTAATAATGTAAAAATACTACACATTTGAAATCATGGGATCAAAACATCAGCAAAATACTTTCAATAACTGCAATACCCAGATTTTATAAAACAAAGGTTGGCTGCTAGCCAACTTTTAGTCAGCTGTTGTTACTGTTTAGTTGCTAAGTCGTGTCTGAATCTTTTGTGACCCCATGGACTGTAGCCCGCCAGACTCCTCTGTCCATGGGATTTTCCAGGCAAGAATACTGGAGTGGGTAGCCATTTCCTTCTCCAGGAGACTTCCCAGCTGGAAATCAAATCCATGTCTCCCGCATTGGCAGATAAATTCATTACTACTGAACCACCTGGGAAGCTCTTAGTCAGTTGTATGTAGAACCTAAAAAGCATTAAGAGTATGAGAATTGTGAAAGCTCATACAATTTAGAAATACATTTGCTTTTCTCACTTGTATAAGATGCAGAATATTATGGCAAAAGTAAATGATAGCAACCAACTTTGGGAGAATCATTATCTTGGCATAGTTTTTTAATCCTATTACCTAATCAAGGTTCACATATTAATAAGTAAACAAACTCACAAGCTGACATTTTAAGGAAAAGAGAGAGGAAAAAAGCACAAGTTAATGTAATGCCATATTAACATCAAGTTAATGGGTTGCCTAGGTAGATAAATGATCTAAACTTATATGGGCTTTGTGCAAATTGTGTCAGGATGCAACAAATTTTGGCATGTCCTGTCAAGACAATTGGTATACTCTAGTGAATTCTAATCAACTCTATTAAAACCTTGTTCCTCCTTTCCCTGTTAAGAAAGAGTGAGGTTTGAATTCATCTCAAAGAATCACAGGTTGCAAGGAAGATGGAAAATCAACTCACAGAAGGTGTTGTCATGGTGGCTTAATGCCATTCAGGCTTCTGAATAGAATTTTAAATTCAGAATGCTTTTTGTTCTGATGTAACCTGAGAAGTACATATATAGAAATTACAATCCAATAAACTAAAATCTATTCTCTTAGTGCACTAAAATGTGGACTATTTGGTGCTGTGTTGAAATGTTTGTGTGTTTGGTCGTAAGTTAGACTGTATGGGTGGTATATTTGCTTTCACTAGCTCTGTAGCTTTGGGTAAGTAACCCCAATCCTTCAGGTTCCTCAGTTAAATGAGAAAAATAATAAAAACCTAGGTCTTTGGTGTTATAAAGGTTATGCTTTATATGCATGGATTCATGCTAAGACACTTTAGTCATATCTGACTCTGCAACCCTATGGACTGTAGTCTGCCAGGCTCCTCTGTCCATGGGATTCTCCAGGCAAGAATACTGGAGTGGGTTGGCATGCCCTCCTCCAGGGATCTTCCCAACCCAGGGATCGAACTCACATCTCTTATGTCTCCTGCATTGGCAGATGGGTTCTTTACAACTAGCACTACCTGGGAAGCACCCAGAAAGCAGTAAAAACAGTGTTTGCTACTTTTGTTTTTCATTGGTAATATTTATTGAAAATGCACTTGAAAATAAGGATTAAGTAAATGTATTTTAGATATCTTATTGGCCATGGTCTTTAAACATAGTTGTAAAAGTTGAACAGGACTAGATATATCTTTGAAAGACATGTGAGATCATTGTGTATTTAAAAGGATCAAATGCCAACCAACTTCTGTGTAGAGAAATCCATTTCTACCCTTGGCACTCTGTACTAGAATTATTTATAGACTGTGACAGGATTTAGAGCCTCCAAGAATTTTAAAACAAACACTGAACAAAATCCTAGCACCAAGTATTTTCACCTTACCTCTTTCACACCTGCCAGGTTAACTAATCCTTCTTTATTAGCTGTGTGTTTTTTCCATCAGAGTGTCTGAATAAAAAAGATTGAACAAGCCCCATCCTGACAAAGCGAAAGCCTATAGCCTCTAGGTCAATTCATGATTTTAAGACACTGTTGCTTTTTTTTTTATCCAGTGACCCTAACACTCACACGTGGTCTTTTATAAAGAAAATCCCCAAGTTTCTTTTATAGTTAAGCCTACAAGATCTTAGCTAGCTTTGGGAATACGCCCCGTGCTCGTCTTTTGAGGCAGTCACAGATAAAGTGAGCAAAAATCTGGAGAACGGTAAAGACACTTCTGATTAAAATCATTCATCCCCCCCATATACCTTTTGCTTAGCAAACTTCCCTTAAAGAACTCCTTTAAAAGTGTTTAGCCTAGCTCTACACTAGAAGATATTTTCTTTTCTCGCATTACTCTTCCTGGTCTCAAAATTGCAGAAGCTCAAAAAGAAAAGAAGATCTGGGTGATAATGGACAAAGCAAACCGCTAGCCTCTGTTGTAGATGGTAACTGGGATTTGAAAATGGTCAAGAGGCTGTGTGATACCAAAATTTCAGAGCACAACCTCCAGAATCATCCCCACAAAGCATTTTGTAGAATTTAAGAAGATATTTCAGAACATACAGAAGTCTTAAACTGGATCTCTTGTTAAAATCTGAAGTAGTATCAAGATGTGTTCAAGAGTTTGATTTACACAAAACCATTAAAGGAAAAAAAAAGTTAAGGAAAAATTGAATACTTAGACATCAAAGATGTCTCATAATTCTTACAAGCCAACATACTTTATGAAAATGACATAAAACCAAATCTAGACACGTGACTTGATCCTAGTTTCTTGGATTTCTGTGTGT
This sequence comes from Cervus canadensis, assembly GCF_019320065.1. NCBI lineage: Eukaryota > Metazoa > Chordata > Mammalia > Artiodactyla > Cervidae > Cervus > Cervus canadensis. The sequence goes on from NC_057404.1 coordinate 920,310, forward strand.
TTCTTAGAAAATGAGGAAATAGCTTTTATCTTCTCTGTCACATTTTTCTCTATCCTGTTGTAATCTTGGAGCCTTCTTTCTATAAAAACTATTCTCATGAATGAATCTAGTATCAATCAGTGTAAATTTGCATTAACTTTCTCAGGAGTATTTAGAAGTTAAGCCTTGGAATAAACAGTGGAGTCTATAACTACAGAGATTTCATATGTATGTGTGTGCATGCTAAATTGATTCAGTCGTGTTCAACTCTATGCGACCCTATGGACTGTAGCCCGCCAGGCTCCTCTGTCCCATGGGATTCTCCAGGCAAGAATACTGGAGCAGGTGGCCATGCCCTTCTCCAGGGGATATTCCTGACTCAGGATTGAAGTCGCATTCCTTATGTCTCTTGCTTTGGCAGGTAGGTTCTTTATCACCAGGGCCACCTGGGAAGCCCCCTGGTAAGGGATTTCATACACTAGCAACCTAATAACACTGCCTTTGTGTGTCTGAGTGTGTGTACACATGTATCTGTGTGCATGGAAATTGGCAAGTAGAGGAAATGCAGAGAAACTGTCCCTAAAGTCTATCAGGTGCTCATTTACTTCACTTATTCACTTATGTGTGAGGCTATTGATTTATCAACAGATTAAAGCCCAAGATAAGAGAAGGGCTTGCTTGATTTGTTGTGCTTGATGAGATGAACAATTTTCTTGCTGGATATATTTGGGGACTTCTCATGGAAGGAGAGTGAGAAGAATTAGCCTCTCAAGATCCCCCCAAAATAATTTTAAATATTTGATCTGTGGTCTGAGGTCCAAACATCACTGTGACTTTGTAGCCCTGGAAAGTCTGAAAGCCTTGACCAATCAGTACCACTTGCCACCATATTCCCTGCCTGTGCTTCTGATCTTGATCTTTAAATTCAGACACAGAAATCACAATATGCAGCCAGCTTTGAGCAGAGACACAAGACCGCATGGCTGCCAAGCATGCAACCACAGATCCAGGCCTGGCCTGTTCTAACACTAACTATGTAAGCATCCACTTTGGATGATTTAGTCATCCCATAAAGAAGCCCACAGTGATTTACCCCTTAAATCCAGATGCATCTGCTTCCTTTGGATCTCAAGGCCACACTCCATTCTCTCTTTCTCAGCGTCTTCCGCAGCCATAGCTTCAAGAGGAGGGTCCAAAGTGCTGACGCATAAGTGAGCTGGTTTCAACCCAGCTGTTTTAGTTCATGCTTCAGACCTGCCTAAGGTCCTCTGAGGTCTTTGCTTTCATTTTCTCAACCCCAGAAGAAGCAAATGGGAAAGACTCAGAGCAGCATGGCGATGTTCCAAAAGCAGGGCTGTGAGCATGCATTTGTCCTGCTGGGGAATGAAGTTTTGCCTCCCACCTACGCTCTGAGGGGGCAGCTGTGACGTCTCCACGGGATGAGAGGAAAATCAATATGTATGGCAATCTGGTGTTGTGCCCATGAGACTGTGGAGGGAAGATAGCGCTGCGTGCCATCACTGTGTCATAAAGGAGGGTTGCCACCAGCAACCAGGGCACCTCTGTACCAACACAGTCACTGGAGGGAAGGAAGGATGGTTGTAACAGCAGAAACAGACATTCCCGTTTCTTTACCTCTCTCTCTCTTCACTCGCTTCAAAAACTCCTCCTCATCCTCCTGCCCCCACCCCATCATCATTGTACATGTCGTGGTATTCAGCAAAGAAATGGATTTGGGGTTGGAGAACTCAGCTACTGACTGAAATAATAAAAATGATAGACATCCCTGATCAGATTTAGGGAGAGGCACTTAGTGGCATTTGACCAACAGATGTGAAGCATTACAATGACTTTATAGATGGAACAACTCCTTAAAAAGGAGAAGCACACAGATTGCTTCCGTACTGAGAGGGTGGGACAGCGGGTCAATTCTGAAGCTCATTAAAGCACTTGGAGCGGGGAAGCAGAGAAAATAATTTATCCATGGTTCGGAGTGTTTGGGATTGTTTATTTTCTGAAATGACATAATCTGCCAAGGAGTGCCTACGGATGACATACTTCCAGGACCAGGATGTTTTTTTCTAGGAAAGTCTGCTTAGAGGGTGATGAGCAGAGGTCTCATTTCTTTTCTGTTCCAAGCTTTGTGTGGGCCCACTTCATAGACCAATGACATGTGTCCCGCTAGGGAGAGAAGGAGGGGAGTAACATCCTTTGGGCCCTTGATGCTGGTACTAATGGACACCATGGGCTTGCCCCATTCACGTGGACAGACACCCCACCAGTCAGCCACTGTCTGCCTCTCCTTTTGTAAAGAGGTGGTCAGTTCAAAAGAACAAGTGCTGCTGTAACACAGAGTTCCTGGGAGAGTTCTAAGACAGGGTGTCTCCACTGCTGAGAAAGTGTTTTACTCACCCTGGTTGAGAGGCTGTGCAGACCACTCCTTGGAAATTAAGTGCTTGCCTCACCCAAGGAAATCCCTGTTTGACACGGCTTGTCAATCCTGTGCTGCTTTTTCCTGTCAGTAGCTCTGTTCTCAGAATGTATTCCAATTGTCCCATTTTTCTGCAGGAATCAGTTGGCTGCTAAAACAGTTTATATAGTCATTAAACCCAAAGTGGATTATCCACATAGGATGGAAAGGATCTCAAAGTTTGTGCTTACTTATCCATATGAGATTTTCAATAAATACTTGTTAAATGGATGGAGGTTGAGTCTTGATCTCTACCACCTGTTTTGAACCCAAGGTGGTAAGGGTAGAGAGACCAGAGACAGAGCAGCCCTAACGGAATGAAGGCATTACATGTTAGACTAGGATGGGGGGACCCACGTCAATTCCTTCAAGGCTACAAGGATGCTCCTCTATGCCAGTGAGTCTAAAGCAGGATGAAGCAGAAGATGTTTATACTCGTCCAAAAGATTGAAACAGGCAGCACAGAAGGGGCACCATTATAGGCCCCCAGAAACAAGTACGTGTGTTAGTTTTAGGTAGTATTTTTCCTCTTTGGTCTATTATGTCTAGGGTTTTAGTTACACTATTTTTGTTTTTGCAATTTTAAATTATGAAATAATTCATATATTTTAAAATATTTATAACAAACCACACTTTATTTATTATTTATACATTTATGTATTATTAGTATAATAATACAGAGAAGGCAATGGCAACCCACTCCAGTACCGTTGCCTGGAAAATCCCATGGGCAGAGGAGCCTGGTGGGCTGCAGTCCATGGGGGTCGCGAAGAGTCAGACACGACTGAGTGACTTCACTTTCACTTTTCACTTTCATGCATTGGAGGAGGAAATGGCAGCCCACTCCAGTGTTCTTGCCTGGAGAATCCCAGGGATGGGGGAGCCTGGTGGGCTGCCGTCTAAGGGGTCTCACAGAGTCGGACACGACTGAAGCGACTTAGCAGCAGTATAATAATAAAACATTTATACCCATAACCCAGCTTAAGAAACAGCAAATTTCCAATTTGACTGAAGCCACCTGTGTGAATCCACTGTCTCTTCCTAAGAGGTAACTATTGGGAGGAGTGTGTTCTATGTTATTTTCCTCATAATTCTGGTCTATAGGAAAGAATAGAAAACAATAAATGGTATTTCAGTGGCTCTATGTTAAAAAGTGTCATTTTTCCCATCTGGAGAGAGTCAATCCGGATAAGCATGTTGTTATCTTTGCTATGCAAAAGCAGTGAGTGTCCAAAAGCAGACTTAACTTTAAATTTCTTGCAGATGGAGTTTCTCCTTAAATTTTAATACCTTTAAAATTTTTTTCTATTGGCTGTTTGATAAATTCAACTAAAAAATACAAGATAATAGGCTGTATGAGATGGTCTCCTTTATTATTCAGTACTTTATAATCCTTCCAAAATTTGCATAATTTCATTTTCATAGGATTTAACATATTTAAAAGATATTGTATGATTTAGAGTAGGTGATTTCAGTTGTATTTTATGAAGAATGATTACCTATCAACTTTATCCAGTGTAAGAGAAACATTTCTCTAATTAAATATCAGTGATTTATATTTGTTGAAATGTAGTATGTCTAATTATAGACATGATTTTAAATGACAAAACTAATGACTATACTAGCTGAGTAATACATTATTAACCAGCCTAGCTGCTTGAAATGCAAGTAACAGGGAGAAATTAAGCATGTGCATTGCATTATGCAAATTCTTTATGTTAAATTAATGTACTAGCGATGACTTTCTAAAGATGTGGTTAACATGAGACAAATTTAGCTAAAGTTGAGACTTTCGGTACATCATACATACTTTTATTAAAATAGCACATATTCATTGGATTGCTACTTCCTGGCATTGTGTAAAGCTCTGGGCATCCAATTGTTTGGAAAGAGCTTCTGAAATCAGGGGTGACGCTTCTATTATTAATGATATTCACCCAGCAGTCATTCCCACATAAAGTCTATGGATATAAAGCTTTGTTTTGGTTTTTGGCTGTAATAATTGTAAATAAAGTGAGTCAAAGACAAACCATTTTGCTGTGGAGTGTTGAATTCCTTTACTAAAAACAAAAACAACCCCCTCCCCCCCCAAAAAAAACTATGCCATTTTGGATTAAACCTTTTCTAAGTAAGACTCAAATTCCATCTTCTTTAAATATCCACCGTCCACTTGATGTGATGTGATGTTCATGCTCAGTCGTGTCTGACTCTTTGAGACCCATGGACTGTAGCCAGCCAGGCTCCACTGTCCATGGAATTTTCCAGGCAAAAATACTGGAGTGTTGCTATTTCCTTCTCCAGGGGATCTTCCAAATCCAGGGATCAAATCCGCATCTCTTGCATCTTCTGCACTGGTAGGCAGCTTCTTTACCGCTGCGTCACCTGGGAAGCCCCCAACAACCCTTTGACCCCACTAGGACAACAACATCCTGATCCTTTTCAGTATGTTTTTTCCCCCATGTCTTCATTTTCTTCTCTGCTCAGCTTAATTTTTAAGTTCAGTCATTATAATCATTCCTTTACATACATCTCAAATTTTCTTCCCAGTGTCTCCCTTTGTGAATTGCATTGGTTCAGGTAGAACTTTGGTTAAGCTTTCTATCTGCTAACTCCATGCATCCTTCTGTGCAGCAAAAAATGGATAGAGAAAAACAACAACCAAGTTGATCAATCTCCTTTCAAATTCATGATGACAGAATGGGCCTAATTATGCTGCCTAACCAATCCTCCTTTCTTTATCTAGTCTAAGTACGTTCCATTTTTTCTGGATGATTCAAACTTTTTTCTGCTTCATTCTCTCAGCATCGAAAGTTCACCTCCAATTCTCTCTCTCAGTTGATGATGTACCTACTTATTCACCTGGTAACTAGAAGCCATCAGAAGAGAACCTGCACACTCTCAGACCACACATCCTCCTCACCTGCTTCGTCCCATGGACTTGATCTCACCTCCTAACTGCAGATGATCTGTATATGTCAGCTACCTAAGACTTGGGCAGTGGATCCCAGCCCTCCTCATCTACAGTGAAGACATTACTGCCTTATTTTTCTGCCATCATCAGTTTTTCCTTTAGAATCAGGATGTTGCCATTTGCAAATAAACATGCTTCTAGCTATCATCAAGTTCCCTTTCTTTATGTTTCTCCTGAGCATTTACTCCTATGTATTATACAAAATACTATTACTTTATTATGTAGTTTAATACATAACCTTTCCAATAGAATATACGTGACACAAAGATAGGGATTTTTATGTCCTTTATCCTGCCCTCTTGTCCAGGCAATATTTCTGATCTCAAGATAACATCTCTCTTTGTCCTCTCAGATATTCAGATTTATGTGAATAGGAGGCCAGGAAGGGGGAAAAAAGCAGAGTTGAGGTGTGCTGTGATTACAGTTTATTAGTGGTGACATTTTATATTGGAAAATATATTTTATACAAAATTAAGGCTTGTGGGTACAGACAGGCACCCTGAGCGAAATGCCCAGAATGAGAAAAGTGTCACAGATCCCTTCTCAGATAGAATCATTCATAAGATTATAGGAGGCTTTTGTATTGAATTACACCATGTAAGGGCTTCCCAGGTGGTGCTAGTGGTAAAGAACCCACTTGCCAACACAGGAGATGTTAAGAGATGAGGGTTCAATCCCTGAGTGAGGAAGATCCCCTGGAGGAGGGCATGGCAACCCACTTCAGGATTCTTGCAAAGAGAATCCCATGGACAGAGAAGCCTGGCAGGCTACAGTCCAAATGGTTGGAGAGTTGGACATGACTGAGACAACTTATCATGAATGCATGCACACCATATAAATGGAAAGAATAGTAAGATATTAATTTTTCTCTATGAACACATAATACATATTATGGGCTAGGCATTAGACTAGTGCTTAGGAATAAGGTAAACAGGACATGATCTCTTACCTCACAAAAGCTTATATTTTAGTGGAGAAATCACAGCTTTTATATTCAGACATATGGTATCAATAATATAACTTGGAAAGCACTGTGATAGAGTTATGAGCCTAGAGCCTGTGATACGGTAGCAGCCCTGTTGATTCACTCCAGGAAAATGAACAATTTAGTAGGATTTGCCTTCAATGGATTAAGTTGTGAATGTTAAGGACCATCGACAGATCTAATGAGCCTCTGTGTTAGGTCAACAGAAACCGGCCAGCAGATGGGGCATACTTATTGTGCCACATTGCCATCATTGAACTGGGGGCAGAGTGGAAGGGATCAGAGCCTGTGGAGTAATTCAGGAAGAATAAAATCCAATAAACACATACACACTCAAATGATGCAAAACCAACTATGGAAGAAGCACGAATACAGAAAGTCGTAGGTTTTGCAGCAAAACAAAGCTACATGGAGGAGAGCACATGATGTTTCCACATCTCATGATGCTGGTTGCCTCAGACTTTCCTGGTAGCTCAGTTGGTAAAGAATCTGCCTGCAATGCAAGAGACCCCTGTTTGATTCCTGGGCCGGGAAGATCCATTGGAGAAGGGATAGGCTACCCACTCCAATATTCTTGGGCTTCCGTTTGTGGCTCAGCTGGTAAAGAATCCACCTGCAATGCAGGAGACCTGGGTTGGATCCCTGGGTTGGGAAGATCCCCTGCAGAAGGGAAAGGCTACCCACTCCAATATTCTGGCCTGGAGAATTCCATGGACTGTATAGTCCATGGGGTCACGAAGAGTCAGACATGACTGAGCGACTTTCACTTTCACTTTTTTCAGATAATGCTAGCTCTTCTTAGTGATATCTGGCCACCTCCAGAGGACAGCCAGCTCCTTCCTCAGGTCATCTTTTAATAATTTGACTCTTCTAAGCCCAGGCCAAGAGTCATAAGCTTTGTTCTAACAAGTTCTAATTTACCACCCCAAATAAATTACTTATATATCACTGTGCCTCAGTTTCTTGCCTGTAACTCATCGAGAACACACTGAAGGTTTACATGTGAAGGACAGAAGCTCTATGAATAAGGAGTTGTGAACACTGCCCTCAAGGACTTCCCGTGGGAGTGAAAACAAAGAAACAAAGAAGTGTTCTACAATGAGCTTTATGTAAAATCTATGTACCAAGTACAGAAATAATACTGAGAGTATATTTATTCTGACTGTACCATAATCTAATAGATTAAAAGTACTTAAATTTTTATTTAAATAATAGCATCCTGATAAAAATGTTCAATAATAATACTCAGTTTTCACTCACATGGACTCTAATAACATATCTGAACTTTGTTCTAGTCCATATACACACACCTTTTCTCCCCACGGTGCCTCTTTTCTCTGCTAAGCTAGAATCCCACGGGGCTTTGGGGACACATCTGGGCTCTTCTGGGAGAGAAAGGGGATCTTCCCCGCCGCTCCTTTTGTGCCCATTTGCTCTCTGCTTTGCACGCGCACAGAGCCCTCCAGCCCACCTGCTCTGCCCCGTGTCAGCCTGCGAGGTCCGAGGCTGCGTCTGACCGGCACGAGCTCTCCCGGGTGCTGCTGCCGTGGGCATGAGGATTAGCGCACAAGCCTGTGAAGACCCAGCCCCAAGTACTGAGTTTAGATGGACTCGGCCCACTTCTGAAAGTCTTTGAAAATAAACTGCTAGAGAAGCTGATCTTACTACTCAGACTATGAGAATTCACTTAAATTTCACGTAGGAGTTGTTCAGTCTGACAAAACATCTACTTTCAACCTAAGAATTATCTCTTAGGGAATGAATATTTGATAGTTTATCATCCCAATTATTTAAATCCATAGTCCCTTGCTTTCCAAGGTTACATCCCAGTTTGAGTTGGGGTGGGGAATCTCTTAGGATTTGTTATTTGGTGAAACTGAGTCATTCAGTCGTGTCTGACTCTTTGAGACCACATGGACTATACAGTCCGTGGAATTCTCCAGGCCAGAACACTGGAGTGGGTAACCTTTCCCTTTTCCAGGGGATCTTCCCAACCCAGGAATTGAACCAAGGTCTTCTGCATCGCAGGCAGATTCTTTACCAGCTGAGCTACCAGGGAAGCCCTAAACAGCTTCAATGCAATCAGCTTTGTTCTGAAAGTCTTAAAACACTCACTACTATTACGTCTTGAGCGTTCCACACAACTAGGAGTGTCTATCAGTGTCTGCTTTTACTTTCATTGTCCACTCTGTACTACAGAAACACTACTGCCTTTCGGGCCAGAGAAGGCGTGACCAGAGACTTCGACATTAGACAGTTTGCCATCAAATCACTGATGACCACAAGCAAATTACCTAAACTATTCGTCTTAATTTCTCAGCAATAAAACTTTAAAAGTCATGTTTCTTCATCGATTGCCGACAGAAATAGATGAAATAATTTGGTAGAGTCTTTCACAACGTCCTGAGCCCACTAAGGGGTTAATGCTTGCCCCGTTGGTATGTGTGCATAAGTAAGTGCATACACGGACTTCCCTGGCGGCTCAGACGGTAAAGCGTCTGTCTACAATGCAGGAGACCCGGGTTCAATCCCTGGGTCGGGAAGATCCCCTGGAGAAGGAAACGGCAACCCACTCCAGTACTATTGCCTGGAAAGTCCCATGGATGGAAGAGCCTGGTAGGCTACAGTCCATGGGATTGCAAACAGTCGGACACGACTGAGTGACTTCACTCACTTCACTCATGCAAAATATATGAAATCTTTGTGTTACGTTTGGAGGCTTGAGCTCTAGTGAATATAGAATTCTATGAGAACAGTCCCTTAGCATCTCAAGTATATAGAGATCTTTGATATAGGATATTGGAATCTAAATATTAAGATCCAAAATTTTAATTTTTACCAACATTTAGACAATTTAAAGCAGGAAGTGATGGGAATATTTAAAAACAAGGAATCATGACTTGGGATATTAATTTATGTATGTGAGGCACAATTACCGCCCACTTTTGCCCGCCTTGGCTTCCCTCATGGCTCAGAGGGTAAAGAATCAAGAGATAGGATCTCAGTGAAACTAACGAAACTACTACTTAAGGCCGCTCACTTTCTTTGGACCCTTTCTAACACCCTAGAAACAGCCTAGTGTTATGTATCAAGTTGTACAGTTTTGGGGGTCCTAGAGCCTAGCTACGCCTCTGCCCTAGTCTCAAGCCTCCTCTTAGTCTGTGTCTGCGGCTTTTCAAACAGCTCTATATCCTTGAGATGCTAAGTGTATCACATATTAAAGAATCACAGGTCAAGTTCTCACTTCCACCAAATCCTCTCTCTTTGGAGTATATTTATTAAGTTCTACAGAGACTCTGGGAAAGGCCCTCTTTGAGCAAATCTTCAATAAAACATTTTTATTAAGAGTTTAAGAATATACTTCTATTTGGTAATTTTTGTACATCGATGTGCTGGTTTGAATAACACCTACCTGATGACTCATTATGGGAAAAATAGTATTTGCCATAAGAACTTAGAATTCTCAGTGTATTATTAAAATAAAGCAAGCCAAAGGAAAATTGGAAGTTTAACACGACATTTCTGGAATGAGGAGAAGAGATACAATAAATACAAATGACAGCTTTATCTATTTTCACTCATTTTTAATGACAGAAATGGCAGATGGGAAAGGCAAAACAAGGAGACTAGCACAACTACTTATTCTAAATAGAGTTTAGCCAATGAAAAAAGTGTAGGTGTGTTTAAAAGAATATGCATATTATCGTGTGGTCCTAAGGCTGGCTAATGAAACACATCCCAAATTTGGAATATATGGCTCAGGCTCTTTTCTCATTCCAGGCAAGGAAGCCATCTGATAAAATGATGTCAGTTCTATTCTGCATTGTTGAACTTCTGTCCTGGTTTAATCAGTTTGACATGAGTTTCACAAGAAATAAAAGAAGTATATTAATGAGCTTGAGATGAGAGCGCCAGAGTCAAAGCAGAAGTTACTTTATGGTTAAAGAAACTAGTGAAAATGTAAGAAATGAGTGCAGTTTAATGCTGTCATTTTCAAAATAATCATCTGTTGTATCTCATTCCTGAATATTGTGAGTGAAATAATACATTTTTACATGGAATTTAGCTGATAAAAAGGAGCTGCTGACCTTTTCTTGGTCATAAAAATGTCACTGAGATACCAATCACATTTAGCATAATCTTGCCTTATGGTCAAATAAGGAAAATCCTGACTCTCTAATGAAAAAAATGTGGAATAGGTAAATAGTTTAATATAAATTAACTATACAAATACACACACACATATGCAGTTTCCCCTTTGTACAAACTATTATATTGATATAGTCTAAATGTTTTCAATGTCGACTATTTCATCATGTAAATCACTTAGGTTGGTTGATTGATTTTAAACAGGCAAGGAGGACTTTATTCAATACTTTTGCAATGGGGAGAGAGATTGACTATAAATCCACTGAAAGAAAAGGTGGGAGAGTTTTTAAGCGACCAGGTGAATCAGTGGAAATGTATGAGAGGAACTTTTTGGTGGGGTTGTCTAAGGTGTTTAAGCCATCTGTGTTTCCTAATTGACACTTGTGGAAGTTATGTAAGCTCTCACCCTCCCACAGAGACTGGGACATAGGGCGTGTATCTTTCTTGAAGTGAAGTGAAGTGAAAGTCGCTCAGTTGTGTCCGACTCTTTGCGACCCCATGGACTGCACAGTCCATGGAATTGTTCAGGCCAGAATACCGGAGTGGGTAGCTTTTCCCTTCTCTAGGGGATCTTCCCAACCCAGGGATTGAACTCAGGTCTCCCACATTGCAGGCAGATTCTTTATTTCTTGGATGATTACAATTTCAAAGGGATGGCTCCCAGGTCCTTGATGAAGACATTCCTGGGGAGACACTCAGATAACACCTTCAATATAAGGCCATATATAGAGAATCTATTACTTGGTAAACACCTTATATATATATATGCTTTCTTTTAATTCACCTTCCAAACTCTAGGAGTTATTTGAGATTAGCTCATTTTACAAATGAGGAAACTGAACCTTTGAGAGAATAACTGTCAGTGCTAACAGACTGTATGGAACTTGACTCTGAGTCCTAATTTCTTCATTTGTAAAATGGGATAACATCACATATTGCATAAAAAGTTCATTTTTCTTTATGCCATGCTGGTACCCTGTGGATTGCAAACTTCCTCCATACATCGTTAGTCATGTGGGCTCTGAAGCCTTAGCACCTCCTTTTGACTTTCTAGCTTCCTTGCTTCTTAGCCATGTAAACTGGAAGCTATTTAACTGTTTTTAATCTCATTTTTCTTATCTGTAAAACAGAAATAAAACTAATACTCACAGCATATGATTTCTATAAAAAATAAATGAATTAATATTCACTTATTAAATTAATGAATTAGTTAATGACTCTTCTTTAAATCAGAAGCAACTGACACTGTGATAACAGAGCGCTTGTTTTTCTGTCTGACTTATTTCACTAAACATAGTACTTAATCTCTAGGACCACCTACACTGCTGCAAATGGCAGAGCTTCATCCCTTTTTATGGTGAGCAATATTGCATTTTATGTATATATGTATATAATGTTTCATTGTATATGTGCACCATATTTTCTTTATCCATTCATCTGTTGATGGACAGTAAGTTGCTTCCATATCTTGGCAATTGTAAATAATGCTGCTATGAATATTGGGGTTCATGTATCTTTTGGAATTCATGTTTTCATTTTCTTTGGCTATATATCCAACAGTGAAATTGCTTATCTGATCATCTTTTCTTTAATTCTCCAATTGTCTTCTATGCAAACACTTTCTTTCCAGGCAAGTAGAAGAACATTAAATGGATCATATTTTGCTGAGAGTTTAATGCTTCAAAAAGACCTGAATTTTGTTTTAAAAACCTGAAAATTCAGGGAATAAAGCACACGATGCCGGGATGAGGAAAACCTGCATGTATAAATTCAGAACTCGCAGAGCTAACAGTCAACTATCTGTCACAGGCATTGGCACAGGTTGAATTTTCTATGCTCAAGTCCAGCAGTTTAGAACCATAGTGGCTTAGTATTTATAACCAAGATATGGTCCCCAGAATCTCTGGCCTCGACAGGCTCATAGCACTCCTAAGTCAAAATGTGTATTTTCACAAGATCCTGAGGTGATTCAAATGCACAAAAACCAAACTCATAGAAACAGAATATATTGGAGATTGCCAGAGGCCGGGGTTCTTGGTGGGGCTGAAGGTGGTCAAAGGTATAAACTTCCAATTATAAAGTAAGTAATCTTACCCTAATGATATTATGTACTGCATTGTTACTATAGTTAATGACACTATATTGTATACTTGAAGCTTGCTAGAAGAGTATATGCTAAAATTTCTCATCACGAGAAAAAAATTGCAACATTATGAGCTGAATGACGTAAAGTAATTGTGGTAATCATTTTATAATGTATTCAAATATCACATAATCACGTAGAAGAGGCTTGCTCACTGCAGGAGAAGCTATGACAAACCTAGACAGCCTGTTAAAAAGCAGAGACATCACTTTGCCGACAAAGGTCTGTATAGTCAAAGCTACGATTTTTCCAGTAATCATCTATGGATGTGAGAAGTGGACCAAAAAGAAGGCTTAGCACTGAAGAATTGATGCTTTCAAACTGTGGTACTAGAGAAGATTCTTGAGAGTCTTTTGGACAGCAAGGAGATGAAACCACTCGATCCTAAAGGAAGTCAACCCTGAATACTGATTCGAAGGACTGATACTGAAGCTAAAGCTCCAATACTTAGATCACCTGATGCGAAGAGCCAACTCATAGGAAAAGATGCTGGAAAACCTGATGATGGAAAAGACTAAAAGCAGGAGGAGAAGGGGGGGACAGAGGATGAGATGGTTAGATGCCATCACTGACTCAATGGACTTGAGTTTGAGCAAACTGCAGGAGGTAGCGAAGGACAAGGAAGCCAGGCGTGCTGCAGTCCATGGGGTTGCAAAGAGTCAGACACAACTTTGCAGCTGAACAAAAACAGCAACTGCAAACTAATATAATGTTATGTGTCAGTTATTTCTCAATAAAGCTGAGAAAGAAGGTAAGTTTTGAGAACCAGGGGGATTGGGAGTCAGATTGGCTGGGGTTTAAATCCTAGTCCCACTTCTTACCACCTAGGTGGCCTTATACACCTTAACATTTCTAAATTATAGTTTCGTATCCTTTATCTTTTGTTCTCAAGAGAGTATATGCATTATGCTTTAAAGTTAATGGATTTAAAACCCTTTGAAAATGGCTGTGATGGCTTTCAAAAGCACACACAGGTGAATATGTACGGGCATTGACAATGATCAAGTCTGCTGGAAAGACTAAATAAGATAACATGCATAAAACTACTAACACATAATGTATGTTGGTTTACAGCATGTGCACAATACATGATAGTTAAATGTCTCTTATTTGCTAAATCAATTAAAAATTAACTATCAATTTAACTAATTTAGAGTTGAACAGGGTTAGCAGAGAATGAGTGGGCAGTACTTACTATTGCAGTTGTTGAACTGCAGTAAGCTGCTGGAAGAACTGCCATATATGACATATACAATTATTTTTTTAACTAAATTTTCCCAATGATGCCTCCAACTGCTTTTCTGGAGAAATTTTGTCAGATATATACATGCTATTTTATTCCTTGAACATAATAAATGGAGAAGATTAAGGGATTCAGTTCAAATCGGAAATCAAAGTTGCTTCTGGTTGAAACATTTGTTCTGGCTTTATCCTATGAAGAAGGGAGAGCAGAGCGAGGTGGACTGAAGTGCTTTCTTGCGTTTTCCAGTGCAGCTGTCCTGGATCATGAGTGCCAGCAGAGACCTTCTTACCAAAGACAGGCCATTGGACACCAGTGAAAGGCTTGTGGATGTCTCCATCTTCGCATTAGAGTCTGTTATACAACGGAGCCTGAAAGCTCGCTGCATTAACAAAACACAGTCTGATTCAACTGAAAATATTTGCTGAGCACCTGTGGTTCCTGTCTGCCAAGTTCTGGGGAAAGAAAGATGAATGAGACCAGGCACTCTACCATGAGGAACTCATAATCTGATGTTTTACAGGAGGCAGACTTTTTTGAGTCTGTGGATAAAAATGTCTAGCTCCTAATAAAACTGCTATTTCAAAATGTATGACTACTAAAAGTCCAACAAAGCCTTGCTCTTCCTATACAGAATCGTCCATGTTGCTCCCAGAAAGGACCCTGTTCAAAAATGATTCAGAAACAGTCATTAGACTATTTCTTCAACTTGGATTGCTCATCACGGCCATAATACTTTGTCTAAGGACAGCACTTCTCCTTATAGGCTTGACTCCTGCACTTCACCCATTTCCTCCAAGATTTTCCAAGCACTTCCACTGCCTGGATAGCTGTTTCCTTCCTTTAACCTCTTCTTTTTGGGGGAAGCTTTTCAGCATCCTTCAAAATTAAGCTCAAATTTTACTTTCTTTAAAAGCCTCTATGCTCTCCTTCATTTCCTTTGGCAAACTTGGGCTCCTGTTTGTTTCTGGTCCTATTCCATTTCGTACGTCTCCGTTTCCAGGGTACTTTGACAGTGCCCTGTGATTATTTCATCTCTAGAGTCTCCTTCTCTCTGGAACATGTGCATCACCCAGCTTCGCACATCCAGTGACTGGCAATGCTGCCGGCACACAGCTGATTCTCCGTAAGCTTGCTGGATGGATGGCCAGAGGTTAACTGCACAGGGTATTTCCCTGATACAGACCAACACACTGTAACCCCTGAACACAAAGTGGGTGAATTTATGTAAGTGAGAAAGTTACTGATCTCAGCACAAAGGAAGTTTGAATGTTTTATTTCGGTATGACCACTGATTTTTAAACATGTTTAATTAATGAAATTTTATTATTTGATGAAGTCTACCTTGGCTCAATGGCATACTTTGTACATTTTAAAGGCTCTCGGATAAGTCTTCAATGTCACACATCACAGCAGAGGGAACAGAGGAAATGATTTCTTCACTTTCCTTCTAAAGCATATTGAGCTTCTGACAAACAGCAAACTCAAAGAGTAACAATAGTTTTTGATATGTAAGAATTTCCAGAGGGAACCATTGATCACAGTCCAACAAGCAGTCATTTAACCGGGTACCCTAAATACAATATTCTTTTTAGAAGATCAATTAGATTTCAGGTTTAAAATCAACCAGATACACACCTGGTGTGTAAAATGGGTTATCAATCTGAAAAAAAAGAAACCTTACACTTTTTAAGAACTCTAAAGGTGACTATAAAGTAATGAAATCAACCTTATTGAATGGCCTGTGAACCAATTCTGAACTAGTTTTGAAGATAAATACATAACAGTGTCTTTTTTAAAAATGTGGCTAACTTTGTTGTGAAGATGCTCATTTATATTCATATTTTGTGTCATATTTATTTATTAAGTTGTTTATGTAGCTCATGATTCATCCAACAAATACTTCACAAGTGCTCAGCGTATACCAACCAAGATCTAGTTACTGGGATTACAGCAGTAAACAAAATAAAGTCTGTGTACTCAGGGTCCAAGCCATCTAGTGCACA
This sequence comes from Cervus canadensis, assembly GCF_019320065.1. Taxonomy (NCBI): domain Eukaryota; kingdom Metazoa; phylum Chordata; class Mammalia; order Artiodactyla; family Cervidae; genus Cervus; species Cervus canadensis. The sequence continues at coordinate 936,253 of NC_057404.1, forward strand.
GAGACAAAGATCAGAATATGAACAAGGATATGTTGAAAAATGGTTGTAATTGCTCATACAGAAAAAAATCAAGACAAAGGGAGACAGCTTGATGAGAGGACCTCTGTGATCAGATGAAACTAGGGTATCTGGACGAAGGCACCAGCTTTGTGGACTTCTGAAGAAAGAGCCTTCAAGGCAGAAGGAATCCTAAGCGCCAGGGTGCTAGTCAGGAGTCAGCTTGATGTACATAAGCAAAGACCTTTGTGACTGGACTAAAGTGATTGAAGGGAAGGGCCAGGAAACGAGGACCTGTGGCGTCTGATTATGTGGTGCCTCATTTCAGATTCTTTTCTGGGTGAGGTGAGTCATCGGCGGGTTTTCAGTAGAGGAATGACATGACCTGATTTCTGTTTCAAGCATCACCATGGCTGCCGTGCATTAATAGACGATGGAGGGGGCTGAGATCCGCAAGGAGGACCCCCCACTGGGGACGGTCCGTAACCGCCATGCTGCCTTGTGCACACACCTGTGTGTGTGAAAATGCGTGAACATTTATTGTCACGGAGGGCCAAGCTTATTTCTTAGGCCAGCTTCTCGGAGGTGTCCATGGCCCTAAAGGAGTGCAGCTGTAGGGTGGAGCCCTGTTCCGGTGAGAAATGATGGCGGTTCCAACCAGAGCGGAATAGCAAGAGACGTGACAACATGCAGACGGATTCATTCAGGACATCCCTAATTTATAGCCATCCTTAATGTGCATACGCAGTGGGTCCCACTAAAAACAAGCATTTATAGCCTAGTGTGGATTTAGATGGGCTTCCCTGGTGGCTCAGATGGCAAAGAGTCCGCCTGTGATGCAGGACACCCGGGTTATGAATTTAGTTAGTTTGATTTCTTAATAACTTGGTTTTTTTTGCTTGTTTGTTTCTTAAAGGTGTTCTTTTCTTAATTTTTAATTAAAAAAAAAATAATGTTTTGGCCACACCGTGAGCCATGTGGGATCTTAGTTCCCCAACCAGAGATTGAACTCAAGCCCCCAGCAGTGGAAGCTTAGTCTTAACCACTAGACCGCCAGGGAAGTCCAATTTCTTAATAAGTTGGAGTGACTTGATGTGAAAGTTGGACTTGGGTCCATCTTCACCCCTGGCAACCTGTGTTGACATAAACTTTCTTATCTATAAGCCAGGTTGTTATGAGGAACACGTGTGACCACAGATAAGAGTGCCCTGTAGACTGGAGAAGCTGTTTGGTATAGAGGTTGAATGCAGTGCTGAAAGGACTGGAATCTCACAGTTCCTACGTCTTCGCAGCAGCGCTTCCAACATTCACTACGTGTGCAGATTTCGGGGCTTCTAAGGGGGCTCCTGCAGTAAAGAACCTGCCTGCCAGCGCAGGGGACACGAGACACCGGTTCAGTCCCTGGGTCGGGAGGATTCCCTGGAGGAGAGCTTGGCAACCCACTCTAGTGTTCTTGCCTGTATAATCCCATGGACGGTCGACCCTGGTGGGACACGAGGCTCCATGAAGTTGCAAAGAGTTGGAAATGATTGAAGCAACTTAGCACACATGTACAACCTTTGAAATCTGTTTAATAATCCTCTAACCTTTACTTCCTTGTTTATTTTTTTATTAAGTTATAGTTGATTTGTAATGTATTAATTTCTACTATACAGGAAAGTAATTCAGTTATATACATATATACATTCTTATTTTATTTTTCATTGCAGTTTATAAGAGGACAGTGAAAATAATTCTCTGTGCTATACAGTCAGACCTTGCTATTTACCAATTCCATATGTAATACTTTACATCTACTATCTCCAACCGTCCATCCTTCTGCCAGCTGCTTCGCCTTTGGAAGCCACAAGCCTGTTCTCTATGCGTGAGTCTGCTTCTGTTTCATAGATGTGTTCTATTTCCTCATTTAAAGTAAGGATATTAGTTCACCTCAGAGGGATTTTGTGAAATTGCAATAAATGTTTTTTTTAATAGTGTCTGGCATATGGCAAGCATTTTATAAATTCTAATATTTTATCAGTTGTTAGCTACTATGCTTTCACAGTTTGGATAAAGCATCTCTAAGAGCTAATCAACAACCATGTCAAAAGTGTCTCTCTTATGAGGGGACTTGCTATAAGTAATATAAAAGAGTTAATATTGTCTTCTTTAGTTAAAATGTTAAGTAGGATGTTACTTTTAAGCTACTTTTCCATGATAGTTGATTTTCTGAGCTCCATGGTTATTGCCTGTGTATAACTGTCACTTTGGGGAAAATGGGGTTCTTTAAAGATCCATAAAAGTAACTTGATTAGAAATATGCATAATTTCATGAGACCTCCAAAATATCTGCGACCATTTTCATTGATGTTTCTTGTTATTAGACCTGAGACCCCCAGAATTGTTAGGAATTTTTTTCAAGTACACTTGAGGTCACTAGAAAGTTTTCAGACAGATTTCCTGCATCAAATAACCTTTCTAATTTTAGCCAAATTGAAAATTACAAAGAGGGACCTTTCTATAATTTGGGGTCCATGTTCCAATGGTTAGTAAGCAAACTGGTGTGCTTCCTGACAGATCACTGAACCGTCATCTAAGCATAGTGATTACAAGGGAGAGGTCAGAACTGACTTCCCAGATTTACTTTAGTGATGTATGTTTTGAAACACTCTCCCACCAGTTAGTTATTTGATTTTGTAAAACTGAAGGTACATGCAGGAACTGTTGGTCAAAAATTCTACTGTTGGAATAGAATTTAATGCTGTTATTGAGAGGATAACAGGCAGGAAGGCTAGGGATCTCCAAATGGAGGACGCAGGCTGCAAGTGTCAGATTTTTTTAATCTCTCTCTTAAGCAGCAGGAGGAAACAAACTATAAGTGTCAGATCTTTTTCCCCTTCTCTATACAGAATTAAAAGATTTCTCTTAAAAGTCTGTGTTGCCATGATGACACCTGGTTCCACCTGAACTTGAGTTTTCTCAAACCTTGAGCTAACCAATGCATTTTTCTTTTGGAAATATTTTTCTTAAGCTATGTTAATGAACTATGTATTTACCCTAGACTCTGTCTTCAAGTCAGTTCCACTTAAGACTCAGAACCGACTTGATGAACCAGTACATTTCACTCATACAATTGTTCTCCTAATCTATGTTAATGAAACCATATATTTGCTTGGAAACCTGCCTTTCTTCAAGATTCATGTCAATCATTTTATGGCCCGGGATGACTTACCTTGCGCCAATGTTATCTCAAAATGCATGTTGAGGGTGAGGGGTCTGGTGCCACTCTGAGTTTTGAGACACTTCCTTTCTCTAATTAGCAGCCTGCTAGTAGCTACACAACATCCAGCTAAAGATTAGCATGGGGGCACTCTTTCTGCTCCCTTTCTGATGTCTGTGTCAGAAGCTTTCTCCCGTTTATACTTTAATAAAACTCTATTACACAAAAGCTCCGAGTGATCAAGCCTCATCACTGGCCCCAGATTGAATTCCTCTGCTCCAGAGGCCAAGAATCCCAGCATCTTTCATGGCTCAGCAACAACCTTTTATAATGACATTTTGAGAGATATGCTCAGCTTTGGTGCAATATTAGGGATTCATGCAGTACTTGAAAGACATTCAGTTAAATACTTTGGGGACCTTCTGTAAAAAGCTTTCTGTAAGCCAGTCATGACCAGTTGATGCTTCCCCTTGGTTAAGTACAGCATAGGCATGCATGATACTCCTTTCTGAGATGTCTGAACAGAAGGACCATGTTCCAAAGAGATCAGCAAGCTGCTGCTGTCAGCTCTCGGGAATGCTGCTGTGCCATTTTAAGAGCTGGGATTTGCAGGCCAGTTTTTGATCACTGTTTTCATCCCTTGATGTTTTTTTAAAAGGGGGGTTGATAACTACCACTCAAGGAACTCTTACTAGTTGCCGGATGTTGTACATATGATTGTTGTTGTTGTTCAGTTACTAAGCCATCCAGCTCTCTGCAACCTCATGGACTGGAGCAAGCCAGGCTTCCCTGTCATTCACCGTCTCCTGAAGTTTGTTCAAACTCATGTCCATTAAATTGATGACGCCATCCAACCATCTCATGCTCTGTCGTCCCCTTTTCCTCCTGCCTTCAATCTTTCCCAGCATCAGGGTCTTTTCCAATGAGTTGGCTCTTCACATCAGGTAACCAAAGTATTGGAGCTTCACATCAGTCCTTCCAATGTATATTCAGTGTTAATTTCCTTTGGGATTGACTGGTTTTATCTCCTTGCTATCCAAGGGACTCTCAAGAGTCTTCTCCATCACCACAGTTGGAAAGCATCAATTCTTCAATGCTCAGCCTTCTTTATATCTATCTCTCACATCCATATATGGCTACTAGAAAAATCATAGCTTTGACTATACAGACCTTTGTCGACAAAGTGATATCTCTGCTTTTTAGTATGCTGTCTAGGTTTGTCATAGCTTTTCTTCCAAGGAACATGATACATGACATAAGATCTTGTGATCTGATGTTATTAGCATCATCAGATGAGAATACTGAAGTGCTGGGAGAATGAATACAGGTATTTCCCACTTTTTCAAGGTTCATTTTATGCCACTTCATGAAAGATCTACATCAACTCCTATTTTCACTAACCAAAAGAAATTTGAAGATGATTTTTGCTTTTACAAAAAAAGGTAAAAAGGTAAAACAGCATTCAGCAAAGGTTTTGCAGCAGCCTATAAAGGCAGCCACATCTAAGCAGAGAGAGTAGTAACACCAAGCCCCTTCCCTGGGAACTACACTCAGCATCTCAGCATCAGGCTGCCATCACTTTTAATTGTGTGTGTGAACATCTGTGCTTTATCTTGATTGATTTTGTGCATCCATTAGCAAGATGTGTCCTAAGGTAATTGCTTCCTGGCTTATGAGAGATTTCATAGGAACATTTTACTTTCAGAAAGCAGGAAAGTTTCTGTGCTCAGAAGTTTCACAGGTAATAAGAATTAAAACTTGAACATAGCTTTATGTGATTCTATCATGGTGCTTAGTAATACACTACACTGTCTCTTACACCAAGAAGAGTGAACAGTGGGTGATTCTATTTATATATCCATATATTATTAGGAAGCTTTAATGTTTCACTTTATTTTATTTATTTATTTTTTTGGAATGTAAATCTTATTTATTTTTTCAGTGGGTTTTGTCATACATTGACATGAATCAGCAATAGATTTACACATATTCCCCATCCCAATCCCCCCTCCCACCTCCCTCTCCACCCGATTCCTCTGGGTCTTCCCAGTGCACCAGGCCCGAGCACTTGTCTCATGCATCCCACCTGGGCTGGTGACCTGTTTCACCATAGATAATATACATGCTGTTCTTTCACAACATCCCACCCTCACCTTCTCCCACAGAGTTCAAAAGTCTGTTCTGTATTCTGTGTCTCTTTTTCTGTTTTGCATATAGGGTTATCGTTACCATCTTTCTAAATTCCATATATATGTGTTAGTATGCTGTAATGTTCTTTATCTTTCTGGCTTACTTCACTCTGTATAAGGGGCTCCAGTTTCATCCATCTCATTAGAACTGATTCAAATGAATTCTTTTTAACGGCTGAGTAATATTCCATGGTGTATATGTACCACAGCTTCCTTATCCATTCATCTGCTGATGGGCATCTAGGTTGCTTCCATGTCCTGGCTATTATAAACAGTGCTGCGATGAACATTGGGGTGCACGTGTCTCTTTCAGATCTGGTTTCCTCAGTGTGTATGCCCAGAAGTGGGATTGCTGGGTCATATGGCAGTTCTATTTCCAGTTTTTTAAGGAATCTCCACACTGTTTTCTCCATAGTGGCTGTACTAGTTTGCATTCCCACCAACAGTGTAAGAGGGTTCCCTTTTCTCCACACCCTCTCCAGCATTTATTGCTTGTAGACTTTTGGATAGCAGCCATCCTGACTGGCGTGTAATGGTACCTCATTGTGGTTTTGATTTGCATTTCTCTGATAATGAGTGATGTTGAGCATCTTTTCATGTGTTTGTTAGCCATCTGTACCATACACAAAAATAAACTCAAAATGGATTAAAGATCTAAACGTAAGACCAGAAACTATAAAACTCCTAGAGGAGAACATAGGCAAAACACTCTCCGACATAAATCACAGCAAGATCCTCTATGACCCACCTCCCAGAATATTGGAAATAAAAGCAAAACTAAACAAATGGGATCTAATGAAACTTAAAAGCTTTTGCACAACAAAGGAAACTATAAGTAAGGTGAAAAGACAGCCGTCAGATTGGGAGAAAATAATAGCAAATGAAGAAACAGACAAAGGATTAATCTCAAAAATATACAAGCAACTCCTGCAGCTCAATTCCAGAAAAATAAATGACCCAATCAAAAAATGGGCCAAAGAACTAAACAGACATTTCTCCAAAGAAGACATACAGATGGCTAATGTTTCACTTTAGATTTGAGACTGAAATTGAATTCATTCCTTTATATGACTGATCTCACGAAAGTCATGACCTTTTACTCCACAGTGGAATGGAGGTATAAACATTTTCCAAGAAGCAGTATTCTTACTTCCTTCTAGGACTTTACTTAGGAAGGAACAGGGTTAAGATAAGGAAGATAACCCTTTTCTTCCTGCAAGAGCTGGAGGAGCTCTCTGCAGTGTGAATGATTTTGTGAGGAAGTGTGCCCAGTGGAGAAATAGAAGGATCTTGTTAACTTTTATGTTCTAAGGACTGGTCTTCACTAGAGATGCACAGAGATAAGCATTAAGAAAATGACTCTTTCGCAAAAGAAAATGAAAAGAACATTGTGAACATAAACAGAACATTCTTCTAGACACCATGTAAATAAACCAAATTAAAAATGAATCTAATGCTTAGAGGAATGAAAGCAGGTCTGTTTGTCTGCCCTGTAACTTAAGCTATGGCTCAGGAAGAAGTAAAAAGTGAAAAACATAACCACGGTGCAGGGAAGTAACTATACTGTGGTAACAGGATGGATCTTCAAGTCCTCACATGCTCTCCAACTACACTGCCTAAGAGAGGTGATCTTTAAAACCCCTGCATGTCTGGGATTCTCCAGTCTTATGTTTCCTTCTACATCATGGACCATTGAGGCCACCAAACTTTATATCATTGTAATGGTTAAGGCAGACACCTGGGAGCCATGGTTATACCAAGCTGTATCCTTAAGGTTTGCTGAGCAAGGAGCCAAGCCAAGCCAAGGCAACCTCAGCTGAGTACAGCTTATCTTCTATCTGACCCTTTGAACTGGGACTGGCTTCTGGAGGCTGGTCTAGTTCACAGAAGTACAACCAAAGTTGTTAAAAGGAACCAAACTAAGTCAGAGGAAGGACTGAGCGCAGCAGGGCTTGACAAGGCTTTTCTGTAGGGCTAAAAGCTGTTCTACCACTACTGCGCATGACTCACAGTGAGGTGGAAGCAAGGTGAGGTGGAACATCAAAGTTCTTATTGTTTTGGGGGAAAATCCAATTATTCCTCTGTCCATCCAAACATTCATTCATCCATGTAACCATCCATTTATTCATTTAAAAAACAATATTATATATTTTAATATACCAATTCTTAAGGAGATAGACTGTGTATAGATGTGTATAAATAGAGTCTCTGCTCTCAGTAACCTGGATAATCTAGTTGGAGACGTAACATATTATGAGATGACTAATGAGTAAAAGGATTCCTGTTTTGGTAGAGTGGGGGAGTTATAGAAAAAGTGGATGATAAATAGTCGTTTCCTCCAAAGTTGGTTTGGTGTCTAGGAATGGAAACAAAGGAAGTAGATTATTAGAGTAACCAAGGTTGGCCATGAGCCTTCTGGATAGGGTAGAAGGTTTAGTGGAGAATCATGGCATCTTGACTGAATAAGAGTCTGATGTGAGTAATCAGGAAGGGACCAAGACCTAGAGTAACTATTAAGGCAGGACTTCCAATTGAGGACTTGTAGAAAACTGGGTGGAGAGATTAAAGTAACAAGGGATGTAGATCAATTATAGACTTTCTGGTATGCTTTTGATATGAGTTGAGGTGGAGGTCAACAAACTTAGAAGTTAAGTGGTCCATAGTATTACCTATTTGGATGTAGAACCCATTGGATTGAAGGTAGAATAGAATGAAAAGTCATAATTGTGAATTATGTGAGTTGTGTTGAAAAGTACCCATAACTTCATGGGGATGTAAGTAAATGCCGGTAAGGACTGAAAAAAGATGGTATAGACAGATATAGAAAGAGAGGAGCCATCCAATCATTTAGAAGCAGCATTTGGGGGAAAGGAAAATATTTACATGGCCCTCCATTTCCAGAGTTTAGGAGAATGAGGACAGGTGGGGGTTCCATGGAAGAAATGAATGGAAGAAGAATTTGCCTCTTCTCCCTGCTTTTAGAGGAGAAGCAGATCGTGCCTGGTCCAGAGGGAAAGGTGATTACTTTCTGGATGTAGCCACTCCCCTCTATTAAGTCTGGGATGAAGCTTCTACATGCCTCTCCTTCCGTGAGGTCATTCAAACCCAGGATGCTTAAAGGAGCACTCCTCCTTGGAAGATGAGCCAACAATCAAACTTAACTAAAAACCAGAGGAAAACAAATACTATGTGTAAATAGTGTAAACAGATTCCACTTGAGGGAGCAGTAACCATAACCACAATCATAAACACAGTGGTTGTTCTTCAGTCACTAAGTTGTGTCCGACTCTTTGCAAGCCCGTAATAAACACAATAGCGGCTAGCTGTGAGCACTAATCATGCAGCAAGCACTGTCCTGTGTATATAAAGGTGTGTGCATGTGTGTGTCCCTGTCCTACCAACACTGTGAGACAGATACTGTTACTTTAATTCTCTTATAGATGAGGAAACTGAGAGAACTACTTAAGAGGGGAAAGACTCTGAACTGCGGAGCCAAGATTAGAACGCAGCAGCCAAGCCCTGGGTTCACACATTTAGCCACTGTGTTCTACTGCAATCTGAAAGGCCTTCAGTTTATATAAGTAGTATATATATATATATATATATATATATATATATATATATACAATTATCACCGTAAATAGGTAAAAGAGAAAAAGCATAGATGGAATAATAAAATTATTTAGATTATTATGGAAAAGAATCATTAGAAAAACTGGAAATTAAAAATATGTTGTTTTTGAAATGAAGGTTCCAATAATGAGCCAAAGAGCCCTGAACACAACTGAGGCCTGAACTGTTGAATTAAAAAATTGAGTTGAGGAAATGCTCTAGAATTCAGTATAAAAATAGAAGCACAGAAATAATACAAATATTAAGAAACATAAATAGAATAAATTCAGAAACTCCATCATAAGCCTGATAAAAGCTATAGAAGGAGAGAATGAAGAGAGTAGTGGTAAACTAATATTTTGAGATAAAATAACTGAAAACTTACTAGAATTAATAAAATATTCAACACAAAATATCTTAGAATGTGAGTATGCTTAAAAAGAAATAAATTATCACCAAAAAACCCCAACACCAAGGCACATTATAGTCAAAGCAGTGTAGAATCAATGACAGAGAGAAATTCTAAAGTATAATAGAAAGAACGAGGTTTTCTTTTAAAATAATTAGTAATACAATTTAAGAGACAGAGGAAAAGAACTTCCAAAGTGCCAAGTAAAATTATCTTTAAAAGTAAAATTCTATACCCAAAGGAACCAGATGAAATAAAGACATTCCCTGATGTATAAACCAGACTCTTGTTGCTTATATTCCAATAAGAAGAAAAATAAGATGAAAAGGAAGTTGCAGATTTAAAGACGCAAGAGTGAGCACAGCGTAAGTTAGTAATAACATAACCAATGTGTGCGGCGGCCTTAGGACAGTTACCACGCTGACGTCTCACTCAGAGATGCTTACAAAGTGAACACGAGGAAACCGTGATTTTCACAAACTTTCCTGAAATCAAAACAGACTTGACTGTCAGAGTATTGACGGTTTGACATACAGTGTATAAACTGCCTTTTTTTTTTTTTTTTTAACACTTTACATTTAGTTTTGGATGATTTAATTCAGAATTCTGAGCTAAAAGAATAAGCTGAAGAATCAGCAGTGCCCAAATACATGACTAGCAGCGTTTGGAGTGACTGATCACAGACAAAGTCTAGAAGCTGGCTAATGGCCTTCGATGAAATGAACTTTGATAAGGTTAATAATGTGTGAGGTCTTAACAATCCCTGATGAAAATACTGGTCAATAGCTTAATAACTAAACTAGAAAGAGAGCAGATGATATCTATGATAAATTATTCTTCTGTAGTCTTTCAGACGTATACTAGCTGATAGCCAGGTAATGACACTTTCACAGACAATGCGGTAAACCTCCAATGCAAGCAGCAAGCAGATGCTGCTCTGGTAAAGTTTGTGGGCTTTGTAGTAAAGTGTCCTTGAGTAAGTTATATAACTTCTTTGCACTCTACTTTCCTTATTTGTTGTAAGAGAAAGCATAATATTGCCTACTGGAACTGGTGCAAATATTAACGAAATTATAATTGTGCTTTGAAATTAATATCACTTAGTAAAAGTAGTTGTTACTATTGTAATAGTCATTACTTCCCATTCAAAACTATAGAGAACTTAATAAGATATTTAGAAAGATATCATAAAACTCAAATGAAATCTCTGAAAGATAAACCCATTTAAATGTAAACTTCCAAATGCTAAGTTGATTCAAAGAGAATTTAAAAGACAGCCAAATAACTGTTTGGAGGTTTGCCTTCTCTAGAATAGAAAGAGTATGAAAATAATGAGGCAAATGGCTACTTTTTGGAGGATATTTGTTATTATTTTTGCCTTGTGGTGTGAATACCTTATGATATTCTTGTCATTTTTTAACATTAATATTATTTTATCAGAAGTATTTTTCTCCATTTGAACACATAACATCTTGATGTGTTGCTTCAGTTTTAACACGATGCTTACTATATCCAAAAAATAATTTTTCCAGGCAAGTAAGTCAACGAGAAAGCAGAGTATCCACAGTAGAAATTTACCTGGGAAGAGTGTTTGCTGGACGACATCTTTTCTGCTAGGTCAGCCGCTCTGGGACCACAGCACACCTGTATAACAGTGCCCTCCTCGATCAGGGAGTCTCTTCTTTGCATAAAATTTAAGCAGAACAAACGGCTGTGACTTAACCCCTGTGCTTCTGTCTGTTGTTGTGTGTGTCTGTGAACGGAGAGCCTTTCAAAATGTGTCAGCCGTTTTTTGTCAGCACCTGACTCTCAAGAAAAGAATAATATAAAAGTCCCTGCCCTCTACTGCATGGGTGGGAGCAGAGTGTCTATTCAGAGCATCAGAGATGTTAATGCCAGTCTTGGGATTTCGATGCATTTTCCTTGTGGGGAAGAGATGACTTAACCATGAGGAGCGTCACTCCTATTCTGCTGGGTGATGGATGAAGAGGCACCCTAGAAACAAGATGCCTCACTCTTTTTTCCTCTCCATTTTAATGATCTTGAAACTTTTGTTATGACAGCACTTAGTACAGTGATTTCTCAATAGTATTTGGAGAGTGAAATATTAAATGAATGCATAGGTTAACTGACTAGCTAATGGATAAACCATATCTCATTTCCACTGAACAATCTTAGGATGGAAATAATAAACCAGCTAATGATAATGACAATATTTATTTGTTGAATTTTTACTAACGTTCCAGGCTATATACTGTTTTATATGTATTTTCACCTTTAATTCTCTGGAAAGCCCTATGAAGTAGCTGCTATTTTCACTTTCCACATTTCACAGCAGAAAGCTGAGATTCATAAAGTTTGAGAATATTGCCAAAAGCTGATCACCTAGCTTGCAGCAGGGCCAGGTTAAACCTTTCCATGTCTTCTGCTGAGGGTTTGCTTGTAATTACTGCTGAAAGCTGCCCTCCCAGTTCTTGAAAGTAGGCACATGGCAATAAGCAGGGGCATGGTCCCCCCAGAGGCCCAGATAACTTAACTAGAATTACCTTCGACTTCATGTGCCACACCGGCTGTGGTATTCTATTGTAATTCCAGAGGAAGCCACATTACTACCACCGGTACCTATGATTTTGTTCCTGAAGCGCTGCTAGAACAATGAGGAGCTTTAACCCTGCTTTAACATTTCAAATAAAAAGAAAATACAGAATATACAACAGGGAGGGAACATGTTTTGCTGTGTTCCAGTTGTTCATCAGTGGCTCTGGCTTATAGAGGAGGATTACGATCTCCTTAAATTCCAAACATGAAATTGAATTCATGATCTTCCCTTAGTGGATGGATCCCAAAGTCCTAACAGATGCACCATGATTCAGAGTCTAGGTTTATTTGATCCCAATGTCAACTTTTGATTCCCTTAATAGAGCTAGGGAAAGGGAAGACAACCAGGGGACTGGGTCAGTGCCCAGACTTGGGAGCATTTAGGTACCTCTTCTTGCAGCTCCTAAAGGTCAAAACCCTTTCAGACCCTGGGGCATTCCAGAGGTGACTCTGTTAGCACCACACCTACTTGACTGAGCGTGACTGTCTATTTTCTTTAAGGCATCTCATATAGGCTAATTATTTTTGCTATTGTCTCCTCCTCAGACACTGAAAACAAGTGAAACATCCATTTAAGGGAAGGCAAACAGCAAGAGTATGGTCTATGTTCTCACAGTCATGAAGTCGTAGTAATACTTTAAATTTCTTGACAATAAAGTTGGAGATAAAAACTGAACATGAAAGTGGAGCGTGGAACAAAGCAACTCATTACACTACATTTTCCCTGTATTAAATCATAAGTGTTATATACTTTCAACCATAGTGCCTAATTTTCTTAAGCTTCTTAGCAGAAACCAAATCTCTTGGCATCTCATTTGGCATGTGTATCTCTAGATGAAAGACACAAAGGAGGCTGATCTTCAAAGATTATCTTTTTCTAAAAATGGCATCCCTCATTGCCTTTTTATATGGGATGAATAAAAGTGACTCTGTATTTTCAGCACATACAGTATCCTTGGTACAGAATTATCCTGTGACACAAAGGAGGAAAGTACATAATACTTGAAAATAATGAGCAATAACAGTTTCCTGCACGAAGATAATGGCTTCATTCTTTTCTGGCTCCACTAATCCAATGACTCAAAAAACCCAGAGCATAGAAAAGAATGAAATGCCTCTTCATTGTCCAGTTTGAACAAACCTAGATTCTAAAGGGCCAGGACCAGATATCGCTAAAGTTAATCCAAATGATTCTGTTAGGGCCATGAAAGAGTTTTCCCTTTAATCACAAAAGCAGCAGCACCTCCCAAGGAAATGGGACAAGACTTTAAAGAGACAGGTTCTTAGCCCATGGAGCAGTCCCTAAGGATAGGAATGGGCTGCCCAGCTGGCGCTAGTGGTAGAGAACCTGCACAGAAATAGGTGCCATTTACTGAGTGCTTTGGGCTCCCTCGTGGCTCAGCTGGTAAAGAATCCACCTGCAATGCAGAAGACCCCGGTTTGATTCCTGGGTTGGGAAGATCTCCTGCAGAAGAGATAGACTACCTACTCCAGTATTCTTGGACTTCCCTGGTGGGTCAGATGCAATGCAGGAGACCTGGGTTTGACCCCTGGGTTGGGAAGATGCCCTGGAGAAGGGAACAGCTATCTTCTCCAGTATTCTGACCTGGAGAATTCCATCGACAGAGGAGCCTGGCAGGCTAGAGTCCATGGGTTGCAAAGAGTCAGACATGACTCAGCCACTTTCACTTTCAGTTTCATTGAGTGCTTACTAAATGACAAGCCCTTTGTTATGCATTTTATTTATTTTTTCCCCATTTATTTTTATTAGTTGGAGGCTAATTAATTTACAATATTGTAGTGGTATTTGCCATACATTGACATGAACCAGCCATGGATTTACATGTATTCCCCATCCCGATCCCCCCTCCCATGCATTTTAAAAGCATTTCTCATTTAATCATATCAGCAATCATGCCCCATTAGAAATATTATAATTCAGTTGGATAAACTGTGGCATAGCCAGGTTGATTGACATGTCCAAGGCCAACTAGTGAGGAGAAGTACGTGATTCTATCCAAGGATGGCATGTCTCCAGCGCCCACGCTTTTAATCTCTGTGAATAATGTTTCCCTTAGTTCTATAGCAATGTGGAGTTATAACACACCTAGGAATCCACTCAATCAATCTCACACGCAGGGTGGAACCCCATTTGTAGTATCTTTGACATGTATTTATACTCTATTTTAGCTCTGTATTTTAGCTCTGTCTAAACATTTTTAGTAATGGAGATGCTGGTATGAGAGAAAGGAAAGAGAAAAAACAAAACACACACACACACACAAAACACTGTTTGTATCACCCTACATATTCATTCTCACAAAAATCTGAAAGACCTACCACCACAGACATTTTATAAATGAGGAAGCTGAGAGATTCAAAGAGGTTGGGTAAGTGGTCCTAAGGCATGTGATCAGTAAATGGTGAGGCTTGTTCTTCTGATTCTAAAGCTCAAGGTCTTTTCCTTCCACTAGCCTACCTACTTCTGAAGAGATACTAGTAACATGGCATTAATTCCATTTTTGAATATTAGATAAATGCTTATAGTGAACTTTTTCCACATAGGCTCACAAGGTAGGCGAATAGAACTGACATGTTCCTTGAAATTTTCGCATGTTGGCCATTGATCTTCTGTTGGAAGCAATACATGGTAAATTTAAGCTTTCTTTGAAATAGCAGATTTTCAAATACTTCAGGTGTGTTATCATATTTCTTCCTCATCTAGGCTTATTTTCAGTGTGGGGGAAATGAGTTTCCTCCCTAGTTCCTTCTATGTTTTCCTCCTGTTTTCTTCAAATGTTATTTAAAACTGTAGTTTCTGTGTTTTTACATTTTTAAGCACAAGTGACTATATTAGCATTTCATCTATAGCTTTAAAGATGAAAAGATCTAAGAGTGATAATCTTCAAAGCATATTTAAACCTCATTATCTGCGTATTGACAGAGTACCAAGGCCTTTGCCGTCCTGTTTCTCTGGATTGACAATGTTGCTCTCAAAATGAATTACTGAGGACTGAAAAAAATAGTCTAGGTGAGACCTGACCTTGTGCTGAACCCCGTATTTCTGTCAGAACAGTTGCTATTTCTAGTAGTCATCTTATCTGATTGGATAGAAGTAAGATAGAAGTTGAATAGTTCTATCTGGTTCTGGTCATATCACATCATGTGAGCTAAAGAATGAGTATGAAAGTGTGCAAGTCAAAGTTGCTCAGTCGTGTCTGACTCTTTGCAACCCCATGGACTATACAGTCCATGGAATTCTCCAGGCCAGAATACTGGAGTGGGTAGCTTGTCCTTTCTCCAGGGGAGCTTCCCAACCCAGGAATCGAACCGGGGTCTCCTGCATGGCAGGCAGATTCTTTACCAGCTGAGCTACTGGGGAAGCAAAGAATGAGTATAATAAATACAGATAAGTTTAGACTCTTAAATTGACCCTATTGAGATAGTTAGGGAGTTTGTGATTGACATGTTCACGCTGCTATATTTAAACTGGATAACCAACAAAGTCCTAGTGTACATCACAGGGAACCCTACTCAGTGTTATGTGGCAGCCGGATAGGAGACGAGTTTGGGAATGAATGACTGCATGTACATATATGGCTGAGTTCCTCTGCTGTCCCCTTGAAATTGGCATAACATTGTTAACCGGCTATGTGTGTACACGTAAGCCGCTTCAGCCATGTCCAACTCCTTGCAACCCTATCGACCATAGCCCACCAGGCTCCTCTGTCCATGGGACCCTCCAGGCAAGAATACTGGAGTGGGTTGCCACGCCCTCCTCCAGGGGATCTTCAGACCCAGGGATCAAACCCAGGTCTCCTATGTCTCCTGCACCGGCAGGTGCGCTCCTGACCACTGCAAAATAAAATTAAAAGTTCAAAAAATTGATCCCATTGAGGAAATGCAATATTATTTGACTTGTGTACTTCCTTTGCCAAAAACACTTTTCAACTCTCATTTGGAATATAGCTACTTATAGCTATCTAGGTTGGTCATAACTTTCCTTCCAAGGAGTAAGCATCTTTTAATTTCATGGCTGCAATAACCATCTGCAGTGACTTCAGAGCCCCCAGAAATAAAGCCTGACACTGTTTCCACTGTTTCCCCATCTATTTCCCATGAAGTGATGGGACCAGATGCCATGATCTTAGTTTTCTGAATGTTGAGCTTTAAGCCAACTTTTTCAATCTCCTCTTTCACTTTCATCAAGAGGCTCTTTAGTTCCTCTTCACTTTCTGCTATAAGGGTGGTGTCATCTACACATCTGAGGTTATTGATATTTCCCCCAGCAATCTTGATTCCAGCTTGTGCTTCTTCCAGCCCAGCGTTTCTTGTGATGTATTCTGCATATAAGTTAAATAAGCAGGGTGACAATATACAGCCTTGATGTACTCCTTTTCCTATTTGGAACCAGTCTGTTGTTCCACATCCAATTTTAACTGTTGCTTCCTGACCTGCATATAGGTTTCTCAAGAGGCAAGTCAGGTGGTCTGGTATGCCCATCTCTTCCAGAATTTTCCACAGCTTATTGTCATCCACACAGTCAAAGGCTGTGGTGTAGTCAATAAAGCAGAAATAGATGTTTTTCTGGAACTCTTGCTTTTTCGATGATCCAGCAGATGTTGGCAATTTGATCTCTGGTTCCTCTACCTTTTCTAAAACCAGATTGAACATCTGGAAGTTCACAGTTCACGTATTGCTGAAACCTGGCTTGGAGAATGTCGAGCATTACTTTACTAGCGTGTGAGATGAGTGCAATTGTGCAGTAGTTTGAGCATTCTTTGACATTGCCTTTCTTTGGGATTGGAATGAAAACTGACCTTTTCCAGTCCTGTGGCCACTGCTGAGTTTTCCAAATTTTCTGGCATATTGAGTGCAGCACTTTCACTGCATCATCTTTCAGGATTTGAAATAGTTCAACTTGAATTCCATCACCTCCACTAGCTTTGTTCATAGTGATGCTTTCTAAGGCCCACTTGACTTCACATTCCAGGATGTCTGGCTCTAGGTGAGTGATCACACCATTGTAATTATCTGGGTCATGGAGATCTTTTTTGTACAGTTCTTCTGTGTATTCTTGCCACCTCTTCTTAAAAAGCATTAGACATTAAATTAGATATTAAAAAGCAGAGACATTATTTTGCCAACAAACATCCGTCTAGTCAAGGCTATGGTTTTTCCAGTGGTCATGTATGGATGTGAGAGTTGGACTCTAAAGAAAGCTGAGCACCAAAGAATTGATGCTTTAGAACTGTGGTGTTGAGAAGACTCTTGAGAGTCCCTTGGACTGCAAGGAGATCCAACCAGTCCATCCTAAAGGAGATCAGTCCTGGGTGTTCATTGGAAGGACTGACGCTGAAGCTGAAACTCCAGTACTTTGGCCAGCTCATGCAAAGAGCTGACTCATTGGAAAAGATCCTGATGCTGGGAGGGATTAGGGGCAGGAGGAGAAGGGGACGACAGGAGATGAGATGGCTGGATGGCGTCACCAACTCGATGGGCATGAGTTTGAGTAAACTCCAGGAGTTGGTGATAGACAGGGAGGCCTGGTGTGCTGCGATTCATGGGGTCACAAAGAGTTGGACATGACCGAGTGACTACTTATAGCTATTTAATGAAATACAGGAAAAATTAGTTATGTGTGTATATCACCCAGATTTTACCAACACTATTGTTCACAAGTTTATTTTCCACTCTTATTTATTTCTAATAATCACCTTCAAGGTAATGATTAGCTATTACTTTTAGCCTTTCCCTTCTCCAGGGCATCTTCCCAACCCAGGGATCGAACACAGGTCTCCCACATTGCAGGTGGATTCTTTACCAGCTGAGCCACAAGGGAAGCTCCACTTTCACTTATTTCCTAGTCTTATTTATTTCTAATAATCACCTTCAAGGTAGTGACTTGCTACTACTTTAAATTTAGACAAGGGTTCAAATTAAGTTCCTAAAGAGAAGTTGTGAAAATACTTTGAACATTTTTTTAGAATGGACTATACATATAGCTTTCTAAAAGGAAATTCTGGAGAGAAAACATCCATGCACATACTTATCTGTTGGCAGTAAGAGAATAAATATCATCCATAATATTGTATATATTCCTCATATCTCAACATGCTTTATGCTCACTCTTAGCCAGATGCCCTCTACACATTAGGTAAAGCAGAATTTTAAGCATTAGAGTTAACCTTTTTCATGTAAAGATTTCATTTTCATAGTGTTTCTATTTTCATATAAGGGGTAAGATTTCTCCTTAAAATTCAGCAAACCTGACTACACAAAAACCATAGTTAGGGAGACATATCGTTAAGAGCAAGATTGAGGTTTAAAAATAAGTAAGGTGGTAAGTGTGCCGTTTGCTCTGATGTCGTTTAATTCGTGTCCAACTCTTTTGTGACCCCATAGACTGTAGCCCGCCAGGCTCTTCTGTCCGTGGGATTTCCAAGGCCAGAATACTGGTGTAGATTGCTATTTCCTTCTCCAGGGGATCTTCCTGACCCAGGGATCAAACCCGTGTCTCCTGCATTGGCAGGCAGATTCTTTACCACTGAGCCACCTCAGTGTATGCTAACTGTTGTATGCACTGTGGGGAAAGAAATATAAAAAATGGACTATTTAAAAAAATATTACACAGCTTGGGGGGAGATGAGATTAACACATGTGAAACAGTAGATAATTGGAGAGGACATTTCATAATTGCTATATTGAAAGAGGTTCCAAGGTCTGTATAACTATGGAGAAGGAGACTATGAGGGTTAAAGTAGAGAAGATTTTAAGAAAAAGAGTGATCTCTCACTTGGATCTTGGACTATGAGCAATACACAGTTAAAAATAGAGGGAAATACTTTTCATTGTTGAGTTAAAAAGAAGGGGAACAACTGACCAGAGGCTAGGAAATAAGAATCAGTCTAATAATTAGGGAAGGTGAAATGAAACCCACACTGCAGTGTAAAGCTTCATGCTTGGGCAAGATCTTAAATGAGGCTGTGTGGCAAGGGTAATCTAACTGCACAGTGTCACGAGTATCTGGAGAGAAGCTGTGGTGTGCTGGGTAACTGGAAGTCAGTAAGTTCCTGAGCAGGAGAGAGGTATTACACAATGGTGCTTTATTTAAAAAAAAAAAAAATCTGCTAGTGGGCTGCAGGATAGAATTAAGAGGAGAGAATAGAAGAAACCAGGTAGAAAATTTCAAAGTAAATGAAGCGTGATTGTCAAAGTCTAATATTTCACCATTCTTGGAAATGGTGTCATTGGTAACATTATAGCAAAGATCTAAAGTTCATGACATATTTCTAAGATGTTTGGTTTTGCTTGCCTTTTTTGTCTCCCTTTCCACCCTTCTACCTACCCTTCTTATTGTCTTTCCTTTCTTCCTTCCCCTTTCCTTCATTCTTTCTTTCATTTTTTCTTCTTTCCAGAGCATACACATTTAACATCATTATTTCACATTAATCCTGACTCAATCAAGATTAAGAATTTGAGGAGATGTAGTTCTTTCTCAGATAATTTATGGTCACTGTTTTTACTTAATCTTTTACATCAATTTAATGATGGAGGTTTAATCATAATGGCATAGCCACAGGTCACATGACCACAAAATAGTATCTGTAGTGTATAATTATTTAAATTGCTCATTTAGTATTTGAATTAGTCATAATACTATATTTATTTAAAAGGAGACCCTAACAAAAATCATTGAATCATAAAGATTTTCATATATAAGTGAATAAAGAGTATTAAAAATAAAAACTTTGAGAGGCAGAAATAACAGCCTGTTCACTGGAGAACATCTTAAATAGCCTTCTCTGTACTCCACTGATGAAATTCTAAAATATAAGGCAACCACATTGTGAGGTGAATAACAATACTGTCTTCCTTGGTGGGAATTATAGAGTCTGCAGGCATTGCTTCTAATAAAGTGAGCTACCTGTTCTTTATGCATGCCCTGCTTTTTCTCTCTTCCATTTGAAGTAACACATTTCTTTCTCTTAACAGAATGCATTTGTCAATATCAACCAGTCCTCTTCTGCAAACACTGCATCAGCCCACATATTTATTCCCTGAAGTCGACTCAACAATATTTTTTCCCAGCCTATCTCACAGTCAGCCCTGTGTGATCTACCCAGGAGTCTAGAATGTAATCATAACTGTCTCTACATGGAAAGTCTATAAGAAAGAGATTTTTTTCAGGGTGTACAATCAATATAGAAAGTTAAATAGAAACATTTAGGACCCCAAAACTGCTTTAAAAATCAATAGTGGTGGGGTTTTTTTTTCTTTGAATCTATATTATCAAGATAATTGCTTCTAATTTTCACTTGGCTTTATCATGAAAAACAAGGCAGGAAGAGATGATCCCTCAAGGAACAGTCGGAAACCCTGCTTTTCTTTTATATTCATCAAGCGTAGCCATTGATTTTACTCTCATGCACAGCTCATGGGCAGGGAGTGTCAAGAACATCACAAAAATCGATTCAGAGTAGAGCTAGTAAGCAAATACAGCAACGGAGTTCTAAAAATCCCCATCAGGCCACAAGTTTTGGGTAAACATTTGATTCATTTCTGAAACTTGAAGCTTAAGAAGCATCTCTTTGGAATTTGGAGTCATTGGTATGTATGAGAGAACCCGACAGAGCTGTGTACATTTCATAAAGCACACACACTTGGCAGAGTTTTCCCATTTTTGCTGTGTGCCCCCTCTCATTATTTTCATTTCTACAATGGTAAGCAACAAAAGCATCTTCTATGGACAACTGTCTTCCTAGAAATGATCTTCAGGAAAAAATGCTAAATTCAAGATAGTAACAATTGATATTTCTGTTTAAAAGCTACTATACATACTATTAGCTATTCACAGATGGTAAAGAGTCTGCCTGGGATGCAGGAGACCCAGGTTGGGAAGTTCCTCTGGTGAAGGGAATGGCTACCCACTCCAGTATTTTTTTCTTGAGAATTCCATGGACAGAAGAGCTTGGTGGGCTACAGTATATGGGGTTGCAAAGAGTCGGACATAAGTGAGCAACTTTCACTTTCATACATATATAGATATAATTACAAATAGCAAGACAAAGTAAATAATCATGTTATTACATTAAGAATTAATGTGTTCAATGAAGAAAAAAGAAACAAAAAATAAAATCAAAGAGGCTGAATAAAAGCCCTGAAATTCTAAATTTGAATTAGAAACATCAATATGAACTCCTGATGTATTTTATCCTCTTCTGGGATACAGAATTATCAATACAAGCCGACGTGCCAGAGGCCAGGAAGCTATCGACTATTGAGGTCATGTTGAGAGAATGCAGGTGCCAACTCAGAGGGGCTGTTGCTGGCCAAAGGTAAGACAAACAGGGTCAGAAATAACCACAGCTGCAGTGGGCTGACACAGACATACTTGTTATTACCAGTGACTGCATAGTGGTAAACACACAAACAACCAAACCCCACACCGAGTGGTCATGTGGGGGGAGCTCTGGAGAAACAACTTGTTTTGGAAACTGCTACATAGAGGGAGCCATCAGGCATTGATCCTACCTTCACTGAACCAGCTTGACCTCCAGACTGTCAAACAGTTGGTGAGAGGAAGTTCTTTAGAGAATAATCTAGTTAATAAATAAGGAAAGAGTGGTAGAATATTGTCATTATGTAAGCTCTAAGTAGGTTTGGGCAAAGATTATCAGTGACTGCTGAAACTGTTACTGTTATGGGCTGCATCGTGTCCCCCTAATTTTGTATGTTGACGCCCTAATCCCCAGTCCCTCAGAAGTGGCCTTACTTGGAGGTAAGGTCTTCTGGAAGTAGTCCGATTAGAGTAGATCACCAAGGTGAGCCCTAACCCCAAGTGACTGGGGTCCCTACAGGAAATGGGCCGCACGGCGGCGCGGGCAGGACGTGACGCAGGCGGAAGTCGTCACCCGCATGCCAGGGAGAGGGGCCTGGATTGAGCCGTCTCTCACAGCCCGTGGTCGGAAGCAACCGTCTGACTCCAAAACCCTGAGACGGTAATTTCTAAGTCACTCATTTTGTTACAGCAGCCCTAGCGAACAAATACTGTTATATAAAATTAATCGAAGTTTGATAATGGATGCATCAGGTTGTCATTGCCTAAATCAGCATTCACATCACGAAAACAGACACAGGCAGGCATTTTGTGTCTTCTGATAAAAGTGCATAATACGCCTGGCTTATGAAGCAGTCTCACCAAAGCACAACAAAATAACTAATCTGGATCTGATTAAGCCTCATATATGGGGCATAACGGAGAAGGCAATGGCACCCCACTCCAGTACTCTCGCCTGGAAAATCCCATGAACGGAGGGGCCTGGTGGGCTGCAGTCCATGGGGTCGCGAAGAGTCGGGCACGGCTGAGCGCCTTCACTTTCACTTTTCACTCTCACGCATTGGAGAAGGAAATGGCAACCCACTCCAGTGTTCTTGCCTGGAGAATCCCAGGGCCGGGGGAGCCTGGTGGGCTGCGACTTAGCGACTTAGCTGCGACTTAGCAGCAGCAGCAGCAGCATGGGGCATAAAAGAACACATGTACAACAAGTGGAAACAATCACAAAAAACAGCACAGTTCTTTAAGAAAAAAACTTTCTAGGGAGAAAATAAAGGAATAGGAAACATTTAGAGCAAAAGAAAATTTAGATAAATGTACCAGCCAAATGCAAGGTGTGTACATGTTTGGACCCGCTTTTAAAAAGTTAATAACAAATTATGAGACAGGAAAACTTAGGTTCGCTCTCCTACTGTTGATATCCGTAAGGCTAAAATGATAATAGTACAAAGTGCGCAGTGTTATGGTAAAGCTTAAACGTGACGATATAAGGTGGAGCACTTAGCACTTAGCACAGTGCTTGCTGCTGCTGCTGCTAAGTCGCTTCAGTCGTGTCTGGCTCTGTGCGACCCCATAGACGGCAGCCCACCAGGCTCCTCTGTTCCTGGGATTCTCCAGGCAAGAACAGTGGAGTGGGCTGCCATTTCCTTCTCCAGCACAGTGCTTGACGTATAGGATAATTTCAATTATGTATATGCTTGGGTATTTATTGAATTCCTGATAGAGTTGTTATCAGTATCAGTTAGAATGATGTGACATGCACATCCTACTCTGTATGTGTTTACGGTGGGGGCACACAAGCACCCCCACACACTCTGCAATGTATGGGGTCTCAGTGTGAGCCAGCACTGAGCTGGAAGACTTTAAACGACCCCTTCCATTCCTCATCCTCTTGTAGCCCTTGAAAGGTCACCTTTGATAGGAGATGCAGGAAAATAACATTGTGGAAGTCTGAAACAAGAGCCAAGGCAAGGGCTAGGAGAGGGAGGCAAAGAGCATTTTAAGGCAGTTAAATACACCACTAAATGTCTTCTGAGAATTAGGTTGTTCCCTGCCTTCCATCTTTGAGGAAAGATAAACACAATCTTTCAGCACCCACAGGGTGAGGCCTCGGAGACAATCTGTGCTTTTCAGCCAGCTGGATCATGTTTGGACAAGAGGCAGAACACATCTGGTCATTAATAGTGAAGATGGCTCTTTGGTTAAAAGCCATCATTTAGACATAGGAAATGCTGCAGCTGACCACTACTGTGAGTTAGGTCACTGCATCCTACAAATTTTCATTTCAATTTTTCAAACATTTATTTGGTTTGAGAAAGAGGATACAAAGGTGAAAGAAATACAGTTTACAGTTTCAACAAATATACAATCTTGTTTGCATCACAGGAAAATAACTCTAAGACACGGAGAGATAATACATCCTAAGAGAGTTATAAATCTCATGGGCCTTTAGGAGATTAAAGTGAAGTAAGGTATCAGATGAGAACAAGTTTTTATCTGGTTGAGAATACTGTAAAAGTCCTTGTGAAAAAAGTGGGGCTTGAGAGAGGCTTCTAAGGAAAGAAGAGAGATGAGGAAGTGGTGGAGAAGGGGAAGCTATATGGGAACAAAGAGGAGAGGACATTTCAGCAGGGCTGGAGGGTTGCCACATGAAATACAGGGTGCCCAGTTAAATGTGAATTTCAAGTCAAGAACTAATAGTTTTTGTATAAGTATGATCTAAAAAAAAATTGGGATCTACTTGAATTTGAAAGGCACTAGATGTGTTTAGAGAAATAAGTTGTTTTATAAAAGTTTAGGTTTCATAAAGAAAGAAAATGTTTGAAAGACACTTTGGTCATATGCAGAGGGTCTCAGCTTCCAGACAGGGGAATGAAAACTTAATTTTATGGGGACTGCAGAGATATTTTTGGTTTATCTTTTTTTTAATGTGGGATTGATATGATCTGACATGCACAGTAGGAAGAATATGATGAAAACGATGAGAACAAGTAAAATTAAAATAGGAAGTTGGCCAGAGTGGAGCTGTTAACTGAGGTGATGGGCGGTTTGGACATGGCAATGCTCTAGATAAAGAGGACGCAACAGATTGGATCTTGGGACAAAAGAGGTTGAGAGTCAAAGATGCCTACACGTCTATGTCTGTTGACTATGAGGCTGATGTCTTTTGTTAGTAGTTGGGTAAGGAGGAAGAGCTGATTTTAGGGAAAACAGATAATGCAAAATAGGGGTCATGTCAGTAATAACTGTCAGGGCAAGCCTCCACATACAGATGCTCGGCAAACAATTAAAAATATTTTTCTAATCTCAATGATTTCATATTATAGGTATTTAGGCTGTTAAATTCAACAAGTTGTTCAAAATTCAAGGAACCCCTCTAGTTCACAACCAGAGACAAAAAACATTGAGAGAACAGCAAAAAGACAGAAGAACAAGAATAATGAAAAAATTGTGCTTGGAAATTCTGAAGTCAAGGTAAATCAATACTCTTAAAATCATCCAAAGAGGTCAAGACTATAGACTGAGAACCAGCAATAATTCTGGTAATTTTTGACAGAGCTGTTTTAGGAATGGAACATGGGTGGGAGCCATGCCTTTGGAGATTACAGAATAGATGGATGGTGAGGAAATAGAGGAAACCAAAGCTATTCGAGGAATCGTGCTTGAAGACAAAAGAGAAGTGAAGGCACCAGAAGGGGAAGATTTAATAAAGAAGAGAGCAAAATCTGAAGAGCGTCCAACAATAAGATTAAATGCGGACATGGAGAGATTAGCCGTAGAAGGAAGAGAGAAACTTTCTCAGAGTTAAATGAAAGAAAGGGAGGACAGACAGAATTTTAAGGATTTGATGTGTGACATTGAGTCAGCTGATATTTCGTCTCCACTTTGAGTAAGAAAGGAAGTGACATGTGCCTTGAGAGGAGCAGGGTGGAGGGCTCATGGCTCGTGGGCATAAATCTCATCACCTGCCACATCTTACAGCACATCACAGATGTCCATCCTTTATGTGGATTCCTGGCAAAGTGGAAGAGGAAGTAATAATGATTGCAGGGTTATTTTTTGGTGTGACACGTTTTGCTGCAGCGAGGGAAATCCGAGCTTAAGAAGCACAACAGAGTCTAGTCATCTTCTCTCTGCTGCATTCCTGTTGCACAGGAGCACCGGACCTCTTCAGACATTTCTCTCATTTTAGAGGTTTACAGAACTGTGTGCCAT
Organism: Cervus canadensis; assembly: GCF_019320065.1. NCBI lineage: Eukaryota > Metazoa > Chordata > Mammalia > Artiodactyla > Cervidae > Cervus > Cervus canadensis. The sequence continues at coordinate 961,809 of NC_057404.1, forward strand.
CTCTGGTGTGTAAAATATGATTTGACATAGGTCACAAAAATAGCAAACAGCTAACTCTATTCTTGTGTCTTTATATAAACTAAGTTATAGCATCTCACATTGAGTTTGAATATAGCAAAATGTGGATTCCATTTAATGATATGGTCTTATGATTTTGGAATTCCTGATTGAAGGGCCTTTCAGGTACATTCAGAAAATCCCATTGACACCATAATTGCTTAAAAAAAACCCAGTGATACGTGGTCTCAATTCATGATGACTATAGCTGGACTTATGGATAAGGCAAGAAGTTTCAATCTCCCAAGTCTTTGTCTAGAATCGATATGGTCATAACTATGTCAATACCTATGTTATACTATAAGGATTTTCTGGTGCATGGGCTTAGGAAGTGACAATGGCAATTATTCTTGAAAAGGCAACTACAAAGAGAAAAGTGAAGATTGTCTTGTCTAAGCCTAGGAAATGTTATATCAAAGGATTGAAAATGAATAAGCCATGATATAGAATCATAGAAGCAATGAAATTGAGATTTGAAAGAGAATTTAGGGATGATTTTGTCCAATCCCTGTCTCTTTAAGGCTGAGTAATCTGAAACTCATAGAGGAAACAGCTTATTGAAGGGTACAAACTAGTCAGGCCACATGTGTCTTTGGCTCAAAGTCCCAGGTGCCTCCACTCTGCCACAATGACAAATCTCTACCCAGTTTCTGGATAATTATTCCCAGGGACAGAATAATAGGTATACTGTACATAATAGGCACTCAGTGAATGCTTTCTCAATTGAACAACTGTATCTCTGTCACTGACACATGTAGGAGTTAGAGAAACACCCTTACCATACAGATTTTCCACTAAGGCTTATACCATAGTAAGGCTATATCAGGTACAATAACTTTAAAGAAATATAGCTTAGTATTTACATGTATTAACATATTCATTATTTCATAAAAACTTCCCAATAATGAATCAGATGTTATTAGCCCACTGTTGCACCTGGTAAAACTAAGTAAGGCTCAGTTTATAACTTAAGGTCTGGCAGTCAGAGAATGAACCCAGCTTTGAGCCTGTGACTCCAGATTGCCATGCGTTCTTTGTTACACCTTATGGTTTCTCCAGGACATTTATCACCTCCAGGGAGAAGAAAACCTAATCTGTGAGGGAAGAGATAGAAAGACAGAGGAAGGGAAAAGTATTGGAACTGATGTGAGGCTTTTATGGAGAAAACTGATGCCAGAAAGAGAGCAGATACCAGGTAGTAGATGAAGGATTTGTGTTTTCTTTGACAGATCCATTGCTGGGCTCCTAGCTGCAAAGTCATGGGTTGGCTCCAAAGAGGAGAAGGCAAGGCTATGCAACTTGGAAGAAGGCGTTGACTTTAAATGTGTCTGGAAGACAGTGGGGTGAGAAAAGCATGCCATTCTCACGGGAGTCGAGATCTGGACTTGAATCCTAATTCCATCATTTGCTGTCCCTTAGATCAGGCCCTTTCCCCTTTTGGGCCTCAGTTTTCTTAATTTAAAATGAGGTTCAAATGTTCAACTTCATGGTTCTCAATTATTTTTCTTCTTTTGCAGCATTGCCATTGGTAGAGACTGCCAATAACTTAGAAAAATTTGAAAGTGAGACTCTGTAAACCGAGAATACCACCCACAGTCCTACTTGCAAAAAAATCTAGTATTTTTTTTTAAACAACTTTTTATATACAGTTGAAAAATCACATGCAGTGAATGTACACATTGCGGCCCATCAGCCTACTAAGTTGGGTCATGGGTTATACAATTATTCTCCCAGAAAACTTTATAAGGATAATTCATCACTTTGTATCTTAGTTATATAGGATGGAAGCCACATAGGTAATAGAAAAATCACAACTGATTTCCACTGTATGACCATCACTAATGACTATCACTGTGCTCTTGGATTAAGAGATTTTTGTCTATAGTCTGTAGTAATATCAGTACACTCAAGAGACTTGTCAGTTTATTTCATCATTTTTTCTGAGAGGATTTTAGGTCAGAGATTTTTAACTGGAGTTGACAGTTCCTTGGGTACTGAAAGGGTTGGAAAATTCCAAAGATTATTTTGCCAAGATCAATTGATACTATGTCACTGTGCAAAGGAAGACCAAAGCTATCAGCTAGATAACCAACCATCAGGTTAAGTTCAAAAGTTTTATCACAGATGCATTCTTTTCACTTGCATATATTTTCAGATATCAGATACACATTAATTGTAGACTTTTGGTCCTTAAGTACAGTTTTAGCTAGGCATTGATGCTATATAAAAGGATTTTAGGGGGCTTATGACCACTCTAAAACAATAGGAGAATTTCATCAGCTTCTCAAAGGGATCACAAAAGGTGACAACAAAGGTTAAAGAACCACCACACTTCATATCCTACAATAGTGTTACAATTCAGATATTTTTTGGTAAAACTGGATGCTGATTTGAATTATATCCTAAAAGTTTTAGTAAACTTTTAACTACATGAAGGTTAGTAATAGACCTCTATCAGTGTACATTACCTCTTTTATACTTGATTCTTTACAAAATAAACAAATACAGTGTGATGAAAAATATTGCTGAGAAAAATAAAAGATAAATAAATAAAGATATATTCATGGATTAAAAAGCTTCATAACTTTACATTGTCAATTCTCTCTGCACTAATGTAGAGATACAATATGATCTCAATTATAATTCCTGCAGACTTTTTTGGATAGAAATCGAGAAGTTGATCCTAGAAGTTATATAGCGAGATGCAAAGGTATAAGCATTTCCAAAACAATCTTAGCCAGTATAAAATTGAAAGACTTACATGACTTCATGACTTACCTTGTAGATATGGTAATTGAATAGTGTGATATGGTAATTAAATAGTGTGATACTAAGGATGGACATAGAGAACAAAGGAACAGAATAGGACCTAAAAATAGACCCCACTTATCCAGTCAAAGGTACCAACACAATCTAATGAGAAAAGCAAAGACTTTTCAATAAATAGGGCTAGAATAACTGGATAGCCATATGGAAAAAAAAATGAACCCTAACCCCTACCTCATAAGAAACAGAACAATGAACTTAAAGTGGATCATATATATGAAAAAAAAAGTGAAAACATAAATTTAAGGGAATGAAATCACTATGAATCTTCTCAGAGTCACCAACAAAATATTTTCCAATTTCTTCAGAATATTGTTTCCCAATGCATAATAATTTCATTATCAAGTTGCTACACAGAATACCCAGGAAACATTGAGTCTGGGTAGACCTGAGATAATTAAGCGATTGCTTAAAAAAGATGTAACCAAGAATAAACTAGATGTGAAATCTGTCTTAACAAAAACATATGCCTATTACTATGTTTATTATTTAAAGATAAGGACAAATCATTTACCGTTGATGGACAAGGTTGTCTAGCTTTAGCTGAAATAGTTCTAAAGAGATTTTCCTGATCTTTAATATACTTTTATTATCAAGATTGGAGAGTCTACATGTTTACCTACCTGCCTCTCTCCCTTCTGCCCATTTCCAAAAGTCAAAGTTAAACAACAACGTGCACAACAGCAATAAAATATGAAACACAAAGCTCTTTACCGGAGTCCGTAGAGAACTGTTCCATCAGGATGCAGGCGGATCATGCGATTTTTCACTGTGACCCCATGCACAAAGGATTTCTTGTCATTCAGAAAGTAGGTGTCTGGTACCCAGAGTTGATCAGCCACCCTGTTGTCTAGTGTGAGGTTTAGTGGGATTCCAGAATAAGAAAGCCTTTTGTCTTTCCAAGACTGCTGGAAATACATGGTGAGAGTATAATCCTATAAAAGAAAGGAAACCAAAAAAAAAAAAAGGAATTTTACCATCATCATCATCGTCATCTTCAGCTAAAGCCTTTTTGTTAAGAACCTGATAGCGTGTGGTACGTGGGTGCCCGGAGACTCAGCCTTCTGCAGGTCTGCTGTGAGGTCACGTTTGAATGTGCTGTGAGTGGTACCTCCAAGCATAAGGCAACCAACAGGTTAGAAGTACTAGAGCATGCAGAAGCATTTGTACCAATATAGAGTAAATCCATTTCATTGAATTTTAACTTTTGGAGTTAAGGTCATGAAATCATGGGGAAGGCCGTAAAGGGAAGTTGTACTTAGAGATTTATGGTCACAAATATCTACCCCTGGGCGTTGTATTTATAGTACTATTTTGAAGGAGTATGTTTGTTAAATAATAACTAAAAGTGGCTGTACTTAAAAGATGTGCTCTAAACTGCAAATACATCTGAATGAATAGCATTGTTTACCTTATAAAGGTTATCAGTTTCCATTATTTGGATTTTTCTAGCAAATTATGCCTTGTCTATCAGTCGTAAAAAGCAGTTTATGTAGAACATGTGGATGGGGAGATGCATTTGGCCTGAGAGCGGACATGAGTGCTGTGTGCTCGCTCACTTGCTTCAGTCGTGTCTGACTCTTCGCCACCCTAAGGACTGGAGCCTACCAGGCTCCTCTGTCCATGGGGTTCTCCAAGCAAGAACACTGGAGTGGATTGCCATTCTCTTCTCCAGGGGATATTCCCAACCCCGGGGATGGAACCCAGGTCCCCTGCATTGCAGGCAGACTCTTTACCATCTGAGCCACCAGGCAAATTGTCCATTAAAAGAATAAGAGGTCACAGTAACATCATAAAGGCTTAAGTTGTGGGTCCCCATATCATTAAAAAAAGATGGTTCACTTTTTCTTTTAAAGGACATTTATCTGTCAATAGTTTTAGCTGAATGCATTAGCAACAATTAAGAAAACACAATATAACTCCTGCACAACTCTGTATACTGACATTGTTTTATATATATATATGTATGTATGTATGTATATACATACAACCCTTTGAGAAACCAGCTGAGCCACAAGGGAAGCCCATGAAATTAAAAGACCCTTGCTCCTTGTAAGGAAAGTTATGACCAACCTAGACAGCATATTAAAAAGCAGACATTTGCCAACAAAGGTCCATCTAGTCAAGGCTATGGTTTTTCCAGTGGTCATGTATGGATGTGAGAGTTGGACTCTAAAGAAAGCTGAGCGCCAAAGAATTGATCTTTTGAACTGTGGTGTTGAGAAGACTCTTGAGAGTCCCTTGGACTGCAAGGAGATCCAACCAGTCCATCCTAAAGGAGATCGGTCCTGGGTGTTCATTGGAAGGACTGATGCTGAAGCTGAAACTCCAATACTTGGGCCACCTCATGCGAAGAGTTGACTCATTGGAAAAGACCCTGATTCTGGGAAAGATTGAAGGCAGGAGGAGAAGGGGACGACAGAGGATGAGATGGCTGGATGGCATTACCGACTCAATGGACATGAGTTTGAGTTGGTGATGGACAGGGACGCCTGGCGTGCTGCGATTCATGGGGTTGCAAAGAGTCGGACATGACTGAGTGACTGAACTGATTTGAGAAACACTGACTCTGCTCAGCCTTTCCTGGTGGCTTGGACGGTAAAGCGTCTGTCTGCAATGTGGGAGACCTGGGTTTGATCCCCAGGTCGGTAAGATCCCCGGAGAAGGAAATGGCAATCCACTCTAGTACTCTTGCCTGGAAAATTCCATGGATGGAGGAGCCTGGTAGGCTACAGTCCATGGAATCGCAAAGAGTCAGACACGACTGAACAACTTCACTGGTTCACTGACTCTGCTCATGTCTTACATCTGGGTAAACTCTACTTCATCTAGATCCCTATATGGATATTCATGCATTCCTGAAATATCCTAAATGATATTGTCTTCAATATTTATTCTGGGCAATGAGTTCCAATGTCCTTTAACCACTGTATTCAAGAATGTTTACATTGTTTACTCAGAAACAAACTTACAATAATTTAATTCTTTCTTGTTCAATGAGAAGGACATTTGCTCACTATTATTCATACAACATCCCTTTTATAGGTCTGAAACTTTTTCCACCTTACCTTCACTTAACAGAAAAAGAGAACCCACAGGGTTATGTACACTTCTCAATTGCTAACATTCTTATTTGCATACTCTTCAAGTTGTAGACATCATACCTTTTTGCAGTACAATGGATTGGACAGATTCTGAGCCTTAGATTCTGAAACATCTTGATGCCAAAGTCTACCACTTATAGAGCTATGTAACCATGAGCTACTAACTTAACCCATTGTTATCTCCAATGTCTCACTTCTAAAATAAAAATAATAGCATTTTACTGGCTTATTGAAAACATTGCTTAGGAAAATTAGGATGCAGGTATTTTAGAAACTAGCATGCTAAACAAATATATTATCTTCAAAATTGTTCACTGCTGTTTAAAGATTAATATCATACTTCCAAACTACTTGGAATGTACATATTTATTTTCACAAGCATTACCACTTTTAAAGAGATGTTTATAAAAGAACTTGTAGGCAGAAAGACCCCAGTAACCATGAAAATAAGCACTAGTCTGTGTTGTAAGTCTTGTTGGGGTCTTATTTGTAATTCAGACAATGTAATAAAATTAATAACTATCTCAAGATACATTATTGTAAATACTGGCACTGGGATCAGCATGACCAGCAACGGGTTGCGTTTCACCACCCGTGCTGAATGAATGCTCATTAACCTCCAGCTCTCTTGAGTGCCGCAGAGGATTTCCTCACAATGAGACCATGAGGCAGAATCCATACACTGCATTCTCCTCATTAAAAGAAGTTTTACTGTGTGATGAGGAAAAACTTACTGTAAAGTACAAATGATTGTGATGACAAATAATATTCTATTAACTAATGTTATAATTAAAATATGCTTGTGGTAAGTAAACAATGGAGAGTGGAAGGAGAAAATAACGTCAACTTGAGTAACTGCATAAATTAAGTGCAATCGTGTGTGTGCGTGTGCACGTGTGTGTGCATGTGCGTGCTTGTGCGTGCATGTGTGTGTACATGTGTGTGCATGTGCACACGTGTGTGCCTGTGTGTGCACGTGTGTGTGCATGCATGTGTGTGTGTGCGTGTGTGTACTTTTCCCTTTCCCTTTCTGGAAACTCTTGTTTCCTGTAAAGAAAGACCTATACACATGTACTGAGATCTTTGCTCTATACAACTCACCCTGTTTTCAATAAATATTGACTAAACATCACACCATGTTTCCCAATTAAAGCAGTAATTTAGTCTATTTGCAATAAGAAATCATTCAGTGGAAATTTATGCTGTTGTTCAGGCGCTCAGTAGTCTCTGACTCTTTGTGACCCCGTGGACTGTAGCACTCCAGGCTTCCCTGTCCTTCACTATTTCCCAGTTTGCTCAAACTCATGTCCATTGAGTCAGTGATGCCATCCAACCATCTCATATTCTGTAGCCCCCATATCCTCCTGCCTTCAATCTTTCCCAGCATCAGTGTCTTTTTCAATGAGTCAGCTCTTTGCATCAGGTGGCCAAAGTATTGGAGCTTCAGCTCCAGCATCAGTCCCTCCAATGAATATTCAGAGTTGATTTCCTTTAGGATTGACTGGTTTGATCTTGCAGTCCAAGAGACACTCAAGAGTCTTCTCCTCAGCACCACAGTTGGAAAGCATCAATTCTTCAATGCTCAGCCTTCTTTCTGGTCAATGGATGCTAGTATTTTACTCTAGGAAGTAGGTGATGCAGAACAAGTACCTTTTAAGACTTTTCTTCTTATGCATTTCTAGGGTTATCATCTTAACCTAGGACCTGATTCTATGATAAATGGAAATATGGACCCATGAATTTGATAACCTTCAAAAAACATTTTGAAACTAATGATAATTTTGATGATAATTATGCACAATATGGCAATACTTAAAACAGAGTAATATCTCCATCCTATGCATATTTTACCACAAGCATGATAATAATTTCCTTCTAGAAAATGCTATATGCTCTGTGGTTTCCATGGAGTTTCATATATATTATAACATTTCATTCTCACCACCTCATGAGATAGGCAAATTCTCCCTAAGAGAATTCATGTTTATATCTTGAAGAAACTAGTTTCTGAATTTTAAGTAAATTTTTTTTCCTATCTGCACTTTAGTATAAATATTAACAGTCATATCTGCATATAATAAAGCCTAAGATATCCTTTGGTGTATTCTGCTTTTTAGATGGAAAAGAAAGGCTTAAAATTGTGTTTTTTTTTTTTTTTATCTAACACAACAGATTTTCTACTAATTCTTCATTAGGTCAAAGTGCAAGCCCTCCAGGGAGGATGGAAAGTTTTCAGAAAGAAATGAAAGGTTTTGCTACTTTGCCCAAGAACTCTAAAATCATTTTTCTTCCAGGTGTATGATATGTGTTCAACTACCTTTCTCAAGTGGGCAAGCTACTCCTTGACAGAAAGTGTGACATATTTAGAAACAATGGGCCATAGGAGATTCTTTGACACTGAAGCACATTAATGGGATTAGCTGGTATGAGATTCCTAATGAAATTGGTCAGGCTAATTCAGGCATGAGAGAATTTGATTCATTGAAGAAAAGCAGGATAAACAATATCAAGTCAGCAATTTCCAAAACCCATCCTTTTTAAATCTAAAAATGCTTAAAGAAGTAAGAAAATATTTCTAATAAATGAAAGCAGTCCTTTTGGAGAATAAAGGTAATATTTTTTTATATACTTATTTTTATTGAAGTACAGTTGATTCACAATTTAGTTTCAGATTTATGACTCAAAATTTTTATAGATTATACTCCATTTAAGGTTATTACAAAATATTTGTGATATTCCCTGTGCTGCACAATATATCCTTGTATCTGATTTATTTTATACACAGAAGTTTGTACCCCTTGATCCCCTGCACCTATCTTTCTTGCCCCTCCCCTCTTCTCCCTTCCTGCTGGTAACCACTAGTTTATTCTCTGCATCTGTGAGTCTGTTTCTGCTTTGTTATATTCATTCATTTTATTTTTTAGATTCCACACATAAGTGACAACATACAGTATTTGTCTTTCCAAGATATGTAATCAACTTGTGTCCATCAACAGATAAATGGATATGGATACACACACACACACACACACATACATATATATATACAAAGTCACTCAGCCATAAAAAGAATGGAATTTTGCCATTTATAACATGGATGGGCCTAGAGGGTACTATGTTTAGTGAAGTGAGTCAGATAGAAAAGGGTAACATTCATTTTAGAGCAGTAGTTTTAAACGGGATGATTTTGTCAGCCAGAGCACATTTAACAATGTCTGAAGACAGTCTCAGTTGTCACAGCTGAGAGTACTGTGTGTGCAGCTAACATCGCGGAGAACAGCCCTGACTCCGATGGGATCTATCCTTTCAGCTTTAATCTCTGTGCTCTGTGGCTGGTGCTTAGTCATGCTGGCTCTGCGCCTCTGTAAGAAACTGTTTCCCATAGCGTGAAACATGCGTAATAGCCCTTCATGATCTGCCTCATCGGCTTGACCTTTGAAGGTTTAATACTTCTCCATTTAGACTGAGATGCAAAGTCGCAGAGCAGAGCATACAGTTGTCTTGTTGGAGGTTTACAGAAACCATGGTGACCAGACCTATGTTGACAGCTGAAAAGACAAAGGATTCTGGCATCAAGAAGTCTACAACAAACAGTCCCACTGCCTCCCCTTTTAGCATAAAAGAAGCCTGGATTCTAACTCGAATAAGATGGTTCTTTGGGACACTAGTCTGCCATCTTCTCAGTTTTCTGGCTTTCTGAATGAAGCCACTATTCCTTGCCCTAATACTTCACCTTTTGATTTATTGGTTTGTTGCGCTGTGACCAGTAAGAACTTGGACTTGGTAACACTAGCATCTATGGGGAGTGGCCAGGTGTCCTCCCCAGCCTAATACACTGCACCATGCATCCCCTATAACAAAGAATTAACTGACTCCAAATGTCAATAGTGTCAAGGTTATGAACTCTGCCTTAAATGAAAATATCTTCCTTTCTAGTATCAGTAAGATAACTTTATTATCAGTAAAATAATATCCTCAACATGTCTACTCAAACATTTAATATATTCCTTAAAATTTTGTGTAAGGAATGCTAACACTAGATGGTTCATAATTTGCCACTTTAACGTAAGAAATCATTGACAAAAATTCCTTAATTACCTAGCATCAGAAGAGTGAAAAATTACGTGGTTTTGGCAAATATATTGAGGTACATATTTTAACAAAATGAGCTATAAGAAGACTGCATAGTGGACTGGAAAAGTGAAAGTCTCTTATTAGCTGCCTCCACAATCAGTACACAACTCAAACCAATCAATAGTGAGGAGACAAAATATTGATTTAACATCTAATAATATTGCATCTACTCAGAAGGACCATATGAGCAATCCCTCCTTTTCAAACTGTGAAGAGGGAGAACTTATATCCCTTGCACACATTTGTATTTTATATTTCATTGATTTGATTGCACATTATGCATCATAAGGGGTCCCAAGCACACCTCGCTGTTCCTTATAAAACTTTTATGTCATTTTAGTTGAACTCTGAGATCTGCTCTTTCCAAAACTTAGGTTGCTTTCCCCCTAAACTGATTGTAGCTGAGCTGTGTATCACTTCTACAGAAACTTCTGTGGTGGAAACTGCCCTGCCTACAGTTCCTACTAACTTGAGTGTGACCACGTTCTATATCACGTGATTCTGCACTCCTCCCACCTTTGGAATGAAGAGTAGATATCTAATTTAAGACCAGATGATTTATAGGCAGGTGACAAACTTGTGCCTGACTCAAGAAGATAAGATGGGCCAATCAGAATCCTCTCCCAAAAATTTGCTATTGGATAAAGGATCGCATGGGCTTCCCTGGTGGCTCAGTACAAAAGAATCTGTCTGCTAATGCAGGAGATGCAGGTTCGGTTCTTGAGTCTGGAAGAGCCTCTGGAGAAGGGAATGGCTCAGTTCAGTTCAGTTCAGTCACTCAGTTGTGTCAAAATCTTTGCAACCCCATGGTCTGCAGAACACCAGACTTCCCAGTTCATCACCAACTCCCCGAGCTTACTCAAACTCATGTCCATTGTTCAGTGATGCCATCCAACCATCTCGTCCTCTGCCATCCACTTCTCCTCCCACCTTCAATCTTTCCCAGCCTCAGGTAGCCAAAGTATTGGAGTTTCAGCTTCAGCATCTGTCCTTCCAATGAATATTCAGGACTGATTTCATCTAAGATTGACAGTTTGGATCTTCTTGCAGTCCAAGGGACTCTCCAAGAGTCCAAGAGTCTTCTCCAACACCACAGTTCAAAACCATCAATTCTTTGGCACTCAGCTTTCTTCATAATCCAACTCTCACATCCATACATGACTACTGGAAAAGCCATAGCTTTGAGTTGATGGACTTTTGTTGACAAAGTAATGTCTCTGCTTTCTAATATGCTGTCTAGGTTGGTCATAACTTTTCTTCTAAGCAGCAAGCGTCTTTTAATTTTATGGCTGCAGTCACCGTCACAGTGATTTTGGAGCCCCTCAAATAGAGCCTCTCATTGTTTTCATTTTTTCCTCATCTATTTGCCAAGAAGTGATGGGACTGGATGCCATGATCTTAGTTTTCTGAATGTTGAGTTTTAAGCCAACTTTTTCACTCTCCTCTTTCACTTTCATCAAGAGACTCTTTAGTTCTTCTTTGCTTTCTGCCATAAGGGTGGTGTCATCTGCATATATGAGGTTATTGATAATTCTCCCAGCAATCTTGATTCCAGCTTGTGCTTCATCCAGCCTGGCATTTCGCATGATGTACTTTGCATATAAGTTAAGTAGCAGGGTGACAATATACAGCCTTGATGTACTCCTTTCCTGATTTGGAATCCATCTGTTGTTCCATGTCCAGTTGTAACTGTTGCTTCTTGACCTGCATACAGATTTCTCAGGAGGCAGGTCAGGTGGCCTGGTATTCCCATCTCTTTCAGAATTTTCCATAGTTTGCTGTGATCCACACAGTCAAAGACTTTGGCATAGTCAATAAAGAAGAAGTAGATGTTTTTCTGGAACTCTCGTGCTTTTTCGATGATCCAACAGATGTTGGCAATTTGATCTCTGGTTCCTCTGCCTTCTCTAAATCCAGGTTGAACATCTGTAAGTTCATGGTTCATGTACTATTGAAGCCTGGCTTGGAGAATTTTGAACATTACTTTGCTATCATGTGAGATGAGTGCAATTGTGCGGTAGTTTGAACATTTCTTTGGCATTGCCTTTCTTTGGGATTGGGATGAAACCTGACCTTTTCCAGTCCTGTGGGCACCACTGAGTTTCCCAAATTTGCTGGCATATTGAGTGCAGCACTTTCACAGCATCATCTTTTAGGATTTGAAATAACTCAACAGGAATTCTGTCACCTCCACTAGCTTTGTTCGTAGTGATGCTTCCTAAGGCCCACTTGACTTCGTATTCCAGGATGTCTGGCTCTAGGTGAGTGATCACACCATTGTGGTTATCTGGGTCATGAAGATCTTTTTTGTATAGTTTTCTATGTATTCTTGCCAGGAGAATCCCATGGACAGAGGAGCCTGCTCGGCCACAGTCCATGGGGTTGCAAAGAATTAGAAATGACTTAGTGGCTCAACAGCTACAAAAGAATGTGATCCAGCAGCTGTAGTGCCAAGTGCCAAGGTCATGGCCTAGAACTAGGGCTACACTGCAAGCATGAAGTCAGAGTGGGGAGCTTGAATAAAAACAGGAAACCAGTCTCTGCCAAAGAAGAAAGAAAGTGGAGAAAGGTGCAGAAAAGAGCCAAAGGAGAAAGAATCTGACATTGCTAGAGAACGAATGGCCAAGGTCATAAAGAACTTCCTGCTTCCTATTTCTAGTTTCTCCTGAGGTCTGGAAATGTTCTATACTTCAATATAAAGTTCTTATATAGAGTTTATATATAAACTTCTATACTTCTTATAAACTTTCTTTGTATCATTACAGCAAACTTCACTTTCCTTGCGCTAAATTGATTCCATCTTTATTTCCTCCAACCAAAAAAAGCTGTAATGATTATGGAGGTTGATGTCCATATGAGAATTTCATTAAGCAATAATTATACATATTGTAAAAACCCAAGAAAATCAAAATCATCTGGCCCATCTCCTTGATTTTGAAAAAGAGAGGTATTATGAGAAATCTGACACTCAGAGCTATTAAATGACGGGAAAAAAGGAGGAAGAGACATATTTGATATTGTTTATTAACCAAGAGAGCAAGGAAAGTGAAGGAATATGTATTTACTTCTATGGAGACAATTCTCTATCAAACAAAATGACAATTATCAAGAAATGTAACCTGGAGACTAAATGCATAAGATGGCAACGAACAGTACTCTTACAAGGATGAGAAAACAAAACAAAGTCATCTCACAAAAACAAACTTTAGTGAAAAATTGTCTGATAAATAAGCCAGTTTAGGTTGTAATTGAATCACACAACATCTGTTTCTAATTGAGACTCCTGCTTAAATGAATATTTTGTGTCTCGGTGTCACCATTAAGTACATTCTGCAGCAGAAATGCATCACTGTATTTCCAGATTTTCTGTTCATTTATAATCTTTCATCTTATCATCTAGTATTATGCAAACTATTAATACATATTTGTTGTGCTTACTTGTTTTAATATCTTTAAAATACATACAATCTCATTTTTTCAAAGCCCATGTTTTTCTTTTTATTGATTTTTTTCAACAACTGCAGCTTGTACTATGCTTCAAAGAACATAATCTTCTTTTACCTTTGTCTCATCCTAATAGCCCCATTTGGTTTATCCATCTGTGTAGTCAGATTTTTGTCAGGCTTGTGTAGTGTTCTGAACAATCCGGGAATGAATTGATCTTCTGGGTGAACAAAAACACTGAGAGCTATAGGTTTATTGCAATGAGAATCATCTAAGGAAGTAACCTGGGCACATAGGACACTCATGTGACAACTGGAGTGTGAACTTGTGTTCCAATGCAAGGAACTGCGGGAGACTCTCACTATACAAAACCGAGACGGTACAATTTAAAAATCTCAGCCTCTGTGATCTAATATCTACTTTATAAGCTGTAGAGATTATTTTTAAAAAATGAAAACGCTTTTTTTCTTTACAATGAACCCAATTTCCTAAAAACGGTATGATAAAATTTGTATTTCATCCAGTGACAGTTTAAATGTCTTATCTAGAAGCTAATTAATTGGAAGAACAAATAACTCAAGTTGTAAGATATATTGAAAATTTGGGCCCAAAGCAGGGGCAAGTTTGCTAGAAACTTCTAAGTCAAAAGATCTTAGATTATAAGAGTGACTAATTCTTTCTGTCAACATTTTGCCATTGTTGAGTAGATTGAAAATACCGTATTATGGCAGATGCTGAGGAGGAAATGTTAATACATTTCCCCTGTCTAACCTCAAAGAGCTCCTAAACCGGGCGGTGAGACAGCGTCGCTCATTCCCAGCTGCCCCACTGGCCTCCCCGGCTTCTCAGGGCTTCCGTCACCCCTGTAACCGGCTCCCTGCATGAGGCTCCCTCCGCCTCGGACACCCAGAGAGCTCCACCTCGCTCCACTGGCCGTGGCCTCCCCCTGGAGACGAGGTCATTCAGCAGGAGGTTATCCGTCTTACAAGCCCTGGCATTTGCTTAGGGTATAGCGAAGTCAGAGTACTAACACGGAGGTGGAGGAAAGAGAATGGTTTAGGCAAGATTTGGTGACGCTGATCGGAGAGGATAGAGCGAAGAGGGCATCAGGGGTGACTGCGGGGCTTCTGACCCAGTGAGCACATGGGCGAAAGTAGAAGGCGCTGGAGACTGGGGCTGAGGGTGATCCATTCGCTCATTCACAGGCGGCTTTGTGCTGCGGTGCCGGCGGCGGTTGCGTGCAGAGGTGCGGAGTAAGCAGTGATGAGCCCGGAAGCACGGGAAGGCCGCGCTCCGGCGGAACGGGCCGGTGAGTCAGAGCGAAGGATGCAGCCGCGGGAATGGAGGAATGGCGTAGCGCGGCCCGGGGACAGCAGGCGGCGAGAAGAGGACAGCAGCCTGGAAATCCGGTGCTGGGCCTAAGCCTCCTCTGAGTTCTCAGAGCACTCCTCTTCTGCTTTGATTGTAGTGCTTATATTGTAGGTATTTCTCAGTCCCACTAGATGTTGAACGCCCCCAAGAGCAAAGGTTTGTATTTTTAGGTTTCAGCTTGTGCGCCAATGGTAGGAAGAGCTCAGATATGTTAGCTGAATATGAATTAAGCAGTGCTGTTTGCGGCATGGATATGAGCACTAAGTATGTCAGTGCAAACTCACCTTAAATTGTGAAAAACTGGTTATCTTTTAAAGTACGTGGAGACTCTCAGTTAGGCAAAATAATTAATAACCCAGAGTTTCCATTCTCTAACCATTCGAGGTTGACCACGGAGTGAGCTTCCCTAGTGAGCCCATAATTCCCACAAGTTTAGAAACTGATGAATTTCTGGGAGATGATAAAAGCATATGGCATTTGAAACAAACTTACTCTTTAGGAATGAATTAATAGTGACTTTCTACAAAGTATTAATAGACATATTTTGAATTATATCACAAGTCATTTTGGAAGTATAAGCCTATATATACTAAAGCTTTAAAAATACATCTCTATTCAGAACAACTTTCAAATTCATTCACAAGTTAGTCAGTATTCAAAATTCTCAATAAAATATTATATTAATGATTAATTTATCAGGAAAATGATTCATAAACCACTGACACTTAAAACCACATAATTAATGAGTTATGACACATTGTTTTTCAAAGTTCTTGAGTTCCAGAGGTTCAAAGAGAATTACTGTTTCTATTTTCCCCAATATTGAAGTAAGAGTAGAAACAAAATCAGTTCCATGGAGGATCTAATGCAGAATGTGGTGGATTTGCCTGACCATCCTGAGCTGGACTAGGAATCCATGACGAGAATAGAAATCAACATGTGGTATGCATGACAACTTGAAAAAGTTGAGCTATGAACTGAGCTAAACTGTGCAAGAATATGGGAATCAGGATTAAACCAAGATGTTATCAAGAACACATGACTTAGAGATATAAAAAAAATTTGTAAGCATTTCTAGCCTAGGCTAGAAGGTAGTTTTCTCCTGTGATTTGTGATCTTGTAATATACAGAGAGTGTAAAGGGCACAGTTAATAGCAAAAATTCTAGGTCTGGTACTGTTTTGTTGGAGGAGAATGAGGTCTTAGGAACTCTTAGCTCAAATTTAATAGGGTGGAATAAGAGGGATTCTCAAAAGTGCTACAGTAATATCTCTAGAATCAAGCACTTCTGATATCTCTTAAAACTTTAATTTACCTTCCTGGAAAGGAATTGTTAGCACACTCTCAGAAACCTTATTTTTAGATTTTTCTAACAGGAAGATTGATTTCCATCAAATTATCATCTTAAAGAGATGGTAGGTAATGATCTCTGGGGAGTCCCTGGGGAACTCTCAAAATAGAATAGCTAGCCATTATAATGCCCAAATGTCAACTTTATCACATTCATTCTTTTATTCCATCCTCTTTTTTCTGTACCATATTGGTGTTTTGGACTTTGTTTTAATTTTCCATTCAGAGATAAGCACCATCAACTTTTGGTATCTAGTTTTTTTCCATCTGCTTTAAAAGAAAAAAAAAATCATTCTATATAACCTACTTTTTATCATAAACATCGTTATCTTTTCCACAGCTATTTTTTTATTTGCTTTTTATTGTTGAGCAATCTTGCTTCCTCCATTGTACTTTCTTTCACTAATTAGTAACTTGGTGGGCGACATGCTATGTCTGCTGATGCAGCTATCCAGGAACATATATACATGCATGCAAGCTCAGTTGCTCAATCATGTCTGACTCTTTGAGACCCCATGGACTGTAGCCTGCCAGGCGCCTCTGTCCATGGAATTTTCCAGGTGAGAATACTGGAGTGAGTTGCTACTTCTATTCCAGGACTCCAGAACTTTTGTCATTGTTTTTAAAAATAGCGTTATATTATATTCACTTTTGTGAATCATTCTTTTTTAAAAAACATTCATTGTGTCTGTATAAGAAACTGAAAATCTTTGGACAATATCCTCTGTGACTTCCATATTTTGAAATTTAGGAGTTCAGGAAAGAGTTCTCAGTAACAATTCGATATAAATAATGGATGGAACAAAATATCAAGAAAAAATTCTCCAGAGATTTAGATTTCTTATTTGTGCAGAAATCTTAGAAAATGGCATACAACAGTTCAAATCAGATAAAACAGGTTACTTTTGAGAAAAAAATTTTGGAACTAGGAGACATTTTTTTTTTTCACATTAAAAACACATTACTTGGCAGCTTATTGAGAAGCATGAAACAATGGCTCCAATAATAAAATATTTAACTTTCAGGAAGAATTATGCATCAGACAAGATGCAATTTTAGTGCCAATCTCCTTTCAGCAAACCTTCAATCCTTCCTAACATCTTAGTCTCTTTTTAAATGGAGTGTGTGTTCATTTAGAGTTTGGCTTATCAAATGCAGCACTATTAACATTTTGGATTGAATACTTACTCTACGTAGGAGGCTGCATCTGTGTATTCTAGGATGCAGCATTAGCTGCACCTTTGGCCTTTATTCACTAGATTCCAGGACCAGCCCCTCAGCCATGACAATCAGAGATGGCTGCAGACATTACCAAATGTCCCCAGGATGGCAGGAGGGGAGGTGAAATTCCCCCTGGTTGATAACCACTGATTTAAGGCTGTCATAATCTATATCTGCCGTTCCTCATGAAAGCATAGATTTTCCTTTTATCTTCTTTCCCAATTACCTTTTTGCTATTCCATGACTCTCCATTATACTTTGACTCATTTATCTACCTTTATAGAGACTGTAAAAAAAAAAAAAAATCTATTGGTAGGAATTACACAATAGCTGTTCTTCCTCCTGCTATCTCAGCCCCACAGTAGGACAAAGAGCTTGAGGGGCTGGGCAGCAGAGATTAGATTTCCACATCATTCACTCAGTGGACCAGGTGTGTCTGTGCAGTGCAAAAACTGTATATTATACAAATTTCCCTGGTGCCCTGTTTATAATATTGCGATACAGCATTTGTAAATAGATTATGTAGACCTCAGACATTAATGTCCCTGATAACATAATAATGAGTGGTTCTGTTCCTAGGTCAGTCTTCAAAAGTTAATTTACCCATAAATTGGTTGAGATGTTTGAGTGGTATGCTCTTAAATTCTGGGACCTGGTAACTGTAATCCATGTTTTCAAGGAGGAGGTAAAAATGGAAAGAGAGCTGGCTTTCCTTTCCCTGATCCAGTTTAACAAAAAATATTTTAAATCAAAACAGCTTACCTTTGATATCTATGCCATTAATTCAATTCCCTAAAACGTATATTTATGAAAGCTCTCTGAAATCAATCCATGTTTATTGCATCTTTTCTTAATGACAGCTCAGAACCTCCTCCAAATCAATGGGTAAAGACATGACTCATTTCATTCAGTGGCTACACAGGATAGAATAACATATTAGTCATTATTATGTTAATGGTAATTGAAGTTGTTTCAGGTTCTTCTACAACTTAAAAATAGTGTTGCAATAACTCTTCTCTCTCTGTAGATAGATAGACAGATAGATAGAGATATAAATACCACAAGTACTGGTGTTTTACTGCATCCTTTGTATTATATGATGCCATACTCTGGAGCTTAATATAATAACTTGCTAAAGTAAATAAAAATAAAATCATAGACTGCTCCTTTGGTACAAAAATTTTCTAAATATTGAATTAAATTTAAACTTATAGAAAGCATTAACTAAGGCCTTAAAGTCAGGTCTACAGAATACAAGAGCTACATAAATATCCATATTGGGCACCTCCCGTGGCTTAACCTCATTGAGCATCTATCCAAACTTCTGTTAATCTTTGACTGCATCTGGCTAAAAAGTAACTTGGCACATATTGCTTCAGAAGACATTGGCAACCTTGTACCACATAATGACCAAAAAAACACTCCAAGAATTCCTTTGGCAGTGCAGAAAAAAATGGTTTGTGAATTTTAAAGCTAATACTTTTGATAAGCTTAATTTTCCTCTTATATAGCTTCAAAATCATCCTTGGACCTATAACAAACATGCATATCTTAGTAGATTTGCATTAAGTATATAGACTAGATCCATTCAGGAATAAAACCTCTAGGCTAACACCATGTTAAAACAAACAGAGAAATTAAATCTACAAGTAAAATAACATTGGGAGAGTTGGAATCTAGTTAAAGATTCATTGTTCATTAGTCCTGGGATCTTAGAGCAAATTTTTCAGCTAGTCTGATACTCAATCTCCTTACCTGTGTGATGGGCAAGAAAACTGTCAACAAGATTGTTGAAATGATGAATTGAAATAATGTATATAATAGTCCCAGAAAACTGTAAAACTGTAGTTGAATAAATAAGGAAAATCAAGTAGCCTAAAGCAGGTTATAGGACAATGCAATGCCTATGACATATTTTTCTTCTTTTTAACTAAGTTACTGATTTTTTCTCCACTAACACTGAGTAACAGAGCGATCTATTACCAAATGTCTGGCTGTAAGACCAGCAATTTTCTAAGTGCTTTCAACATGTTATGCTATTTAAACCTCATAACAACTCCATGAAGCTGAAATTAATATTCCCTTTTTATAAAGCAGAGACTCTGAGTTTAAGGGATGCCCAAAATGACTGCTAGAAAAAGTTCGAGCTGTAATTTGAACCCAAATCTGTCTGACTTTAAATTCCTAGTTCTTTTCACTGTATCACATAATAAACAAGGGCTTAAACATGCATTACAAGCACAAAAAATTTTCCTCCTAGGACAAGTCTTTTATCTCTTGCCTAAGGCTAACTTCTGCCTTGCTTTTTCATGGATACCTATTAATCAAAAACATTCAGTTCTAAAGTAGACTTTTCAGCCCTCTCTGATGTTTTATCCACGAACTCCCCTTCATCAGCTGGTGATGGTAATGAACACAGCTGCCTTACTCTTATCTGTGTGCTGTTGAAAACCCCATGGAATGCTAAATACAGTCAGTCATTCATCACTTCCCTGGATGAGTCTACAAATGTTAGCTGAAGGAAAGACAATGTGTTTATTCCATAATAATCCTCAAGTACAGGAAATAGAATAATTTTCTTTTGGTGGGATGGCATTCACATTCAAAAGCCTGCCAAAGCATTTTACCACTTTCAAAGAAAAACCTCCTTAGTCATGAGTTATGGTAGCAGCTATATTTCCCATATATATGAATCACAAGTTGGAATCAAGATTCTTGGGAGAAATATCAACAACCTCAGACATGCAGATGATACCACTCTAAACGCACAAAGCAAAGACAGCCTGTTGATGAGGGTGAAAGAGGAGAGTGAAAAAGTTGGCTTAAAACTCAACATTCAAAAAACTAAGATCATGGCATCTGGTCCCATCACTTTATAGCAAATAGATGGGGCAAAAGTGGAAACAGTGGCAGATTTTATCTTCTTCAGCTCCAAAATCACAGCAGACAGTGACTGCAGCCATGAAATTAAAAGACACTTGCTCCTTGAATTAATGCTAACTGTGGTATTGGAGAAGACTCTTGAGAGTCCCTTGGACTGCAAGGAGATCCAACCAGCCTGTCCTAAAGGAAATCAGTCCTGAATATTTGTTGGAAGGACTGATGCTGAATCCGGCCACCTGATATGAAGAACTGACTCATTGGAAAATATCCTGTTGCTGGAGGATAGGAGACAGGAGACTGAAGACAGGAGAAGGAGATGACAGAGGATGAGATGGTTGGATGCCATCACTGACTCAATGGACATGAGTTTGAGCAAGATCCGGGTGTTGGTGATGGACAGGGAAGCCTGGTACGCTGCAGTCCATGGGTTGCAAAGAGTCAGACATAACTGAACGACTGAACTGAACTGCTCCTTGGAAGGAAAGCTATGACAAACCTAAACAGAGTATTAAAAAGCAGAGACATTACCTTGCCAACAAAGGTTCATCTAGCCAAAGCTATGGTTTTTCCAGTGGTCATGTATGGATGTGAGAATTGCATCATAAAGAAGGCTGAGTGTCAAAGAATTGAGGTTTTCAAACTGGTGCAGGAGAAGACTCTTCAGAGTCCCCAGGATAACAAGGAAATCAACACAGTCAATCCTAAAGGAAGTCAACCCTGAAAATTCATTGGAAGGACTGATGCTGAAGCTGAGGTTCCAATATTTTGGCCACCTGTTTTTCCAGTGGTCATGTATGAATGTGAGAGTTGGACTAGAAAGAAAGCTGAGCCCCGAAGAATTGATGCTTTTGAACTGTGGTGTTGGAGAAGACTCTTGAGAGTCCCTTGCACTGCAAGGAGATCCAACCAATCCATCCTAAAGGAGATCAGTCCTGGGTGTTCATTGGAAGGACTGATGTTGAAGCTGAAACTCCAATACTTTGGCCACCTCATGTGAAGAGCTGACTCATTTGAAAAGACCCTGATGCTGGGAGGGATTGAGGGCAGGAGGAGAAGGGTCTGACAGAGGATGAGATGGTTGGATGGCATCACTGACTCAATGGATGTGGGTTTGGGTGGACTCCGGGAGCTGGTGATAGACAGGGAGGCCTGGTGTGCTGCAGTCCATGGGGTCGCATAGAGTTGGACACGACTGAGCGACTGAACTGAACTGATGTGAAGAGTCAACTCATTGGGAAAGACCTTGATGTGGGGAAAGATTGGGGGCAGGACGAGAAGGGGATGACAGGATGAGATGGTTGGATGGCATCACTGACTCAATGGACATGAGTTTGAGTAAACTCCGGGAGATAGGACAGAGAAGCCTGGCGTGCTGTGGTCCATGGGGTGGCAAAGAGTCAGACACAACAACAACAGAAATATAGTTCCCAAACTAGAAATTATTTCTAAGTGGCAGTAAGATGAAGTATTACTTGCAGGTTAAGGATCTTTTATTTAACATTTTGTGCATGATAACCCTCTAGGAGAAGGGGAGCATAAATTGGTTGAGAATAGAGATATTATGGTTTACTTCTACGCTTCCAGCACCAAGATGAGAGGATGCTGAATGAAAGAAGCATCCATGGTCCCCATACAGACTTAAATCTGGTCCTCCATCTGCATTCTTATTCCTAGTGAATGGTACAGTCATCTATCCTGTGGACCAAATCAGAAGCTAGAAGGAGTCTTGATTCTTTTCTCTTCCTCACTTTCCACATTAAATAAATCAATAAAATCTGGTCCTTCTATTCCATAAAAAAAATCTCTATATTCTACTTACAGTTGTTATCAATCTAGTTTGGCCTTTATCATTTCTTACCTGATTTACTGCAATAGGGTTCCTGACTAGTCATCTGAATTTAGCTCTTCTCTAGATCATTTGTTCTATGGCTGATAAATGGATATTCCAATTTTTTTTTAAAAATTACAATTATGATTATATTGCTCCAAGTTAAGCTTTAATGGATCCTCAATGTTATGAGGAAAAATTCCCCAAGGGCAAGTGATGTACCTCATCTGTTCCTCACTTTCCAGCCACACTTCTAACTTGACTCCTCTTTGACTCTATCGTCCAGTTCCTCAGACACATGATGTTTCTTCTGGGCCTAGAACACTCACTCTTTCTCTCTTGCTTCCTTGCCTGACTATCCCTAGCTGATGTAGGTCTTAGATTGGAAGCCAAATTACACCTTTTCCTCCCTAATCAGGAACCAGGAAGTCTGAGTTTGCCATTCTGCTCCCATAGCCCCTTCTCATTGTAGCCTGAATCATTCTACAAGGAAATTGGTTTCAGTTCAGTTCAGTTCAGTTGCTCAGTCGTGTCCGACTCTTTGTGACCCCATGGACTGCAGCACGCCAGACTTCCCAGTCCATCATCAACTCCTGGAGCTTGCTCAAACTCATGTCCATTGAGTAGGTGATGCGATCCAAGCATCTCATCCTCTGTCATCCCCTTCTCCTACTGCCTTCAATCTTTCCCAACATCAGGGTCTTTTCAAATGAGTCAGCTCTTCGTATCAGGTGGCCAAAATATTGGAGTTTCAGCTTCAACATCAGCCCTTCCAATGGACACCCATAACTGATTTCTTTAGGATGAACTGGTTGGATCTCCTTGCAGTCCAAGGGACTCTCAAGAGTCTTCTCCAATGCCCCAGTTGGTGCCTGTCTATTTCCTCCACTACTAGACCGTGAGTCTCGTGAGGGCATACCTATCTTGTTATCCCCTAGTGCTGAGTCCAGGGCCTGCAGATTAGTGAGTGCATGCTCAGTTACTCAGTCGTATCCAACTCTTTGTGATCTCACGGACTGTAGCCCACCATGCTCCTCTGTCCATGGGATTTCCTAGATGAGAATACTGGAGTGGGTTGCCATTTCCTATTCCAGCAGGTAAGTAAGTACCCAACAACTACTTTTTGAATGATTGGAGTGAGGAAAAAGCCTGAGGCAGACAGCTAAGTTACAAAACAGTTAAACTTTGCAATACAGGTGTAACATACTAACAGCCTGAATGGAGGCAGAAGATGTGGGGGTGGGGTGAAAAGAGGAGTAGAGATAAAGCTGAAAGGGAAGAGAATGCATTTAAACTCATTGTTGTAGATATGGGAGATGAGGGGAAAATGCAAACACTATAGAAGTACTGGAATTTAGGGGGAAATTGATGTATTTGGATTGCATATTTTTCTGAAGTACTTGAAGTGCAGGTATAGATATATTAGCTGATATAAAGTTGTAGAAAGATATAGAGAATATAGATCAATGAATCCTCATGAACACCATGGCTATGAAATTAAATGAGGTTATCAAAGTAAATTCAGAGATTGAGGCAAGACAAGGGCCTAAGACATAAGCTTAGTGCATATCAGTCTTTTTGCGCTGGCTGACAGTCAAAATGCTCTTTCAGTGTATGAATCCAAGCAGCTGATCCATTATCACACAAAGGGGGGACTGGGGTATTAGTGACACTGAATAGTCTTAGTATCAAAATCAATCGATGAATCCCCAAACCATGATAATGAACTTTCAATCGTTAGCTGTGAAAACTGTTTTCTTACTTAAAATATGATGCAAATGACTATTAAGACTCACTTTTTAAACTATATTATTTACTTTTAGTGTGCCTTATCCACCCACTAGGGGATGTATGTATTTAAAAGTTAGTCTTCAGCAACAAAATGAATCCCAAAAAGAAATCTCCTTGAATAATTCACTACCCAGTCAATCAAAATTCTATTTAAACTGTGACATCATACTCCACTACATTCATTTTAAGGATATTTGAAGGGTATTAATGCAGTCATATAATAAACTTTATATTATTAAAAACATTATGCTGTAATATCCTATAATAAAAATTTCAAAAAAGAATGTTTACATATATCCGTCTATTTATCTAAGCTGAATCATATTAGTGTATACCTGAAATTAACACAGTGTTGTAAAGTGAAAGTCAAAGTGTGAAAGTGTTAGTCGTCAGTCGTGTCCCACTCTTTGTGACCCCATGGGCTGCAGCCAGCCGGCTCCTCTGTCCATGGGATTCTCCAGGCAAGAATCTGGAATGGATAGCCGTTTCCTTCTTCAAGGTAGCTTCCTGACTCAGGGATTGAACCCAGGTCTTCTTCATTGCAAGCAGATTCTTTACCATCTGAGCCACCAGGGAAGCCCCCGCAATATTGTAAATCAACTATATTTCACTAAAAATAAATAAATAAAATAAAATTTTAAAAAATTTAATACATTTCCTTAAAATATTCATGTGGGAAACTTGGTTTACTAATGAAAATGAATCTGAGGATTTGGAGAAGTGAGTTTTAGACCTGTGGATAATCTTTGGCAAATCAAATTCTCAGACAGGGAGCTTTTACATGCAGTAAAATGAATAGGTTGACTAGGTGAACAATTCTCACACTCAATGTACATAATTAGCAACACGACTGCTTGGACCACTGAGTTTGATTTCTGGGAAGTACAGTTCTGAAATCTACATTTTTTTGATTGATGCTTTCAAGGAGAGATTATTATGCTGTTAATTTTCAGATCTTAATTTGAGAAACAGTGACCTCGATATTCCCTCAGTGTTCTTCAAAATCCTAAATGAACAATGTCTACATTTCCATTAGTTCTATAAAATTTGTTCCTGATTCCATGTATGTCATTTTATATTTAGTCAATTTCCTACAGTCCTCTCTTTCCACTGCAGCAAAAGGAATGTAAACCTGGAACCTTCTCTTAGGGTTGCCTATAAAAACATTTTCATGAATACTAAAGGAGGAAAAGAAGAATAGGGGGAGAGAGAGTTCTATTATCTTTAATTTCTGGTACCGTGTGTTTTCCTATCCCTCCAACTTGCTTACTTCTGACTTTACACATTTGTTTCTACCACATGTAGTTCTGAAGTATATTGGGAGTTGAATCCCCAGCTCAGATGTGAGTGGAAATCAAAGATCAGGAAGTAATATGACCACTAAAGTGATATCTGCCAGCAGATGCAGAATTTGATTTCTGAAGAGCAGCTTAGGCTTCCTTCAATTCTCCACACCTCCTCTGGAGCCCTTTCTCCATCCCAAACATCGAGAGGCTGAAGGACAAGAGAGGTCTTGTCTGGAAATGTCATAGAAAGCCTTGTGGGTTAGGGGGGGAGGGATGCTATGCTGATATATTTTCTCATCTGCATGAAGCAATGTGTATTTTAGTACAGTGTTAAAAATCCTCAAGCAGTTTCTCTCATGTCACAAGTTTAAGGCGTTATCTATGAGTGAGTCAGCCTGGGAGTTGCCATGGTAACGATTCTCATCCCCTTGGCATCAGTCCCTTCTGATGTTGCCACTGAAATACCTTAGTTTCAAGAGGATCTGAAGTTCCCATTACATTTAAATATTCATTATGTTATATATGCATTCCTTGATTTTGCAAGATTACCTGACTAGAAATCATTTTTAGAGATCTATAAATAGACATGCTACATCATGTTTGTTTCTTCTGCAAGATGAAAGACAAGCCTATAAAAATCCTTCCTATGCTCATAGCACATCTCTTTCTCTCTCGCTCGCTCTTTCTCCATCCCCTTTCTTAGGTATAAGTGTGTATGTGCATGTATGTGTATAATCAGTGGCCTTCATATTTGAAATATTTAAAGAGGACAGTCTAGACAGTAGTCATAAGCTCTAGTTTCCAAGGCAGTGGTTGAAAATACTCGCAGGCTGCCACACGACAACTGTATGTGAAGGCAGATAATGCTGTAGTTGAGTATGGAATCGCCTCGGGAAGCATTTGTGAGGTTTCCTGATTCACATTCCAGGGGAGATCTGTTTGGCAGAACAAAACTGCTTATAGTTGCCGTACCTCTCAAAAGAGAAGTCAAGACTCTGTCAAGCAAGGTTCTCAATAATCTGTCTCAACCTACTTTTCCAAAATCATTTGTCCCTTGACTACCTACCCACTCAAGTGTACCCTCCTGCTGACATGAAAGGCTATTTCCTTAACATTCTTGTATTTTTCCATATCTCTGTCTTTGGTTGTGCTTTTTCCTCTTCTTAAAAATCGAAATCCTACTTATCTCCAAGACCCAAGTTGATACTAGTTGAATTCTACAAAGAACTCCCTAATCCCCTCTCCAAGGCAAATTGACCTTCCCCTCATTCTGCTCTTGGTTACCTTGTTAACTTCTCTACTACAGGCAGCATTTACCTTTTCTACTCAGAATGGTCATAATCTGGCTTTTTCACCTGGATCTCCACTCTATGCTTCTGAGGGTGTAGTCCATGTCTCATTCATCTTTGTATGCCCACAGTATCTAGCACCCAGACACCAGCAAATGTTTACTAGATTTAAATATATTAACGTGAACTGAATAAACAATGCTCACTCAGGAAAACAGCCAGCTGAGGAGCTTTGGGTTCTAGTTGCTCATGACATAACAAGCCAGTCATAATGTGCACAGGCTGGTGTCTGAGTCCTCTCTGTGAGTACTCCTGGAGCACAGTACTCTGACTGAGTAGTCCTCTTTTGAGTTAAGTATGATGTGCTGTCAGTGGTGATAGTTTTTTCTAAAACCCATGGCTGAGTTGCACTTCTAGAAACTATAGTCATGTAGTATCACAACTATTTGATAGAACATAGAATTTGGAGTCAAATAGATCTGAATTCAATTTGTTTAATTTTTGCTAGCTCTCTTACCAGTTCGCTTAATCTTTGGAGGTCTTGCTTTCTCCCCATGAGTTTGGAATTAATTGAGATAGTAAAATGAAAGGTTTATGACAGCACTTAATATACAGTTATGCATTCAGCAAATAGTTAACTACTGCAAGTATAACTCAGAGATCACCACCAAGAGGTTGTTTCATTTAAACTGTTTCCATGATACCACTGGATACCCCTTTGTAATTGTTATACTGTGCATAAAATAGTTTTCTGAGGGTGCCATTATTTTTTATACTTATTTGACCGTACTCTGAACGTAAGACTTCCCCAGGCTAGCCAGGACATTCTGATGCAAAGAAAGACTTAAAAAAAGCTGGGCAGTGGGCTATGCAATGTCCTTGAATATTCATCCTACACATGATGCGTACCCGGTGTTGGACAGAGACTCTGGGGATTGAGTTGAGACAGAGAAAGGGGCACAGGTAGCAGCTTGGAACAGAACAGGGACACAGGGAGAGGGGGCAGCGTGCGGGGAGAGGGGGCAGCGCGCGAGGGAGAGGGGGCATGCCGCGCGGGGAGAGGGGGCAGGGAGCAGCGCGCGGGAGAGGGGGCAGCGCGCGGGAGAGGGGGCAGCGCGCGAGAGGAGCGCGCGGGGAGAGGGGGCAGCGAGAGGGGGCAGGCGCGAGGGGGCAGGCGCGCGGGAGAGGGGCAGCGCGCGGGGATGGGGGGCACGCGCGCGAGGAGAGGGGCAGCGCGCGGGGAGAGGGGGCAAGCGCCGCGGGGGGAGAGGGGGCAGCGCGCGGGAGAGGGGGCAGCGCGCGGGGAGAGGGGGCAGCGCGCGGGGAGAGGGGGCAGCGCGCGGGGGAGGGGGCAGCGCGCGGGGGCAGGGCCCGGCGAGGATGGCTGGGGAACGGAGCCTGGACACAAAGCAAAGACATCACGCAGCCGACTCCCGGAAGGGTGCTGCCGGGGGTCTCTGGAGCTCGTCGTGGACCCTGATCGGGGCTCCGCTTCCCAGCGAAGCCCGGCTCTGGGGGAGCCGACACTGCTCTCCGTTCTTACACATGCCGCCCGCATGTCATCAGCTCAAATACACATGCCGCCCGCATGTCATCAGCTCAAATAGCAGGAACTCTTCCCTTCACAGCCTGACTGTTCCTCACTGAGGATCTCAAAATTTTTGATTTTGACATATCTACCATTTGAAACTTACCGGAAGGCAATCACTTTTTCGTCTATGAAGTGTTTTTTGAGTAGTTACTATGTGCCACGCTTTCTGTCCTCTATGCTCCACCACAAGGCGTTTCTCTATGTACATGTCAGTACCCCGTCGGAGACGCTTCCTTCCAGGAAGGCAGTGTTCATGTGTATCTTTGTGTGTGTGTGTCTGCTTACCACATCATGCACAATGTCCAGAATAGAATAGGTATTATTTAATAATCTTGGATGTTTGCACTGATGAATAAACTGATCAAACAGTGCTGAGTGATTCCTTACTGACACATGTAAGTTTTTGAAGACAGTCATAAAGATTCAGTTTATCTTATTTCTGGCTATAAAGTTGTGAACACATACCCCTCCCCCACCATCCAAGCTCTTATAGTTAATTGATTTGGTGTTTACATAAGGATTTTTGAAGTTCTATGTGTCTGAGAGTTCCATATCATGCCCCTTTATTGAAACCTTTAACCTCACTAATACTCATTTAATTTTGTTCTAAGTAAAGTCTACAGACTTTACTTCTCGGGATAGTCAAAATGGGGACTTGAGGCAAGCATCTCAGATATTTCCCAGAAACTATTCTTTTGAAACACTGCCTTAGAAGACACAGTGATGTACTTATGGCACACTTGTAATCCTTTTCCACTCAGCAGCACCAAGGAGCAATGGCCCAAGCCCACCACTTGTAATTCTCTTCAGACATCTGAAAATGAATGTAGATTTCAAACTTGTGGTGGCTCAGCTGGTAAAGAATCTGCCCGCAATATGGGAGACTGGGTGTGATTCCTGGGTCAGGAAGATCCCCTGGCGAAGGGAATGGCAGCCCACTCCAGTATTCTTCCCTGGAGAATTCCAAGGACAGAGGAGCTTGGAAGGCTATATAATCCATGGGGTCACAAAGAGTTGGCGATGACTGAGTGACACATACATACATAAAAGGGCTTTGTTGTACTTCATTGTGAGATTGTATTATTTGATAAATTTGATTATAACATTCAATAGGGAATGGATTTCTGAGAATATTTTGACAGGAGAAATATCCAGTAAAGAACTGTAAAAGCTACAACTGGTATTTAGAAGAAAGCCTTAAGCTAGGGATGTACTTTTGGTTAAGGAGCTTACAAAGTGAGAAGGAATGGGAACATTTCTTGAGCATTCACAGTGGATCAGACACTTAGCTATTCACTCTGTATACAATATCTCACATAGTGGTCTCAGCAACTCATGAAAGCAGATATAATGATAATGAAAACTGGGGTTGAAAGAGATTTAACAAGCTAGTTGTAAACGTCTGAGCTGAGTTTGAATCCATGTATGCCTGACATCATCAGGACTCCCCTGGTAGCTCAGCTGGTAAAGAATCCACCTGCAACGCGGGAGACGTGGGTTCAATCCCTGGGTTGGAAAGATCCCCTGGAGAAGGGAAAGGTTACCCACGATAGTATTCTGGCCTGGAGAATTCCATGGACTGTATAGCCCATGGGGTCGCAAAGAGTCAGACACGACTGAGTGACTCTCACTCTCATGCCTGACATCCAGGTTGTGCATTTTCTACTACACCCTGCATGCTGTAGTGGGCTGAATGGTGACAAATGAAAAGATACATCCATTTCCTCATTCCCAGAGCCTGAGAATGTGACCTTATTTGGAAAAGGGGACATTACAGATATAATTAATTTAAAGACCTTGAGACAGGCTCATTCTAGATTATTCAGGAAGTCCCTAAAGCCAACGATAAGTGTCCTTGTAAGAGACACACGTGGGAGAGACACAAGGGAGAAGAGGAAAAGGTGATGTGAGGCTGAAAGCCAAGGTGTGAGTGACGTGCCCACAAGCCAAGGAACGCCTGGGGCCGCTGGAAGCTGGGAGAGAGGAGGGAGAATCCTCTCCTAGGATTTTCGGAGGGAGCGCAGCTCTGCTGACATCTTGATTTCAAGCTTTTGGCCACCAGAACTGAGGGTTGTTCTGTAGTTTCAAGCCACCTGAACTGTGGTCACTTATTATGGCAGGTGTAGGAAACTAACATACCTTCTAAATCTGCTCTTTTAAATTTTCTATATTTTTTGGATATTCACTAATACATGTAGTCACTCTGTCAGCCTCATCAGTAATATTTTAGTACTTAGGGTTTTAGGGTCTAGGATTTTAGCTGCTTGTGGAATGTAGAAGTTATTGTGTCCCTGCCTTCAGTGTGGTCAGGGAGAAAAGATGAAACACATAAAACAGTTAATGAACAGTACCCATTCATATTCTAAGAGATATATATTCAGCATGTATTATGCAGCAAAAATAGTTTTAGGTGCTAAAGTGGCAATAAACTAGATAGAAAACTTTCTTATTCTCAGTGAGGTTCCAGAAAGAAACAATGTGTAGTTCCAGATTCTAAGGCAGAAACAAGCTTGGTGGGCTAGAGGAACAGAAAAAGACCTCCCTCTTGTTAAACCTTTCAATAGATGTGAGTTGACATTATTATTGTTATTATTAATATTTTTCACCCAACTAGTATGTAAGTGGTATATTTAGAATTTATTGACCAAAACCCAATGTTATTGTTGTTCAGTCATTTCCAACTCTTTGCAACCCCATGGACTGCAGCACATCAGCCTTCCCTGTCCTCCACAGTCTCCTGAAGTTTGCTCAAACTCATGTCTATAACCCAATGTTATTTTTTTTTTTTAAATATGCAACTGCAAACACCAAGAAACAGGGTCAGCCTGATGCTGCAATGAACCAGGCGACTGCTTGTGGGGTCTCATGTGGCAAGCATCTTGAAATATTTTCTCCATCCATGTGCCAGGTACGTGTGTATATCCACCCTATATGTAGTATTTTAGGGGAAAAAAGTCACAGTAAACATGACCATACAATACTACATTGTTTTGTCCCTATGGTTTACTCTAAAATCTTTACCTGAAAGTGTTTGTATGTAAATGTGTTCCTCCTGTCCAGATAGAGCAATCAACAGAAACCCTGGACATTGTAGAACAGGACACTCTAAAAGGGAAGGGAGGGAGGGAGAGAGTGGCAGGGAAGCATATGCGTTAGCATACGTAAAATAGAGAGCCAGTGGGAATTTGCTCTATGACTCAGGGAATTCAAACTGGGCTCTGTGACAACCTAGAGCGGTGGGGCTGGGTGGCCGGCGGGAGGGAGGCAACATGTATACCTGTGGCTGATCCACGCTGATGGGCGGCAGAAACCAACACAATACTGTAATTATCCTTCAGTTGAACATAAAGAAAGAAAGAAAAAATTAAAAGGAAGGGAAATAATACAGACAAAGAAAATGAGTGCTACTATGGAAGACAAATTTTATACAATTCACGTTGTGCCTGAGGTAAGCACTCCTGGAAGGATATGGCCCACTCAGTTGACAAGCTAAAATAGAGGGGAAATGTGGAATCCTTATTTTTAGTGACATCCTCCTTACTTCCTGTTTTGACCTGCTAGACACTGGGTGGAGGAAGAATTTTAGCTGGTTCTTCTATTCCATGGCATCATAGAAAAGTACAATCAGGTTATTGCTACTAAAAGTATTTGTACAGACTTTCTGAATGCAGTTCACAGCATATTTTCAGTTTTTAATGAAAAATACATCACAAGTCTGGCTCCCATCAGGAAGGTCAAAGAAATCATGCTTTCCATGAGGAACAGGTCATTACAAAGCTGAGATGATCTTAATGGGAGGAAATTGATAAAGATGAAATGTATTTATCTTCTAATGTACAAGCAAATGCTAATTAAGGAGACTGAACATCAATGCATCACATGGTAGGTATTCTCTTTTCACATCCCAGGCACCATCTTTGTTGTCAATTTACTTGGGTATCATCCTTGACTTTGTCTTCTCTTCCTGTATTCAGGTCACCCACTAATCCAATTAATTATGAATTCCTTTCATTTACAACTTCTAAACACAGTTGACCCTTGAACAACACTGGGGGTTGGGGTGCTGACCCTCCATACAATTAAAAACCTGCATATAATTTACATTCCATTCTCTGCATCAAGGCTCTTCTGTATCCACATTCTGCATCCTTGGATTCAATCAACCTTGGATCATGTAGTACCATGGCATTTACTACTGAAAAAAGCCACAGAAAAGTGGAACCATGCAGTTCAAACCCATGTTGTGCAAAGGTCAACTGTACACTTCAAGACTATCCCCTTCTCTCTTACTTCCTGCCAAACTCTTAATTCAGGCCATAGTCTCCTCTCTTCTGGATAACTGTACGATTCTAACTGGTTTCCTGCCTACAATTCACCCATCTTTCAAATTCATATCTTTTTTCACATTATTGTCAGAGTAATCACGTTCTACAATGAGAATCAATCAGGTCCTCACTTTTCTCATATGGCTCCCCATTGCCTTTAGGAGTAAATTCAAATGTCTTGATATGATTTCTTAGACCAGGTATGATTTAGTTACATGCCCAGTCTCATCTCTCATTTTTTTCTCCATAGTGAACTCTACTCTCTGGTCATGAAATCTTACTTATCTATTGAATGGACCATGCTCTTCTTATACCATCTTGCTCCTGTTTCCATTCACTAACACTCTGAATACATCTTTTAGCATTTCTACTTCTCTTTGCCTTTGCCCCAACCCTGAACTACACTCTGTCTGTGCCTCATCTCCATCTCCCATCATTTGGTCCTAAATTGGTGATGGGGATATGTCTTACCTCACAAGAGTGGAGATCTTATAGCTTAATGTTATTTTACATTTATCACATTTACTGAAATTACCTATTTCCTTAATGTCTTCTCTCTATAATATACATTCCCCCACTGCCATTCATTCTAGCATCTAACCAATGCTTAGCTCATAATTATCGTCCTCAAGAACTATCTCCTGAATTAACTGAGATACGAGTCAGGCAAACAGAACTAGTCATTTTTTAAGGGGGCAGATGGCTATAGAGTCTGTTTCTGTGTTGTCTGAGTTTTAGGCTCAGGACAATCTTTAAATGATTGATTACTTATTAACACATGGTCTTGGGATGCTTTTCAGTGTGATAGATATTTGTATTTACTTAAATTAACATGCATCTCATGTGAAATTCACATGTATTCAAGAAAATGGGCTCTTCAGTCCTAGCTTAAAAGCTATTAATAAAGATAGGAAGTGTTTCTCAGATATTATTACCAACTTCAGAAAAATCAGGGAAGATTGTAGAACTTTATAAAATAAAAATATAGGCTTGTGAATAAATCAAGATAAAAGAAGTAAAAAAAAATAGGCCAAGAAAGAAATTTCATGGTATGTAGAATACAATATGCATAATAACCACTTGAACTTTTGTAGCCTTTTTTTAAATAAAATATGACCAGCATCTCTAGCCACACTTGACTGGACTAAGAGAAAATCATCTGGCCTAAGCAAGGATGACCAACTACTTTCTTCTGAAATTCTGAATCTGAATAAAAAAGTTATTGTTCTGGGGGAGATTTTAATTTGAGAATGTGTGCATGTTCATCCTCTACTTGTCTTGCAGACTAAGAAGCAGAAACTTATACAGACAGAAAAGAAAAAAAGAAGGCAGGTAGACAGGAATAATTACAAGAGAGAAGCAGGAGGCCTGATGGATTTTCAGTACCAGATTCCATTCCTTCCTGGAGGCCCAGTCGTGGTGAGCATCTGATATCCCTTCATAAGGCTGGAGTTCTCCTGAATACATCAGTGCATCAATTTCTATTCGTTTATGACTGTAGTTCATTCAAAGTGATTGGCACACATGCCGTGTTCATTTTTAAATGTTTTCTACCTTCCAGTTTTGCCCATTTTAAAAATATCTTTCTTACAAACACTCTGAGGAATTGAAGATGAAATATTTTCTATACAATTATTAGAGGAATATTTAATGTCTTAGCAAAGAAGGCCAAGGGAACCCTGCTTTTTTATGTACTTCAGGCCAAGTTAAATGTACTCTCAGTTCAGTTCAGTCGCTCAGTCGTGTCCAACTCTTTGTGACCCCAGGAATCGCAGCACACCAGGCTTCCCTGTCCATCACCAACTCCTGGAGCTCACCCAAACTCATATCCATCGAGTCGGTGATGCCATCCAGCCATCTCATCCTCTGCCGTCCCCTTCTCCTCCTGCCCCCAATCCCTCCTAGCATCAGGGTCTTTTCCAATGAGTCAGCCCTTCCCATCAGGTGGCCAAAGTACTGGAGTTTCAGCTTCAACATCAGTCCTTCCAATGAACACCCAGGACTGATCTCCTTTAGGATGGACTGGTTGTACTCTTTAGATCAAGACAAAATGACCTCATTGTTTTACACCCTTATGATTCCCATGTTAAACCCTCTGATTTATAGCCTACAGAACAAGGATGTGAAAATAATTTGAATAGCAGATGTGTTTCTATATTCATATAGAAAATAGCCCCTTTTTTGATAAACTAGCTTAAGTTGGCTCTGGTTTTTTCAGAACAAAAGATCTCTTAATCATACAGTTCAGATAAAAGAAATAATAGGGGAATGTTGAACTGTGGTGTTGGAGAAGACCCTTGAGAGTCCCTTGGACTGCAAGGAGATCCAACCAGGAGATCAGTCCTGGGTGTTCATTGGAAGGACTGATGCTGAAGCTGAAACCCCAATACTTTGGCCACCTCATGCAAAGAGTTGACTCATTGGAAAAGACCCTGATGCTGGGAGGGATTGGGGGCAGGAGGAGAAGGGGACGACAGAGGATGAGATGGCTGGATGGCATCACTGACTCGATGGACATGAGTTTGGGTAGACTCCGGGAGTTGGTGATGGACAAGGAGGCCTGGCGTGCTGCGATTCATGAGGTCAAAAAGCGTCAGACACGACTGAGTGACTGAACTGAACTGAACTGGTACATGACCCAAACTCGAGGAAGAGGAGGGCGGTCCCTTCTCTTGGTGTGAATGAAGAAAAAAAGCAGTGGGAAACTTGAATGTCAGAGCTAAATAACTTAAAGCTTGTGTGATCTGATTGCCCATTTTGTTTTACGTGTCACTGCCAATGTACTATTTTTACCTTATACTGGGCAAATGTGATCAAATGTGCTAAGACAATTCTGTCCTCTTTTTCATGGTAGAAAAAAAGAGTTTAATAGCCCTTTTGGGATTTACCAAAGTTTCCTGGCACCTAACCTGCTTGGAAGGCATTCCCATCCATTTCTCCAACTATTATAAATTTCACGTTTGTATGAAGCAAAGCCACCAGAGAATTACATATTTTGATCAGAAATTTTTGGCTCCAAAACAACTATTCTTTCTCAATTACATTTCCTTATTATGCCCTGAGACCTGATAAGAAAGGTAAAGTAAGAAAAAGAGAGACAAAGGAATTATATACATTTCATCTCACAGTGCTCACAGAATGTGTGCTTTTTAAGGCTTGTTTTGCTTTTTATGCATCCTGGGAAGAATGGAAGAATGTGTTTTTTCTTATTTGACTTAACTGCCAGGAAAATAGAATCGCAGTCTTCTACAGCTGCATAGCGTGAGGGCAAACTGTGCTTCCATGTGATATTCTTATCTCTGTTCTACTTTAATTTTTCCATAGGCCAGATTTACCAATTCTTTATCTTTAATTGAAGTATAGCTGCTTTACAGTGTTGTGTTAGTTATGGCGTACAGTACAGTGATTCAGATATCTATATCTGTATATTCTTTTTCAGATTACTTTCCCTTATAAGTTATTACAAAATATTGAGTAGAGTTGCCTGTGCTATAGAGTAGGTCCTTGTTGGTTATATATTTTATATACAGTAATGTGTATATGTTAATCCCAAATAGTAGTGCTACTTATTCTGTTCAATTGTATGTATTTTTGTTGATTCTTTTCATATCCCTAGACAAAATCTATCAGCATTACCTGGGAACTTATTGAAAATACAAGTTGTTTCTTATTGACATTAAAAGTAGAAAATATCTGAGTAGAGCATTAAGAATAAACTAACAAATTTTCTAAGTTGGTGGTCAAAGTTATGTACTGGTTTCACTACTGGTAGTTTCAAATTATGGACTTAAGCCAAGTGGGGAGTTGATTAAAAATGAAAATTCCTAGACCTCAGCTTCAGAGACTTTGATCCAGGAGGGCCAGACTGAGATCCTGGAGTCTACATTTTGTTAAGTTCTTCTGATGATTGGATTGAAACACAGGCTTAAGCCTTAAGAGATCTTTGCTTTCTCAAGGATATGTTGTCAAAATACCTTAAGTATTCATGTCAACCACTTAAGGACTTAACGTCAACAGCTATAATGCTTCCTCAGTTTTTCTAAGATGGATAAATAGAGGTGGATAAATAATGTAAATATATAAATTGGTGGTGAGTTATAAGCAAAAGTGCTACAGGGAAGAACTGATGCCATGGTGGGATCAGCTTTTTTTACTTAAACTTTATTTCCCATTGCTTTTGTTTACTAAAAGGATGCCATTTATCCATAATGGCCTTCCTCTGGGAACCTTGTGCCTTTGCCTGAGGGTTAAGTCAAAATGCCTTAGTTCATGACCTTGTCCACCTCTAGATGGCTACAGGAAGGAAGAAATTAACACAGGCTCCCCTGGAGGCTAGCCATTCCAAGAGATACTTGCAAGACTGACGGCCTTTCCTCACCTTCTCCCTTTCTGTGTTCTGTAAAAGAACCAGGCATCCAGACCTCAGAAGATGGTTATTTTGAGACATTAGTCTGCCAGTTTCTCGGTCACAGCTTTCTGAATAAAGTCATATTCCTTGCCTCAACATCTTGTCTCTGATTCATTGGTTCGTAATGTGGTTAGCAGAGCAAACTTGGGCTCGGTAACAAAAAGACTGAGATGATAGGGACCCTACAAGTGACAGAGACAATTGTCTCAGGCCTTTACTACATATATGATTTGCTTAAGTGAGGAATGTTAGACCTGATGTATTTATTTACTGTTGGGAACTGTTTTAGAATCATCACTGTCTTGAAGACTGTCCATTCTCAGTGATACTTCCAGGTCTGCATGAAGGATTCAAAGTCTGTGGGGAAAATGATAGATTCACAACCCTGATCAATTGAAAACATTAATTGACCTTTGCAGAGAAACCAGATGCACAAGTGAATGAAGGAGTAGAAATAGTTGGGCAGGCTTAGACAGTAAAAGAATCTTCTTGCAATGCAGGAGACCTGGGTTTGATCCTGGGTCAGGAAGATCCTCTGGAGAAAAGAATGGCAACCCACTCCAGTATTCTCGCCTGGAGAATTCTACGGACAGAGGAAACTAGTGAGCTACAGTCCATGGGGTCGCAAAGAGTTGGACACGACTGAGTGACTTACACTTTCAGAAGATGAAGTACAAGGAAGTTGATCTTTGAATTATTATTATTGTTATACTATAAATGTTTGGGAGCCATTGAGTTTAGCCATTCCTGGTGAATTAGTCAGACCTCCTTTAATTCCAATGACAGAAATCCAATTCAAACTCATTTACATTTAAATAAAGAAATTCACCCACTTTCTTGGCTGAGAGGACCAAAAGGAATTTCTTCCTATGCAGACCTCCGCTAGATTCAGGCCTCGCTCCATTTCTCAGCTTTGCTTATCTTTGCCTGTCTTCAGTCTCAAGTGACAGCACTTCAGATGTTTGAAAGATGGCTTCTGGCAACACCAGCAACATGAAGTCCCCATGGCCTGTGATTCCCAAAGAAGGGAGTGTTTTTCCTGACAGCTCTGGCAAAAGTCCCTAGGAAGCTTCTCACTTGTCCATCTTCAGTCATACTCTGATGTCTCAGACAATCACTCTGGTCAGACTGAGAAAGAATTTGAACTGGTCAGGTCTGGGACAAGCCTTCCTCTGTCAGCCCTATTAAAACCACATGAAATACAAAGGACGACCAAATCAGAGGGGCAGGTGATTCCCCAAGACCGGGGAGTTTTGGATAAACACATATGTCAACTGCAGTGGAACTGACTCAATGATACT
Organism: Cervus canadensis; assembly: GCF_019320065.1. NCBI lineage: Eukaryota > Metazoa > Chordata > Mammalia > Artiodactyla > Cervidae > Cervus > Cervus canadensis. The sequence goes on from NC_057404.1 coordinate 1,000,017, forward strand.
AATGATACTAATCAGTGAAGGTCACCTCAAGGCACTGATTCCAAATCAGTCTCAGATTAATAGACACACTCCTTTTACTTCTGAAACACCATCTGTGTTACATGATTCAGTGGCCTGAATCCATAAATTTACTTCTTCTGTAAGTGCCCAGCAGGCATTTTATTAAAAACTGAAGACCATAAAGTCTCATCAATTTTGTTTCATAGAGAATCAATAGTAAGTTGCAACTTACTATCCATGCAACTTCAATCCATACTGACTACATACCATTTATGTTCCAGGAACATTTCAATATTTTTTCTGGACAACTCACTTCAATACAATGGACCTGGCTAATTTATTCACAGTTGCTTTGGTGTATATGGAGATTTCTATTCCTGTAGTTTTCTGAGTAAAATCAGTTTTTGCATTCTTTTGTTTATACATACATATATGGAACTGAAATAGGTTAAATTCATTTCAGTTGCAAAGTTCCATTTGATTTACTGGTTACATACTACTGTATGGTTCAATTTTAGTAGAATTTGCAAGAAGATTGGTCAAATAACCAAATGCATTAAATTCTTGTCACTAAGTAAGAAAGGCTGACAAGTCTTTGGTGGATGTCACAGCCTATTTGGAATTAGGAATCAAATGTTGTTTCTCATTATTAGCAAATAATTTTGTTTAATTTCCAAATAGCATTAAATGATTCCAAGTAGAGAGGCAATCATCTTCATGACAACTTCTAGATAATGGTGCCCGCTTAATGTATCTCAATAGGACATAGACTTCTCTATTAGATGGACAGTTTGGTGAACAATAATAAATATAACATTCCATTCTAGTTGACAAAATCTACTATTTCTAAAATTTTACTTGAGATACCTCATCACCTGTCCATTCTGATCACAGTTCTCTAAACGGTCCAGTCAGCCCACAGCCATCATGCTAAAAACCAAGCAGAGGCTTGAAGTGGACACTCGTGAAAGTCCCCGGTACTCACCAGTCGGCCTCCAGAGCCCTCTCTCCGGCTGTTCCTTCTTCTCCCCTAACTCTTTGGTCCCTGGTTAGCCTATGCTTTCATACTTCGCTTCCTGATATCTATCTGAAACTTTTCCTTCTCTCATCTTTCTTAAGGTCATTTTGGAATGGTTCACCAAGCTTTGGCTCTCCAAGTTAACTCTAGGGCAGGACTTGGTTATAAATTAACCTTCATGGCATGTTAACCTCCTATATCCCTTTCTCCCATTTTTTATAAAATAAAGTTAATCCTATTCTCTCTTTACATAGTAATTTTAGATTATTTCCTTACAGGTGGTTAATTTTGGGGAAAAATTGGTTTGAAACTTTGCCCTCTACACTCTAGGCTTTACTATCATGATGTACTTCTTAGTATTCTTATATGTATATAGACACAAAACATTTTTTGTTCATTTCCAATTGCTTGATAACACAGAAGACCAGATTAAAATAGCTCTGATATTTTAGTTTGGAGAGACAAGTATGTACAGATGGGTCTATGCATATCCATATGGCTACAATGTGTGATATTATTACAAGTAAAAAAGAATCTGTAAATTAAACAACAAGATTTTATGATTGAGCCATATTAGACGGAACTTAGCACACTTTTTTTTTAGTTAGAGGATAATTGTTTTATGATGTTGTGATGGTCTCTGCCATAAATCAAAGCAGATCAATTATATATATACATATATATATATATCCTCTTTTTTATTTCCCTAGAATATGCTATACTTTCCATTTCAGAAAAACTATAATAGTCTTCCCTGATCTTTTAGATAAATTCAGCAGTCATTTTGATTTACTCTGTTTTAATCAGCTATCTTTATTTTTAATCTCTGGAACACAGAATTACCCTCTGTTCTCAGGCCCCCCCTAAGATTGTCTTCATCCATTCTTTTATTTTTTTAGCTTCCCTCTTTCATTCAACAAGGCTACTGAGAATTATTGTTTTTCAGGCTGGGCAAGTCACTCAAGGTAATCATAGTGTGACTGAAGGTAGGACAGAGGAAAGCCTACACTTAGCAAGGACACCAATTTTAGGGAAGAGGAAGGCTTTCTAGAGGTGGCATTTGATCCAAGTAAGCCTAAAAAGGAATTAAGTATGAATTAATAAGGTGAGAAAGAGAGGAGATGCTATTTCAGGTAAAGTATCCAGCATTTTTAGAAGAGCCAGCGTGTTTAATGACAGAGGAAACTGGAGAATTTTTAGAAGTAAATTCGTCTGAGACATAATTTAAATTTAAATCTGAAGGCATAAGAGAGCTAGTAAATAATTTTTATCAGAGGAAAGCTTTGGTCAGCTGAACATTTTATAATGGTCACTGTGGTAGCACAGTGGGGCAGAAAATAGATTAGAGAGAGAGGTCAGAGAAGCTAGAGGCAGGGACCGCTAGCTGACCGAGTCAGGAGATGATTCCAGCGCACACCAGAGGACAGGGAGTCGGGATGAAGAAGAGAGACAGCTGAGAGAGCTACAAGAACAGGGTGTCGTTTGGACTTTAGTGGCCGAAGATCTGACTTATTTCTCTCCCAACCGCTGGACTGTAGCCAGTGGCTCCTCTTCCTTTCCTACACCAGACTAGCTGTGCCTCCTTCTATATCTGTTTCCCAGGAAGTCATCTGGACTGCCAGAGATTTGCCTGCATGAAAAATGACAGTGCTTTTTTAGATTTTTTTTTTTAATGAAAACTAGCTATACTCTAAAGAATGAACCAAAATAGTGAGAAGACTGACATTGTTTCACATTTTTGCCTGTGTCTTCAGTTCTGGCTAAATAAAGGAAAACTGGGTTCTCATCTCTTTTTCTGCATTTGGTGTGTTGTACTATATTGTTTTGGTTGAATTATTTGAAGAAAATTTGGCTTCACCAAGATAGTTGGCAAAGGCAGAGGTCTTTAAATAGCCATCTCAGATAACTGTGGATATTCTCTTTTCTTACACACTACTATACATAAAATAGATAACAAAGACCTACTCTATGGAACAGGGAACTCTGTAATGGCCTAAATGGGAAAAGAATCTAAGAAAGCATGGATACATGTAAAATAAACAAATGAACAAACAACAACAACAACAACAAAACATACACACACACACAGAAATGACTCAGCGTTAATAGGACTGATCTTTCTGTCTCTTTATCCAACTGCTGGTAGGCTACCTCCCAGGACTGTGCTGCCAGTTTCTGAAGCTTACCGTGATAAAATGAAGCTCAACACCTTCCCCCCTAAAGCAACATCTCACCATTACCATTAGAAACAAAATCCAACAGTCATGCTCTAGATTTTTCCAGAATGATGATCTTTTGCTCTTTTTACTATTTTTGGCTTCCCTGATGGTTCAGTGGGTGAAGACTCCACCTGTAACGCAGGAGACACAGGAGACACAGCTTGGATCCCCGGGTTGAAAAGATACCCTGGAGTAGGAAATGGCAACACTCGACAGTGTTCTTGCCTGGAGATCTGCATGGACAGAGCAGCCAGGAGGCTACAGTCAAAAGGGTCGCAGAGAGTCTGACACACCCGAATGACTACGCATGTATACTCACGCCGCTACTCATCACGTCTATTAGCATTCTAGCCCTAGTCGTCCTTCACTGCATTTCCAGCCAAACCTTTTTGCTAATGTCACTCTCTGCCCTTTTCTACACTGTGCTACACACTAGGAAAGTGGAAAACTTTGTACCACTACTTCATGGCAACTCCAAATTTTTAGGATGTCAAATCACATCTATCTATAAGTTTGAAAGAATAGTTTAAAGTTTGTAGGATGTTTGCTTACTAAAAGAATCTAATACAATTGTGTATGTACAATAAATCTAATGTTATATATTTAAATTTTGTTTGTTCTTTTTTCCAAAGACACCTATCATTGTTTTGTTGCTTGTATTTGAGAATTTTATGTTTAATCGCCATCGCCATTGCTTTCCTCAAATTCATACATTGGTGACATCAATCTATTATCTTGTTTTCCTTTCTTTTTTGTCACAAGCCAAGCTAAGTTATGGCTGGTTTTATTGTGTATATTTCTTGTGACATAAATCTACCCCCTAATTATTAGTAAATAGAGGATACAATTACCCAGTGCTTGTGCTGATAAGATAACCCTTTCCAAAGCACTTTCCAAAGCACTAACCCTTTCCAAAGTACAGATGAGATTTGTAATATAACCTTTATTTTCAGCTTTCAGTGATTCAGTGGAGTATTATTAGAAACAAATGATTATTAACCTATTGCTAGAAAAATCCTAAATTACTAAATGTACATGTAGAAGAAATGCCTTTTAAAAATTACAAATTGCAATGAATTATGTGAAATCAATACTCATGGTTTTAAATCTCCCTATAATTTTCTTGAAGTATTGAGACATTTACTGAAAGTTCTTGAATACAGAAATAAAAATCAAAGATTAATATTCCCCAAAACATTCTTTTACATTTTTTCCATGTAAAATACCACACTTTTCATGCTAAAATTAGTGGATAAAAATTTGATGAGAAATAAGATATTTATATAGTGTCAAATAATATTTTGCTATTGCAGAAAGGAAAAATCTAATCTATACTGGAGAAATCTGGAGTCCTCTACCTTAACCAAATTATCACAGATAATGTCACCAGTAATAGAACAAATCTACATCATGTGCCTTCAGGTGGGATGCAATGAGAACACAGACTTCTTTTTTTTTTTTTAACTTTTTATTTTGTAAAATAAATTACTTTGTAGGTAATTTTGTAAAATAAACAATTGTTTTCTGTATTGGAGATACAGCCAATTAACAAACAGTGTGGGAGTTTCAGGTGAATAGCAAAGGGACTCAGTCATACACATGTATGTATCTACTCTCCCCCAAGCCCTCTGCCATCTAGGCTGCTACATAACATCGAGCAGAATTCCATGTGCTGTACGGTAGGAGCTTGCTGGGAACACAATCTTATTTCTGTAACATCTCTGGCAAAACAATAATAACCTGAATTTAATACTGAGGAAACATCAAACAAACTCAAAGTGAGAGATAAAGTAGCTTGCCTGCCTCTTGAAAAATGTTAAGATCATGAAATACCGAGACTGATGAACTGTCCCATATTAAAATGACATGATCACTAACTGCAATCTGTGATCCTCGATTAAACTAGAATGTGAAAAATACAGTTAGCAAAGAAAAACAGTTGAATTGGGGAATACTTGTGACAATGAGGAAACTTAATATGACCTTTGGGAGAGATAACAGCAAGATGTCAATGTTAAATGCCCTGGTTTTGATAGCTGTATTGTGACTATGAAAGGAAATATCTTTGTTCTTAAAAAAATATACACTGAAGTGTTTAGGGGTAAAAGAACACAATGTCTGAAATTTATTCACAAATGGTTCAGAAAAAAGTATTTGTGCATGCACATGCAAAGAACAAACAACAGAGGAGATAGGCAAAATGTAAACAAAATAGGAATTCTTGGTATTATTCTTGAAATATTTCTGTAAGTTTGAAATTATATCAAAATAAAAAACTACACAAATATATTTCCTTTTATGTATCATAATTTTTCTCTTTATTTTTTAAAGAATGTTAGCTTTTTCTAGTAGCCTAGCACTTGGTGAAAGGCCTTTGCATGCTTTATTTGTATTTTACTTTAATTAGAGTTTGTCAACAGAATTTAAATACATTTAAAATCTACCCATGTAAGATTTGAATATGGAAGCATTTTCCCTGTCTTGTTCCCTCCCAAATTTTTAACCATTTCAATTTTTAGTTTTGTTGATGCTTCCTAATTTCTAAATAATATGCATATCTTTTTCCTCTCTTAATTTATCAATTTAGATGCCCTCTACAGACTTCTTGCCATTGTAGATTAAGATTTAGCTTACATTCGTGTCCCCTTGCTCACAATGTAACTTTGAAATTGCTTTCTTCTGTCAGTATCTTTGAAATTGAAATGTTTTCTTACATTTCTGTTATGTACTTTCTGCACAGTGTCTCTTGACTCCACTTTGTAAAAGAGGGATGTTTATACCGTGTTTATCTCCATGTCTCCTCTATCTACCGCCCAACCTTTGTCAGCTGTAGTTTTGCTCTCCCTAGACAGGGCTGATTTAATTCTATTTACATTACATTCAATAGACATCATTAAATCTTTTTACTTTGTCTATGGATTGCATCTAAAAATTTAAAACCTGACAAACAGTATCTTTTCTTTCATAAGAAAAAGAAGAGGCAAGTAGTATACTCTGGTTATGTTTCCTTATCTCATGTTCAAATATCAAATCTCCAGAATTCAAAGGAATGCTCAATGGATTCTCCTCTCCAACACAGCACCACTAACTCAAAATTGTGCCAAATTTTATTTTAGCATTGTATTTTTTTGTACAGTCTATTATCTATGTATACCAGAATCTTGTGCTGTTGAAGAGAATTTTATGATTTCTTATGATTCCCATTCTCTAGTGGTGACCACTTTTTTTTTTTTTTAATTGTTGCCATTGTTTTGTTTTTCCACTTCACTGGAGGCTTTGAAGAATTTTTCTTTATTCTTACTGTTTTGCAGTTTCACAGTGATGTTCCACATGCTACTTTAACATATGATACTTTTGTATTTTTTGTTCTTTATATATATTAGTATTTTTTAATTTAAAGGTCTATGCTTTTCTTCATTTCTAGAATGTTAATTTTTCAAATTAAGCATCTCATTTCTTTCATTTTCTTTTCTGGAATCTTTAATAGTTGAAACTTGAATCTTCTGGGTTAATCTTCTTTACCTTTTATCCTCTCTTTCTTAACTATATTTTGGGGGATTCCCTTGATTTTATGTTTTTCCTTGTTTGGGCTTTCTTTTTAAATTAAAGCTGGTTTATTTTTAATTACTAAGGGCTTTTTATTGCTTTTGTTCCTTCACAGAATTTTGTCCTAATTCTGAGGTTGTAATATCTTCTCAAACCTCTCTAAGGAGATGAGTTAGATTTTTGTTAAAATTTTTTAATTTATTTCAGAGTAAGATGTTTGTGTTTGTTTTCCTTGACCATTATTATGCCATATCCTTTCTTCAATTATACAGCAAGTTTTGACTGTTTTGCTTAAGAACAAAGTAAGTAAGATGACGGGACAGTGGTGGACTTTGGTGAACTGATGAGGAGCTGGCCATTGTGTTGGGAGACACCAGTGGCCAGTTTGCTTTTGACAGTTTATTCATTTTTTAGAGAATTCCCTTTCTTCACACAACCAAATTAGGAGTGAATATATGGCTACTAAATAGTCTAAATATTGTAGTGGAAAAGTATGAAGTTGGGGTGAAGACCACAACAAAAATTTATAGCCACAGTTCAATCATTCATTCATTTAATCAATCCCCAGAATGGTACTGATGGTATATAAATTAGTTAACCAAACAGACAAATTGCTCTTATCAAAGTTAATTTTTTTGTAAAAGAAGCATTGTGCAAATTAGAACATACTAAGTATTGTGAAGAAAATTAAAGCGGAGCAGAGGGATATAGAGTGACAGGTTTGAGGGAAAGGCTAGAGATAGTTGCTGTTTAGATAAAGCGGTTGAGGAATATCTCTGATAGAAAGGTATTGGACAGGGACTTGGGAGAAATGAGGCAGACACAAGGATATTAAAAGGAAGCATGTGGTAAGCAACTGGATCAAGATGCAAAACAAGATGGGATTTTTCCCTGAAGGAGCTATAGATACTTCTCCTTCTTGCCTTGGAATCTCTACAGTTCTGTAGGCATGCAGTGGTGTCGTCCTCAGAAAATATTCTAGATGGTGGCTATTTCCATCTAGTTTCATCAGCTATTCTTATTCATGTACTTTCCTTCATTCCAGAACTTTGAGTTTTTAGTTCATTAATGACTCCATTCTTTGTTCATTGCCGTGAAATTTTAGTTTATAAAAATTTTTAATGAACTCTTTAGGAACAGAGTGGGCTCAGGTTACCATCTTAAACTAAATTAAAAACCTAAAGCCTCTCTTAAAATGGTCTAATCCTTTTTTTAAAAGCAATTTCAAAAAAAACCAAGAAGAGGCAACACTTATATGAAATTCTAAGTCAGCCTAAGGGTATTGTAGGGTTTAACAGTAATGATAAGATGAGGATCTGTGTCATTAAGCTATCTCTCACATCAAAGGGAAAATATCAAGAGAGAAAGTTAGCACATAATGTAAAAATAATGATTCATATTGTCAAAAAGGAAATAAAACAAATTTTTTTAAAAAACAAAAATTAAAACTGAATGGTACTTTCTCAATGAAATCAACTCAATGCCATGTTTTATAAACTGATTTTTACCCTTACTCAATATCACCATAATTAAAGGTTTGATAGATATATGATTTAATAAATCAAAGCAAATAAAATAAACCTAACTTCCAAATACATGAAAACTCATTAAACGTCTATTTCTGAGGTAACAGTCCAGGGGCTGCTTGTCAAATCAAATTATAAACTTTTTAAAAAAAGAAAAAAGAAAACCATTATATCTAAATACGGAATTCTGATTCTGTGAGCTATAAGATTGTTTTGCTCTGTCAGAGAAATCAGTAATGGTTTTCAGGTATCACACTTTTCAACTTGAAGACAGGCAGGGGCCTGAAATCCCTCTTGATAGTTAACCTTATCTGAAAGTTCAGTAATTTGCACAGGCTTCTGGAGATTTAGTGGCATAATGGAAATATCAATAGAAACTGGGCCATCAAACCCCAGGTATTGATTCTTCCATTACATCATAACACCACATGACCTACTTGAAAATAATAAATATTTTCTACATCCAGACTCTGGTAAATTTGCCTACTCCCTCCCTAGCATTTCAGAGACAGGTAATGACGAAATTGAAAGTAATGGATACATTACATAAAACTGACTTGCACTAAAAAAGAACAGAATCTGCAGAAGGAAGACTGGACTCAGACAGTCAGGAAGCAGCCCCCAGTCTTCTCCCAGGGCCAAGGACAGCAGGGTTCTGCGTAAATGTGAGCACACGGAGGCTTTAGCCAGGGCGGTGGAGCTGGTTTTGCAGAAACAGACAAAACTTCACCTCTGCTTTTAGACCACTTATCCGTCTGACCATGGGTCAACCTTGTTTCCTGTAATTTATCCCAAAGGACATTAAAAACTTGACTTAAAACTAGCTTTCTTGAATATGACACTAATTCCTTCAGTCAAGAAATATTTATTGAGCCCCAGCTACATACTGTCAACAGAAAAAGCACGATGTTTTACTCAACCAACAAAACTGAAGACTTAAGCCCAGGATACCACCTCTCTTGACAGCTCTGATAGACTGCCCTGAAGAGGGAAGGAAGTGGCCAGGATATATAGGAGCATTTGCAACAAAGACCAGGTAGTCAGAGCGTCAAAGATTACTGCTAATTAAAGAAAACCAGATATCTCATCTTAAGGAATTTAGCACTTTTATTTGTATGGGAAGATGCAAGAGTCTGGGATCATGAAATCATTCCATCAATATGTACCTCAGCCACCTGGGGCCAGGATCCTGAGCTTTCTCATCATGAGTCTCTTCAGGGCGCACACTAGAGGTGGGGGGTGGTCACACCCGTTGGCTGCTAGATGGTGGGCATCCTGTTTCTATCCTGACTTCCCTCAGGGCTCACCTTCAGGGCATCTGTAATGTGAAGGCCTGCTAGCTGTAACATCTTCTGTTTACTGAAAAGACCAGCAACATTTTTTTCCTTCATTGACAGTACCAAGCAGAGGGGGCTTCCCAGGTGACTTACTGGTAAACAATCACCTGCCAGTGCAGAAGACGCAGGTTCGATCCTGGGTCAGGGAGATCCCCTGGAGAAGGAAGTGGCAACCCACTTCAGCATTCGTGCCTGGGAAAGCCCATGGACAGGGAAGCTTGATGGGCTCAGTCCACAGGGTCACAAAGAGTCAGACAAGACTCAGTGAGTGAACATGAGCACCAGTAGAGGAACCAGAGATCAGATTGCCAACACCTGCTGGTTCGTAGGAAAAGCGTCACCAATTCAACGGACATGAATTTCAGCAAACTCCAGGAGATAGCAAAGCACAGGGAAGCCTGGCGTGCTGCGGTCCATGGGGCTGCAAAGACTCAGACACGACCTATCGACTCAGCAACAATTAAGCACAGTGCTGCGTGCTGGGGATACGGTAATGAGTAAAACATAAAAGAATCCCTGTCCTCTTGGCCCTTCAAGCATATGGAGTCCCTGCCCTCATTATACTCATGACCTACTGCAGGAGAGGAGCACTAATGAATAATTACTCAGCTAAATAGATACGTGAAGTGGTACTTGGTGTCATGAAAGAGAAGCTGCACGCCTCTAGAAAAGCATGCAATGGGAGCATCTGATCATTCCTGGTGTGGGATGTGGGTGTTAGGAAGGCTTCACAAAGAAGGCATATTTGACAGGAGCCAGAGTAAATAAAAGTAAGGCATTCTGGTTTCTGGATGAAAAGACAAGTTGTGCAAAAGCCATGTTGCAGTAGGGAACAATACATTTCCCAGAAATGGAAAGAAAAGCCATAGTAGATAGAGCCAGACATCATGGGGAAGAGAACATGCAGTGACTTCAGGCCGCAGAGATGAGCAGGGGCCAGTCCACACAGGACTGGCTAAGATTTGTGGTCTTCATCCTGAGGGCATGGCTTCTTTTAATCAGTGGAGTGATATGATCAAATTTGGATTTTTGAAAGAAAACCCATAGCCTGGTGTGGAGCGGGCGACTGTAGGGGAACAAGAGGTATAAGACATCAGTTAAGAGATTATATAGGAAACAATCATCCAGGCAAGAGATGTGAAAATTTTAGCAGGCTTTTCAATATACTTTTCAAAAATCAGATGCTTAAAAATGAGACAATGATATTTATACACTTGAAAAATAAAGCTAGACTCTTTATATCTATCTGTTCACCTATTTCTACATTTATTTCCCTGCTTTAATTATTTTTTTTCTTTTATGTTTTTCCATTCCTGGAAGGTTGTTTATCTCTTTTGACTGAGAGTGTTTTTGAACAACACTTTGTGTATCCTTTTCCAGGAAAAAAAAATTTTCTTTTAATCACTTTGTGTGCTGGGAGTGTGCTAAGTCACTTCAGTCATGTACAACTCTTTGAGACTCCATGGACTGCAGCCCGCCAGGCGCCTCTGTCCATGGGGTTCTCCAGGCAAGAATTCCGGAGTGGGTTGCCATGCCCTCCTCCAGAGGATCTTCCTGACCCAGGGAGCAAACCTGAGTCTCTTATTACTCCTACATAGCCAGGTAGGTTCTTTACCACTAGCGCCACTTGGAAAACCCTTTGGCCTTAGTTAAGTATATCTTTGTGAAATGAAAATATCTCCTGCCATATTAAACAACAAGACATGTTACGGCCATCAATTTCTGGCCTCCAAATGCGAATGAGGGCTCCCAAAACTAAGATCCAGTGGATGCTGCCACCCCTCATGCTGATTACTGAGGAGCTGGGGGAATGCAAGGAGCAAGGCGAACAAGGAAACAGGATTGGTCCCAGTTAGCTGAGGTGCATGTGAAAGAATGAATTCAGTGAGCCCAGAGGCTTGCATCTTCCCATACATAGAATGCTAAATTCCCTAACTTGATGCCTGATCTTTGATGCTCAGAATGCCTGCTCCCTTTGTTGCACACTTGTATATAGCCTATCTGCCCCACTGCCTCCTTGGAGCAGTTTTCTCAGGGCTACTGAGATGCTGTCTCTTGGGCTCAGAGTCCTAAACACTCCCACCAAATAAAATAACTCTTTACTTTCAGGTCTTGACTATATTTTTTAGTCAACATCTTTCTCCAGGAAGCCTTAAACTGACTCTAAAAATCCAAGATAGCTACTGAATATTCTCACGGTGACTCCCATTGCACCAGATAGGTCATGGGGCTCACTTATAATTGCTCATTTAATTCTAGTTTCTCTCATTCAGCTGCAAGTGTCTTGAAGGCAAGAACTATGTCTATTTTATAATCATTTTGTATTACAAACTTATAGCCTCTCATAAAATGAAAAAACTATTTATTTGTTAAATGAATACAATACAATAAAACTTATTTGACAAGATTAAATCCACATTTATCTTTGAAATAGCCAGAGTTTTGATAGTGAATATCAGTATTTGGTTTATGTTTTTTTGGTGAGTGAAGTGACTAGAGGTCTCTTCAAGAAAATTAGAGATACCAAGGGAACTTTTCATGCAAAGATGGGCTCAATAAAGGACAGAAATGGTATGGACCTAACAGAAGCAGAACGTATTAAGAAGTGGCAAGAATACACAGAAGAACTGTACAAAAAAGATCTTCATGACCCAAATAATCAGGATGCTGTGATCACTCACCTAGAGCCAGACATCCTGGAATGTGAAGTCAAGTGGGCCTTAGGAAGCATCACTATGAACAAAGGTAGTGGAGGTGATGGAATTCCAGTTGAGCTATTTCAAATCCTAAAGGATGATGCTGTTAAAGTGCTGCACTCAATATGCCAGAAAATTTGGAAAACTCAGCAGTGGCCACAGGACTGGAAAAGGTCAGTTTTCATTCCAATCCCAAAGAAAGGCAATGCCAAAGAATGCTCAAACTACCGCACAATTGCACTCACTCACACTCTAGAAAGGAATGCTCAAAATTCTCCCAGCCAGGCTTCAACAGTATGTGAACCATGAACTTCCAGATGTTCAAGCTGGATTTAGAAAAGGCAGAGGAACCAGAGATCAAATTGCCAACATCCACTGGATCATCAAAAAGGCAAGAGAGTTCCAGAAAAACATCTATTTCTGCTTTATTGACTATGCCAAAGCCTTTGACTGTGTGGATCACAACAAACTGTGGAAACTTCTTAAAGAAATGGGACTATCAGACTACCTGACCTGCCTCCTGAGAAATCTGTATACAGGTCAAGAAGCAGCAGTTAGAACTGGACATGGAACAACAGATTGGTTCCAAATCAGGAAAGGAGTACGTTAAGGCTGTATACTGTCACCCTGCTATTTAACTTACATGCAGAGTACATCATAAAAAATGCTGGGCTGGATGAAGCACAAGCTGGAATCAAGATTGCAGGGAGAAATATCAATAACCTCAGATATGAAGATGACACCACCCTTATGGCAGAAAGTGAAGAATAACTAGAGAGCCTCTCGATGAAAGTGAAAGAGGAGAGTGAAAAAGTTGGCTTAAAGCTCAACATTCAGAAAACTAAGATCATGGCATCTTTTCCCATAACTTCATGGCAAATAGATGGGAAAACAGTGTAAACAGTGACAGGCTTTATTCTGGGGGGCTCCAAATCACTGCAGATGGTGACTGCAGCCATGAAATTAAAAAAGACGCTTGCTCCTTGGATGAAAAGTTTTGACCAAACTAGACAGCTTATTAAAAAACAGAGACATTACTTTGCCAACAAAGGTCCGTTTAGTCAAAGCTATGGTTTTTGCAATAGTCATGTGTGACTGTGAAAGTTGGACTATAAAGAAAGATGGGCACCGAAGAATTGACACTTTTGAAATGTGGTGTTGGAGAAGACTCTTGAGAGTCCCTTGGACAGCAAGGAGATCCAACCAGTCCATCATAAAGGAAATCAGTCCTGAATATTCATTAGAAGGACTGATGCTGAAGCTGAAACTTCAATACTTTGGCCACCTCATGCGAAAAGCTGACTCATTTGAAAAGACCCTGATGCTTGGAAAGATTGATGGTGGGAGGAGAAGGGGACAACAGAGGATGAGATGGTTGGATGGCATCACTGACTCGATAGACATGAGTTTGAGTAAACTCCGGGAGTTGGTGATGGACAGGGAGGACTGGCTTGCTGCAATCCAAGAGGTTGCGAAGAGTCGGACATGACTGAACAACTGAGCTGAACTGAACCGAACTGAAATCCACATTTATCTTTGAAATAGCTGGAGTTTTGACAGGGAATATTGGTATTTGGTTTGTTTTTTTGGTGAGTGAAGTGAAAGTCACTTAGGTGTGTCCCACTCTTTGCGACTCCATGGATTATACAGTCCGTGGAATTCTCCAGGCCAGAATACTGGAGTGGGTAGCCTTTCCCTTCTCCAGTGGTCTTCCTGACCCAGGAATCATCCAGGGTCTCCTGCATGCAGGCAGAATCTTTACCAACCGAGCTATTTTGAGTCTGCTTTGTTAGTGATTGTCTATCATGCTTCTTTTCAGGTGAATACTCTAGAGAGCAGACTGGCATGGACCTGCAGTTAATCAAAGAGGATATCTAATTTCTGTACTGTTGGGTGGGAGAGGAGAGAGAGCAGTAGGTGGGTAGGAATAATATATTTGGAAATAAGTGATGTTTCAAGTTCACTGTCTATGGAGTGATTTTGACATTGTGTACCTGTGATCTGCTTTTTGGCAAAGCTACCCTCATGGAAAATCCAGTCACTACCAATAGCTCTGCTTAAGGCTCAAAGTTTATGAGACATATTAGCTCTTCCAGAGATAGTCCATCTTTAACTGTCACACACTAGGGCTGTTGCTATGCTGTGGTTGTTTTGCAGAAACTGATGATTGTGCTAAGAGTTGAAATTTAGCTAAAGAACCCCCAGAGTCACCCTCTATAAGAGTAAGGCAGACTTCATTCACGTATGACTTTCCTGTTAAAAATATGAGAAATCAGTATTTTTGTTTTGCTATAAAATCCATCACAACAACACTAAATACATATTTATAAGAGATGTGAGACATATACTATGATATTTTAGCCTATTAAAGCATATTCTATGCTTGGGGAAATTCATGACCAGCATCAGGAAATCATTAATTCTATGGCTGGTCTATGAACATTGACCCAATCTCTGTTCCCAAACGCTAGGGAAAATGTACTGCAGCATTTTTGTGGCATGTTAGAAGTCTTAGTTAATTAAGTATATTAATATTGCTGATGCTATTTTGTTTTTCTTTAATACCTTTAGTTTTTGCCAATAGGTTATTATTTTTCAACAATATACAGTTTTGTACTCAAGCAACTGACCTAATCAAGTCAGTAAAAACAAACCCTGTCTGGTGTGATACAGACTAAAAACAGCAGATGAAAGACTCATAGCAGTCAAGATCAACAGAGACAGAAAAGTCGAGTCCCAATAGTGACGGAAAGAACTAATTTGTGACACTGCTCCCCTTTCCAAGAAATAAATGTTTTTTTCCCACTTCCCAGCTATGTCTGAACATCCCAGAAGGGAGAAAGCATTGAACCATGATAACTATCTAAAATAACAGTAAAACAAGAAACACTTTCATGAAATCAGCTCCGTGGCACGGTTTCTATACACACTAGATCAAATTTGCCTATTCCAAAATTTCTTATAAATGGAATTACACAATACCCAATTTTTGTGTTGTCTCTTCTGCTCAGCATGTTTTGGGGACAAAGTAACAGATCTTCTTTTATTATCTAACATTGATAATGTGTGTCTTATCTTTCATTTTGGTTAGTTTAGGTAGCTTAGTTTGGGTACAGACTATTTTTCTATTTCACTGATTTTTTTCTTTATTATTTCCTTTCTTATACTTTATATGGTTTAATTTTATCTTCTCGTCTTAGGTTCTTAGATCTCTTATGCAAGATCTTTCTATTGTTTCAATACAAGAATTTAAAGCTTGAAATTTCCCCCTCAGGACTACTTTTTGCTAATTTAATAATTTTGATTTGTGGAATTTTCATTTGTATTTGTGTTCTAAAACAGAACTACTTTGGATGTGTTACTTTTAGAGGGTAAAGATTGAATGTTTTCCCATTACTCTACTTTAACCTATTCTATGCTTATGTGTAAAATAGATTTCTCATAGAGATTTTTCTGAAACTCTCTGCCTTTTCATTGGCATGTTTTGACATGGTTTATATTCACTGTGATTAATGATATGGTTAAGTAGAAATCAATCTCACTGCTATTTGATTTCTATTTGTTTCTTCCTCCTTGTTTTTTTTCCTGCCTTCATTAAATTAATTAAATTTTTAGTATTCTATTTTACTTATTTCAGTATTATATTACTAACTAGTCATCCTCATTTAACTTTTTATTGGTTGCTATAAAGATGCTGTATAGTGTAATGTGCATCTTTAATTGGTCACAGTGGGAGGCAATATTTTAAATCTCATTTTACAGATGAAAAGATTAGAGGCACAGAAAGCTTTATATACTTGCTCAAGATCATACAGCTTAAGGAAATGAAAAGAAATGAAAATGAAATGAAATGAAATGAAAATGAAAAGAGGAAAAGAAAATGCTGAAAGAGAAATACAGAGTTTAGCTTAGGTGGGGTAATTTATATGCAGAGCAATACATAAGCAAAGGGTTAGTGAGAAAACATGTATAAACAACATCAGAGGAAAGAAAATACATATTAAAATCCTTTCACAGTGAATGAACTCATTCATAAAGAAAAGATAAGGTCTTAGAAGCTATGACACCAATGAAGAGAACGCTTCCTTAAATGTATTTCTGTTTATTTTTATGGGCAATGTTGGTCATAGAAACTAGTTGAAGCCAGTTTAATTTGTATAGCCAAATATTCTAATACTAAATGATTTCATACATATCTCCATACTTATTTGTGTTGTAGTCTTTTTCAGTCCAGTTCTAGGCCTTTATAAAAGATGGTCAATATGAACATATGGCTATCATCCCTATATGCTTGACCAAAATAAAGTTCTTCAGTCTACTATTCTCATAATTAATACTATAAATATTTAATCCATACAAGGTACTGTAACTAGGAAATGAGACAATATAAGAAGGTATTCCTATGTTTCTTTTTCTTTCTACTCAAACTGTATCTGATTTTGGCCTATTTTTATAATTCTTAAAAATACCATGGAAAGGGACAGCTGTATTCTGAACGTGGAAGCAGAGGCTAACCACCTACATAGAAAACATTTTTAGCATCTCATCTTGCTTATGCAGAAATGGAAGCTCACTGCAGAAAAAAACAGGTGAGAAGAAACTCATGTTTTGCTCAGAGCCCTTATCCCTCCTTTCTGGCGGCTCGGCCTCAGTGCTGACCTTCCTGCGATGTCTGCCAGCGTGCTCTTCCCCCTTTGACTCAGCCTGTACCCAGCCATTACCCTAATCCTGCGAAGCTTTTTACCTGTTTGCTCAGAAATTTCCAGGAGCTTATCCACTAAATAAATGACAAACTTCCTAGCATAGCATTAAAAAGCTCCACAGTCTGACTCTTAATTTCCTTTCCAGACTTCTCTTTCAATATTCTATTACATCAACATCATAGTCAATGTACATCCAGTGATTTTTGCCATTTTAAAATGTAAATTTTGCTTTCCTGCCAAACCAGATTTAACCTGCCACTCTCTCTGTAAAGCTTTTCTAATGCCAACAGCTAATTTTAGACTCTTACCCACTCATCGTGACCATGTGGTCTCTTCAACAAAGTCTTTTACAAATGACCTGTGAGGTTTTTGAACTCTTCTATTAATTAGTCAAAAGAATTGATAGACCTAGTTGAAGCCCTTGTGATCTTAGGCTGTGTAGTTAGATTGTATAGCTTTTCATTCTCCTATTGATTTATACATATGTATTTTTATCTTGCTTTTCACATTTTAATTTCTTTGAAAAAAGGAAATAAGTTTATTTCATCTTTAGCCCAGAATAATGTCTTTTGTAAAATGGTTGTAAATAAATTTCATTTTAAAAAGGGAATTAAAAAATATTGGATATAGGGGCTTGCTTGGTAGTTCAGTGGTTGCGAGTCTGCCTTCCAACGCAGGGGACACTGGTTCAACCCCTGTCTGGGGAACTAAGACCCCACATTCTATGGGACAACTACGTCCACGCGCCACAATTAGAGAAGCCCACGGACTGCAACAAAGACCTGACGCATCCAAATAAATGACAACGTATTTGAAAAAATACTGGGACTTACTGAATAAAGAATCCCAAGGGATGCTTATGATGCCCAAAGGATTTAAAGAAGTCAGGAGAATTCTGAATAATCCATCTACTGCTTTCAGACCATTGTGGAATGCCATCCTCCTTCTTTGGTATGTTGATACGGACAGTATGATAGATATTAGATTTAGTATATAGCGGGCTTCCCACCCCAACTTTCCTTACTTAAAACTGTGACTCCACTAAACACGTTCCGGCTCGGCCAGCGCATTCATCTTAAACTCTGCCAGTAGAGGGAGCCAGAAAGAGGCTGCGAGGCGGAAGAGAAAATGGCGCCCTTCCCATGGGTTTCCTGCGGCCTCCCGGTCCATTCTGCTGCCTCGGAGCCCCACCTCAGCGGGCCTTTTTCACTCCGGCAGTGACGGTCCTGTCCTGTGACAGCAGCCGTTGCAGTTTTTCCAACACTTGTAGAACCCGCTTTATTGTGCGGCTTCTCGGAGAAACCAGCCCCGGCTCAGAGGCCCTGGTTTCAGTTCCACGGGATTCCTCCTCCAAGCGTCTGAGCGTTTCACCAACCACAGGGTAACAGCTGCCTCCTGAAATTATTACATTCGTATCTTAGAAATCTCTTTTTACTCTTTCAGTTGCCTAATTATGAAACTCAAAAGGAAGACCTTGACTGCAAAAAAAAAAAAAAAAAAAAAAATGAAGACTCAAGCAGTCTGAGAGCTATTTCACCCAGAAAGAGTTCAACAAATAGAGATTCAACATTGTCAACTAACATGTTAAACCTCTCTGCATAGCAGTGTTCCCTGCCCATTGATGATTCCATTTTCAAGCATAAATCCAGTTATGTGATTTTGGAGGTACAGCTCTGGGCAATATTACAGTGACAGGATGATCACATATTAAATGCTGACAGGGCTTTCCCAGAAGGTTTGCTTCAGGCTGTTTGTGGAGTCCATGAGCCAAACAGTAGTCAGGAGTGGAACTGAAGATACAGACATCATATAAATGGATGACAAAACCAGAGGAGAGAAAAATGCCTATATATATTTCCTTTAGTTTCACAAGAAGATCATGCCTAACAAATTTAGGGTAACTGTCAAAAATTGAATCTTTAAGAAATTTAATGTTTTGAGATGTATTGAAGTCAAATGATATGTTTATTTAGCATAATTATTTATTTTTATAAAGTCCTACTGTAAGAAATCTACTGCAAAATATACCAAATAAATTTCTTTACCTTACATAAAATAATGAAATATACACTTTAGGGTATTGATTTGTATATACATCACAACAAACTGTGGAAAATTCTCAAACAGATGGGAATATCAGACCATCTCACCTGCCTCCTGAGAAACTTGTATGCAGGTCAAGAAGCAACAGCTAAAAACAGACATGGAACAAGGGACTGGTCCCAAATTGGGAAAGGAGTACGTCAAGGCTGTATATTGTCACCCTGCTTATTTAACTTATATGCAGAGTACATCATGAGAAACACTGGGCTGGAAGAAGCACAAGCTGGAATCAAGATTGCCGGGAGAAATATCAATAACCTCGGCTATGCAGATGATGCCATCCTTATGGCAGAAAGCGAAGAGGAACAAAAGAGCGTCTTGATGAAAGTGAAAGAAGAGAGTAAAAAAGCTGGCATAAAACTCAGCATTCAAAAAACTAAGATCATGGCAACCAGTCCCACCGCTTCATGGCAAATAGATGTGAAAACAGTGGAAACGGTGACAGACTTTATTTTTGGGGGGCTCCAAAATCACTGCAGATGGTGACTGCAGCCATGAAATTAAAAGATGCTTACTCCTTGGAAGAAAATCTATGACCAATCTAGACAGCATATTAAAAAGTTGGACCTTGCCAACAAAGGTCCATCTAATCAAAGCTATGGTTTTGCAGTAGTCATGTATGAATGTCAGAGTTGGACCATAAAGAAGGCTGAGTGTCAAAGAATTGATGCTTTTGAACTTGGTGTTGGAGAAGAATCTTGAGAGTCCCTTGGACAGCAAGGAGATCAAACCAGTTAACAATCCTAAAGGAAATCAGTCCTGAATATTCATTGGAAGAATTGATGCTGAAGCTGAAGCTCCAATACTTTGGCCACCTGATTTGAAGAGCCAACTCATTAGAAAAGACCCTGATGCTAGGAAAGATTGAAGGCAGGAGGAGTAGGGGATGACAGAGGACAAAATGGTTGGATGGTATCACTGACTCAATGGACATGAGTTTGAGCAAGCTCCAGGTGATGGTGAAGGACAGGGAAGCCTGGCATGCTGCAGTCCATGGGTTTGCAAATAGTTGGACATGACTGAGCGACTGAACAACAAATACATCCTTGGAGATGAAATTTCTACATGCAGCATTTCTACATGCAACATATATTTTCATAGACAAATATCTAAGTACACCTTGCTTAATGGTATTTCTATGTCTTGAGTTATTTTTGTTCTAACTTCATTGACTTACATACAGCTGTCCAGTTTTCCTAAAACCACTTGCTGAAGAGACTTTTCTCCATTATACACATTTGCCTCCTTTGTCAAAGCTCACTTGATCACAGGTGTGTGGGTTTATTTCGGGGCTCTCTGTTCTATCATCCATATCTCAGTTTTTGTGCCAGCAGCACACTCTTGACTACTGTAGCTTTGTGGTATTGTCTTAAGTCTGAGAGGATTATGCCTCTAGCTTTGTGCTTCTTCCTCAGGATTGCTTTGTTAATTCTGAGCCTTTTGTGGTTCCACAGACATTTTAGGGTTATTTGTTCTAGTTCTGTGAAAAATGTCATGGTAAATTGATAAGGATCACATTAAATCTCTAGATTGCTTTGCATTGGTCTGGCCATTTAACCACAACACACACACCATGAATTAAAATAGAATTTTATACTATCTCATATTTATAATCAGTTTCTAAGCATCTTTTATGACTCAATCTCTTTTCTTTCATTTGTAATGTTATCTTTATTTTATAACAAATTTTCAAGCATGTGTAGATAAATGTGTTTATATATACAAATGTTTTGATTCCTTGGTTTGCCTCTTCTGAGATTAATATCACACTGTCTTAATTCAGAAATCTTATGAATTTTAAAATCTGGTAGTACATGTTTTCATATGCCTTTACATCTTACAAGGGTTACTAAAAATTGAATGGTTTCTTTTTATCAAACACTTATCTAGCCATCTTGTCTCCAGTCAGTCCCAGGCTTATTTTTATTAATGCTCTCTCTTTCTTATCTTTCCGTGTGTATGACACCTGCCCAAATTGTAACTCGTGGTTGGTAATTATCTGAGGCAGGTGTTTGACTTAGAAACGCATCATCCACCTGGCATATTTCTGTTCAGCAAGTCAGTCTGTTGGTACAAGTTTCTGATCCTTATTTCTGGATGTGCTTGGAAATACGTATATGCATGTATTTTCATGTATACTTTAGGGTGTGTGATTGTGTGAGTGTATGTGTGTGTGTGTGTTTACATGCATTCTGAGGCTACTACTTCAATAATCATAGAACATTTTTTCTTAGAAAAGGTTGGGAGGGTATTTCATAAGAGGTCACATGTGCATAACTAAGAGTTATGTACGCAATTCTGAATATTGCTTTTATTTCAGACAAAGTATTTTTTGTTACATCTGAGAGAACAATATAGCAACTGGCAAATCAATAATATTTTTGACAAGATTTTAATTCATTTTGAAAAACAGCAGAAGTAATTTTAAAAATACCAAATACTTTCATCACATGAAAGGGAATGAAGTTGCTTACATAACTACAAGAAGCACAGCATTTTATGACCTTAGGCTGAATCCTTTCCACCAATGAATTGTTCATTGAGTCCCAAGAATGATGAGTTTCTTTAGCTATAGTCACTGAAGTTAGTAGGCGAACATGAAAGCAAAGTAACATTTTAAAGGGCTAAATGTCCTTTAAACACATTGGCATTTAACTCTAAGATTTTTTCACTATGAACTCATCTTCATCCTTTTTCACATAAGCTTAAATACCAAGACTAAATTTAAAACATCTTTTTGGGACTCAGCCCATAATCAGTAGTAAAAAAGTTACTTATGGTCTATAATTTATATCTTATATATTTTATTTTAACAAGTTTATTTAGCATCACCTGGTTGCCGGGTGTTGTTCTAGTTGCAGGGAATGTACAGGTGAGTAAGTCATGGATCACCTTTATGAATTTCACAAGACATGGAAACAAATACCTATACTATGTGGTAGGTGACTTTATCATAGTGAACATTCATTGATTATGCTAGAAGCTTTCTGACGTTTCTTAATCTAAAATATTCCAAATCCCAGACATATGCTCCCCTTAACATACAAATGATGAATCTGGAACATAAGTAGCCTAAATAATTTTCTCCCAACGCATTTCATAATCAAACCTTATTATATAAAAGGTGTTTCATAATCCAAGAGTATTTCATAACCAACTCTAATTATTTACGAAGAATTATCAGGTGGTTCTTTAGCAGGGATATTTTCTGGAGCCTAATCCCGAAACGCAACCCCATGGCTACTAAGGTTAGTGTTATTCGGTAGTAGAACCGGAGACATCACAAAACTATTGTCATTTCCTGAGCTCAAGATGATCTTAAAAAGATTACTGTATAAAAGTCTGAGAGTTGAAATGTGTAGATGATAAAAAGATACTGATATTCAAAAGGATTTCAAAGAGGAGAATGTATCTGAACAGAATTTTGACTAATGACGCATCCAGTGAAAAACAGCGCCCCCACCAGCAATCAGAAAGTCTCAGGTCAGAAAGGCTTACTCATGGGAAGACCTGGACAGCTGATGGGGCAGGCCAGATGGGGTCTGTAAGCACTTGTGTATGACTGAGCCCCATCTCTAACGTGCATACTTTGATGCCTACGGACTTTAAAAGCAACTCAACTGCTTTTCTATAAAACTCAGAGAGCTTAATTCTCTCGTAAGATAAAAACATAAAAAAATTTTAGTGATCTCCCAAAATAGACAAAAGTGTAGTTTCTGAGTTTTTGAACAGCTTACATTTGATTCTACTTGTCCAGATAAAGGTTCTAGAACATCACCATCAAAATAGTAAGAAATATAGGACCAAAGAGTCCTAATATCTAATTAGAAATCCAAGAAAAAATCAGTAAATGTGAATCTTCTAGTCTCGAAACTTTACCAACCAAACTAATTCACTAGTACGAGTTTCAAAATACTTAGCTGTGACAATTCTGCTGACTTTGGAGAACAGATAAGTAGGGAGATTGAATGGAGACAAATCAGTACACTAAACAGTATACTACAGTGATATTCTTTGTCTCCAAAAACATAATTTGAAAAGTTTTTTACACATCTTTGCTGCCAGGCTGAGCACTGGCACATGTCTGTGGCAACTATTTTGTAAGTGAATGATATTCCATATTAAGGGTTATCTGCAGGGAGCCAATTCAAATAGCTGAGATGAATGTCTTGGGCTAAAAATGAACTTCCAAACACTTCACCAGCAGAACAGAAAAATAGTACTTAGGAAGACAGGGCAAACTGTTGTCTTTGTGTAGAACATAAAGACTGCCTTAAGTAACTAGCTGTAGAATATACCAACCCAGCCAATTCATTTTGTTGTAAAATGCTCAAATTAATTTAACAGTTATTACAAAACAGAAACAGACTCGCAGACCTAGAGAACGAACTTATGGTTACCAGCGGGAAGAATGCAGGGGAAGGGACAGTTAGGGAGCTTGGGGTTGACAAGTGAGTACACACTGCTGTATTTGAAATGAATAACCAAGAAGGACCTACTTTATGGTGCAGGGCACTCCGCTTAATGTCATGTGGCCGTCTGGATGGCAGGGGAGTTTAGGGGAGAACGGATACATATATACCTATGGCTGAAGCTCTTGGCTTTCCACCCGAAACTATCACAACATTGTTAATTGGCTATACTCCAATATAAAATAAAAAGGTAAAAAATAAAAATAAAAAACTTGCAAAAATAGTTTCATACGCTGATGCTTGCTTTTCCTCAAATGAGCAAGGCAAACCACCAGTGTTATGAGTGGTTAAATGTAGAAAATGTTTTGAAGTTGTCCTTGGCAAAGTGACACATACCAGTTATTATGGTGACTCATAGTAAGAATAAAATCAGGTAAACAAAACAAGAAGCTAGAAGGTACAACACAAATGAAGGCATAGCACCATGCGGCTAGTTTCAGCGTTAATGTGAAATTGGATCAAATGTATAAGGAAATAAGAAATGATACTCCTGTCCCAAATAATCAGAGAGATATCCATTTGTTATCACTTTGTTTCATGACATCTTGTTAACACAGTAATTTTGCATGATTAAAAATTTTTCATGTATCTGAAAGAACCTTTTCCCGTTCACTATTTATACATCATAAAAATTATGCCTTTCTTTTAAACGTGTGAAAAAAGCATTATGTGAAAATAATGTTCAGTTGATTTTTTTTTAACAGGGGTGTTTCCTAGAATTTAATGCCAAAAATGAAATTCAGGTGTATTTGTCAAGATTTAAAGAAGATGTAGGAGAAGGAAATGGCAACCCACTCCAGTATTCTTGCCTGGAGAATCCTGTGGACAGAGGAGCCTGGTGGGCTGCCGTCTATGGGGTCACACAGAGTCGGACACAAGTGAAGTGACTTAGCAGCAGCAGCAAAGAAGATGTGAGTTAAACATCTATTAAAGAAAAGCAATATTTTTGATGTTTTAATCTATTTTTCCAACTCATTTTTGTCACTATCTTATTTATATGAAGTCTTATCTTCCTCCTTCTCAAAAAGAGAGAGATTAAAATTATTTACAGCATCCAACAATATGAAAAATAAAACAAGTGAAAAAAGTCTGGAAATATATAATTCAGATAATTCTCCAAATTTCTAAAAAATCAAAGGTTAACTGTCACTTAGATTTGTGAAGCCAAGAAGAGGGAATAATCAAAGAGTCAGAGTAAAGAAAATTCACATGAAAGTGTCAGTAGTTGAGAGATGAAATGAAAGATTCCACTCTAGGTATATAAGCTATTAGTGTAAATGTCTGTTTGCAATTAGAGATTTGTACCTCAAATAAGGTAAGATCCATCAAAGTGGGAAATATTAATAGTAAGCTGAGAGCCATTTTCAGAAAGGAGTAATTGAGATCACTGAAATAGTGGGGATTTCTGGGAATTACATAGCAGAAAAAGAATGAGAACTGAAGACATAATCTTGGAGTTCTTCTTATTTAGAGGGCTTAAGAAAGAAGATGGGAGAAGTCAGTCAAGTAATAGAGAAGCTCTAGGAGAGAGAAAAGGAACATCAGGAGCCAGCAATGTCATCAAACCTGAAGTCAGAGGAAGTTTCCATCAGGGCCAGCTCCATGGGTATGTGATGTGCGTGGTCATGCAGGCCTCACTTAGCACTTAAGAGGTTGCACTCTTTGGTTTAACACTGTTTTCATGGTCTTTTGTCAAGAATTTTTGGACAAGGGACCCTGCATTTTTCACTTTACATTGGGCCTTTGCAAATTATGTATCTGGTCCAGTTTCAAAAAGCAAAGTTGGAATAACTTTCCAGTCAGGATGAAGAGGAACTGATCAATGTCTCCTCGAATTCTCATGAAAATACCTACGATTACAAGAAAACAGACAAAAAACTGGCAATACTGGGACAAAATCATAAAGAAGAAAAGATGCCTGCCAAATATCTTGGCAGAAATTCAATTATCTGCCTCCTTGATGAAGATGACTAGAAAAGCACATTCTTGGACAACATACCCAACATTGCATGCCCAGAATTACAGTCAGGCAGATGGTCACAAAAAATATAGGTAGGGGTAGAGATGAACATTTTGATTCATTGACACTTTAGTACTTAACCTTGGTATGAAGAGACTGACGAGACTAGAGAGAAACAGGCCTTCTTTCCCTAAATATTTAGAAACTATCTTTAAAATGAACTAAAGCCGGAGCCTACACTTTCTGAGCCAAATAGTCTTTCCCAAACACTGTGTGTATTCCAGAAGCATTCTGAGAATGACCCGTGTTGGAAGTATAGGGTTGCAAGAGAGATGTGGACACCTCTTCTGGTACACCCTGGATGGGGTAAAGATGACAGGGAACACTGTTTGCTGCTGGGGAGGTGGGGCAGAGTATTTCAGAAGGAAAATAACTGCAAACTGCAGGTGCATCTCTAACTCAGGTAGACAACCCTAACCACTGAAGTAGGAGAGACTGAAGGCTGTCAGAACGGACTGCC
The DNA here is from genome assembly GCF_019320065.1 of Cervus canadensis. Taxonomy (NCBI): domain Eukaryota; kingdom Metazoa; phylum Chordata; class Mammalia; order Artiodactyla; family Cervidae; genus Cervus; species Cervus canadensis. The sequence goes on from NC_057404.1 coordinate 1,026,117, forward strand.
AAAAAGCCATGGACCTTACTCTCTGGAAAAGAGAGTAGAGGAGAGTGAATCCTACTGACCACAGGAGGTGTAAGGACACTCTATGTATCCTGTTTTTGAAAAACAAAACTGTAGGTATCCCTCTCCTCTATGGCTGAATAAATTAAGTAATCAGAAATGATACTTGGGAAATCTGGATTTACTTTTGATTAAGCCAACAAAAAATCCTGCTTTGCAGGTTGTACTTTGCTAAATTTACAAGTTTAAGAAAAAAATAACCTGAAATTTGTCACAACTAGAATAATGATACTAGTTAAGAACCTGGGCATTTGCTGCTGAGAAAAATATGTTAGCCTTTCATGATTATTTTTTCCTCTTGTGTCATTAAAATTTACTAGTCTTTTAAGTTGGCTTAATTTTCACCTCTTTTTTTGAAGTTCACTTCGACAAACTCTGTTGAATTATTTCTCCCTTCTTTGACTTTTCATTGGCTTTATGGCCATTTATCTCTTAACATGTGGTTATGCTTTATGATGTGGATTGGTTAGGCTGCTGCTGCTGCTGCTAAGTCGCTTCAGTCGTGTCCGACTCTGTGCGACCCCATAGACGGCAGCCCACCAGGCTCCCCCGTCTCTGGGATTCTCCAGGCAAGAACACTGGAGTGGGTTGCCATTGCCTTCTCCAATGCATGAAAGTGAAACATGAAAGTGAAGTTGCTCAGTCGTGTTCGACTCTTAGCGACCCCAGGGACTGCAGCCTGCCAGGCTCGCTCCTCCGTCCAGGGGATTTTCCAGGCTTGATTAGGCTACTACTCACAGTTTTATGTTTTCTTTCCTTACTGTGACATTCAGCTTCTTTTAGGATAGGGATTCTCTCTTCTGTATTCCCTGCTCTTGCACCTCTTCAGCTCCACCTAAACTTAATGTGGAGGTAGACATTGGAAAAAGTTTTGTAGTTGGAGAGAAGACAGAAAGGGCTAGAGATAAAAGAAAGGTGGATACAGAAATAGGCTTTTTTAACTTATATAAATGTATATGTTTATAGATTCAGAGGCAAGTTTGCAATTAACTTTCTTAATAAGGATGCAGTTACATTTTTCAAGTAAGAAGATAAGCTCCCTAAGGGGAGGATTTTTTACCTTTCACTGCTGCCTCCTCAATACCTAATGTGTGTTAGTCGTTCAGTTGTGTCCAGCTCTTTGCAACCCCGAAGACTGTAGCCCGACAGGCTCCTCTCTCCATGGGATTCTCCAGGCAAGAATACTGGAGTGGCTTGCCATTCCCTTCTCCAGAGGATCTTCCTGACCCAGGGATCGAACCCTGGTCTCCTGCATTGCAGGCAGATTCTTTACTGTTTGAGCCACAGGGAAGTCCTTAAATATCAATACCTAGTGCAGTGCCTTTAATCAATGTTCATTGATTAAACTGAATTCCTTGGTTAAATAGATACACAAATGGATGGGTCATGGATACTGGATACCCCATACAGAAACGGAAAGGAATTGACAGACATTGTTATGGGCAGTGCATTTATCTCCTTTTCATCCTCAGGCTTATGAGTATTTATTAAACAAATGAGGCTTCAAGAGTTTAAATAACTTGACCAAGATCACAGGAAGGATCTTACAATCCAAACAAGACCTGCCTGACACGCTTCAAAGGTCATGTACTTTCTGCTATGTAGTAATAAAATACTAGAATACTGTTTACTGAAGAAAGCAAGAGAAAATAGGACATCCAATATTCCAAATAATTTTTCAAATTATCTATAAGTAGAAACCCTCTGGGATTGTTTGATTGCATTGAATTTCTAGGAAGGAAATGATAAGCGATGGAATGCCAGCCTAGGTACCAATTTCAGGTACAGTTCTGCTGCCACTTTCTTTACTGAGATTCAGAAAGATTAATTCTCATTTGAAATCAACTCTGATATACATTCTTAAAAACATGGATGTGTGTGTGTCTCAGAAATTTGCATTTCTATTTTGGCCCTCACAGTTTTGTTTTTTTTTTAATTTAATTAATTTATTTTTGGCTGCCCTGTCTCTTCATTGCTGCCCAGGCTTTTCTCTCGTTGTGAAGAGCAGAGGCTACTCTCTAATTCTGGTGCACAGGGTGACTTGGTACGGTGGCTTCTTCTGTTGTGGAGCATGCTTCTGGGGCTCACAGGCTTCAGTAGTTTCAGCACTTGGGCTCTAGAACACAAGGTCAACAGTTGTGGCACATGGACTTAATCGCTCCTAGGCATGTGGGATCTTCCCTGATCCCTCGAACCGGTGTCTCTTGCATTGGAGGCAAATTCTTTACCGCAGAGCTACAGGGAAGACCACAACTTACTTTTTTAAATGAACATATCTCACTTTGCACTGTTTTCCCCCAGAAACTTTTAATAAAGCCAAATCATTTGTGAGAAGCTGTGAAAAGTGTTCTTTATCTGTCAGTTATAGCACCATCCCCTGGAGCAGGAAATGTCTACCCACTCCAGGACTCCTGCCTGGAGAATCCCCAGGAACAGAGGAGCCTGGCAGGCCACAGTCCATGGGGTCACAAGAGTCGGACATGACTGAGCTTCTAACACTAAACCACCACACTTTAAGTCATAGAGCTACAAGATCACACACTAAACGAAAAACTAATTTTTACCTAGAAATTCTAGTTCAGTATTCAGACATACAATCTTTTGAGGAACAACTGGAAATAAATATATCATTTTTTTAAAATCATAGTGAGAAATATCTGTAACTAGATCCAATCTATTTTTGTTCTTATTAGAATAAAAGATTTTTGCTTCATGTTATAGTATCTTTTATTGTAAACCTTATTTGCATTTGTAGTCAGAATTCATTTGCCTCATAATTGAAACTCACCCAGCTTCCATAGAGAAATATAGGTTAAAAAGTCCCTAACATATGGTGAGAGCTCAGCAAATATTTGTTGAATAAATTGAAACTCACGTACTTTCTTATTTTGGCAATTGTTTCTCTAAATAAGGAATTAATGTTGTTTCATCTTTTAGATTCCACTGATAAAACTGATTATATTTAATAAACCATCACTCTACCAGTATCTAAGCAGATATGACTTCCCAAATTTGTCTTTCATTAATACTTTAGAATATTTTTTATTGAATGAACATTAAATCTTATTTACAATGAACAAAAATATTTCTCACTTATAAAACAGATTCCCTTTAATGCCTTTTGGGACAAAATATATCACTATGGTTTATTACAACTGACTATAATAAACTTGTTTAATTAACACAATATTTTAAAATAATTTTGGTTAAGCAAAGATTTGACAAAGATGTATCAAAACTAATATTATTTGAAATATGTACACTTAGGCCTTGTACATCTTTCCTGTTGTATTATAATTCAGTTAACAAAAGAAAAGAGCATAGTCTGTGTTCAGGAAAATGAATTTAGGAAAATGAATTCAGGAAAATGAATTCAGGAAAACGAATCCACTACTTTTGGAAAAAGGCTTTGAGATAAGAGTAGGTAAGGTTAGCAGTGTCTCTTGAAGTTTGTACATAATTCACAATGTATTTAAGGGATACACTGAAAAGGAATAGGGAAGATGGAAAATTGGCTGATTATCTGAGTAAATATTTTATACTATTAGACTTGGCCCACTATCTTTAAAAAGTGATTCCTAGCAACCTGCTGTGTTCCCAGATGTAGTCCAGAATCATTAACCTCAACCTACAGACCCCTTGGGTTCCCATCTATTCCTGAACTAATTAATTTAATTTTTATATCTTAACTAGCAGCTTTTTTCTTGACACTTCGAATCTCTCTGTTGGTCTCAGCCTCTGATTTCCTGCTTCCTTCTCCCACTGCAGCCTCCTCTGTCGCTTCCGGCAGCTCTGATTCAGCTCACAGGGCCTTGCACATCAACACGAGCTCTGGAAGCTAGTATGCCACTGATAATAAGGGCCTAGAAATGCACAAAGCCCCGGTTTTATTCTTGGTTTTGAAAGAAAGAAAATTCTCAAAAGATCAGACATGAAATACTCCAGAAGATTTCAAATCCCAACTTTCACCTTCTGTAGGCAGACAACTCTAAAAGTTAGAGTTCACTCTAAATCTACCACCTTCATAAGCTTTAGGGCCCCGAACAAGATGCCTGATAGATGTTCACCCTTTTATATCCTTTTAGTCTCTAATATTAAAAAAAAACCTGAAATCTTACTTATCACATTTTCCCTATATTACACCCCAAACCCTCCTTGTAAGTCTCTATTTTTAATTTTTATTTTTTACTGAGGTATAGTTGACACAATATTATGTAAGTTATAGGTACACAATATAGCTTATTCAAAATTTTTAAAGGTTATACTTTATTATAGTTATTGTAAAATATTGGCTATATTCTCAATATTTACAATATATTCTTATAGTTTATTCTGTACCTAATAGTTTGTGCCTTTTATTCCCCTAACACTATACTGTTAGTATAGTATAGTCCCCTAACACTCTCTTCCCTCTCTCAGCTGGTAACCACTTTGTTTTCAATATCTGTGCGTGTATTTCTTATTTTTTTATATTCACTAGTTTGTTGTAATTTTTTAGAGCTCACATATAAGTAATAGCACAGAGGACCTGTCTTTCTGACTTACTTCACCCGGCATGATACCCTGCAAGCCCATCCATGTTGCTACAAAATCTCATTTCTTACGTCTGAGTAGCATTCTGTTATATTTATATGCCACATCTTCATCCATTCACCTGCTAGTGGACACTTAACAGATGTGTGGATGTGGCTCCCTGTCCTGGCAATTATAAATAATGTTGCTATGAACACCGGGGTGCATGTATCTTTTCAAATTAGTGTCCTTGGGCTTTTTTTCAATGTATACCCAGAAGTGGAATAGCTGGATAATATAATAGCTGAATTATACCACATAGAACTACTATATGGTAGCTCTATTTTTTTGTTTTCTGAGAAATGTAAATCCCTATTTTTATTGAGACATCATTTTTCCAAAGCAACCTGCAATTAAACTTCTCAGTCATCTACTATTTCCCTCTCTCCAATTCTACTTGAAGTTTAGGTGTTTATAAGCTTCAGATAAAATCATATAAGATTATGTCTATATGGATGGCAAGGCATCCATTCTTTTATCTTTTTTATCAAATTCTAACTGAATGCTAACATTAAAAGGAACTTTAATGTCCACCTGAGCTCCCTACCTCCATGCTATTTGTCCTATCCTTTCTGTTGCCATTGAGTTGCTCACAAGCCAATAGTTTTTATTACAAATAATTTTCTATCTCATCACCCAGACTGTAGTCTTCCCTCACTACAGGACATCCTTTAACCTACATTCATATAAATCCCAAAATAAATCTGATTTTATCACCATTTTGCTAAAAATATTAATGATATACCATAAGCCAACAAAAACTGCATTTTTGAGTACATTAATATTTACAAAGAGCTTTCACATATTATTTCATTGGAATCTTCACTCAGCAATCTTGATACTCAAAGCTGCTCAAAGACACAAACAGTTTCTTCACACTTGACACATCGGAGAGCAGATGCTGTTTGAAAAGCCAATCAGACTTGACTCCAGCCGCTAAGTTAATCTCTCCAGATAGTAGAGAAGACAGACCATGTGAGCTCTGTGGGAAATGATGTTTATTTTTCACACAATCCCCTTTAGTGTCCTGACTATAGGAATGCATCCGTTTTGTCAGAAATTAACTTGTCCAAAAGTAAGACTGTTAAGGTAACACCTAAAAGGAAATGATGCCATTGTTTCATTACTTCCTGTAAAAAAAAAACCAAAACAAAACTAATACTTAATAAAAAGGTCCCTCATCCAAGCCAAAAGCAATAATCACAATGATTATAACATGTAATTCTAAACTAATTAATATGACAGTATGGCTGAAGAGTAACCGATTATTTGTTAAAATTTTATTAGATGGAAAATTTTCTTAGTTTTTTCTTTGTAATTAATAATTATAACTGTGGATGAATCTCTGAAATCATAGCCAGAAACATAAATGCTTTTTTTATTAAAGAAGCAATGAAATGTCAAAAATCCATAGCCTACTATTTATGTCAATGTGATTCTTATAAGATTTGTATTTACCTTATGGCTTTAGAATTATTTCAACATAAAACAATGAGGCATCTACTCCAGAGGCTTTTCAAAGTTTCTTCTCTATTGATGCTTTCCCATCTCTATCATGGATACACTTATTATTCAAAAAGTGGGAAAGAAGCCTGGATATTATTCAGATGACTACTGAGATCTAAGTTAAAAGTATTCTTTAAAAAATTCAATGGCCTCCTTAACCTTTTTGCAGAATTAATTTCCAAGTGTCTGTGAAATTCATCTGAGGGGATTCTGATTGTCAGAAGTAGTGAGGCAAGTTCAGAGAAGATGAATAGCATGTCGTGAATATAAAATTATAAAACCATGCATCTGAAGTGGATTCAAAGTGGGTACATTTAAATTGGAAAGAAGAGGAGATTTGGGTTATTGTAAACACAATTTCTGGTTTCCAGATAGTGGAAAATAAGAACAAAAACAAAATCTTACTGATCAAAAGCATCTTGACCTTTAGCAGCTTTAATTAATTTTCTTCTAGTTGCCTCTGTTATTTTCAAAGATAAAACAATACTACCCAAAAGCTATTCTCCTATGAAATTTGGTGTCTTTCCAGTTTTCTGAAAATTCTAAGCTTTAAGAAAAAAATTTGTGGATATTTGGAATCACTGATAGAAGGCTCCTTCTATCTTTTCTCCAGACTGATTTGCGTCCTACTCCACAAACATTAGCTGATTCTTCTAAATCACTATGTGCCAAACATTGTTCTAAAGGCTTGATTTATGTTAACTCATGTATTTCCCACAGCAAACCTAAAATATTACTGTAAGAATTAAACTAATATCATTGACTCATTTCATAGATGAATAAACACAGGTTAAGTAATTTTCCTAATGTCACACCACTAGAAAGTACTGTAGTCAAGATGTCATTATAGTTAAGCTGAAAACAATGAACCCATTGAAAATACTATTCCTTATTAATTTTCCCAATTTAAATGAGTACAATTGATATTTTGATAATCTCAGTGGAACAAGTACACTGGAACTTGTCCAGAGGTGAGTAATCAAGCTGATGAGTAGTTGAGAGAGGCATCAGGTAGATGCTAGACATCAACTCTTGAGAACTGGTATAGTTAGGGTCCTAGGGGCTCTATCCAATGCTGAGAAACTAAGATTCTGAGTACATCACTAAACTTTGATGATGGTCAGCTGCATAAAGAATTCGTCACAAGTAAAAGAAATAGGGAATATTCTATCTCTCTGTGAGCTGATGTTCTCGGGCCAAATTTTGTGGGGTACATACAATGGGCTGCCTTGAAAAGCTTACAGTTCAGCACATGCTCTTTAGCTTGTAAACAACAGTTTATTTTTCTGCCCCAGGGAGGATTTTTCCCAGTAATATTCCAGCAGGAGGGTCTTTTGACTACTAAAAAGCAACCAGTCACCATTGTGTGACAGAGAATAGAAGACATAACAAGGAATAGGATGACCACTAGTCCGAAGTTTGGCTTATTTCTCTGCACATGTGCTACGTGTTATAGTTGCAAAGGTGTGTGTTACTCACTCAGTCGTATCCAACTCTTTGCAACCCCATAGAGCCCACCAGGCTCTTCTGTCCATGGGGACTCTCCAGGTAAGAATACTGGAGTGAGTTGCTATGCCCTCCTCCAGGGCATCTTCCCAACGCAGGGACAGAACCCAGGTCTCCCGCATTGCAGGAGGATTCTTTACCGTCTGAGCCATCAGGGAAGTTGCAAAGGTAATTATGTATAATTCCTTCAAGCTTTCTTTTATACCCCAAACAAATTATATTTTTAAACACTTCTATTACTACTCCAATTTAATTCATATGATTTTTGGTCATAACCATTGACGAGCTTCTATATAGAAATATAAAATATGATTTGAATTTTACAGTAAACAGCATGAACTAGTAAACTGTCTTGTGCTGAAGAAAAACAGTATCATACAAAGATAATTGCTTTAACCACACATACAATGATATAGCTAAATAGAGTAACAAAATAATCTAATAAAATTATTTTTGAGCATAAGTATTAAACTCACTGCACAACAGATTTAACACAAAAAAATGAGTTCAATAAAATAATATGGGTTGAAATAAAGTTGCATCATAGATTTTCAAGATACCTGTAGGAAGCTACCACTTTGGAAAAGATTTGCACTGAAAGACTATAAAATACCTCTTTAATATTCCTGGAAACCATAGGTTTGTTTTCACATTTGATACTGACAGATAAGTAATAATAATGACTCTAGAATATTGGGACCCTGGAGGTCCCTGGTGGTCCAGTGGGTAAGAATCCACCTGCCAATGTGGGGCACACAGCCTCGCTCCCTGCTCTGGGAAGATTCCACATGCCATGGGGCAGCTAAGCCCACAGGCCACAGTTACTGAAGCCCATGCTCCCAGGAGCCCATGGACTGAGACCAGAGAAGTCACGGCAACGAGAAGCCCACACAGGGCAATGGAGTAGCCCCTGCTCAGCATGACTGGGGGAAGCCCACTCACACCAAGACCAGTGCAGCCAAAAACACATGAATTAACTTCAGAAAAAAGCAGAATCCCCTTTCCCTCATTTGTTTCTACGTGTTTAGTCATATGTCTGTATAAACTATTTACATTAAACTCATTGTCTTGAATTTCTTCATCAGATATCCCACAGATTTCACAAATTCAGCTAATCCCCTCCCTCCTCATCTCCATCCACCTCCACACACTAGCCTCCATGCTCATCTGCCTTGTTCCAGATCTTTAAGAACGTACAACCACTCACCCAGTGGCCAACAAGGAAAACTAAAAGTCATCCTGAATTTCTACTCTCCCTTGCCTCAAGGTACCTCCTTTATATTTTTGCAGATGTCCCCACCACGGATGTGAGTGAGAGTCATCATTCTTCCTTTAAGCTACTGCAATAATCTCTCGACCCTCCTTGACCCTGGCCTTGGCCTTTTTCATTCCAGTCTCAGGAGTAGAGCTAAGTACAAACGTGACTCTTCCACTCTGATGTTTTAAGCTGCTTGTCCTCCATGCACTGCTTTTTCCTTGACTCTCATCCCTTGGCATTTTCTGACCATTTATGTTTCTGCCACATTTCTACAGTTTGAAGTTCTCAGAGCTTGCCATTTTCTCACTTGTCTCTGCTATTCCATCATTCCCCTTCCTCAAATGGATAATCCCAACCCATCCTTAGGACTCACCTTAGACTTCACTTCTCTGGCATCTTCCCCTAACTCTTTAACCCGAGATTGGCTGAGATAACTTGACTCTTTATAGAGACTCCTATGGCTCTCTATAATCTTACTCTTATTGTAATTCACTCTGCAATCTAATTTACCTATTAACATGTTCATCTCCACAAGAATCTCTTAAATTTCCTGAGGGCAGGCGTGAAACCTTGCTCATTCTTAGATTTATATCTCTTGGAAGAGTATCCTTAAGGGTAAATACCACGTGGTTAATTGTTATTAATGGTTTGTGGTTGAATAACACACAAAAGAAGCAAAATTTTATACTTTGACTTAAAATCCAAAATTCTCCCTCCCAATTTGCATTAGCAAGGTTTGTGAAAATGTGGAGTTCTTTTATCATGTACCGTCATAGCCAAGTCCTTGTGACAACTTGCCAAATGTTGGTTGTCTCTCGAGAATTTTATTTTTTCCATTTCTGCAGTAAAAGTTAGGTTCTCTGTTAATTAAGATGGCAGACTGGAGTTTATTTGCAGTTCCTACAAAGAATGGCACTCTTCCTCTTCCTGTCTAGAAATACACCTCAGAGATGAAGGAAGTGCTTTTGTGAAAATTCCTTCCTAACTTCAAAGAAAAAAAAAAGTTTACCCATCTGCTATTTCACTCTCTTTCAGAAATAAGCACTCCACATGTAAGGACCAAATTTTCAAGACCAGAATATAAAACACTCTATACCTGGACGTTTCCCCATCATTTGATTGGTTATTTTGGCTCTTAAAATAGAAATGTGTCTTCATTTTGCTGCGATGCTTGCTGCCATGACATCTGCATGGGTTTTCACATACAGCATTTAGAGAGAACCAAACAATAGCTTCTAAACATCGCAGATAGGGGTCAACAGAGATAATCTCAGTCAGAAGTGACTTTTTTCTTTAGTTCTACTGTTAAATGAAGCTGTTGGTTTCCGTGGCAGTGAGGAATTTAGCCCAAAGAAAGGAGGTTGAAATAAAGGTATTATTCATCTTAATTAAATACAGCTTACAGAAATTGTATATTGTATGTGTGTGCATGCACGCTAAGTAGCTTCAGTCCTGTCCAACTCTGTCCAAGCCTGTGGACTGTAGCCTGCCAGCTTCCTCTGTCCATGGGCTTCTCCAGGCAAGAGTACTGGAGTGGGCTGCCATGCCCTCCTCCAGGGGATCTTCCCAACCCAGGGATCAAACCCACGTCTCTTACATCTCCTGCACTGGCAAGTGGGTTCTTTACCAGGCCACTTGGGAAGCTCCTGTATATTTTACATATTCCACCAAAATGTAACAAAGTAGTGGTAATTTCTATGTAAAGTTCCTTTTCTAATCACCCCCTTTTTCCAAATAAAAATCACCTATGAAGCAAAACTTCTTTTAACTCTGCATTTTTATTCCTCCTGTTCTGGGCTTCTTCAATCTCGCCTTTAACTCTACGTAATAATCTAGTTTTGTGCACAATTCATGCATTCAAATATTTACAGGATGTTAACCACGTGCTGGGCATTGAGTTATATGCTGGGACATGGTGTTGATCTCAAAAACATGTGAGTTCAGGCAGTCTCTGCCCTCTGGGACTCTACTCTACTGGAGGTGAAGACCATGTACAACTTTCCTTACATGCAGGATTAAATCTAAACTTCTAAGCGTGGGGTGTGAAATTGTGAACAACTTCACTGCAACCTAACTTTTGAGCCTCAGTTGCATACAGAGCCATCTCTGTATGCATCTATGTTACAGATACAGTGTCCAATGTTTAGAACCCCTCATATGTATATGCTTCTATAACTTTATGCAATCTGACGTGTCTCAGAAACACTTGCAAGACCCCTGTGTGATATTTTAAGACCTATTTCTTCATTAGTAGTGGTAGTATTTTATTTGGAGGATAATTGCTTCACAGGGTGCTAGTTCCTGCTGCACATCAGTGTGAGTCCACCGTAAGTATAAATGCACCCCCTCCCTCCCGAGCCTTGCCCCCCCATACTCTGCCCCTCCAGGTCGTCACAGAGACTGACCTGAGCCCCCTGCACAGACAGCGGCTTCCCGCCAGCTCTTTATTTCACACATGGTAGCGAGTATGTATCTCAGGGCTCCTCTCTCAATTCATCCCATCATCGCCTTTCCCTGCTGTGTCCACAATAATACCTACATAGCTCGACTTAGAAAAAGCAGAGGAGCCAGAGATCAAATTGCCAACATCTGCTGGATCATCGAAAAAGCAAGAGTTCCAGAAAAACACCTACTTTTGCTTTATTGACTATGCCAAAGCCTTTGACTGTGTGGATCACCACAAACTGTGGAAAATTCTTAAAGAAATGGGAATACCAGACCACCTGACCTGCCTCCTGAGAAATCTGTATACAAGTCAAGAAGCAACAGTTAGAACTGGACATGGAAAAACAGACTGGCTCCAAATTGGGAAAGGAGTACGTCAAGGCTGTATATTGTCACCCTGCTTATTTAACTTACATGCAGAATACATCACGCAAAATGCCAGGCTGGATGAAGCACAAGCTGGAGTCAAGATTTACGGGAGAAATATCAATAACCTCAGACACGCAGATGACACCACCCTTATGGCAGAAAGTGAAGAAGGACTAAAGAGCCTCTTGATGAAAGTGAAAGAGGAGAGTGGAAAAAGTTGGCTTACAGCTCAACAGTCAGAAAACTAAGATCTGAAATATGACACTAAACTGAACTTAGTGTCAACTCTTTTAAGGTTTCTTTTTTTGATTTTGATCTTTAGGTAGATTTGGCCTCGAGAGGCCATGAGTGGTTGAGCATTCCCCTAGCTAAGAGTTGACACTTTCTACTATTCACTTTTACTATCAGTTCAGTCACTCAGTCATGTCCGACTCTTTGCGACCCCATGGACTGCAGCACGCCAGCCCTCCCTGTCCATCACCAACTCCCAGAGCCTACTCAAACTCACGTCCATTGAGTCAGTGATGCCATCCAACCATCTCATCTTCTGTCATCCGCTTCTCTTTCCGCCTTCAATCTTTCCCAGCATCAGGGTCTTTGCCAGTGAGTCAGTTCTTCACATCAGGTGACCAAAGTATTGGAGCTTCAGCTTCAGCATCAGTCCTTCCAATGAACATTCAGGACTGCTTTCCTTGAGGATGGACTGATTGGATCTCCTTGCAGTCCAAGGGATTCTCGAGTCTTCTCCAACACCACAGTTCAAAGGCATCAATTCTTCAGAGCTCAGCTTTGTTTATTGTCCAACTCTCATATCCTTACAGGACTATTGGAAAAACCGCAGCTTTGACTAGACGGACCTTGATGGCAAAGTAATATCTCTGCATTTTAATATGCTGTCTAGGTCGGTCATAACTTTTCTTCCAAAAAGCAAGTGTCTTTTAATTTCATGGCTGCAGTCACCATCTGCAGTGATTTTGGAGCCCCCCAAAATAAAGTCTGTCACTGTTTCCACTGTTTCCCCATCTGTTTGCCATGAAGTGATGGGACAAGATGCCATGATCTTAGTTTTCTGAATGTGGAGTTTTAAGCCACCTTTTTCACTATCCTCTTTCACTTTCACCTTTCTACTATTTAATTTTACCATAAATACTGTAATATGAATATTTTTTATATACACACTATAATAAGTATTTACTTGATTCTCTTTTATCCTTTACTATACTTTACTATAAGTAATTATATATATATACTATATATATTACATTTATATATATGTAATTATTTATATATATATACAAATAATTATTTATATGTATATTCTTTAATATGTATTTTTAATTGGTTCTTTCCCTTAGTCTTTCCATCACTGATTTCCATGACATATGGTGCAAAAACAAAGTGCAGAGCTAACTAAAATCAATGAAATGCTACAGGGGCATAGAAATGAATAATTGATTCTAGAAGAAGAATTAATAAATACTTCAAAGAGGAAGGGACCTATTTCACATAAAATTGCACCAAAATTTTTAAATAAATCAAAAATTATTTGTATACAAAGGTAATCAAAATATTTCAGACTCCTTTATGATATTAATTAAAAGACCAGGGAAATGGCACTATATTTTCCCTTTTCCTCATGAACCAGCATTTCTTTGTTGACGTTTTTCTGCTCAGACCCTGTATTTTAAAGATCCAAACAATCTCTTGAAATAAGAACATATTTGAAACCTATAGCAATGGGTTTAGGCTCTTAGATATATTTTATAAATTAATAATAGACACTAGACATGATCCTGCATGAGTTATCTTTAAAATGTTATTAAATAAATGTTTTCTTTAATACAAAATCATCTAGAAATAATTTTATTGTTATATGATTTTACTGCACTTGAATTAGAAATAAGTCCCCATTCCCTGAAATTAGAAAACAAAATATAAATAGCAGTCTCTTGAATGGCCTCTTAAGTCTTTGAAACTGAGCATATGACCTTAATACAAAATATTACAGAAATAAATCTCTACAATCCGCTTGCTTTAACAGATTCATCTTTTCACAATCTCCAAATGTGGTTTCCAGAGTAAAATAGAATGCTGTTTGTTGTTGTCGCTGTTTAGCCAAATAGAATGTAAATATTATTAAATCAAACCATATATGTGAACTTACAAGTAAACGCTTTTTTTGTAATCACTAAATAAGGCGAAGAGTTGACTCATTGGAAAAGACCCTGATGCTGGGAGGGATTGGGGGCAGGAGGAGAAGGGGATGACAGAGGATGAGATGGCCGGATGGCATCACCGACTTGATGGACAGGGGTTTGAGTAAACTCCGGGAGTTGGTGATGGACAGGGAGGCCTGGCGTGCTGTGATTCATGGAGTCGCAAAGGGTCAGACACGACTGAGCAACTGAACTGAACTGACTGAACTGAAATAAGGCACATAACTTAGAATTTTATTTACATAAAAGTGTTTGGTTGACTTTTTAAAAATAAATACAGTGTTGGCAGCACTAGGCATCTGAGTCTTGGACGCACTTGCAGAGGTGCGCACAGTTCTTTCTTCATCCTGTAGTGATTTCCTCAAGTTTCTTACTCGAAAACTGCCCAGAAACCCTAAGAAATGTCTCTGCAGGTGTGGTGAGTGAAAGTTTTTGTTTTTTTTAATCTAGCTCTGAAATATTTCTTGCTTCTGCAGCATCTAAAGGATAAAGGTTTTTGAGAGCCTCAGACAAGGAACAATCCACTCACTCAAAAAACGTTTTTGAGTCTATTTTTATCATGAACTTTGTATTTAAGAGGAGACGTGTGGGTACCTCACCGGTGGTCCAGTGGCAAAGAATCTACATTCCAAGGAAGGGAACTCAGGTTTGATTTCTGGTTGGGGAACTAAGATCCCACACGCCCCGTGGCAACTAAGACCGAGTGCCACAAGTGGAGGAGGCTACATACACTCTGCAACTAGAGAAGACTGCGTGCTGCGTGAATAGCCCGCGCGCTGCGGTGGAGAGCCCGCGTGCTGCGTGAATAGCCCGCGCGCTGCGGTGGAGAGCCCGCGCGCTGCGTGAAGAGCCCGCGAGCTGCGGTGGAGAGCCCGCGCGCTGCGTGAAGAGCCCGCGCGCTGCGGTGGAGAGCCCGCGTGCTGCGTGAATAGCCCGCGAGCTGCGGTGGAGAGCCCGCGCGCTGCGGTGGAGAGCCCGCGCGCTGCGTGAAGAGCCCGCGCGCTGCGGTGGAGAGCCCGCGCGCTGCGTGAATAGCCCGCGCGCTGCGGTGGAGAGCCTGCGCGCTGCGTGAAGAGCCCGCGAGCTGCGGTGGAGAGCCCGCGCGCTGCGTGAAGAGCCCGCGCGCTGCGGTGGAGAGCCTGCGAGCTGAGGTGGAGAGCCCGCGTGCTGCAACGAAGGCCCAGCACAGCCAAAAACATAAATAAGAATAAAAACAAAAGAGGAGAAGTACAGTGTTAATGATTCTTACGAACTTCCATCAGCAGGTAAATGTCTGTCGAATTCAAGGAAAGAGCAAGGACCTGGGTAGCAATACCTTGCCATCGGTAGCATTTCAAAAACATGTCTGCCAGCCCTCAAAAGCAGAGTAATGAGATTCCAATATAGGTCATCTTCTGTCCTTGGAGAGATAGAAATCATTCCCTATAGCAGCGACGCTCACTCTTTCTTCTATTTAATACACCCGAGGAATATGACCAAACTCTTTCCCACCAGGTAAAGAAAACGGCAACCCACTCCAGTATTCTTGCCTGGAAAATTCCATGGACAGAGGGACCTGGTGGGCTACCGTCCCTGGGGTTGCAAAGAGTCGGCCACGACCGAGCACATTAGCAGAGTGGCTTGGGATCATGATGGTGGCATGTTCTTACTACTTGAGAAACACCATTCTATAATTTATTTAAATGTTTTCTTCTTTGATGGACTTGTCACACCATGATGGAGATTATTTAACATAGCTGTACCTATATGGTCTTTTTACTGATGGTGTCAAATGTGAAGGAGAGTAGGAAGTATTAATACTTTGGGTTGCCCCAGAAGCCAGAACTAGAACCAGTCAATGAAACGCACTGGAACTTAGATTTTCGCCCTGTGAATATACAAAGCTGCTCAACAACAAGACCAGCCAATAATGGAAAGAAGTGCTTCTGTCAATGAAAATGCATAGGAAGATACTACATGACATCTGCCTGGGGTAATTATAGAGAAAGAACAGGGCTCGTCGGGAAACTCCAGACTGGTCTCACAATACCAAGTGCCACGATACGGTACATCGCAGCGCCTCGCCTCCCTCACCGTCACATCAAATTCTTCAACAATCTTTTAACCTAGTTGTTGTTGTTTAGTTGTTTAGTCACCAAGTCATGTCTGGCTCTCTTGCAACCCAGTGGACTGTAGCCTGCCAGGCTCCTCTGTCCATGGGATTCTCCAGGCAAGAATAATGGAGTGGGTTGTTGTTGCCTTCTCCAGGGGATCTTCCCAACTCAGGCATCAAACCCGTGTTTCTTGCATTGGCAAGAGGATTCTTTACTACTGAACTATCAGGGAAGCCCTGTTAAACCTTAGTAAATTTAAATAAACCTGACTCACAGTGAGTCCGTCAATTTTTAACCTATACATGCTTGTGTAGTCCTGTGATGGGACTACCAGACCACCTTACTTGCCTCGTGAGAAACCTGCCTGTAGGTCAAGAAGCAACAGAAATGGACGTGGAACAACAGACCGGTTCCAAACTGGGAAAGGAATATGTCAAGGCTGTATATTGTCACCCTGTTATTTAACTTATATGCAGAGGACATCATGCGAAATGCTGGACTGGATGAAGCTCAAACTGGAATCAAGATTGCTGGTAGAAATATCAATAACCTCGGATATGTAGATGACACCACCCTAACGTCAGAAAGTGAAGAGGAACTAAAGAGCCTCTTGATGAAGTGAAAGAGAAGAGTGGAAAAGCTGGCTTAAAACTCAACATTAAAAACACTAAGATCATGGCATCCAGTCCCATCACTTCATGGCAAATGGATGGGGGGAAATGGAAACAGTGAGAGACTTTATTTTCTTGGACAAAATCACTGCAGAAGGTGACTGCAGCCATGAAATTAAAAGATGCTCACTCCTTGGAAGAAAACCTATGACAAACCTAGACAGTATATCAAAAAGCAGAGACACTACTTTGTGGACAAAGGTCTGTATAGTCAAAACTATGGTTTTTCCAATAGTCATGTATGGATGGAGAGTTGGACCATAAAGAAGGCTGAGTGCCAAAGAATTGGTGCTTTCAAAGTGGTGCTGGAGAAGACTCTAGAGAGAGAGTCTCTTGGACTGCAAGGAGATCAAACCAGTCAGTCCTAAAGGAAATCAACCCTGAATGTTCACTGGAGGGACTGATGCTGAAGCTGAAGCTTCAATACTTTGGCCACCTGATGCAAAGAGCTGACTTACTGGAAAAGACCCTGATGCTGGGAAAGATTGCAGGTGGGAGGAGAAGGGGATGGCAGAGGATGAGATGGTTGGATGGCATCACTGACTCAATGGACATGAGTCTGAGTGAACTCCATGAGATAGTGAAGGATAGGGATCCCTGGTGTGCTGCAGCCCATGGGATAGAAGAGTTGGATACGACTTAACAACTGAACAACAATAACAATGCCTGTACAGTGTGAGATCATGAATATTAATGGTCATTTTGGAAGCTGGTCCCATTGGATGCTATGGAATATAATGCATTAGTGGCCCAGTGGTTAAGACTTCATGCCTCCAAGGCAGGCCATACGGGTTCCATCCCTGGTTGGGTAACTAAGACCCCACATGCCTTCATGCTGGGTGGTGTGGCCAAAAGAGAAAAAAAAATTAAAAATAAATAAAATGCATCTTCAACCTTATGTTACAAAATCAGTATCAATACCTTGTTAGGACTCTCACTTGGAGAAAAATAAAGCAATAAAATAACATTTGGTAGAAAACCTAATTAGGGAAAGAAACAGTTCCAAATGGCAGATAGCAGAGAAGTTTGGGGTTATTCCTCTGTGAGGATGACAACACTCACTTAAGCAAAGTTTTATGATAAAATGCCAACCTAGTAATAAATTCTTTGAACTAGGTTCAGTGAATCAATAAGCCTGCCCTCCAAAGTAAATGATATCTATTATTGATTTGGGGTGAGGCAGGGAGACAGCTCCAGGAAAGGCTTGGAAAATTTTAATGAAGCTTACATGAAAATAAAGATAGAAGGAACAAAGAAATTCACATGAAAAACAATTCTATGTGCATGTGTGTGTGCTGACAAACTGCATTCCAGATTACCATGCTAATTTCTAGTGATGGAGACGTGAGTTACAGCAGTTGTGTCCAATGTATTTTAATTTAAGAGGAGGCTGTGGAAATACAGAACATGTACCACTAAGTATATCCCAATTTGACAAAACCAAATGAGTGATACAAACAGTGTGCCAAGGCAAATTTCATAATCACAGTCACTAGTGCATTGCTAAGTTTGAGAATTAAGCTGGAAGTACTGAGATATCTTGGATTAGATAAAGACTAATCCTAAATCTAAGTAACCCAAGATAAACTATAAAATTCTTGATTTGTGTACAGAGTTAAAAGTGGTTTTTAAAAATCTTTTATCTGGGTTCCATCGAATATAAATGTCACTATGAGATCAGGAAGAGAATAGACATCTAAAGTTATTCCTTCTTTTAATTCTAATATCATTTTCATTCATTTATTTAATACATATGTATTAAGCAACAACTCCATGCCAGACAACTTCCTAGGCACCGGAGGATCACCAGTGAATACAATAAAAAAAACTCCATGAACTAATAGGTCTTCAGGTAATGAACCATGTAAATAAGTACAATTTATGTAGAATGGTTTTGTATATTATATGTAAAAGTGATGTGACAAAGAATAAAGCAAGGAAATTGAAATGGGTGAAAGTGGGAGGTTTCAAATCCAATTTATTTGTGATCATAGAATGTTCTCTCAATGGGTTGCATTGGAACAAAGGCCTAAACAAGGTATAGAAGTGAGTCATGTGGCTATCAAAAGAGATTTTCAATCACAGGGATACCAAGTTCCAAGTCCTGAAGTCCTAAAGCAGAAGTATGCCAGGTGAGTTCCGGGAAGAGCAAGGTGGTCGGTCGAGCGAGAGGGAGAACAGTGGGGGATAAAGTCAGAGCACATGATGGGACAGAAGGCATAGGACCTTGGAGGCCATGACGAGGGTTTTTGTTTCCACTGTGATTGAGACTGGAAGCCACTGGAGGATTCTGATCAGAAAAGAGACTTGCTCTGTTGTTTGTTTTAATAGGATCACTCTGGATGCTGTTTTGAGAACAGAATGTAAGCAATCAAGGGCAGAATAAGGGAGACCTAAACTTATTAGTCATATTGGTTTTTCACTGCTGCTAAATGGATGGCAAGAAACTTAATAGCTCAACATAGTACAGATTTATTATCTTACAGTTCTGTAGGTTAGAAATCTGCATCCATTTCCCTGGGTTAAACTCAAGTTGTCAGGGGGGGTGGTTCTTTTCGGAAGCTCTAGGGGAGAATCCATTTCTTGGTCTTTTCCAGTTTCGAGTGGCTGCCCTCATTCCTTGGCTCATGGACCTTTCCTCCACGTTCAAAGCCTGCAAAGCTGTATCTCACTTGATAGCTCACTCTGATCATTCTTGTTCTACAGTTTTAAGGATCCAGTGATTAGCTTGCATTTCCTGGGTAATTCAGGATCATGTCCCCATCTCAAGGTCCTTAACTTAATCTGCTAAATCCTTTTTGCCACCGAAGGTAACATATCTGCAGCTTCTAAGGATTCAAACCTCACCATCTTAGGAAACAGTGGAGAGACATGATTCTGCCTGTCACAGACATTTACCACAATCTACTTTTTGCTTATATTATTCTTATGTGTGCATGGACTTTGTTCCCTGTACAAAACCGCTCACTCTCTGCAGGGTTAGACTTGGTGGGTCTATCTCAGCTCAGGATCCATGTCTTGTTTCCAATGCCTTGTCCCTTCTTGGCCAGCCTGTCTCACTGTTACTTAGCTTGGAGTTTCCATTCTAATCAGTGGGAAGAGAAAACAATGGATAATAATAACAAGGATAAGAATGGAATCTCAAAGACTTCTGGGTTTCCCTGGTGGTTCAGCAGTAAAGAAGCCACCTGCAATGCAGGAGATTCAGGTTCAGCCCCTGGGTCAGAAAGATCCCCTACAGAAGGGCATGGCAGCCCACGCCAGTATTCCTGCCTGGGAGATCCCGAGGACAGAGGAGCCTGGCAGGCTGCAGTTCATGGGGTCGCAAGCATTGGACATGACTTAATGACTAAACCACTGCCACCACGAAGACTTCTAGGGCCTGAAATCAATATAAGAGACTATATTTACTCTCCATGCATAGGAATTTTTATATTCACACTGGCATGAGCATAGAAAGGTATCCCTGAAGATACCTGAATGTCTGCTAGACCACCATCTGTGTGAAGGCAGAAGGACAGACTATATGGCATATGGAGATATGTTTCCAGCTCTATGACTCCATGACAAAAGTCCCTTAAATAGAATAAAAATGGGCTCAATAAAAACAAAGTGAAATACTAGTCACTAGTTGATTCTAAACATTTTATATTTTCAAAGATTTTTCATTGTTCCTCAAACATATGGTTAGTCTATCAGATATTTTTATTTCCCCAGGATAAAGTTTTATATAAAGTAAGGATTCTCATTTAAATTCCAGGTTCGGATGACCCATGGCTTATGGAATTTGATGCATGTGATTGATCTTTGAAATGAAAGTTCTCATTAAGTTATCAAAGATAATAGTCACTTCCACTGAAGACTAAGCATAATTTGCAAAGAATACATTAATATCCACATCTGTGATATTTCAAGAGAGGGTAACTCAACAGTGACAGCTAATGAAAGTGACTGAAGAATGTGAAGATTAAAAGATAAGTATGAATCAAGAATCAGTTTATGAATTTCATGACTCACAAATGTTCACAGTGTTTCCCGCAGGCCTTGCCAGCCTGCAGGTATAGATGGCTCACAGCAGTCATCATGTTCCAAAGGCCCCCTGTCTGCATGTATGTGACCCCCTCCCTTAAATAGTTTTCACACTTGCACTTGAACCAGGCCTCCCAGCTGTAGTCTTCATTTATTAAGCACAGCGCTTCTCCTTTTTTCTTGCTCTGGACTCTTTCCGGGACTGTAGAACTGCTCACGTGTTGCCCGTCCCAGATCGCTGTCGCCCTCGCCAGGTACGGCCACCAGGATCCTGTGGCGCTTCTCCTGGCACCTGCCTAGCCCCACCATCGCTTCCGGGAGTCAGGTTCCCAGAGCTGCTTGGAGTTCTACCAAAACGAGAAGTTGAATTTAGTCCTCCTTTTTATGTAAACTGCGTTAAATAGTCTTTTGCAGGGGTTCCACAGCAGTGTGTCCCACATCTTACTTCAATTAGTGGAATGACTTTAAAATTTACATTTAGCAAACCCATTCTTTACCAAACCCCTGTGATCTATCAGGGACTTTTTTTCCTAGGCTAAGTTTTTCTGTTTAATATTCTTTTTCCTTGATGCATTTTCTCAAATCCTCATTCAAGGTGACCTCTAGCAGGTATTCTTGGATGGCATCACCGACTCAATGGACATGATCTGAACAAGCTCCAGGAGCTGGCCACAGACAGGGAAGCCTGATGTGCTGCGGTCCTGGGGTCGCTCTGAACTGAACGAGCAGGCGTGGTTTGACCAGCTCAGCAGAGGCATGCCAGACCTTCAGTCCTACTAGGAGCTACAGCTTAGGCCAAAGCTTGGACCTGTATACGTGCGAAAGACTTAGATTAATTAAACTGTGAAGTCTTAACACTGATGGGGTTAGAACAAAACATTTTTTCATTCCTACTTTTTCAAAACAGTGTTTGAAAATTGCTTTGTTTCCAGCAGGTTTTTTCAGCCACAGTGCACTGGGCTCCTCCGGTTGAGGTAGGGCTGCGACAGAGATCTCGCCTGCTTGATGCGTCCACCCACTCTCCCTCCCAGACCTGCATCCCCCCAGGGCACACTGCAGAACTCTAGGGACAGATGGAAGGCAGTTTGACTGTTACTTTGCAATAGCTTCTGAATCAAGGTAGAAATGGTGGCAAGTGTATAAAGCTGTTCTTTCATTGGAATGTATCCATACTTAAAAAAAGATTACATGAAAATCTTTTTATTACCATTAGAAATTTTAGGACATAAAATTGTCTCAAAGAATTATTTCATCTGTATCTTAAGAGAAATTTTACCATAATCTTTAATGCACATTTGTAACACTACAAAGGATTATCAATTCTTAAGGTTCTAATATACACATTAAAAGACAAATTATCTTTCCTCCAGTTTTCCTACTTTTTGATAAGGAAGTCATGTTTGAGTCTTAGACTCCCTTGCAATTAAGGGATAATTTGGAACTGTGATAAGTAATAACACATGAGATATTTTTTTTCTTTTGTACACATGAAAAAATGGTGGTGCAAATAATTACTGCCTACAACTTTGTAATTTCCCACAATTAGCAAATGGAAGCATGTGGAATTAAAACTAAAGGTCACGCTTACAGCCTTCTGTTGTTACTGTTGTTTTTTGCACTTGGGAGATGGTAGTACTGATTATGAGGAACATTGTCAACTGATGACCTGAAAAGTAATGTGAAAATAATGGGCAGCCATAGCAAAATATAATAAATAAAAATGACTTAACTTCTAGTATTTATATGCAGGAGGTACTCTAAGAAGTATTTTTATTTTTTATTTAAAGGGGATTTTGATTAAGAAATAGATGACTTTGTGGAATCTATTTCAGAGGTTTCTTACATGTCTCTAAAGTAAGGCAAGTAAATTATTACACATTTTCTTTAACACCAGAAATGAGAAAAAATTCAGCTTCTCTACAATGGAGTTGAAACATGCATCTTTTTAAGAAAAAGTTCTCCACAAACTTCAGCATGTGCATTATGAATTAAATTTTCAAAAGAGAACAATTCTCTATAAAACTGGTTGTTTAAGATAATGGTAAGACCTGTGGTGGATCACGGATCTCCTTTTGTGTTGCTCAATTATTACTGGAAATAACAGGGCAATGAATACAGTTAAACTGTGAGTAAAGTCAAAAACTGGTTTTGCCAACTGATATCTATAATATGACCTCAGATTCACATATTATTTTCTTTATTTATTTGTTCATTCAACAGAAGTTTAATAAATTCTGAAGACATCCCAGGCCCTTCCAAATTTCTGGAGATTAATGGTGAGCAAAAGCAAATATAATCATGCAAATTAAGGTGTAATTACAGTGACAAGTGCTACAAAGAAAGGGATTCTGAGGGACTATGGGGAGAACAGACTCAGTGTGACCAGAGGAAGAAATAACTGAACAGAGACAGGTATGATGAGTGAGATTTAATCAGGGAAAAAAGGGAAAGGAAATAAAGCTCAGACTGAGACTAGAGTGTGTAGGAAGGCCGAGAGGTGGGAAATGCCAGCCCAGAAAGCCAACGGCAGGCTTGTGTGGTTGGCGGGCAGAGAGACCAGGGAGAGGCATGGGGTCCAGTGGGCCCAGGGAGAAGCAGGGGAGGAACATGAAGAGACCATGAAATGCCTCGGGAGAATTTAGTCTTTATCCTAAACGCAGCCAAAATCCAGAGGAAAAAATTAATTTATGCCTAGAAGGGAGGATGTGAGGAAAGCAGGACGCATGTGCAGGGCTTGGTGCTGAACTAGAAATAGGGAAATGGGAGGAGCCCACGGTGACTAGACGTGGTCCTGAGGGCAGAAGGAACGGACAGCGGTGCCACTTATGAGGCCGAGAGCCTAGTTAGAGGAGAGAATCACAAGAAAGATTTCTCTTTAAAAGCTTTTACATTATATTGGGGTATAGTTGATATATGGACTTCCCTGATGGCTCAGTAGTAAAGAATCCGCCTGCCAATGCAGGAGACTTGGGTTTGATCCCTAGGTCTGGAAGATCCCCTGGAGAAGGAAATGGCAACCCACTCCAATATTCTTGCCTGGTGAATCCCATGGATAGAGAAACTTGGTGGGCTGCCATCTGTGGGGTCACAAAAGAGTTGAAAACAAATTAGAGAAAGAGTTGAAAACATCAATAGTTGATTTACAATGCTTGACTACACAGGGGTGAGTAGTCACTAGTCCTTACTTTCTATTCCATCCACTCATCTTTTGGAAGTTCCCTGGTAAAGTTTGCTTATATCCACACTTTTATTGTATTAAATTCTCCAATTTTTAATAGTTACTGAGACAGAACTTTCTATTTCCCTGAAGGCTTGAGATGAATAGAAAGGGCCAAGGACTTCCCTGGTGGTCTACTGGTTGGTACCCCATGCTCCTAATGCGTGAGCATGGGTTCAATCCCTGGTTGGGGAACGAAGATCCCACGTGCAGCTTGGCAAGGCCGAAAAACTTTTCTTAAAAAATTAAAAATTTAATGAAAAAGAAACTTTAAAAAAATAGAAAGGGTCAGCACGAGCCAATGTTTCTGTCCTTAATTCTTGAGGGAGAGAAAACATAATCAGGGTCATACCAACTCCAAAATACTTCAATACGCGATGGCTGTATAATTTGTTGTTGTTAGTTTACTGAGCCGTGTGTTACTCCAGGGCATCTTCCCAGTTCAGGAGTGGACCCTGCATCTCTCGCCACATCCCCGGCATTGTTTACAGTTGAGCCGCTGGGGATGTATGATGCCTCAATAATTTGCCCAGTGTTGTGTCTGCCCAGATCAGCTGCAAGAAATACCCATCAGTTTGATTTTCACCCAGCTTCTTCACTTTACCTTGTCTTCCTACCATCAGATTCCAGTTCTGCACAATCCCTGGCTTTTACTGTTTCAGATGACTAAAAGGAAACACTGTAAAATGACACTGCATAATAAATTTTATGCAATTTTGCAATTTAAAATAGATGGGATGGGATAAGTCTATTGTGGGAAAGGCTGATTACAATTGATTGTATTAGACATTTTCTATTTCATAAAATTAATAGCATGTCATTCAAACGTCTTTGCTAACAGGATATAAAAGTAAACAACTTATTTTCAATTTCCTATCCTCAGATGGGTCATGTATGGCATTAATAACTTTCCCAGTCATAACAGTAATTGTTTTTATGTTCAACTAAGAAGTCTGATAACATTAGCAGTTTCCTGAGAAAAAATGTACTGAAGGAATAACATTCACAAATATGATAGAACTAAAATGACATTAGGCAGAAATTATTCTTTAGAATTATCAAAAGAGGAAGTGTGATTTCTTCTCTCAATTCACTACTTGCAAATAACTTGATAACAATTGGGATATTTTCAATTGTTCTTATTATGATTGAAAAGAGCCTAGGATATATTTTTTAACTATAATTACTAATACAGTTTTATTTTTATACTACCTACTTCCATATAGTTTCTGTCATCCTCCCAGATTGTAACAGTATAAAAAAAAAACCATAGTATATATAGTAATAATTTTTTTTATCCATCAGACAAAATTGATCATGTATCTCATTGTTAACTAACTGATTATAAGTAATACTGGAACTCTTAATTTATAATTTTTTCCTTTATTTATAAAATATTGCATGCTTCAAACCTTCTGTTTAAAACCTCTTAATGCTATATATTTTTAACTTATATATATATAATTATATATATATAATTTTCATATATTCTCCTTCCAAACTTTATGAAAGATTAGGGATTACTGTTCTCACTTTTTAATGAGAAAATAGTCTCAAATAGTTACACATAGCCCACGTTAGACTGGCACTTTGAAGTGAAGCTGGATTGGAACACAGCTCTTTGGTTCCTAAGGTCAGAGCTTTCCTGCATAAGATTATGGAGACTTATCAAGGCAGGAAGGGAGGATGGTGAGCTCAACTTTCAGAAATAAAATCTAAGTACACAGTCCACTGAATCATCTCAGAGCCTCAGTAGCACAAAAGCAGCTGGAGACCAGAGACCCCGGAGGGTAAAACCATCTGCTTTTTAAAGACCTTTCCTTTACCTCTTCCCCATCCCAGCGTTTGTCGATCAGTGTGATTAGCAGTGAATCGATCACATGCAAATTTATCTGTGCCTCAGAAAGAAAAGCTGGAGTATTAAAGACTTAAATATAAGATTAAACACTTAAATACAAGACATGAAACTATAAAACTCCTAGAAGAGAACATAAGCAAAACATTCTTTGATGTAAGTCATAGCAGTGTTTTCTTAGGTCAGTCTCCCAAAGCAAAAGAAATAAAAGCAAGCATAAATAAATAGGACCTAACCAAATTCACAAGCTTTTTCACAGCAAAGGAGACCATAAACTAAATGAAAAGACAAAGAAAATATTTGCCAACAACATGATCAACAAGAGCCTAATTCCCAAAATATACAAACAGCTCAGAAAACTCAATATCAAAAAAACAAATAACCCAATCAAAAAATTGGCAGAAGACCCTAAATTGACATTTCTCCAAAGAAGACAGACAGATTGACCAATAGGCACACAAAAAGATGCTCAATACTGCTAATTGTTAAAGAAATGAAAACAAAACTACAATGAGGTTTCATCTTACATTGGTCAGAATGGCTATTATCAAAAAGTCTACAAATTATAGATGCTGAAGAGGGTATGAAGAAAAGGGATCCTCCCTACACTGTTGGGGGGAATGGAAATTGGTTCAGCCACTGTGGAGAAGAGAATAAAGGCTCTTAAAAAAAAATACAGTTACCATATCATCTACCAATCCCATTCCTAGGAATACACTTAGTAAAACCAAAAACTCTAATTCAAAAGATACACACACACACACACACGCACACACATACACACATATATAGTTATAATTATGTATATATATTTCAGATATAAAAGGGAAGAAATAATACCATTTGCAGCCACCTGGATGGACCCAGAGGCTGTCATACTAAGTGAAGAAAGCTAGAGAAGTTGGAGAAGACCATATTCATCATCTAGGCTTGAAAAGAAAGCTTACCAGCCAGCACTGCCAGCAAAAATACAAAACAGAACAAAACCTGGTAATTGGGAACTAGAGGGAGAAAGGAAAAGCAGAACAGAGGATGGCGTCTCTGGTTTTCACACGAGGCAAAGAAGTCAGCTGAGGTCTGGGCAAGGACTGGCAGGTGCAGGAGCAGAGAGAGATTTCTGTGCTTTGCAGGGATAACCATATTGCCTTCTCTTTCTTGAAATACAAAAATCTTATTTTTTTTACTAAGACAGATTCTGCAAACATTGGCTACAGCTAGGAAAGATTATGGTTAATTGCTCATTTCAAAATCATGCAGGCTGATGGAATGATGGTCAGCAGCTTAGCCTTTGGATGGGCAATAGCAGTTGGTGCTTCTGTGGTTAATGCATCATTTGTTAAATACCGAATGCAATAAGAATTCCACATGCTGTGGGTCCTTGTAATATCAACCAACCTTCCTAATGACATAGGCTGCAAAGAAAAGAAACAAGCTCTTCTTTGGGGTTCAAGTCTAAGCCCACGTTGTTCTTCCACAGCTGTTTTTGCTTTGCCAGCCTCATTCCTTCCACTTCTCTTCTTCCTAAGCCTGGCCATGCAGACATGCCAGGCTCTTCCACTTGGATCTGTCACTGGATATTCTCCTAGCATGGCACCCCTGATCTGTACATTTCTGGATCATATGTCGTATGATCATATGCCATATGTCTTTACATTGCTAGGTCGTATTAATATGTCATATGTGTGGCATTCCCACTGAGTCCTTCTCCAGATCTCGGCGTGAGTCACTGCCTTAGAGAGACACCCCCATCTCCCCAGTTACCTCCTTTGACTTGGACGCTCCTATCGTAGCCTCCCATGCGCAGTACTGCGTTTGTTCATGTCTGTCCTTCCCCGAGAGCAGGGGTGATGCTCCCTTAGTGCTCAACACTGTGCTGAAGGAATTCTAAGTCTCAAGTTTTTATGAAAGTAGAAAAAGTAGTACTTCCAAATTTTGAGTGCATTCATGGAGTGGATATCTTATGCAATTTCATATTTCTTGTCCTCCATCTTCCCTCTAACAACCCTAGTAAAAAAGAATTAAAATGATACCCATATTAGTATTCCTATATAATATCATGACATATA
Source organism: Cervus canadensis (assembly GCF_019320065.1). Taxonomy (NCBI): domain Eukaryota; kingdom Metazoa; phylum Chordata; class Mammalia; order Artiodactyla; family Cervidae; genus Cervus; species Cervus canadensis. Next base: position 1,053,977 of record NC_057404.1, read on the forward strand.
GAAATTAACATTTTAATATATGTATAACCAGATTGATTCTATTCTTTGCAACCAAAGATGGAGAAGCTCTACACACTCAGCAAAAACAAGACCGGGAGCTGACTGTGGCTCAGATCATGAACCCTTTATTGTCAAATTCAGACTTAAATTGAAGAAAGTGGGGAAAACCACTACACCATTCAGGTATGACCTAAATCAAATCCCTTACAATTATACAATGGAAGTGAGAAATAGATTTAAGGGACTAGATCTGATAGAGTGCCTGATGAACTATGGACGGAGGTTCATGACATTGTACAGGAGATAGGAATCAAAACCATCCCGAAGAAAAAGAAATGCAAAAAAGCAAAATGGCTGTCTGAGGAGGCCTTACAAATAGCTGTGAAAAGAAAAGAAGTGAAAAGCAAAGGAGAAAAGGAAGATGTATGCATTTGAATGCAGAGTTCCAAAGAATAGCCAGGAGAGATAAGAAAGGCTTCCTCAGCAATCAATGCAGAGAAATAGAGGAAAACAACAGAATGGGAAAGACTAGAGATCTCTTCAAGAAAGTTAGAGATACCAAGGGAACATTTCATGCAAAGATGGGCTCAATAAAGGACAGAAATGGTATGGACCTAAGAGAAGCAGAAGATATTAAGAAGAGGTGGCAAGAATACATAGAAGAACTGTACAAAAAAGATCTTCACGACCCAGATCATCACAATGATATCATCACTCACCTAGAACCAGACATCCTGGAATGTGAACTCAAGTGGGCCTTAGGAAGCATCACTACAAACAAAGCTAGTGGAGGTGATGGAATTCCAGTTGAGCTATTTCAAAGACTAAAAATGATGCTGTGAAAGTGCTGCACTCAATATGCCAGCAAATTTGGAAAACTCAGCAGGGGCCACAGGACTGGAAAAGGTCAGTTTTCATTCCAATCCCAAAGAAAGGCAATGCCAAAGGATGCTCAAACTACTGCACAATGTACTCATCTCACACGCTAGTAAAGTAATGCTCAAAATCTCCAAGCCAGGCTTCAGCAATACGTGAACCGTGAACTTCCAGATGTTCAAGCTGGTTTTAGAAAAGGAACCAGAGATCAAATTGCCAACATCCATTGGATCATCAAAAAAAGCAAGAGAGTTCCAGAAAAACATCTATTTCTGCTTTATTGACTATGCCAAAGCCTTTGACTGTGTGGATCACAATAAACTGTAGAAAATTCAGAAAGAGATGGGAATACCAGACCACCTGACCTGCCTCTTGAGAAACCTGTATGCAGGTCAGGAAGCAACAGTTAGAACTGGACATGGAACAACAGACTGGTTCCAAATAGGAAAAGGTGTACATCAAGGCTGTATATTGTCACCCTGCTTATTTAACTTATATGCAGAGTACATCATGAGAAACGCTGGGCTGGAAGAAGCACAAGTTGGAATCAAGATTGCCGGGAGAAATCTCAATAACCTCAGATATGCAGATGACACCACCCTTATGGCAGAAAGTAAAGAGGAACTAAAAAGCCTCTTGATGAAAGTGAAAGAGAAGAGTGAAAAAGTTGGCTTAAAGCTTAACATTCAGAAAACTAAGATCATGGCATCCGGTCCCATCACTTCATGGGAAATAGACAAGGACACAGTGGAAACAGTGTCAGACTTTATTTTTTGGGGGTCTAAAATCACTGCAGATGGTGACTGCAGCCATGAAATTAAAAGACACTTACTCCTTGGAAGGAAAGTTATGACCAACCTAGATAGCATATTAGAAAGCAGAGACATTACTTTGCCAACAAAGGTCCATCTAGTCAAGCCTATGGTTTTTCCAGGGGTCATGTATGGATGTGAGAGTTGGACTGTGAAGAAAGCTGAGTGCTGAAGAATTGATGCTTTTGATCTGTGGTGTTAGAGAAGACTCTTGAGAATCCCTTGGACTGCAAGGAGATCCAACCAGTCCATCCTGAAGGAGATAAGTCCTGGGTGTTCATTAGAAGGACTGATGCTGAAGCTGAAACTCCAGTACTTTGGCCACCTCATGTGAAGAGTTGACTCACTGGAAAAGACCCTGATGCTGGGAGGGATTGAGGGCAGACGGAGAAGGGGACGACAGAGGATGAGATGGCTGGATGACATCACTGACTCGATGGACATGAGTTTGGGTGGACTCCGGGAGTTGTGACGGACAGGGAGGCCTGGCGTGCTGCGATTCATGGGGTCACAAAGAATCAGACACGACTGACTGACTGAACTGAACTGAAAATCAAGAAAGGACCTCTTTCTCCCAGTCCCTAAGTAGGTTTCTTCGTTGCAAAAACAATGATACGTTCTTTGTAACAAAGTCAGCTATTTCCTATTGGATATTATGCTAAATGCTTCACACACATTTTCTTCTTCAGTCCCACAAATAAGCCTACATTAAATTTTATTATCCTAATTTTTCAAATGAGGAAAACAAGCCTTAAAACATGATGCTAATTTGAGAGAATGCTTGTTTATAAAGATCTGTCTGACTACAGGCTCTTTTCACCATACTATGCTGTTTCTCCAAGGCACTTTCAAAAAGTTTATTCAATGGAAAGTTTTATAATATTATGGGATGATGTAGGATTAATAATCACAGTGTTTAAAACCAGGACATTCTAGAATTTGATCTTCCTGTCTGGGAAACCCTGAAAATCAAGTATTAATGCTAACATGTTTTATTATGTCATATGTCTGGTGTTCTAGCTGAGCCTAAACTGAATGAACTTCAGATAAACTCTGGCATCTCTCATGGGTTGGTGAGGTCACCAGTAATCATTTTTCCTCAATGTCTCTTTTCTTATGGAGAATCTACCTGATTTTTTCTAGTAAAGAAATTCACTTGTGTGAAGAGGGGTTTCTTGTGCTTCCTTAAATAAAGATTAAAATGGCCAGTGGGAACAAGAGCCTGGTTTCATTACTGTGATGGTTACTTTTCAGTGTCAAGTTGATTGGGCTCATGATGCCTGGAGCGCTGGTGAGGTGTTATATTAATATCTAGGTGTGTCTGAGAAGGAGTTTCTGGAAGAGGTTAGCATTCGATTTAGTAGACTGAGGAAAGAGATCTGGCCTTTCAAATGTGGGTCGGTACCGTCCAATACACGGGGGCCCCAAGAAAACAAACAGGCAAAGGGAGGATTCCCTCTCTTCTTGAGCTGCCCTGTCCACCACTGACCCCGGGATATCTGAGCTCCTGGTTCTTGAGCCTTGGAGCTGTGGGACATGCACAAGGCTCTCCCCTGGCTCTCAGGCCTTTAGGCTGACTTACGCTGCTACCAGCTTCCGTGGGTCTCCAGACCAGCGTGCAGACAACAGACTGCGGGACTTCCTGGCCTCCACAGATGTGCAAGTCAATCTCTATGAGAAGTCTCCCACACTTTTATGTATGTACATCCTCTTTCCTTTGTTCCTCTGGAGAGCCATGACTAGCACAATGACCCTACGCCATCCTCATGGATTAAGTATAAACCCCTCGGAGAGAATTAATACAACCAAAATTGAAGTGACTCTGAAAATCCCTAAAGTGTTTTATGAGCTATGCAAGCAGCATTTGCGCACTTCCACGTGGGGTCAGGCATGGTCCCAGCACCATGAGGACAAAGGGAAACCTCGGAACACTTGGGCACTTTGCACACGAGAGCCGTGGAGGTGTTAGAAGCAGGACTGAGGCTAGTGCAGTAGGCTCCCAGGCATGAGGACCGTAGGACCCAGAGCAGGCTGCCCACCAAAATGCACCTCAGGGGCTATTGATTACTCTGAATTAGTTACTTAAGAGCCAACGCAAGAGGGACGCTCTCACCCTCCTTCCTGTCTCCTTAAAAGCAGGAAATAAGTCTCCCACTGAAAGGCGCGCTTCCTGCATGTGGAGGCAGAAGGACACCCTAACCACCACAAATAGGGGGCTGGGGGCTGAATTTGTTACTCCTGCAGTTTACTACCCTAAGCCCAAATACTGTTTGCATTCTTCACAAATTAACTACCCCAAACTCAGCTTTCTTTTCCATCAGTTCCCTACAACTGTACTGTTCCTTTGTCTGGAAAATATAAAAGCTGCCTGCTTTGCCCACTTCTTTGCTCCCATGTCTATGAGACCGCCATGCACACATATTACAATTTGTTTCTTTTAATCTGTCATATGTCAATTCTATTATTAGTCCAGTCACAAGAAAGCAAGAAATAGACGGGAAATGTCTCCCTTCCTGAAAAGATCACTAAGAGGTCTGTCTTGAAAGAAATGAGAACCTATTTTAGTGATGACGTGAGACACCCCTGTGGACCGCAGGTCATCACACAACACAGAGGTGGGTAATGAGCTGGAGAATTAAGCGTGGTGTAATCTGACAGGTACAGGAGCGTTCGTATTCAATCCATAAACCTGCGCTATGAATTTCTGCCCTAGTTTTCAGGCTGGCTTAGCACATCCATTATTGATACTTCAGTGACTTTTGACTTCTTCATTGATGGCATTCGGAGTTCTGATTAGCTGCATGCTTGTAATTTCCCTTTATAAACTAATCATTTTCAACAATACTATCCTTTCTGTATTTTTAAATATGTGTTTAAAAAAAAAAAAAAAAGCCTTCTGGGGCTTCCCTTGTGGTTCAGATGGTAAAGAATCCACCTACAATGCAGGAGACCTGGGTTCGAACTCTGGCCTGGGAAGATCCCTTGGAGGAGTCATGGCAACCCTCTGCAGTATTCTTGCCTGAAGTATCCCCATGGACAGAGGAGTCTGGAGGGCTACAGTCCAAGGGGTCACAGAGAGTCAGACACAACTGAGCAACTAACCATAGCACACGGCACAAAACGTCTTCTAATACAAAAGAATGCATTAAAGATTTAATTTTCTTTTTCAAATATGGGCTGTTTTTGATAACATAGCTTAAGAATTATGTAACCAATGACTTTCCTGAAGGAAACTAAAAAAGATTTGGGGGAAGGAAATTCCCTTTGCAATACAAGAGAACAACTAGCCAATTCCCAAAGACCACAAATTTATCTTGAAGCAACTAAATGTCTGACTCAGAATCCTCAACATCTGAAAAATGGAAAGTAGTTATCTTTAATATGTCTCTGTATTGTTATCCGAATATGTTGTTGTTGTTCAGTCACTCAGCCGTGCCCAACTCTGCAACCCCAGACTGCAGCACGCCAGGCCTCCCTGTCCTTCACCGTCTCCTGGAGCTTGCTCAAACTCATGTCCATTCAGTCAGTGATGCCATCCAACCATCTCATCTTCTGTCATCCCCTTCTCCTCCTGCCTTCAGTCTCTCCCAGCATCAGGGCTTTTCTAATGAGTCAGTTCTTCACATCAGGTGGCCCAAAGTATTAGCACTTCAGATTCAGCATCGGTCCTTCCAATGAATATTCAGGGTTGATTTCCAAGCGACTCTCAAGAGTCTTCTACAACACCACAGTTCAAAAGCATCAGTTCTTTGATGATCAGCTTTCTTTATGGTCCACCTCTCACATCCATACATGACTGCTGGAAAAACCATAGCTTTGATTATATGGACCTTTGTCGGCAAAGTAATGTCTCTGCTTTTTCATATGCTGTCTAGGTTGGTCATAGCTTTTCTTCCAAGGAACAAGTGTCTTTTAATCTCATGACTGCAGTCACCATCTGCAGTGATTTTGGAGCCCAAGAAAATAAAGTCTGTCACTGTTTCCACTGTTTCCTCATCTATTTGCCATGAAGTGATGGGACTGGATGCCATGATCTTAGTTTTCTGAATGTTGAGTTTTAAGCCAGCTTTTTCACTCTCCTCTTTCACCTTCATCTAGAGACTCTAGCTCCTCTTTGGTTTCTGCCATAAGGGTGGTGTCATCCGCATATCTGAGGTTATTGATATTTCTCCCAGCAATCTTGACTCCAGCTTTTACTTCATCCAGCCCAGTGTTTCTCATGATGTGCTCTGCATATAAGTTAAATAAGCGGGGTGACAATGTACAGCCTTGATGTACTCCTTTCCTGATTTGGAACCAGTCTGTTTTTCCATGTCCAGTTCTAACTGTTGCTTCTTGACCTGCATACAGGTTTCTCAGGAGGCATGTAAGGTGGTCAGATAAGGTGGTCTGAGAGTTGAGTTTCGCTAATGATAAAAACTCTTGTTCATTTAACATGGTATATAAAATCAAGGGTATTAAGACCATAGGGATAAAAGAGTTCTTTCCAAATTGTCTTTATGGAAACAGCATATTGTCATGACAGACTGTTACAGTAAATGACTCCTCCTTGTGTCCCATCCTTTGACAGTGTGACTTGCTACTCCTCCCATCAAGATCTGGAGTCTATTTCTTCACTTTCTTGTATCTGGCATGCTAGTTTTGTGACTTGCTTTGACCAATAGGATGTGTCAGAAGCCACAGTGCAAGCTCTCCTGGACCTTAAGAGAGCTTCCAGCATCTGCTCTAGCTTTCTCAGAACCCTTGATTACCAGGTTGTGGAGGTGACAGGCCAGCTAGGGGTGACAGGTAGAGCCAACTCAAATTGCAAATGTGGATAAAGCCTTCAATTCGGTTATCAGATAACTGCAGCCAAGGGAGTGACTCCAGATTAGATCAGCCAAAGAGTTACCCAGATCACCAACCCACCAGAGAACCTTGAGAAAAAGAACTATTGTTTTAAGACACCAAATTTTGGACAGTTATGCAGCAATGATAACTAAAATAATTCAATATAATCTGTCCTTCCCTTGAAAAATAAGATCTGAGAAGTGAGAATTTTTTTTTTCTTTTTTGCAAAGAATCTGCTGTTCTAAATTTGTTATTTACACTAGTTCAATATACTGTTTCCATCTTTCTCAAGTGCCAATATGGAAAGTGCTTTTATTATCATAAGAGATCTGTGAATCAAGGAACACAGAAAATTAAGTGTTGCGTTAATACAGAGTGAATTTTGTCTACTTGTGAATCTTATTTTCACTTGTTTTGGAAGCCAAAAATGTGTTCATAGGTTAAAATATATACAAAAGCCACAAAATCTAATACAGAATGTTACCATAGATTACTTTCATTAAACTTCCAATCTCAAGAGGGGGAAAATATTATATAAGTGGTTGACAGACTTTTATTACAGGTATTTTTAATCATCTGGCAGTGAATAAAAATTAAACAAAATTTTAGATCTAGATGGAACTTTAGAGATTATTTAATAGTGACAAGTCCAACTCCATTTTAGTGATGAGGAAAGTGAGGAAGGGTCAGCTAGGCATCTCACCCCAGATCATCTAATAAGTTACTATAGCCATCTCAAATGAAGAGAAGCAGAGACTCACGGGTTTATAAATTACCCACTGTTTATAAATTGCCCAAAGCTAGTAATTGGCAATGCCAGCTGAAATCAGTTTTGTCCATGTAGAACCCAAGGGCACAAAGGCCAGTTTAAAGATGCAAATGGAGGGTCACTGTCCTGCGTCATCTTGAAGGGGACTTTTCCTGGCTCTGCCAGGAAACACTCTGGGTGTCTGAGCTATGCTATTTATGACTCATTTTAAATCCCTTAGAACAAGAAAACAGTTAAGCCTGAGGGATGAGAGGCTCAGAATCAGGCAGTGTGAGAAGCCCCAAACTAATCATAGCTACCATTACAAAATTCTATTTTGTGCCAAGTGCTATGCTAAATGCTTCTATGAATTGTATAAACTGACTCTAGGGAAAGATTATTGATGTCAGATCTGGTTATTCAGTTCATTAAAACACATCGAGAGAGAGAGAGAGAACAGGCATCAGAGATGTTTTGGTATCTTGCGTTTACTTTTATGGGATGTTGACCTTGAAATGCAGAAATAGGGAAGTCTAGTTTGAAGGCATATATGAAAATAGACAGTGATCAGGTTTCAGTGGTGCTAGGTTATACTTATAACCAGTTAAAGATCTAGAAAACAAAAAACAGCCTCCCTGTATTTGCCTTATAAAGCCAAAACCACATATTGGCAGAAATATTCCCACAGAAAACTGAAATAGAAACGGCATGACATTTCAGTCCAACACATTCTATTTATTTAAGCTGTTATTGATGTTTGTCCTTGAGACTTTTAATTTAATTTATCCTCCATGAAAGAAACCTTAGTTGCTTTACATTCACATTGATAACTTACTCTAAGAATTCCTTTTAATTAAACAATAATCAGCTTTAATTTAAAGGAATCAAACTGTATTCCTTTTCTAATTTTTTTTTTTCTCCTTTACAGCTGATATTTTTTTTCCTATGAGACAATACATTGTTACAGTCCATACTCTGGGCTTGGGAGACAAGAGTGAATTGGCTGGAGACCTAATGCAGGTGGCTGGCTGTGCGGACTCTCTACTGAGGTAGATCAAAAAATAAGACTAGATGAATAGAGGCCTAGGGAAAATCCAGAACAATTATTGAGTGGTAAGTAGTAAGAGTGAGCACAGGGAGCAAGATTCCCAGGGTGGGATCCAAAATTCCAAAGGACAAGTAAGCCAGCTGTTAGTAAGTCCTGGTGTCAAGCAAGAAGATGAAGAATCCTGGGTAGGGATGGGTAGCTAGCAATGTGATGAAGCCGCGCTGGCCAACTCTGGCGTGGGTGACCAAAGACACAGTGAAGATCTGAGAGAGGACAGCCCCACTTTAGCTCCTGACCAACTGGCCTGGGTAAGCCTCCAATCTCAGGACTGAATGTGAAGCTTTTGATGCACGTTCATTACTTTATTATGATACTCACTGGGAAAATCAGGTGACATATATAATCATCAGCTTTAGAAGAGCATACATTTCACAAGACAAGACATTAAGAAACGCTGGAAGTTACAAATCACAAGTTACGACTCCTTTGTAGCTATACATAATTCATGTGTGGGTGTTCATGTGCATAATTAACGATAGCCTTCACAACGTAAAGTGTCAAACCTGCGATGGGACGCATAGCTGGTGTTGCCCACCACGCCGTGCAGAGCTGAGGACAGTATCATGGCCTGTGGTGGTTCAGTCGCTAAGTCAAGTCTGACTCTTGTGACCCCTGGACTGTAGCCCGCCAGGCTCCTCTGTCCATGGGGATTCTCCAGGCAAGAATGCTGAAGTGGGTTACCATTTCCTTCTCCAGGGATCATGGCCTGGGTCGTCATTAAATCATTGAGAATCCATCTATTGCAAGACTAATGGTCTCCTCACTTCATCTAGGGCTGTATTTATTCAGGTGTGCTTTCAAAAGACTTGTAGGAAGCAGGAATATCTGTATTTTTTTTTCTTTTCCTTTGTAACAGTGTACTATCAATCAAGACTTTTCTGTAGCACTTTAGCAGGAGAGATCAGAGTAGCCTATTATTCATGAATATCTGATAATTCCACTTACTCTATTCACCTAATCTTCCATTACAGGCAATATTAAAGTGAATTCCCTGATTTCCCCATAAGCTTGACCATCTTTTGAATTGGTGATGTCGACAGAAGTTCAGACTGACCTTAGTTATAAAGATAGAACATTGTGATGAACAAGATCTTTCTTTTAGTAATGAGAATCTAGGCATTCTCAGGTATTTACTAAAGGATGCGCTATCTATTCTGCATATACAAATGAAGGATATTGCACAGTATTTTAGGGACAGAAATTAGAAATACTCTATCTCAACACCTGTATTTGAAATTCAGGAAATAAGGCTCCCGGATATTAGTGACACGCCAAGGTCTGGGGCACAGCACAGACGGCTGTTGCTCATTACACTTCCTGCTGCACTAATTTCCCTCCAAATGAGGGGCATGCCATACAGATGGGTGGTAAGATCATTTTAAGTCATTTAAGAAACAGCAGAGAATGACACAGAAAATTACTCTTTTTAAACAGTCTGCAATACTTCTGGTTTACATCTAGTAGAAAGCCTCTGTATAAAACGAGTGTAATTTTAATGCTATGTGAGAGCTAATTTTAACAAAGAGGCATAGTATGCGTGCTGAGTTTAGCCACTCAGTCATGTCTGACTCTGCGACCCCATGGATTGTATGTAGCCCACCAGGCTCCTCTGTCCACGGGGATTCTCCAGGCAAGAATTCTGGAGGGAGTTGCCATGCCCTCCTCCAGGAGATCCTCCCAAACCAAGGAGCGAACTCAGGTCTCCCGCATTGCAGGTGGATTCTTTACCATCTGAACCACCAGGGAAGCCCAAGAATACTGGAGTGGGTAGCCTGTCCCTTCTCCTGGGGATCTTCCCGACCCAGGAGTCGAACTGGGGTCTCCTGCATTGCAGGTGGATTCTTTACCAGCTGAGCTGTCAGGGAAGCCCCAGAGGCATAGTAGGCAGCAGCATCTAGCTAGAACTTAATGACATTATTTTTTATTGAATTTATTTTTGAAGTCAACTTCTGTTTCTCAAAGTGGTGTTTTCCATTTACAATGGTAATATTAATAGAAAGTCTTTTTTTAAAAATAAATTAATTTTGATAACAAAATAGAGTTGATATAAAATATTATGTAAATAATAGCTTAAATGATCCTCAGCCACTGCAAAAATCATGAAAGTGACATCAGATGACTTGAGTGAAACCATATATGTCAATATCATTTATACTGCTAACTCTAAATTTATAAATTATTGTATTTTAATAACTTCATATACTATCTAAAGTTATTTGCATCTATTTAATAATTTTGTAAAATAAGCAAACATTAGCATCTCTATTTTATAAAGAAATATAAACAAAACAACCTATATATGATCACAAAACAAATAAATGAGAGAGCCCCAAGAAAAGTTAAATTCATTTACTCCAGAGGTTACTCTGCCTGGCACTCAGCCCACTCTTGCAGCAAAGGGTCTCTTGTCCCATCACTCAATGAAAATGGGAAGTTTGTTATACAAAAGAGCCAGTAGCTATTGTTTGAATTTTCATGTGTTCTAATATCTAATACCAGGAAAAAGCCATTACAGTACATTCTGTCTGAAATAATCCATAAAATTGGATTTTAATGGGTTGAAAATGAGATTCATCAACCATTGAGTAAGAGGGAGATTAAATAACAGGTATATTCAATATTTTTTTAAAGTATTGCATGATTCTTTTCTTTTTTGACCATGACATCATGGGCAGCTTTATTTGGGTTTGTTTATTTGCTTGGTTTCTGGAAGGTGAACGTACCCCACACAGGAGAAGTTTGATGCTGACCAACTTCTGGGGTCAGTGAGACTATGTCAGCACAACTTCTGGGATAATAAGAGCGGCTTTCACCCTACGATTGTTGACCACAAAAACCATGCACTTTATTGGAATATTTATAGAACTGCACAGAGAAAATATATTGCATAAAATTTAGAGAATAGATAGAAACAAACATAATAATAGGGCTTCCCTGGTGGCTCAGTGGTAAAGAATTCCCCTGCCAATGTAGGAAACACAGGTATGATCCCTGGTCCAGGAGGATCCCGCATGCCCAGGAGAAGAAAGCCCGTCCACAATAACCATCGTGCCTGTGCTCTAGAGTCCGGTAGCCTCGCCCACTGAAGCCCACGCGCCCTGGAGCCTGTGCAACGAGAAGCCGCTGCAACGAGAAGCCTGGGCACCGCAACTAGAGAGTACCAACCACTCACCACAGCCAGAAAAGATCTCGTGCAGCCAAGACCCAGCATACCCAAAATAAATAAATAAAATGTAAAGTATTTATATGTGACAATAAGTGTGTGACCTGGACTAGTCACCTGCCTTGTGTCAAGTTTTACAAGCTTCTTTAATATGCATTCCCTCATTGAAGGTTATCTTAATTCTGCAAATGAAGAAAATGAATTTAAATGCCAGGCCTAAGATCTATTGAATAGTGCCTCAATATTTGCAGGAAAATGGCCCCATGGCTTTATCTCCATAATGATCTGAAGAAAGAAAAATCTGATTTTTTTGGCTATGGTTGATCCATTAAATACTTTGGGTCTTAATTCTGGACGGTTTTTCAGAGGTATCAAAGGCTGCCTTATGTCATCTAAGCTGGGATGATTTTTAATTCACAATATTTCACTCCTTAGGATCACCACTCATTGTAAAACATAATCTTAAGGATTAAAGCTAAATCCTGTTCTCTTTCATCCTGGCTTTTGGATACAGTCCAAACTATGATGATATGCCCACCTGATGTGCTGATTTTGCATTTTGAGTGGGTTTCACACTTTAAGTATAGCTAGAGCAGTTTGATCCATAAAGACAGACATCTAGGCAAATTCCTTTGTGTTTAACCACAAAAGTGTAAATTGGAGTATAACTCCCATGGAGAGGTGTCTCCAGCGCCTCCAGTAGCCTAAACACCTCCTCCTCCAGAATGGTAGAGTACTCACAAGACCTTCAGGGTCATTGGTTTTGATTAAGAAATTTGTCTCTTGAAGGTCTTTCTAAAAAAAACAAGAGTTACCTAGGAGAGATTACACAGCAGGCTCTGCTAATGTGTTCATTTTTCAGGATACCCTGCATTTCTTTGACACTTCAATACTTCACTCTCTCTCATCATCTGAACTCCTAACATTTCAAAACTGACAGGATACTATTATTAATTTCATTTCACACATGGGAGCAGGATGTGTCTGCCATTTGCCATGTATGCGGAGCTCATCAGGGCCCGAGATCTCTATTGAGAGATCATGTCTCTTTCTGTGCAGAGAGTAGGTACCCCGAAGAAATAGAACTCTGGACACTTAGGATGGAAAAGATGAGCTGGAGGATAAAAACATGCAGAGACTTTGGGCCAGAGCAAGTGGCTGATAAGTCACTGACAAAGAAAAGCTGGATCTAGGATGACAAGGAGGAGAGGTCCAGTTCAGTTCAGTTCAGTCGCTCAGTCGTGTCTGGCTCTTTGTGACCCCACAAACTGCAGCACACCAGGCCTCCCTGTCCATCATCAACTCCCGGAGTTTACTCAAACTCATGCCCATCGAGTCGGTAACGCCATCCAGTCATCTCATCCTCTGTCGTCCCCTTCTCCTCCTGCCCTCAATCTTTCAAGCAGGGTCTTTTCCAATGAGTCAGCTCTTCGCATCAGGTGGCCAAAGTATTGGAGTTTCAGTTTCAACATCGGTCCTTCCAATGAATATTCAGGGCTGATTTCCTTTAGGATGGACTGGTTGGATCTCCTTGCAGTCCAAGGGACTCTCAAGAGTCTTCTCCTCTCTGAGGAGAATCCAGAGATGAAATTAGAGTATCCTAGGGTGTTAGAGCTGGAAGGTATTCTCAGGCTCCCTAGTCTTACCGATTCATTTTACAGATGATCCAAGTGAGGGCTGTAAGAAAGACTAAGGAGCAAACCAGATGACAGGCAGGAAGGAAAGAAGAGCTGAAATAAAAACCAGGCTTCCCAGCTTGACATATTGCTCTCTTTCACCCACCTTACAACTTTGCTCAAGGATGGCATTTTAGAAATGATTTAAATTAAGATCATTTTCTATGTAAATAGTGAAAAGTTAGGCTGTGGAAGTGGCAATTGATAGGAAAGAGTAAAAATATGAGATAAGAGAAAAAATGTGAAAGAAAAAAAGGTAAAGAGCCATCTTTACGTGCAATTAGTCAAGCATCTCTTAACTTTTTCCAGTGACTGATAATACAGCAATATGTCTAATCATTAATAAAACCATGAGCTAATAAGACTTTGAAAAAAAACTGCTCTGCAGGTCTTTGATAAGCCAATTTTTAACAAAGGGAGAAAGTAGAGTGAAGTATCTCACATGGTTTCTCTAAAAATTTATTTCGAAGGGTGTGATATTCTGTAGGCAAACTCTTCCTTGAGTGATTGTGTTTTTCTTAGCATGATTGAGAGAATGTGAAGTATTTTTAGTGAGTGTTTTGACAGGATATATTCAGCAATTTGTAAATAATAGAAAACTTGCTGATTGTACATTCTACTCAAAATATATTTGCCTCAAAGGGACATAATAGAGATGACATAGAATAAGAAAATAGCTATTATATGGATGAGATGATTGGATGGCATCACCAATGTGATGGACATGAGTTTGAGTAGGCTCCAGGAGCTGGTGATGGACAGGGAAGCCTGGCCTGCTGCAGTCCATGGGGTCGCAAAGAGTTGGACACAACTGAGTGACTGAACTGAACTGATGGATATTTTATTTATGTTCTACTTTAGTTCATTAGTTCATGTTCCCTGTTCCAGGTGGGTGGTAAGGAGCTCACCCTTGCAATGTGGATAGATTAATGCACCTTATGTGTAAAACTTCTTAGAACAATTGGTGGCCTAAAGTCTTTCAAGGACCAGTCTATTCAAAAAATAAATCTAGCTCCTGACAAGCTAAGGAATAAGTGAGCCAATATCAACTCCAGAAACTCCGTTCTTTAAACGAGGATCCAGTGATGCCTATGGTAAGAGACACTTTTGGGAGCTGGATACATTTCAATTTCTGATAGAATTCCATTGTACTTCTAGGTTTATACAACAAGCTTCATGTTGTGCAAGGTTTGCTTGAGGAGGGGGTAAAGAGGTGATATTTAGAGAGAAAAAGAATAGGCTGGGTGGGCTTGGCAGGTGGTATGCCACAATTAGATAATTTTATAAGTCTATCTTATGACCTGAGAGGTGGCTAACTCATGATTTGATCTCAAGCCTGGGATCCCAGCACCGGCCCAACAGAAGGGGAAGTGGTCTTTGGTCTGCTTCCAAAGCAAAGAACCTAAAATGGGGCTTCTTGGGAAGAAACATTTTTAAGACAAGGGAAGCAATGAAAACAGGGAACTGATAAAAAGAACAGCTAAGCAAATGTGTTATCTCTGGTGTGGAGAAGAGCCTTAGTCGGCCCCATACCCTGGAACACAAACTGCACCAGACATGTGGTCCCACCTTGAGGCCAGGAAATTTCCTCTTTAAAACCTGTGGACTGCTGGCTTCAGGGAGGGTGGTGGGTAACCTCTCGGGCAAGGATCCCTCTGGAGCAAGGGCACGTCTCTAGAGAAAGGAGGTGCTGCGAGCCTTCACAGCAGCATTCACGGCTGCTTGGGAGTGAATCCACCAGCACCCCAACAAGTGGTCTAGGCTGGACAACAGCCTAAACCGGGGCTGCAAACCAATCCAGTTGCAGGAATGAATCCCAAAGGGAGCAGCCTGAGTTCATATTTGAAAGAACATATGGAACTCCTATTTGATCTAAACTGGTTTGTATTCAAGGGGCATCTAGTCAGTCTAAATTAGGAGACAAAGCAGTGGGAATTTCCAGACAAGTGGGTCACTGGGTCAAGAGCTTCTTAGGAACTTCCACCAGTGGCTGAAGGAGCAAGGACCGATACCTGCCTTTGAGTAGGAAAGGGAGGATCAGCCCCAGGCAGGAGGTCAGGGTCCATTACATTGCTGGAGTCAGTTGGAGCAGACAGGCAGTCCCACCTGGAGCATCGGAATGCAGCAAGCAATGCAAGGCTGCATCTCATCAAGGAAACAGAATAAAGACGAGGACAAATTTACGGCTTGGGGAACACTCAAGAACATGGAGTTAGCTCCTCCCTCCACACAGAGACTAAAGAAGTTAAAACTCATTTCAGATCTCACTGGCTTCTGGATTTTTATCTGCAGCTACAGTTTCTGGACTGACCCAGGCAGGCTTCATGGGGAACAGGCTGCCAGGTCAGTGACTCCTGCATTTTTTGAAAGGGAGATGACAAACCCTTGGAGTCCCAATCCCAATATTATTACGTATCCTCTGCCAGTAGATGCCTCCATGGAAGTGCTGACTTTCCCCTCCATTTTAACTCAGGCTGTTTTCACATTATTTCCTAATATTGCATAGGACCCCATGTTGGCGTGGCACATAGGGATTTCTGTGAACAAACATCTTTCAAAATATAAACTCCCTTGTTACTGAAATAGCCATAAAATATAACACCCAAAAGAAATGTCTATATATCACAAACATGCTGGTCAGATTCTGGGGTGCAAGTTTCATCCCTTCCTTGATTAATTTGGAGAGACTTACACATGATTCCCTTGTTTGAGTCACCTGTTGTGACAGACAGAAAGACCAACCATAGATCCCTGGCATTCATGAAAACAACTCTACTTGGATTGCAGGCTTTATTTCCCATTGCACCACTAAATTAATGACTATTACAGTATCACGTATTGTCTCCATTTCTGTGTGTTTCAGAGTTAAGGTTAAATTTTCATGACATTTGTAAAAGTTAATTCAGCTGGTACCTGTGGAATCTGGGTGTTGCTTTGGTTGAAACAGAGGGAGGAAAAAAATCAGAGGAGCATCTGATTTGCTGCCACAAGAGGAACATTCCCAAGTAGCTTTCCCTGCTCTCTGATTTCAACCAATTTCCCTCCGCAAGCTAGTGGCTCCTCAGTGAAACAGAAACGACTTATATAGCCTCATATTGGCAGCAAAAATCCTCATGGAAGCCATTGTTAATTTTGGAAGAAACTTTATCTAAAAACAGCTCTTCCTCACCAGACCTTGGCAAGAGAGGAAGGAAATTCCTCCATTTCAGTAAGGTAGCTATTTTAAGTGATTTGCCCTTAAATGCTGAGATAATCCTGAGATTTTCCCAGTGCTACATCTGCCACTTGGTTACTTTAGGTACAATGCACAGAAAAGATAAGTGGTTTAAAATTCAATTAACAATTGCATCCTCTTTGGTAATTACAATTCTTCCAGCATTAGCTCCTTTCCACCTTTACATGATAGCTGTATATATTCATGTTATGGATGAGACTTGGAGGTCGCCTCTTCTGAAGTCCTCTTTCCGTTAGCTACTCCTGCCTCACAGACTTCTTTGCATGCTGTATGTGTCCTGGTAACAGCAGTAATAATGACGCTTGTTGTCTGTTGTTTAGTTGCTAACTCATTTGTGACTCTTTTGTGATTCTGTGGGCTGTAGTCTGCCAGGCTCCTCTGTCCATGGGAATATCCCAGCAAGGATTCTGGAGTGGGTTGCCATTTCCTTCTCCAGAGGATCTTCCTGACCCAAGGATCAAACTCACATCTCCTGTATCGGCAGGCAGATTCTTTACCACTGAGCCACCTAAGAAGCCCAATAATAACAATCACTAACATTTATTGAGCACTTCTTATGCACCAAGAGCCATACTAAGCACTTTACAGCCATGATATGGCTTAATCTTCACAAGAATTCTTGAGAAATGTGGTGTTAGGAGCCTTAATTTATAGAAAATGCTTTGCCTTCAACTTCTCTGCCCTGGCAGTCCATGACTCCTTATTTGATATCTTTCAGGAAGTATTTTATAAAATTTAATGTGAGGAAATCCAACATTAGCCTTGCATGCTACATGGAGGATCTATTTTCCAGGAGCTTCAAAATACTTTAAGCTCTTTAATTTGTGCCACTTTTAGACACAAGCCTCAACGATACATTTGAGCATACTGTATATGTTCTTTAATTTGGTTTTTTTATACCAGCATTTTAAAAAATACACTATTGTTTTAAGAAATACACTATTAGCATATTGCTTGTAAAGATGCATTTCTATGTGAAATGTATTCATTGTCTGATTTTTGCAGAAAAAAAAACTGTTAAAATACCATTAAAAAATCTTTGACAAGAACAATATTGTTTATAAAATTATATCTGAAGAAAGTTTTATCTTACACATAGTCTATGTAATTTAGAAATAATCCAATGATAACTTAAAATTAATAATAATCCCAAAATAAAAGAGAGTCAGAGATACCTATTTTCAAAGCAAACAAGGATAAAAGAAGCAGTCTAGGTGGTTAAAACAGCTGCTGCCATCAAGAGCATGCGTTTAATTCAATTCTGGACACTTGAGATTAACTGTATGTATCTGTGTTTCAATACGTTCTGATAAGTCATAGTGTATAGGTTTATAATAAAAACTGTCTACATTAAAAAGACAAGATGTTGTAAATGTGCTAAACAACAGAAATGTTTAGCAAATATTCAGTAATGGTGCCATGTCAGCATTTAAAAGCACATTAACAATGCCAGATAAATTTTTACATCAACTTATAGTACTGCCAAATTGGCTGTATAATTTCTGAATGTTAATTTAATTAAATTGGTGACAACACATAAATAACACAGATTTCAAGAAACCTACCACAAGAGAAAGCAGAAACCAGCTTACTAAATCCATCTTCTTTTTTTTTTTATGTGATACAGTATACAACTAAGTGCTGCAGAAATACCATTCTTAGAAACCAATTTATGAGTAGATTAAAATTTATGGCATTGCCTGATCATTATGCAGACTTGTATTTTCAGGTAGACATTAGAGAAATATCAAATATGATATCACATAATAAAAGTTGTATTGATGCTTTTGAAGTGTGGTGCTGGAGAAGACTCTTGAGAGTCACTTGAACAGCAAGGAGATCAAACCAGTCAATCCTAAAGGAAATCAACTCTGAATATTCATTGAAAGGACTGATGCTAAAGCTGAAGCTTCAATACTTTGGCCACTTGATTCAAGGAGTCGATTCATTGGGAAATACCCAGATGCTGGGAAAGATTGAGGGTAGGAGGAGAAGGGAGTGACAGAGGATGAGATAGTTAGATGGCATAACTTACTCAATGGACATGAGTTTGAGCAAACTCCAGGAAATAGTGAAGGACAGGGAAGCCTGGGGTGCTGCAGGCCATGGGGTCCCAAAGAGTCAGACATGACTGAGTGACTGAACAAAGGTTTTACTTAGCTAAATATTATAGGAATAAAATAACACATTCCTCTATGATGCTGCTTTTATAGGGTAGACTCTGCTGGGAGTCACAGTAGCAAACTAACATTTTCTTTTTCTCTGATAGCAATAACCTTTGGTAGCTTGAAGCACTGTTACTAAAACAAGCTTAGCTCGACCATGTAACCTACTGTGAGCTATAAAATATTAAACTGTTAACTTTCCTCCTGAGACTGTGGTACCAAAGAAACCCTCAACAATCTATTTTCCAGAATTGTGGTGCATGTGCAATCTCTACAGTAAATGTCATCAGCTACTTAAAGTGGTAAACCCACAGGAAGACATTACCCTTAAGTACTACAATGTAATAGCAACCTTTTTGATTGAATAAATATATTTGAGAGTCAAAGTTTGTTTGAGAGGGTACAACTTCAAAAAGAAATTTGAATCTTTTTCAAAGCAGGAAAGCATGTTCTATTTCTATCCAGTCAAGATGACATTTTGTATTGTATTACTTCAACTTTCTTTTTTAAAAAAATAAAATACTCATGACTGAGAGATTATGATTTCACTTCCTGCATACATCGTAGAACTGTTTAAGGTAATTTAAAATCACTCAGTGGTTGTCAAGATAGTCTAACCTCATCTTCATCATCCCCAATTAAAATAGAACGGGAATTTTATCCTTTGTTGAAAAATCAGTTATATATGTATAATGTTTCTACTAGTTGGCTTGAAAATTATGAATTTAAAAATGGAAAAGAGTTCATCTAATGCATATTTAGTAAGTACCACCCATATGTTTTGCTCTGTTCTAGGCACTGGGAATACAACAAAGAACAAAATAGACACAAATCCCTACCCTCTTGGAGCTAGCATTGTCTACTAAGAAGAGATGGGAAAAGAAAACAGGTAAATGATGCAAATACTTAACATTTCAGGTGATGGTAAGTTCCACTGATATCGTAAAAACAAGATAATGAGGATAAGGAGTGCTGGGTGGGCTCGGAGGATGCTGGGTGGGGAGCATGTGCTATTTTATACAGGGCACTTAGGGAAAGCCTCACTGAGAAAATGATATTTGAACAGAAGCCTGAAGTAAAAGAGAGAAAATCACTGAAGAATGCAGATACACACATTTCTGACAGAGAAACCAGCACAAAGGCCCTGTGGAGGGGCACATGGGAGGCCTGAGGAGCAGAACGGAGGCAGGCGTGCCTGGGGCCACAGGGTTCACGGAGCAGTGGGAAAGATGGTACTAGGGAATCAGGTGAGGCCAGAGTGAGTTTGTTGGCTACCTTACAGTTTGGGATTTTATTTTTAATGAAAAGGGAAATCACTGAAATGTGGGAGCAGAAGAGGAGAATCACCTGACATGGGGTTTAAGAGGATAGCTCTGCCTGCTTTGTGTAGGACTATGGATTGTGGAAGTTGAGTATGTGAAAGTTGCTTAGTTGTGGCCAACTCTCTGTGACTCCACAGACTATACAGTCCATGGAATTCTCTAGGCCAGGGTACTGGAGTGGGTAGCTTTTCCCTTCTCCAGGGGATCTTCCCAACCTAGGAATCAAACCCAGGTTTCCCACATTGCAGGTGGATTCTTTACCAGCTGAGCCACAAGGGAAGCCCAAGAATGCTGGACTGGGCTGCCTATCCCTTCTCCAGGGGATCTTCCTGACCCAGGAATCAAATCGGGCTTTCCTGTATTGAAGGCGGATTCTTTACCAACTGAGCTATCAGCTGTTCTTTACCAACCTACCTATCAGGTAGGTTTAGTATAGAAGCAGTGAAATTAGTTCAGGAGTTTTTGTCATAGTCCAGGAATCACAATAACAGCAGATGTAAGAACTAATCAGATTCTGAACACAGTAGGAAAGCAGAGCATTTAGGACTTGCAGGTGGATCTGATATGGGATGTGGAAGAAAGGATGATCCCATTCCATGGATGATCTGAGCAATTGCTTGAATTTCTCAGAATGGCATTGCTTCCTTCCGAGATTAAAAAATGTTGTTCAGTCACTCAGTCATATCCAACTCTTTGTGACTGCAAGGACTGCAGCACTCTAGGCTTCCCTGTCTTTCACCGTATCCTGAAGCTTGCTCAAACTCATGTCCACTGAGTCAGTGATGCAATCCAACAATATCATTCTCCGTCATCCCCTTCTCCTCCTGCCTTCAATCTTTCCCAGCATCAGGGTCTTTTCCAAAGAGTTGGCTCTTTGCATCAAGTGGCCAAAGTATTGAAGCTTCAGCCTCATGCAGGAGTAGAAGTCTAGGTCACAATAGGGGTTGGGGATCTTGATTGTTTTTGGATGTTAAATTTGAGATGCACATGAGACTTCTATATGGAGATATCAAGTGGTAGTTGAGTCAAAGGTCTGGAATTCATGCTTAAGATCTCTGACTTCGAGAGTCCTTAGAGTGAAGCTGATATTTAAAGCTATTAGACTACGTGAAGTAGGCTGAAAAGAGCAAAGATCTGAAAAATGGCAGATAATGAATAACACCAAAGGGAACTGAAAAGAAGTAGTTGACAAGGTAGGGACCTAGGTTGAGTGGTATTCTGGAAGGCAGATGGACAAAATATTTCAAGAAGAAGGGCAAATGCAATGTTCTTGTTGAGTAAGATGTCCTGGAACTTATGCTTAGGTACAGCAGGGTGGGTGTTTTTCTTGATCCAGATATGAATTATCTTGGAATAGCAGAGCAATTTCAACAGCTTCAAAAGTGAATGTTTGGGGAGAAATTGGAGGTAGTGGGTATAGTAAATATATTTAAGAATTTTTGTGTAAAGAGAAAGGGAGATGTGGGACTATATTAGAGATAAAATTTACCATGGAAAATAGTGGAAGGGAAGTTCCCCGCCCCCTCCCCGCCCCACCTGAGAGTAAAAATGGAAGATTCTAAAAAGGTGACAATGCAAAGGATTGTGTGTTTATTCATTTATTTATTTCAGCCCTGCCATGAGGCATGGGGGATCTTAGCTCCCTGGCCACGGATCTAACCTGTGCTCCCTGTCTTAATCACCAGACTGCCAGGGAAGTCCCAGCATGAAGAATCATGATGGACAGGCTTGGGAAGATGAACTTTCTAGTCAGAAGAGCATCTTTAAAGCACAAAAATAGGAACATTCCAACATACATGTCTCGAGAGTGTGGTTCCTGGGGATATGAACTGGGGTGAAGAAAAAATAACATCAAGAAAGTAGGTGAGGGTCAAATTGTAGAAACAACTGAATCTTGGCTGAGGAATTTAGCATATAAGTGATGTAATGTGACTCCACATTACATCAGAAAAATCTCCACAGAGATTTTTCAACAGGTATGCATTTTTAATGGTGACTCTGAAAGACTATTTGGATTGGAAGGTACATAGGAGGAATGAATAGGATGTGTGGAAATAATTAGAAAATGACTTCATTTTTGAAGAGGAGGAATGGAAGCCTTAATTAGGAGACAGGAATAGGACAGATCTGAGAAAATTTTAGAAAGCAGAGTTTGAGAGGAGAAGGAGTTTGATGACAAGACCAAAGTTTCTGTAGGGTTTAGGAAGACTAATAATGCTTCTAACTTGGGTAACAGAAGAGGAAAATATGGGTTTGGGAAGAGTGGAGTTCTATTTCATGCCAGGTTTCCTAGTTCAAAGCTGATCTAAATTAATCTTACATAGGGAGATTATATGCATACTCCAAAAATAGAGATGAGAGGAAAGAAGACAACATTAGAAAAGAGATAGATTGAAACAAAAATTCAGAGGGATAAAAAGGCAAACTTGGAGAAATTTTTGTGATTTTTTTTTTTAAGAAAGCCAGGCTCAGCATCTCTCTCTGTTGTTAATTGCTTCACCTTCCCAAATGTAGGGTTTCTTTGTTATGGGAGCGTAAGTAACAGCCTGCAGAGCCTTGACAGCTGACCCATAAATCTTAGAGCTGATTTATTGCATAGGGTGACTCAAAATAGAAGGCACTCTGCTGAGATACAAATATCAACCACTTAATATGCTTACCCTAACACAGAGTAGAGACACACAACTAAGAAATTATTTGGAACCTATTGTATTTCCCTCCCCAAACAAAATCCCCCTTTTAAAAGATAACTAAATGTTCAGTTCAGTTCAGTTGCTCAGTCGTGTCCAACTCTTTGCAACCCCATGGACTGCAGCATGCCAGGCTTCCTTGTCCATCGCCAACTCCTGGAGCTTACTCAAACTCATGTCCATTCAGTCAGTGATGCCATCCAACCATCTCATCATCTGTCGTCCCCTTCTCCTCCTGCCTTCAATCTTTCCCAGCACCAGGGTCTTTTCCAATGAGTCAGTTCTTCGCATCAGGTGGCCAAAGTATTGGAATTTCAGTTTAACATCAGTCCTTCCAGTATATACTCAGGACTGATTTCCTTTAGGATAGACTGGTTGGATCTCTTTGCTGTCCAAGGGACTCTCCAGAGTCTTCTCAACACCACAGTTCAAAGCATCAGTTCTTCCATGCTCAGCTTTCTTTATAGTCCAACTCTCACATCCATACATAACTACTGGAAAAACCATAGCTTTGACTAGATGGATCTTGTTGGCAAAGTAATGTCTCTGCTTTTTAATAAGCTGTCTAGGTTGGTCATAACATTTCTCCCAAGGAGCAAATCTCTTTTAATTTCATGGCTGCAGATACCATCTGCAGTGATTTTGGAGCCCAAGAAAATAAAGTCTGTCACGGTTTCCACTCTTTCCCCATCTATTTGCCATGAAGTGATGGGACCAGATACTATGATCTTCATTTTCTGAATGTTGAGTTTTGAGCCAAAATATTAACTCTCCTCTTTCACTTTCATCAAGAGGCTCTTTAGTTCTTCTTCATCTTCTGCCATAAGGGTGGTGTCATCTGCATATCTGAGGTTATTGATATTTCTCCCGGCAATCTTCATTCCAGCTTGTGCTTCCTCCAGCCCAGCGTTTCTCATGATGTACTCTGCGTAAAAGTTAAATAAGCAGGGTGACAATATACAGCCTTGACGTACTCCTTTCCTGATTTGGAACCAGTCTGCTTTTCCATGTCCGGTTCTAACTGTTGCTTCTTGACCTGCATATAGATTTCTCAGGAGGCAGGTCAGGTGGTCTGATAGTACCATCTCTTTAAGAAGTTTCCACAGTTTTTTACAATCCACACATTCAAAGGCTTTGGCTTAGTCAATAAAACAGAAGTAGATGTTTTTCTGGAACTCTCTTGCTTTTTCGATGATCCAATGGATGTTGGCAATTTGATCTCTGGTTCCTCTGCCTTTTCTAAATTCAGCTTGAACATCTGGAAGTTCATGGTTCAAGTACTGTTTAAGCCTGTTAAGCCCTAACACAGAGTAGAGACACACAACTAAGAAATTATTTGGAACCTATTGTATTTCCCTCCCCAAACAAAATCCCCCTTTTAAAAGATAACTAAATGTTCAGTTCAGTTCAGTTGCTCAGTTGTGTCCAACTCTTTGCAAGAGAATTTTGAGCATTAACGCTTTGCTAGGTTGTGAGATGAGTGCAATTGTGTGGTAGTTTTATCACTCTTCAGCATTGCCTTTTTTTGGGACTGGAGTGAAAACTGACCTTTTCCAGTCCTGTGGCCACTGCTGAGTTTTCCAAATTTGCTGACATATTGAGTGCAGCACTTTCACAGCAGCATCTTTTAGGATTTGAAATAGCTCAACTGGAATTCCATCACCTCCACTAGCTTTGTTCCTAGTGATGCTTCCTAAGGCCCACTTGACCTCGCACTCCAGATATCTGGCTCTAGGTAAGTGATCACACCATCGTGGTTATCTGGGTCATGAAGATCTTTTTTGTACAGTTCTTCTATGTATTCTTGCCACCTCTTCTTAATATGTTCTGCTTCTGTTATGTCCCCACCATTTCTGTCCCTTATTGAGCCCATCTTTGCATGAAATGTTCCCTTGGTATCTCTAATTTTCTTGAAGAGATCTCTAGTCTTTCCTATTCTATTGTTTTCCTCTATTTCTTTGCATTGGTCACTGAGGAAAGCTTTCTTATCTCTCCTTGCTATTCTTTGGAACTCTGCATTCAAATGGGAATATCTTTCCTTTTCTCCTTTGCCTTTTGCTTCTCTTCTTTTTACAGTTATTTGAAAGGCTTCCTCTGACAACCGTTTTGACTTTTTGCTTTTCTTTTTCTTGGGGATGGTCTTGATCACTGCCTCCTGTACAATGTCACAAACCTCCGGCCATAGCTCTTCAGGCACTCTATCAGATCTAATCCCTTGCATCTATTTGTCACTTTCACTGTATAATTGTAAGGGATTTGATTTAGGTCATACCTGAATGGTCTAGTGGTTTTCCCTACAAAAGTTACTTAACAAATAACTTTTTCAGTGTCAATTGGGTTAACCTAGTTTTAAAAGCCTAAATGACTCTGTGATCCCTGGTTCATTAATGGCTTCATTCTTCCAGGTAATTTAACGGGGCCACCCTTTCCTCCCTCATTTCTAGCCTAGAGCTAACAAAGCAGAACAACCCTCAGATATTTTGTTTGCAAGAGTTATTCAGTATTTGGCTAACTGGAAGACTGGCAGACTTTGAGTGAACCCAACAATTTGGATTCCTCACATCAACAGGAGTTTAAAACAGGAGAATCTCACTTTGAGACACTGTCTTTCACTGTACATTGGGATTCTATTTTGAAATATCCAAGGGGTTTATTTTTCTCTTGGCTTAAAATTCTTTGCACAATACTTTCTTTATCTTCCTTCATGTTTTTATGATGTCAGTTTGTGAATGGAGGTATCATCATGAGTGACGAGCTGCCTAGCTATCCTAGGAGAACTGAGAAATTGCATAGTTTCAACAAGGAGGCAGTTTTCCAACTATTGCTAAAGGGACAAAAAAAACCACATGTCTGCCTGAACTAGACAGTGTCCATTTGAGTGCAAGCGGAAAGAAAGCATCACTATGCAAGAGATGAAACATTGTTTTCACCAAGGGTTGTCATTGGTTGAAGGCAGCAGGCTCACTGGCGTGTGGGTTTTAATGTGCATTTTGTCTTTCCAACATCTACTGCCATTTAAAATGTCACCAGTTTTTCCCAGTGGCTAGGTAAAACCATGGGAACGGCATTCTAACCACTTCACAGAGTGCAAGCCAATTTTAACAAATTCATAATTAAAACTCAGCCAAATCTTTGCTTGCACTGCCAAAGTTCTCCTTGTGTATTTCCCAATTAAATATCCTTTCTGGGAGGAAGCAGGCTTCCGGCAATGCCAAAACTGAATCACTAATGTCTTTATAACAATGAGACCTTTCTGTTCTCATACCATTTTCAAATACCCTAATCCCATCGGTCTTCACAAGCATTTTGAAAGATAATGCATCCATTGTTTCATTCAATAGATGTTTAGTGAACACCTATGACATACCAAACACTGTCCTAGACTCGGGGATGCATCTGCGGGCCAGAGCATGCCTTTGCAGTCTCGGCGCTCCCCTTCTAGCGGGGAGGCAACTGTGAGAGAGTGAACAAGCAGGCACACAGTAGGACCGCCGCCGTCGTGACCGCCATGAAGAAGAGGAAGGGAAGAGAAGAGACACTGACAGGGCTTGCTGCTTTAGTTAGAAGACGGAAAGTCCTCATTTAAGGAGGATAATTTAAAGAGAGAACTAAATGAAGGCATTCCATTCCAAGAAGGGAAAAAGCAAATGCAGAGGCCCACCTTCAGCTAATGAGCTGAAGCTTTAAGACCCCTCATTTTATTCTTGGCTTTCTGTTGCCCTCCTTCTACAAGTATATTAGAGAACCATTGGAGAGAGAAAACTATGAGGTGCTGCTTTTTAGAAATCACTATGAAAGCTTTTGTCACTGCTATACCCTTAAGAGCCTAAGCTCTACACTTTTTTGAAATTTTAGGGAGAGTGAGCCTATAATTTCAAGATACTTTAAATAGCAAAATTTGAACCACATCTTCCAAGTGCCCTTCTTCGTATATCTATTTAGAATCAAACTTAAAAATCACCACAGCAAATCATTTTTATAGCCTATATGGCAACTGAACTTTCTTCTATTTAATTTTTCAGCACTGCTTCATTACAAGACATAGGTTGAAAAAAATAATAAGCTATTTGTATTGTAAACTGAAAAGAATGAGAATCATAGAGTAGATATGCAGCAAATCTCTTCTGGGGATAGCAAGAAAAACAGACATTTCAGCTGTTTCTTTAGACTCACAATCAGGTTGATGGAAACAAATAGCCCCAGGTCATTCACCTTAAAACCTAAATAAAGGAACAAACAATAGGCCAACCAGAGGTGCAGAACTGACATAAAATCTAAAGACTCAGGAGACAGTTTTCTATGACAGGTTAACCTGGGGTGTCCTCTAATGCACATTAGTGACGCCTCCTGTATGTACAGCTGGGACGGTCCCCTGGAGGAGGAAATGGCAACCCACCCCAGTATTTTTGCCTGGAGAATCCCATGGACAGAGGAGCCTGGCGGGCTGCAGTCCATGGGGTCGCAGAGTCGGGCATGACTGAGCGACTAATTGGAGAAGGAAATGGCAACCAACTCCGGTGCTCTTGCCTTTAAAATTCCATGGACTGAGGAGCCTGGTAGGCTACAGTCCGCGGGGTCGCAGAGTCGGGCATGACTGAGCGGCTCTTTACTCACCAAGGTACCATTATGGACATGGGACTGGCGACCCACTCCAGCATTCCTGCCTGGCGGATCCTGTGGGCGGCGGAGCCCGTCCCGACGGTCGCAGAGTCGGCCACGACTGAAGCGACTGAGCGCGTGTGCCTGCTGAGCGACTAAGACTTCATCCTGCTGCCAGCGCTTCGGGAAGGGCCCGAGCCTGCTGTTCACGGGGTCGCGTATTTCTTACCAGATTTGCGCAAACGCGGAATGCGGGCCCCGTGGGTTGTGTCTGCTCCAGGGCCCGAGCCTGCTGTTCACGGGGTCGCGTATTTCTTACCAGATTTGCGCAAATGCAGAATGCGGCCCCGTGGGTTGTGTCTGCTGCCTCCTGGATCCCGCCTCTCCTTCTACCTTCCCTCCTCCCTGTCATGTAGAGTTGCAGTAGCCCATAGCATCGATGGGGTCCTGAGGAGACTACTTTAGCCTGATTTTAGTGGGATCGTGTGGTCTGCAGTCACTTTTGACTTAAGTTATTGATTTAAGCTATATTTAACTTCCCCCTGTAGGAATCCAAGTTAAGGCCTACATCCATTGTACTGAGGGGTGGCAGCCAGTTACTTAATAAAAACACTGGTAGGGTGTTTGTCAGATTACCCACATTTGTAAATTGCAGTGATTTATTTTTATTCCAAATATTCCCTTTTTTGTCTAATTTTTGCTTTTTCTTAAACAAAAAGGATGTAAAAAGCATCACCCCAATTGTGTCAGGCCCACAGCATGTGTTAGACCCTGAATGGGGAGTGTGCTCGGCACATTGAACACCTACATAGACAGAGATCAACAGGGCTAGAGAAAAGTGAGAGGGAGAAAGATGAGAGGTGAGAGAGCTTGCCAGGGAGAGTCCTTTTAGGGTCTCAGAAAGTAGTATAACACTTCTGGGTTTTGGTTTGAGTAAGAGAGTAAGCCACTAGAGGGTTTTAAGTAGAGAAGTGATACTGTTTTGATTGCACACATAAGTGATGCTATCCCACAGTATTTGTCTTTAAATACTGGGCTTCCTGGTGGCTCAGCTGGTCAAGAATCCTGCAATGTGGGAGACCTGGGTTCAATCCCTAGGTTGGGAAGATGCCCTGGAGAAGGTAACAGCTACCCACTCCAGTATTCTGGCCTGGAGAATTCCAAGGACTGCATAGTCCATGAGGTCACCAAGAGTTGGCCATGACTGAGTGACTTTCACTTGTTGTGTGATGTCATTTTACAGTATTTGTCTTTCTCTTCCTAATGCCCCCCCCAGAGCATCCATGTTGCTGAAAAAGGCAACATTGCCTTCTTTTTACAATAAACCAAAGGGAAGCGGACACAGATATAGAGAACAAACCGGAGATTACCAGTGGGGAGAGAAAAGGGGGACGGGCAGTGTAAGGGTGGATGTAAAACGGGTTATTATGGGATTATAAGAAATCATGTGTGTGAAACTTTTGAAAACTGTAAAGCAGTATAGAATTTAAAGTCTTTCATTTAATAAAAAAAATACTCCCAAAAAATAGATAGAAGGGATATATGATGAATGGTGTTTTGGAAATGGCCCTCTGGATTCTATATAGAGAATGAATTTGAGGGTGGCAAGATTGGCAGCTGGGAGACCAGTTAAACGACCTTGCAATGATTCAGGAAGGACATGATATAGCTTTGATACGAGTGGTAGTCATGAATGTGGTGAAAGTGGGCAAATCTGAGATATATCTGAAAGCATACCTGACAGAATTTGTTGACAGGTTGGATGTGAAGTATGAGAGAGTCATAGATTACGCCAAGATTTTTGGCCTAGGTCACAAAGCCAATGGTGGTTCCGTATTTTGAAATTGAAAACAATTTCAAATTGAAGAAGTTGAAGTAAGGAAGGAAGAAGTTTGGAGTAAACTCAAGATTTTGTGTATATAAAATTTGAAATGTTCTCCATACACCCAAAAGATATTGGTTTCATAAATTTGTCATCTATGTACTACTGTTGATATTTCAAGACATGGACTGGATAAGACTATCGGTAGGTGATGAAACCTATACAGAGTTGAAGAAATATAGCATGGACTCATGCTTACTAGGAGAACACCAAGTCTCCTGACTTCAAGCAGAGTACTCTTTCTATACACAATTTCTATGATAATTAGAAAGATAAAAAGGAAATTTCCTGAATGTTATGGAAAGAGAATATCTTGCTCTAGAGGAAGAAAAGTAAAATATTATACTCTTCCTAGGATATACAATGCTTGAATATTTAAATCAAGTTATGTCATATATCTGGGTTCCCTAGGTGACTTGCTGGTAAAGAATCTGCCTGCCAATGCGCGAGACAGGAGACATGCGTTTGATCCCTGGGTCAGGAAGATCCCCTGCAGGAGGAAATGCCAATACTTCAGTATTCTTGCTTGGGAAATCCCATGGACAGAAGAGCCTGGCAGACTACAGTCCATGGGATCACAGAGTCGGACTGACCACACATGTCACATAATTAATTTATAACAAATTGTTTCATCTGCTTTCATAAATTGACATTTAAAATATACATGCCGTCAGAGAACTTTCTAGGTAGGCCAAATTTCCAAAGAAAGCCTTTGTATTTTTCTGGTGGAAACAGGTTTCCATCATGTCAGCAAAAACACCAAGCACTAAATTAATCTCTGGCTTGTCAAAAAAAGACATTGCTTTAAGCTTGACCTGAAGGAGTCACTGGAAATCTGATGGGAATAGCTCAGGACTGGAAAAATCCTTTTTCGAAAATGACCCTGTCTGGGTTTTGCTCCTTTCTTAGTGGAATTTGGTATAAATGGCTTATGAGTGCCCCTTAATGTGATGCAGTTCAAGTGTTATCAGCTATGTCACATCAGATCCGGGTGAACTGGCCCGGACTTTGAGACCCAATAAGGGGCAAAGCAGCAGAAATGAAAAGACCTCATAATACTAATGCAATAAGGTCTCCAAGGAGAAGATAAATATGACTCTGATCTACCTTAGCAGCATCGTATCTGTCACTATTACAGAATGCAGAATTCAACGTGGGAAAGAAAAATAAGAATGGGTATTACCATTTGAGAGTTGAGAGGGGCTAAACTGAAACCAGTCTCCTGTGACAAATTCCACTGAACGCACATTACAAAATGAATCAGAAGAAATTATCTGCAACACAGTCACAGACTGATGACCATTTTGGGGAGAAGCCAGGGGTTTATAGATTAGATTCTAAGAAGACCACCTCCCCAAAGGAATTACTCTGAAAGATGAGGTGTTTTCCAGAATTGGGTTAAATGCTTTCTATGTAGCTCCTGAATGAATGAAGAAAAGGCATTTTATACTTGGTCTTGAGAGGAGCCTGGCAGGCTACAGCCCATAGGGTCGCAAAGAGTGGGACGCGACTGCAGTGACTCAGCATGCATGCATCACTCAAGACGTGACGTTTCTTTTAGTTCAGCTTATTCACCAAAACTGCTTGAGGAACTGCAGATAACCCACCCAGCTAGTAGCAGAAAAACAACTTATTTTCTTGGTAGGATCTACCAAGAAAGCCCAACTGCTTCCAAATTCCAGCCTGTTCCCTTTTCCATTACAGTTTGTGTCTAGCAAACAAAAAGTAACAATTTTACTCAACTCTTTATCTTGCCTATAAGACTTCTTAAACCTTTGAATTATTTTCATAGGAGAGGCCAATAAGGCAACAAATAAAGCTCTATACATGTAGTTCACTTGTTAGTTGCTTTAGAATGAATGGAATAGGGAAAAATAAGGGAAAAGTCATTTTTTTCAGAATCGAGTTTTACCCTGGAGAATTGACAGTTCAATTACAGATGGACAGAGTTCCAGCCCAAAGGGAAATTCAAATCACATGTCAAAGCCTTTTGAAAAATAGGCATATATGAAGCATTACTATATTGTTAGCAAAATATTTTTGAATAAATGGATTTTATAGCTATGTTTTAGTGATCTGTGTTTCATAATGATGGGAGACAAGATTAAATATGTTTATTGTAGATTCACCATGGGACATTAATTCTTCGATTGAAACCATAAAATCCTGGAATTAGACATTTACTTTTAACAGCAAAATGCTTAAGATGAATAATAGTATGATTTATCCAACCAACTATGAATAATGTAATGAAGGACAAATGGGGAAATGGTGAGGGCTAACCATGGACATTCATTTTAAAGTGCAGCTTACACGACTCATTCTAAGGCATTTCCATATTGGAAATTAATTGAAGGTGCTGAATCCACTAATGCCAGCCTGGCAATCTGCCCCCTGTAGAGACGAGTGTTAAGGTGGGAAATTCTGAAGGGTCACAAGCATGCCACTGGCTTCAGGAGAGACCTAAAAATCAAAAGGAGAAATGGTTTCTACCAAACTGCAAACCCTCTTTATAATTCTTGTATTTACAATAACTGAAAATGACATATGGAATTTAATTCCACTGAGAGAAAAACAAATAATCCTCACCAATGTATTTGCAGAAATGTTCAAAGGGTTGATTTCACTCTGTAATTATAAGGCAAACCCCTGGAAGCTGAGATATTCCTGTGGGTTTTTTTTTTTTTTTCACTTCTGGATAACTAAACAACAGTTTATTTGCTCTGAGATTCAGCATGTGATGATGACTTTAGGGGCAGTCTTACATTCAGAGTCCGGTGGGCCTGTATTTATATTCCAGTTCCCTTATTTTCTGCATGATGTTCTATTTGGTTTATAGATTGTCACTTATAGGTTTACCTATAAGTAGGTTTACCACTGAGGTCATATTTATTTCTTAAAGACAGCTCTGGCAAGTATAAATTCATGAATTATAGAGCACAGAGTTGGTGAACCATTTCCTAAGGGGCTGACCCCAGAGAGTTTTCGTTGAAGTTTATTTATTGGAAGATAGTAGAAAAAACGTATGTGAGGAATCGGTACTGAGCCCACACTTTGGGGCTTGATCAGTGCCATTAACAGAAACCGAGAATCCTAGAAATGCTAATTTGGAAAAGAAGGCTTCTAAGTCCAAATGCTAATTTGGAAAAGAAGGCTTCTAAGTCCATTTGTGGAAGAGCACACTTGAGGATTGGTCATTTTTACAATTGGAAATGACTAGCAGGGAACTGAAAAAAGGACTAACTATGTGAAAGATGGGTCAGGGTGAGAGCTACATAATTGTAAGTCACCAGCACACAGATTTTATTGTAAGTTTTCAATTGGATACGATAACTAAAATGAATATTTCAGAGGGATGACTTAGCCTTCCACAACTTATCTTTGGCTATCAGAGACAGAAAACTGGGCTCGATGTATCATAGATTTTGTTTGACATGATAGTTCTTATATGTTTTCTTGGGTTTTTATGTTGCACTGAGAAAATATTTTTAGAACAACACAAAAGGGTCTACACTTAGATAGCTTTTAGATCTAAAACAGCAGGAAACTATACTAGTAGAAGTAAAATCTAGTAACTTGGGCTTCCCTAGTGGCTCAGACAATAAAGAAGCTGCCTGCAATGCAGGAGACCTGGGTTAGATTCCTGGGTCAGGAAGATCCCCTGGAGGAGGGCGTGGCAACCCGCTCCAGTATTCTTGTCTGGAAAATCCCATGGACAGAGAAGCCTGGCAGGCTACAGTCTATAGGGTCACACAGAGTCAGACACGGCTGAAGCGACTTAGCACGCACATTCACATTAGGAACTTACCACACAAAATAGAGAAAAGGTTCAATCTTAATGCAGGATGTCAGATATCACAAAGCAAACTTAGGGGTCAATAGTACGCTCTCTCACCCCAGTCAGCCACAGGTGAATAAAACTGCACTGTGGAAGGACTAGGAAGTGGTTCCTATTTAGAGTAGTCCTAAATCTTCCATAATGTAGGGAACTTTAAGCCCTACAGTACTAATTATCTCCTAGCACTCTTCCTTGATTTTGCTTAGCATAAATATTAAAATGGCATTTATTTGGGACTGAACTGACACTTTTCTCCAAGATAAATTAAACTCAGCTTGAAAACTGAATTGGGCTTCCCTGATAGTTCAGTTGGTAAAGAATCTGCCTGCAATGCAGGAGACCCTGGTTCAATTCCTGGGTCGGAAAGAAGGAGACCTGGGTTGGGAAGATCCCCTGGAGAAGGGAAAGGCCACCCACTCCAGTATTCTGGCCTGGAGAATTCCATGGACTATATAGCCCATGGGGTCATTTTTTCACTTTCAAAACTGAATATTGCAATCTTCACTTTGAATACAGTGAATTGATTAATCTGGGCCTCCCTGGTGGCTCAGTGGTAAAGACTCCTCCTGGCAATGCAGGAAACACAGGTTTGATCCCTGAGTCAGGAAGATCCTCTGGAGAAGAAAATGGCAACCCACCCCAGTATTCTTGCCTGGAAAATCCCATGGACAGAGAGTCCATGGGGGTCACAAAATTCAGACACAACTTAGCAACTATACAACAAACAACTGATTAATCAATTAAGAAGAGGGACCTCAGCACTGGTCTTAAGGAGGCGCCACCATTTATTTATTTTCTACCCAGAAAATATGCCACTTATTACTAAGCTTTGTTTCCTGCTTTAAATACAGCTTTCTGTTTCAAAAATGTATCCAAGTTCCTTGGTGAATAAAAATGTATATCCACTGGGATAGATAAAAATGACAATTACAGATTCTTCATAAAAGTAGAAGAGATTTCAAAGGTAATCTGATAGTTGTTTTCAAGCCATTGGAATGAAAGCTTAGTAGAAATTGGAATATATAAAATAAGCCTAGAACTGCCCTTTTGAAATAGCATCCACCATTACCTTCCTTGGCCATGCATGGCCCACAGGGAAAATCCATGAAAATTCAAAGGATGTAGTTTGAACATTCTTAGGTAATATTACCTTCTATTGGACATGTGAATCATCCCCCAGCATGGATGCATGAACAGCCAACATTTTGAAAGTCCCTCTAGTGATGTATCTCTCAAGGTCTACCTTGCCAAAGGGTCTATGTGTCTAATTAAATTACTTCCACTGGTAGTTCCTTGTCTCCAAGGCATCTGTTTATTTTTTAAAAGATCTGCTTATGCCTGAGAAAAATTCAGGTTTTTCAGTCAGGTGTGATTTCTGCTTATAGAAACTGTACAGACTTTTTCCTGATAGATTCTTATTTGCTCATTTGTTCAATGACCTGCTTCTATGTACAGGTCAGTGATTAATAAGAGCTTCCTGAGTAATGATGAACTCTTCTGCACAGAAGTGAATGTTTTGTTTTCTAAATGGAAACTCCAGAGCCTATCAGCATGTTATGTCTCACGAATCTCCAGCCTTCTCTGTCCTCACAGGCTCTGTCCTACACGAGTCA
Organism: Cervus canadensis; assembly: GCF_019320065.1. NCBI lineage: Eukaryota > Metazoa > Chordata > Mammalia > Artiodactyla > Cervidae > Cervus > Cervus canadensis. Next base: position 1,088,534 of record NC_057404.1, read on the forward strand.
CCTGCCTACAGGTCTGTGCAGTTTTCTCAGCTGGTAGCGTTACTGCTGCCTGTTTTCATGAAACATCTGTGCTGTGCATTCTGTGGGTTCCAGACTCCTGTCTCTTGCTCAGGTTTTTGCCTTTGATCATTACCTTGTCACTTTCCCACCGGAGCTAGTCACGCCTATCAGGAACCTACTTCAGTCCTTGGTATTCTGCACACGACCTCCAGCAGGTGGCACGCTGCTGGGTAAAAACACCAGGCATAACTTCCCTCTTGGTGATTGCACTTGCTGGGTGAGACCATCACCGCACTGCTGACCTGATTTGCACAAAGGGTACCCACTTCTCTCAGGAGTGGCCTCAGACTCTCAGCTCATCATAGAGATGAGGACAGAATGCAGATGGATTCTGGAAATTTAATTATGATGCAGTTAGCCAGGGTGGTTGTGCAAGATGTTGACAAATTGTATACCTAAACTTATTATTTATTGGATTTCAATTGTACTGGATGTGCACTGTGTATGCTACTTTCTCAGAAAAATTCCAATTATGTTAATATGCAAAGGAATTCATCATTAGCCTAAACATTAAATGTGCTAGAATTGTCCTATCTAGGTTCTTTTCTCATGGTTTTAAGTTTATGTAAGATGTTCATATTTAATCCTTTGTTTTGCATCTAACCTCAACATTCTAGAGAAATCATTTTAACTGGTAATAATCATGACCTTAATAATTATTTGAGGCTAATCTTTCTTCCCTGAACATTTTGAAATTCTTTGAAAACATCTCTTTTTCAGATTCTGTGCTTCATATTCATTTATATTACCTCTTCCCCACAAACAAATAACTTTCTTCAATGAATTGCATGGTATTTTCAAAAGTCCAAAAAATGACCACTATTTAATAGAAAAACCTGTGGGCTGGAGTCATTAAGGAATCATATCCTTTCTTCGCAGGTTGAACACTCATCAGACACACAATGGGAGAGAACGACGTTCCTTAGTTCATTTCATCTCTCTCTTATTGTGACTGGAGATAAAAGTAAAGAATCATGTCTGGACCGCGCCTTACACTCATGTAAACCATTTCTCGGTCTCTACTCCATCTCCCTCTGTCCCCTTTCTGCCTTCATTTCAGACAGCTCAGAACTGGTTCAGACCACACTAGGATACCAGCTCAAATCTTTTTCTTTCCTTTCAGTCCTTCTGTGAATTATTTTAAGCAGCAACCTTCCTTCTTATCAGTTTATACTGAAGCTTGAGTGTCCTGGGCACCGATCCCAAGTAATATGTCCATTTTGAATGTGTCTTCCTCTGGTTTTCTTTCTCATCATGTTTGACTTGGAAGATTAAAGTGAGGAGAAAGGAATTGGTTGGCATGTATATCTTCGTCTGTGATCAGAGACCCCACCCTTCCTGACTCAATCCCCTGACATGTTAGGGTCTCAGGAGTCTTGCAGAAACCCAGCTGTGAAAGGTTGGGAAATACAGTATCGATTAGTCCAACTGGACTCAAGTGAAGTAAAAACACTGATTTTGAAGAAATTCTTTCTAAAAAGAGTTAGAGGGTAACTTCCCAAAAGAACACAAAGAAATTTATTGATTTTAAATTTTCTTCAACAAAATAAAGGAGACAGACTTGAAGACCTCTGAGGGAATGGTTCTCCCTATGTTTCTATGGCTTTGTTTCCAATCAATGTAAACTCTATTTTTCAATAAGAGCAGGGATTAGAATTTTTTAAAATGCCACCATTGTTTCCCAGACTTAGTCATAGATGGAATAAGAGATGGAATCTACATGGGTCAACAGATCATAGTCAATGTCATCCCCTTGGAAGATACTTAAGATGTGTTCATCAGTGATTTGAATTTCTTGGCCTACAATTCAATAATATTAGAAATTTCACTATTAAAAACCCATGCTTGGACTTCAGCCTCTTCATTGTGTCAGAGCCAAATGCCCTTAGGAAGACTCATAGAATAAACCTTCTCAGTGGGTTGAATATGGTCATAAATTAGTTTCATATCCAGTCTTGGAGGCAGGCTTTTATTTTGTCTTTAATAGAAGACTGGGTATAAAAATATGAAAACTCTGGGTGCCTGCAAAATGATGGCAAGGGTAAGCTCAGATAACAGAAAGTAGGAATAAAAAGAGAATTGTGCTCAAGGGTCACCTGATTTCTAGCTGGTAATTTTCCTGACTTGTGGCAAATGGTATCTGTTAGGATGCTAACAATGATGCCCAGCTCTGCCACCATGAGACTCTCACCTTCCACACTGCATCTCTCCTTTTGCTATGGGGTATGTGAATGTGGGGAGGGGGGGTATTTTAACTTAATATCAGCAAAAAAAAAAATTATTCCATTTTGGGAAAGTAATTAGTATTCTAAACAATATTTAGAGAAAGTACATGCCCATGTAAATGGTGTCTGTTTGGTTACCACTTGAGTGCCTTCTACACCAAAACAGGTCATTAAAAAGCCCACTACTGAGCTTCTTCAATATCAACTGATGGATAACTGCATTAATGGAGAACATTTAATTCCAACCCATAATTAAGTTTGGCAGCCTGAAATTATTTGAGGTTAGCCTTCTTCCTTGAACATTTTGAAATTCTTCCAAAACATCTCTGTTCCAGATTCTATGCTTCATATTCATCTGTAATGCTTTTTTCCCCAAAAACAAATCACTTTGTTAAACAGACACAAGAAGTATCAATATTTCAATTCCCCTAGTTGATGGGTGGGAATGTCAGCTTTGAAAACACATGTTTAAGAAGTTTAGAAACCAAATATATATGAAATCATCTTACCCCAGCACTATAGAAATGAAGAATCTAAAAGCCAAATATATATGAAATCATCTTACCCCAGCACTATAGAAATGAAGAATCTAAAAGCCAGTATAACAATTCAGAGTCAACCATTATGAATTATGTATATTTCTTCTATTATAGTCATTGATTAAAAAAAAAAACCAAATCACCTAATACAATACAATGTGTGAAACAAATTTTAGAAATGTCATCTATAAACTGCTAATAATAAAAATGTACTAGAAATAAAAATACATGAACCATGAACTTCCAGATGTTCAAGCTGGTTTTAAAAAAGGTAGAGGAACCAGAGATCAAATTGCCAACATTCACTTGATCATCGAAAAAGCAAGAGAGTTTCAGAAAAACATCTATTTCTGCTTTATTGACTATGCCAAAGCCTTTGACTGTGTGGATCACAATAAACTGTGGAAAATTCTGAAAGAGATGGGAATACCAGACCACCTGACCTGCCTCTTGAGAAACCTGTATGCAGGTCAGGAAACAACAGTTAGAACTGGACGTGGAACAACAGACTGGTTCCAAATAGGAAAAGGTGTACATCAAGGCTGTATATTGTCACCCTGCTTATTTAACTTATATGCAGAGTACATCATGAGAAACCCTGGGCTGGACGAAGCACAAGTTGGAATCAAGATTGCCGGGAGAAATATCAATAACCTTAGATACGCAGATGACACCACCCTTATGGCAGAAAGTGAAGAAGAACTAAAAAGCCTCTTGATGAAAGTGAAAGAGGAGAGTGAAAAAGTTGGCTTAAAACTCAACATCCAGAAAACTAAGGTCATGGCACCTGGTCCCATCACTTCATGGCAAATAGATGGGGAAACAGTGGAAACAGTGTCTGACTTAATTTTTTGGGCTCCAAACTCACTGCAGATGGTGATTTCAGCCATGAAATTAAAAGACACTTACTCCTTGGAAGGAAAGCTATGACCAACCTAGACAGCATATTAAAAGGCAGAAACATTACTTTGTCAGCAAAGGTCCATCTAGTCAAGGCTATGGTTTTTCCAGGGGTCATGTATGGATGTGAGAGTTTGACTGTAAAGAAAGCTGAGTGCCGAAGAATTGATGCTTTTGAACTGTGATGTTGGAGGAGACTCGAGAGTCCCTTGGACTGCAAGGAGATCCAACCAGTCCATCCTAGGGGAGATCAGTCCTGGGTGTTCATTGGAAGGACTGATGCTGAAGCTGAAACTCCAATAGTTTGTCCACCTGATGTGAAGAGCTGACTCATTGGAAAAGACCCTGATGCTGGGAAAGATTGGGGGCAGGAGGAGAAGGGGATGACAGAGCATGAGATGGTTGGATGGCATCACCAACTTGATGGACATGGGTTTGGGTAAACTCTGGGAGTTGGTGATGGGCAGGGAGGCCTGGCATGCTGCGGTTCATGGGGTCACAAAGAGTCGGACCCAACTGAGTGACTGAACTAAACTGAACTGAACTAGAAATAAAAAGGTAATTACTCAAAAAAAAAAAATGAAGCTCCTTTTGAACGGCTTTTTAGGCATCAAACCTACAAGGCAGGCATTATCTATCAATTCCCATCAAGTCCTTCTATTAAATGTGCTACTGGCACTCAGATGCTCAGAGTTTCGGTAAAAAGACAAGACCAGTGCACAGGACACAATCAGTGAACAGCAGGAGAATAAGTCCCATGGAGTCTCAGAGGGCAGTCACTTTAGGTCAGCCTTTTCAGTTGCATTCTGACTCTAGGGCTGTGAGAGAGATGCTGGGAGACTCAGCTTAGATTTCACATCCCTTTCGGGGCTGAAACACTCCTTCTTCCAGCTTCCAGGAGTGGCGGCCGATGTTCTTAGCTGAGGCCCTCTTCAGCAGTCTCCCAGCTGGAGACTGGCCCTTCTCACAGTCTGTCGTGTCTCTTTTTCACAGACAGCCCATATCATGTGGCTGGTTGATGTTCGAGTGGATGGTTGGGGGTAGGCTATGAAGACCCAGGCCACATACCTCAATTCCAGATCATTCTGAAGGATAATTCTAGCCCCCAAGTTCTCCTCGGGGCTGGTTACCCATTTGTAGCAATGGCATCTTCCTTCAGTTCTAGGTTTCACCTCTCCCTTTGATCAATCCCACTGCCCTCACTCTCCACCAGAGGTAGTTCCTGGGAGCACTCTTCAATATATCCCATTAACAGAAGTTTCTATTTCCTTGTTTCAGGAGAACCCAACCTGCACCAGGGTGACATTCTATTCCTCTCATTCTTCTTGTTCTCATATTCAAATTTCTTCTGATTCCCACCAGAGTTAACTGCACCCTCTAAACTCACCCTGGGCCCAGATTTCTCTCTGCCTCCCCTTCCTTTGCCTTCTCTCAACATCTCAACTTAGTTCAGTTTATATGGAAAGTGTTCTGTCTAGCCCTCTCACTTGCTGCCGTTGATTTATCTTAACATTTTGCATCTTCCTGTCCACATGCGTATCCCCTAGTGAATGATGCAAGCTGTTTTATCCTAAACACTTTGTCAAATAGGGTCTGTCTGGCTAGGGGACTCAGCACTCAGCAACAAACTTGGCACAGGGCAGCGGCTATCTTTCCACCAGGACAGCTAATTTTAATCACATAGTATTTAAGTCCACTGAATGCTTTGGAAGCTAATCCATAAAGGGACAGACACACCGATAGGAAGATTCCTAATGCTGTGATAAAGTCAGAGAAGAGAGTGAGGGAACTGAGCTGAACATGAGAAAGCAGAGAATACAATCAGAAGGATCAGCAGAACCAGCAGGAGGCCGGGGACGGGGTTCGTGCCTCTGATGCGTTCAAAGCACTCGCTGGTTCAGAGTTCCTCTGCTTCACCACCTCTGGTCCTTTTTTAAGTACAAGACCACAGCACAAGTGGGTCTTAAGGCCGTGTCATGCCCTGCTAAGTCGCTTCAGTCATATCCAAGTGTTTGAGACCCTACAGACTATAACACGCCAGGCTCCTCTGTCCATGGGGTTCTCCAGGCAAGAATACTGGGGTGGGTTGCCGTGCCCTCCTCCAGGGGGTCTTCCTGACCCAGAGATCAAACCCAGGTCTCTTACGTCTCTTGCATTGGCAGGTGAATTCTTTACCACTAGCGCCATCTGGGAAGCCCCTGGGTCTTAAGGCATATTGTGGGAATAGAAGCTCTATGCTTCTGAGAATTATGCATAACAACATTAATTGGTGGTCCATATGTTTTGAATGAATTGTGCATATGCTATAGGGTTTGAATTGCTGGATAGCCCCTCTCCCTAACCCTTCAGCCCCACATCCGAATAGGCACATCCATATTCACCCACGAGTCTGCAGCCTTCGTGGGAGTTCAGGTAGGAAGCCGGAGGAAGAAACAATGATCATGCTTTACTACCACGCTCTTGTCCTTCTTCGCCCTGAATTCAAGTCTTCCCTATTCCTTCCCCACGGTGACATGGTTTCCATACTGTTTCTGTGAAAAGAAGGGGCCTCAGGTTTATTCAGCACCCACTAGATACCAGATTTTCTGCTTTCCATGTGGTGGTTTTAATGATATTTTCTGTATAGCTAGATGTCAGCTGGCATCCTTTGAGAATGAAATCAATTAACCCAAGCCCTTTATCCTTGTACTATTCAAAGTCCAATGTTTTCCCTGGGTTTTCTGTACATGCCCAGGTACATTTTCATGGTGACCTCTGGCTCAGATCTCATTTCCTCTGAACTCTTATCATCATTCTGCTATTAAGCAGCTGGCTCTTCTCTCCCCTGTATCCCATGATGACCCAGATGCGGAACTCGGCACAATAAACTCCTCCAACAATATATTTCTACAAATAATAGGATTTTTTCAAAAAAGCGAAGAAGCAATGATATTTTCTATCAAAATAATGAAAAATAGTATAATATTGAATAATAAATCTCTGTTTTTGAGACCCTCAGGCACGCTAACACTGGGAATTATTAGCTAAGAACTTCCACTTTTTGTCTAGTTTCTCAGCATTTTTGGTTCCGGTCTTCCTCTTTATCCTAGTCCTCTATTATCTATTCTCTCCTCAACTCTCTTTGTATTACTTATTACTCCAAGAATTTTAGCTCTTTTTCCCTTCTTGAATCTAGACATCTGATATATTCCTAAAAGTCATTAATATTTCCCCTAAACAAAGAGTCAGTTATTCTGGGTCTTATCCTTTAGCATCACAGAGCAATTGGTATTAGTTGCTCAGTCATGTCCAACCCTGTGTGATCCCATGGACCGTAGCCCACCAGGCTCCTCTGTCCATGGAATTCTCTAGGCAAGAATACTGAAATGGGTTGCCATTCCTTTCTCCAGAGAATCTTCCCAACCCAGGGATTGAACCCGGGTCTGCTGCATTGCAGGTAGATTCTGTATGATCTGAGCCGCCAGGGAGTAACTGGTAGAACCTTCAAAGCCCAGTCTCTCTTCCCCCCTCCCCCCATTCTCAGCAAGTGCAAAGGGCGGCCCAAAGACTTATTGTCCTACCAACATAAACTATGCCTCCCTGCTTGAGAAAGAAGGCGGCTTGCAAGTGTGAATGCTTTTTCTTTTTTCTTGATCCAACATCAGAGATAAGGATATTAACAGAGAGAGCATTCATATCAGGGCATGCCAAGTAGTGACCCATCCCTTTTCCACCATGCTGCTTTTCCAGAACAGATGGTAGCCAGAGGAGTCTCTATACACTGCTAAATTAAGGAAATATGGGGTAAAAGAGCATAGAAGGGAAGAAAAGGTAGAAGAAGGAAGAGGAATTATCAACAATCTTGAAATTGAGTTTGTGATGGAAATGTTAATTTTTTTAAATGTATAATAAGAAGCAGAGAATGTGAGGAGTCAGGAGATAGAATGGTGCATTTGCTGTTAATTTGTTCCTCAACATAAAGAAGCCAATTTGGGGGAATACAGTCTTTATCCCAGTGGTTTTCTACTTTTGGTAAGGCATTTCCAAAGCAGCTTTCCAACAATGAGGACAGGCAAGTGTCTCTAGATTCTTCTTGAAATCAAGTTTCATCAAAATTATTCTTTGCTTCCCTGAACTTTTTTTCATTGGCCTTTATTTCTCCCTTTGTATCTGCATTTTCATAACAAACAAACAAACAAACCTCTTGGGACTTTCTGATTAGCATCTTTTTAAAAATACATATATTTACTGCCTAACATGAATCTTTCTTTTCTACAAAATCTCCAATAAAATCAGAAGTTCAAGGTGTTGAGAAGTTACAGAACAATGTATTGGTCTGATGATTTCAATTATGAAAGCCACTCTGAAATTACGTATTTTCAGATCTCAGTAAACCCCGCATACATGAAGCTAAATCACAGCTTTTCTTGAAGCCCACTTTGTAATGCACTCACCCCTCTACGTCCAGAACTTGGTCTTATCCTTAAACAAAGACAATAAAGTTCTGACTTGACCTGACCCGTGTGTGGCTGAGCCCGTGTGGGACCCAGTCTTTAGTGACAGCACAGACAGTTAACTGCTCAGCTCCCCACTGAGGCGGAAAAGCAGATTATTCTTTACCTGTGAAGCAAATGAAAGTCACCCAGTCATGTCCAAGTCTTTGTGACCCATGGACTGCAGCCCACCAGGCTCCTCTGTTCATGGGATTTCCCAGGCAAGAATCCTGGAGTGGGTAGTCATTCCCTTCTCCAGGGCCTCTCCCTAACCCAGGGATCAAACCCTGTCTCCTGCATTGCAGGCAGATTCTTTTACTGTCTGAGCTACCAGGGAAGCCCCAGGGATGAACAAACGCAGCAAGATCTATTGGTGATCAGCAGTACAATGCCTTATGTAGTACACACCAAAAAAAAAAAAAAAATCAAAGCCTGTAATGGCTTTAGCAGAATTCAGTGGTCTCTCAGCCTCACTTTGCATTTTTTTAAATACAGCCAGATAGTTTATTTCAAGCAAGTTGCTTCTCCCTAAACTATGTCCCATGAATGTCTTCTACTTTATAAATATACTGTCCTTCAGCAGTAAATCCTTTGCTTTATATTTCTATAGAAGCAAGCTGTGTGTTAGTCACTCAGTCGTGTCTGACTCTTTGCGACCCATGGACTGTAGCCTGCCAGGCTTCTCTGTCCATGGAATTCTCCAGGCAAGAATACTGGAGTGGATTGCCATTCTCTTCTCCAGAGGATCTTCCCAACCCAGGGATCGAACCCTGGTGTCCTGCCTCGCAGGCAGATTCTTTACTGTTTGAGCCACAGGGAAGCAAGCTAAGTGACTGTTATCTTGCCATCATTCCAACCAAGCCGGAAGAAACAGAAGTTTAAAATGTTTTAATACATGCCTTTAATTTTTTTAATAAAGTTTTAAAATGTATATTCCTTCAGGAGACAGAAAAATGAAAAATCTCTCCTGTAAGTGATGTGATAATAATAACTTGCTATTTTAACCTCAAGATGCCATCTGCATTTCATAATGTAATTCCCCAGTTCTGAAAGGACAGTGATGAAATGATGTGACCTTTGCACATTCCTGTTTGATTTCTCTCTCAGTGTTCAGTTGGAAAAATAAGAAAAGCTAAATATACCTGAGCCTCTTCTGTCTCTTCTACCCAGAAACGGGTTGTCTAATTAGCTTCCCTACTCTCCCCCAAGAAACAACCGGCATGCTTCCCCCTTCCTGCAGTTGATGCCTGCCCCCTTAGAGGAATCTGAAGTGGAGGGCAATTCTTTCTTTTCACTGGCAGGAAATCTTGTAAATTGAAAAGTAACAGATTTTAGATTTTCTGAGTCTTTGTCTTGGACTCCAACAAACAAATCCCCTCTGCAAGCAAACCTGACAGGAGAGATGCTGTGTTGCCTGTTTTATGGGCCGTGACAAGGAGAGCGATGGAGGGAGAGATGGGACCTGGGCTCCCCCCAAGCAGCCCTCTCCTCTGCTGGGAGTGGTTCTTTTTTTCTTTCATCTTCCGTCACAAAAAAATGAAGAGGTAAAGTTCTGTCCAGGGAAGTAATTCCACAAAACTGGAGTAAGAATACCGACTACCCCGCATGCTCCTGCTTGTTTTGAGGCCTGAAATTCAAAATTTGATTCTTTTTGGTGGAATTCTTCCCAAAAGAAATAGGAGATGTCTCTTAACAGCACAATTCAGACCAGAGTAAACTCTGAAATGGAAAGAAATGATTGTTGGATAAAATGATAAGGGGAGGGACTTCCCTGGGGATCCAGTGGTTAAGACTCCAGGCTTCCACTGCATGGGGCGCAGGTTCCAACCCTTGTTGGGGAACAACTAATAAGACCCCACATGCCAAATATAGATATATATAAAAGAGAAGCGTGATGTTATGATTTATAATAAGAAATATATACTCGGTCCTCCTATTCCCCACCCCTCCCTCAACTTTTATCAAACAACTCATAAAAAAAAAAAATTCCTTCAAATTTCTAAGTGAAGAGTGAAAGTATTAGTCACTTAGGCATATCCGACTCTTTGCGACCCCATGGACCGTAGTCCGTTAAGCTCCTCTATCCATGGAATTCTCTAGGCAAGAATATTAGAGTGGGTTGCCATTCCCTTCTCCAGGGGATATTCCTGACCCAGGCAGGAGTCAAACCTGGATTTCCTGTTTGCAGGCAGATTGTTTACCATCTGAGCCATCAAGGAAGCCAAGGGGGGTGGGAGGACAATGTCTTTTGTTATGTTAATGAGATGACTTTGGGAAAGCGTCTAAAGATGGGGACTGATGGCCAGCACAGCCAGCTGAGTGACTAGAGGACTGGAACTTCTAGTTCCCTCCCCTGACCTCCAGGAGAGGAGAGGCGCTGGAGATCGAGTTCAATCTACAACGGCCAGTGATCTAATCAATCCTTCCTACCCAATGAAGCTTCCATAAAGATCCAAGAGGAAAGGGATTCAAAGCTTTCCAGTTGGTGATCACTTGGAAATGGGGGAGGGGCTAGACCTGGAAAGAGTGTGGACGACCTGTGGCCACTCCCCACACCTTGCTCCATGCATGTCTCCCATCTGGTTGCTCCTGAGTTATATCCTTTTATAATAATTGGTGCTCTAGTCAGTAAAATGTTTCTCTGAGTTCTGTGAGCTGCTCTAACAAAATATAATCAAGCCCAAGGTGGAGATTGTGGGAACCTCTGATTTACAGCCAGTTAGTCATGAGTACAGGTAACAACCTGGTCTTGCAGCTGGCATCTGAAGTGGGGAAGGGGACATCTTGTAGACCTGAACACTCAACCTGTGGAATCTGATGCTGTCTCTGGGTTAGCAGTGTCAGAATCGCGTTGTGTTGTAGCACACTCAGCTGGTGTCCAGAGTATTGCTTGTTGTCTGTGTCGGGGAGCCTCCCAGTCCCCTCCTCCCATACACACACATTGGAATTAAGTCCCAGGACCCAAAAGAGGGGGTTAGATGTGTGGTTCTTAAACAGGCTTGATCTCTAAAAACAATAAATCAGTTTTCCTGTTCTCAATTCTTTATCTGACCCCATGGACTGTAGCCCACCAGGCTCCTCTGTCCAAGGGATTCTCCAGGCAAGAATACTGAAGTGGGTTGCCATTCCGTTCTCCAGGGATCTTCCCTACTCAGAGATCAAACCTGGGTCTCCTGCATTGCAGGCAGATTCTTTACCATCTGAGCCACCAAGGAAGCCCCATCTGTGGAACAGAGATATTAAATATTCCTATCCCAGGTGGCTCTTGTAAAAACTGATGTCACGTATTTATTTTGGAACCTGATACATAATACATTTCATTATATTTTAATAACTATTTCTATTTTTGACATTAAAGGATTTTTTTCCTGTACAAAGTACAGAAGTATACAGAGACTTGAATGCATTACATTTAAATTCAGTTCAACATGATTTTGCACAGCCTACCCCACGCAAAATGCACTTATCAGGCAAAGTCTTCAAGACACTCCCATTATAGAACACCCTTGGCATTTGAGGATTTAAAGTCTCCTGAATCTCCCCTTCACTAACCAGCATGAAGGTCAGTGACAAGGCAAATTTTTCTGAGATATAAATGTGAGTAGGATAAGGTCAATGTGTGCGCTCAGTCACTTCAGTCGTGTCCAACTCTGCGACTCCAGGGAATAGCCCCCAGGCTCCTCTGTCCATGGGATTCTCCAGGCAGGAATACTGGAGTGTGTTGTCATGCCCTCCACCAGGAGATTTTCTTAACCCAGGAATCAAACACGAGTCTCCTCTGTCTTCTACACTGGCAGGTGGAATCTTTACCGCTGAGCCAAGGGGAAGCCCAGTCAATAATTTAGTTGCTCCAGAAAGAGCCAGTGAATTAATGATAGCCCAGTCAAGTGCCCCATCACTACCTCTAAGTGTATGGTTGTAGTCTTCTTCTCGAATTATATATACTCTGTGTGTGAAGTTGCTTCAGTCACGTCCGACTCCGCAACCCCATGGACTGCAGCCCACCAGGCTCCTCCAACCATGGGATTTTCCAGCAAGAGTACTGGAGTGGGTTGCCATTCCCTTCTCCAGGAATCTTCCTGACCCGGGGATTGAACCCAGGTCCTCCACACTGCAGGCAGACGCTTTACCATCTGAGTCATGAGGGAAGCAGGTGATCAAAATGTGAGGATTTTTGAAGATCTTACAATAGATTGTTAATATCAAGTAAAACTCTTAGAAGTTCAAATCCCTCAATTGGGAAGGTTCTTAGCGAAGCATTATTTCTCTGGTCACCTTCTTGCCTTTGGATAGAAGAGCTCTATAAGCCAACTAGGACAGATATAATTATCTTTTCTTGTTCTGAAGCTTTCTAAGGATGGACACTTCCCAGATACTCTCTATAGCTGCTTCCAGCATCTTCTCACTCATTTCAGTCAAGATGTTCTTCCTTATGTCCAATTTAAACTTTGCTTCTTTCTTCAAGTTAAGAGTTTCTCAGAAGAGGCATAAAATCCATGCTCTCATTTTATTTTCAGTGAGCACCTAACACTGCACTTTAAGTAATATCTTGCATGCAAATAGGTTGAATGTGATTTAAATCAGTTAACAGATTAAAATGCTTTTGTAAACCTGAAGACATTAATCAAGCTACTCCTTAACCTTTACAAAGTTTAACTCTGGACTAAATAATATTAATTGCTAATACATTTCATCCTAGGACCCATTTTGTCAAGTATTAATGCCTCCTAATCTTCAAAACTTCTCTAGTTTAAATGTTGTCAGAAATAACAATGTTTTATGATCTTGATTTAGTGACCTAACTACCACACATAGACCCTGAAGCCAGGCTAGCCGGGTGCAAATCACAGCTCTATCATTTACTAGTTGTACAACTTTGGGCAAGTATTTTTTTTTTTTTAACTTTTCTATCTATGCCTCAGTTTCTTTACCTGTAAAACTGAGATAATAATGACACATCCCTTATATGGCTGCATTATGGATTAAGTGGGTTATTCACTTTCACTTTTCACTTTCATGCATTGGAGAAGGAAATGGCAACCCACTCCAGTGTTCTTGCCTGGAGAATCCCAGGGACAGGAGAGCCTGGTGGGCTGCCGTCTACGGGGTCGCACAGAGTCGGACACGGCTGAAGCGACTTAGCAGCAGCAGCAGGGTTAATATTTGTACAATGCTTAGAATGGTACTTGCTTAGAAGTACTCAGTAAGTATTATTATTATTACTAAGATTCCAAGATGATTTTCTAGGCCTTAAGATTCACATCTGATTAGTCTTGGTAATACTATCTTTACAAACTTCTTTGTACTATTTTCCCTATGTGGAATATCCATCACCTTCCTACCTAGATTATTTTCCTCTTGAACATCTCAGCTTGGTAGTGCTTTCTCTGTGATGTCATAAGTTAAGATCTCATCATTAGGGCCCTTTTTTAGTGTTAATTGTGGTCAATAATGACCCCGTAAAGATTGTTATCTTTTAATAACCTATTCTCTCAATGATATTCTTGGCTGTTCCTTGAATGAATAAAGTAAATCCTACAATTTTTAATAACACTTCCCAATTCCTAGCAAATCTCTTTGCTCTTATAATACTCTTGATAAACAAAGGTGAGCTGATAGATGATATTTTTATCTGTTTGATTATCTCAAATTTTAGTATAAAAACTCTTATTAGGTTATCTACTCTACCTTACGTCCATTGTTGAAGTTCATATAAGGTGCTTGTAACAGTGACTGGTACTTAATACGTGTTCAGTGAAGGAAGGGGAAGGAGAAGAGGAGAGGGAGGAAAAGGAAAACAAGGAAGAAGAAAATAACTGATATTTCCCCCAAATCAGACAACATAACAGATCATTAAGCCTTCAATGACTTAAGAAGAAAATATAATTTATCCCCATTTTAAAGATGAAGAAAAAGATAAATCAATAAAGATGAGGAAATTCAGGTTTTGAGTAGCACGGGGTGATCATAAACCCTGGCTTTCCCGACAGTGTTGGTTTACACTTCTTGATCCAGGTATTATTAGTAGTGCTCCTTTTCATCCTCAGTGGTTCATGTTTGGACAATCAATTATATTATTATTCTAGAGTTAAAAAATACTAAGGCAACAGGGCCTGTAGGTACAGGGGCTGCAATCAAAATAACGGTACCTTCAGAGCCCTCATCCCCCGGCTAAGCCCATGGAAAACCACACAACCCATTTCTTTCACTGACCAGGAAGTAACACAAAAAGTGAAAGTTAGAGAGGTATGGGGGGCCATACACAGGTTGAAATTTTAAAATGTGAGAGGTCTCAGAGTGAGCACCAAGAGAAAATGATCAGGAGGAAAGGTGTGAGAAATTCTTTTCATTTTTTTTTTTCCCTGTCAGATGTCACAGAATAGTTTCACAATGAGAAGTAGTACTGTGAATTTCAACTGCCTGATGAAAATCCCAGCACTGAACAAAAATATCATTATATTTGATTATGCAAGATGTGAATTAATGTTATTCCTGATATCCTAGCATTAAAGCAGGAGAAATTCATTACCAGTCTAAGAGATAACAGTAAAACAATAAAAACACCAGTATTTAATATCCATAGTAGTTTACAGTTTTACATCACATATACAGAGCACATATTTGTATATGATTTAACCTCTTTTGATTCTTCCCGCTCCCTGAAATAAGTAGAACAGACACTATTATTTCCATTTTACATGGAACTGAGAATCAAAGGGCTTAAGTAAGTCATGAGATTCATACTTGAGAGTATAAATTAGAATACAATCTCATCCTGACATTTTAAAGTGACTTAAATTATTTAAATATAACTTGACAGAAGCATATTCAAGGGGAATGTACTTAAGGAGAAAAACCAAAATTATGTTCACCAGATGGGGAGTGTCTGGACTTAAAAAATTCCAGTGTGTTGCCCACTAGACACTGATTTTAACTATGCAATTCATCAGGTTATTAAAACTGTGGTATATTATTGCCACCTGGCCCCGTCAGCATAGATACTATGCTTTCAGACAACGGGAGTGAATTTGTCGATTTCCCATCTTGGGCTCCAGAAAGTTGAGTATCACTGTCAGATAAAGCACAATTCTTTCTGAGTGGAGAGCGGACAGCACAAATGCTGGGTCAGCACATCTCACTCTGCAACTGTGTTGGCCTCTTTTGTACTGGTTCCCAAAGTAAGGAAACTGCTGACTCGGGGAAAGTGTGAAGTAAGTTCTGTCTCCTCACTTTTCTCCTATTCTTTTCTAGTCTTCTCTTAAGCAAACCTGTGCTGTCATTCAGTCATTCATTCACACATTGGTGCAAATACAAGAAATAAGAACTAGCATGATTAGTGCCTCTCTGGGAGTTATTTGCCTTTCACCAGGAATCAGAACAGAGGCTATTGAGATCCGATGACGGTATTTCAAGCAGGCAGCTTCTGAATCCATCTTCCATAGGTGTTCCCCAACCAACTACTGAAAGGGCCCCACATTTCTGCTCAAAACTAAACCTCCGCTAGGTCAGATTGAATAGTATTGAAAAAGAATAGTGGAATTTGTTTGGTTTGAGGTTGGGCTCACATATCTCTGTCCATTCTGCAGAAGCCAAAGTACAAATCCTTTAAAATGTGTGAAAGCTCAATGGTAATGAGGCAAAAAAGATCTTCATGATCCAGATAATCACGATGGTGTGATCACTCACCTAGAGCCAGACATCCTGGAATGTGAAGTCAAGTGGGCCTTAGGAAGCATCACTACAAACAAAGCTAGTGGATGTGATGGAATTCCTGTTGAGCTATTTCAAATCCTAAAAGATGATGCTGTGAAAGTGCTGCACTCAATATGCCAGCAAATTTGGAAAACTCAGCAGTGGCCTCAGGACTGGAAAAGGTCAGTTTTCATTCCAGTCACAAACAAAGGCAATGCCAAAGAATGTTCAAACTACCACACAATTGCACTCATCTCACATGCTAGCAAAGTAAAGCTCAAAATTCTCCAAGCCAGGCTTCAGCAATACATGAACCATGAACTCCCAGATGTTCAAGTTGGTTTTAGAAAAGGCAGAGGAATCAGAGATCAAATTGCCAACATCCATTGGATCATCGAAAAAGCAAGGGAGTTCCAGAAAAACATCTATTTCTGCTTCATTAACTATGCCAAAGTCTTTGACTGTGTGGATCACAATAAACTGTGGAAAATTCTTCAAAAGATGGGAATACCAGACCACCTGACCTGCCTCTTGAGAAACCTGTATGAAGGAAGCAACAGTTAGAACTGGACATGGAACAACAGACTGGTTCCAAGTAGGAAAAGGAGTACATCAAGTCTGTATATTGTCACCCTGCTTATTTAACTTATATGCAGAGTACAACATGAGAAACACTGGGCTCGATGAATGACAAGCTGGAATCAAGATTGCCGGGAGAAATATCAATAACCTCAGATATGCAGATAAGTGAAAGTGAAGTTGTTCAGTCATGTCTGACTCTTTGCGACCCCATGGACTGTAGCCTACCAGGCTTCTCTGTCCATGGGATTTTCCAGGCAAGTGTACTGGAGTGGGTTGCCATTTCCTTCTCCAGGGGATCTTCCTGTCCCAGAGATCAAACCCAAGTCTCCCGCATTATAGGCAGACACTTTACCCTCTGAGCCAGCAGGGAAGTCCTAATATGCAGATAACACCACCCTTATGGCAGAAAGTGAAGAAGAACTAAAGAGCCTCTTGATGAAAGTGAAAGAGGAGAGTGAAAAAGTTGGCTTAAAGCTCAACATCCAGAAAACTAAGATCACGGCATCTGGTCCCATCACTTCATGGGAAATAGATGGGGAAACAGTGGAAACAGTGTCAGACTTTATTTTTTTGGGCTCCAAAATCACTGCAGATGATGATTGCAGCCATGAATTAAAAGATGCTTACTCCTTGGAAGGAAAGTTATGACCAACCGAGACAGAATATTAAAAAGCAGAGACATTACTTTGCCAACAAAGGTCCATCTGGTCAAGGCTATGGTTTTTACAGTGGTCATGTGTGGATGTGAGAGTTGGACTGTAAAGAAAGCTGAGTGCCAAAGAATTGATGCTTTTGAAGTGTGGTGTTGGAGAAGACTCTCGAGAGTCCCTTGGACTGCAAGGAGATCCAACCAGTCCATCCTGAAGGAGATCAGTCCTGGGTGTTCATTGGAAGGACTGATGCTGAAGCTGAAACTCCAATACTTTGGCCACCTGATGCGAAGGGTTGACTTATTTGAAAAGACCCTGATGCTGGGAAAGATTGAGGGCAGGAAGAGAAGGGAACAACAGAGGATGAGATGGCTGGATGGCATCACCGACTCGATGGACATGAGTTTGAGTAAACTCCAGGAGTTGGTGATGGACAGGGAGGCCTGGTGTGCTGCGGTCCATGGGGTTGAAAAAGTCGGACACGACTGAGCAACTGAACTGAAAGTGAATGAGGCAAAACTATCATTCACCAAGTCATGCTTATGTCCTATGACAGGGGTTTTGAGCACAGTAGGGCAGATGTCTGTAAGATCTCGAAAGTCTTTCCCTTCCACAATTTCAGAGAGCCAGGTTATGAAGTTCTCTTCACACTTCATGACGGCACAGCTTGTAGGGGTGTTTCCCAAAGTAGGGTAGACAGGGATGTAGGAGGTATGCACCAATAACCCACCAAAAACTGGATATGACTTTCCAGTTTTGTGAGTACCTTTCACTCTTCAAATTTTTCATCCTGTCCTCCTCCTTCTGTTTCCAGCTTTGAAACGTCTGAGAATCAGTTCCCACCACATTTAGCCAAAAGTTTTCAGTGACTAACGTGAATCTTCATAGTGAATCTTCTCTGTCTCCTCTCATAAGCCTCAACTCCATGGTCAGTTTGAACCGGGATCTTTGTTCTTAGACTGTTCCTTCGGGATGTGCTGAATTGTGTGTGTGTGTGTGTGTGTGTGTGTGTGTGTGTGCGCGTGTTGCAGGTGGGGGGAGCAGAGAAGTGGTGATGTCAGTGGAAAAAAAAATCTCTTATCTCCATTTAATGTGGTATTTGATTTAACACATTTACTGGTTATGACAAATGACTGTGTGGGTGTGGAAGTTTCAGACAAAAGTTGATGTTTCAAAGCAAACATTCATGTTTGAGGTATGGATACATTTACAGCAGCTATAAGTAGATAAGACAGATATAATAGATATTATATGCTTCCATAGTAAATATATATTTCTGAATTAGGTATATCACTTGCTTTATATTTTCAAATTTGATTAAGTTCCTTGGTTATCATTTAAAATTTAACTTGGCTCCTCCAAAATCACCCCAAATGCCTGAGAAAACCTTTTTTGTGTGCTTCCTTTTATGTTTTACTTTTCTTCTATTTAAATGCTATTCACTTTGTAGTCATCAATCCAGTTATTCTTTGTAATTTCTTAAATGTTTCCAGAAATATTGAAAGTCCAGGTACCAACACACAGATTACATTTTGAAAAATGAAATGAATTCACTAATTTTTAAAGACAATGAATACTTAAATGTGTATACATATATATGCATATATTTATACTTTGAGATTTGTCATGAAATGATTTTGTGTCTCTAAAACTGGCTGTGCCACCTGATAGAGTTGTTTCTTTGGAAATGGCTAATGATTCACGATCAACATAAAAGAAAATTGCTTATGAAAGTATAAGGTAGGCCTGACAGAGGAACTATTAATTTCTGAATTAGAAATTTTAAATGCCATTATTACTAACACTTTTTTATGTCTAGGAAAATTCTTTTATAATCCTAATAAATGTTATTAAGTCTCTATAATATGCTAAGAACTACATACAGAGCATAGAGTATAATCCTGAACTTCCTGTAGCTAACATAGTGCTGGGGGTAGGAGGCGGAAGACAAGGCTAATAAAAACTTTATATGAACTTAAAGAAAATCATTATGTTATATTGGGTCTTCTGTCTTTTCAGAGTCTCAGACTTTTCAGAGGTTTGCTTCTATGCCCTAGACATTCTTCCTCCAGCAGATTCCTCTTCTATGTGGCTACAGACAAGACTATAGAAGAAAGATGATTTCTTGTGGATTTTGAAGTAGATCTAGATGCATTTGGGTGGAAAGAGATTACAGGTGGGAGAAGGGAGAAATGATGGCTTCTGACATGGGAAAATGTTCTAGGCACAGGTAGGATTTCAAATAAATGTCATTGAACTGTCTCTATGGAAACCACAAAGGGATTTCTCTTGACTAGAGAATCGAATAGCATTCTCTTGAAAATAATAGATCAAAAGAAAAAAAAAAAAAAAACCAACCTCCCCATGAGTCACAGAGGGTTAGAGTAGGCAGAGATCCTGAACTTTCAATAAATCTATTCTTCTACCTTCAGGAAGGTTCCCAAATAAACCTTCTCATTCAAACAGGATTCTCTCTTAGCAACTTCCCTGATGAATCCATTCAGCAACCAGAACAAGACTCCAGGCCTCTAATTTCCTGGTTGCATCCCAAGGACCTTAACGCATACTCTCTCCACTGCGGTAGGGATTGCTAACAGCTACCTTCTGTCTGAACCCTTCTGTTTAAGTCTATTTCTCTATCTGCTTCTCTGCCTTCTTTCTCTGAACTCAATGACACAATCTACAAATACGCCTTTGCTTAAATAGGTATCCACTTGCCAGGAGACCATTTGTGGGGGTAGGGCTCTGCTGAAACCTTGTTTCAACAAGGTTGTTTAAAATCAACCCCACTAAACCATTCAAATGTTTTTGCTCTTCTGTAAAGCTCCTGGGAGTCACTTTTGAATTTTCTGGCAGCTAAGCTTCACTTCTGCTGGCCCCACTTGAGCTGTCTATTATACCCCGTCTCATTTCAGTGCCAAATGCACTTTCTACAAGGACTCACACTGCTTTCATGTGATTTCCCATGGAAACACAGTGTTCCAGAAGGACTCTGAATCATTTTAGGGACTCGACGGAGAAGACAGCAGATGCTGTGTAAGTGAGTTCCGCACAAATCTTTTTTTCCCGCACCTATAGGGTTTTATAAAAGCAAACGAAACAGCATACAAAGGTCACTTCTCTGGGGCATTTTGAAAAGTAGGTTCTCAATCTTATCAGGGTCTGGGTCCTCCTAGATAAAGAACAATGTTGCTACAGATTAAAGTTGACTGCACTGAATGTTCTCTGTCTTTGGCCAGCACCATTTCTCCAAATCTCTAACCAGGTCATTTCAGCCACCACATGTATGGGCTCAGAATTTTTCCATGTAGAACTTGCCTTATTTGTGAACTGAACTGGAAGGGTCACCAAGAAACTAGTTTTTTTCAGGATAGGCCAACCTCCAAAATATGCTACCTCTGTATTTCCACAAGAGGGACTTCCCAGGTGACTCAGTAGAGAGGCAGACAGCCAAGGAAAGAGATGCAGGAGACCCGAGTTTGATCTCTGGGTCGGAAAGATCCCCAGAAGAGGAAATGCAACCCACTCCAAAATTCTTGCTGGAGAAATCCCAAGGATAGAGGAGTCTGGCGGGCTACAGTCCATGAAGCTGCCAAGAGGGAGATACGACTTAGTGACTGAGCACCTTCCCACAGTCTTGTAACAACATGCTCTGAGATTTTTTCCTAAAAAAATCTGTAAAGACATCTCCTTTAGTGGTGACAAGATGGCTGGTACTTCCTTTCCTGTTTCCCGCCCTGGGCAGATGGTGCCATCTATGCCCATCATTCAATATGGAAGCCATAGGGTATCTTAGGCTCACTGCCTCTCTAACTTCCAATATCTGACCAGTCACAAAACCCCTCTGATTGACTTCTGTTTGAATCTTTTTTTCTCTTCCTTTCCATTCCTAGAGCTACTGTTCCACTTGAGGCTTTTATCATCCATATGAAGTGTCACACACCCTCTCATGCTTCTTAACTGGAAATGTTTGCCCCTGTTTTAGCCTCTCTACTTCACTCTCCATGAAGCCATCAGAATGGTCTATCTGAAAAATAAAATGTAGCTACCTGTTAAAATCCGCAGCAGGTTTCCTGTGTTTCAGAATTAGGACTCATTTCCTTAATGCACACATGCCATCATTTCTTTCTGTTTCTCTGCCTGTCTAACTTTGTTTTTAAAGTGAAAATGCAAAATGTGTAAAAGTTTTAAAAATCAAACGATTCAAAGGGGCCTATAAAGAACGCTAAGTATCCCTCCAAGTCACACTCCTAGTGCTGGTTCTACTTCCAAGAGGCAGTCACTGTTACTCATCTCCTGAGCCTTCTTGCAGAAGTGGTCAGTGCTTATACTACACACACACACACACACACACACACACACATACACACACGTTTCTAAAGAGGCTTCTTTTTACACAAGCAAGAACACTCAATAACACTGTCCTACATCTTGCTTTGAGCATCCTGTTTGATCTCGAGACAGTCTTCCCTGTGCCCTTCAAGTTCTCACAAGAGTGAATGGCCTGCAGTTCCCAGAACACTCCACGCTGTGTGCGGGCACACTTGCCAATGCTTATGCCCTTCCTTTTGCTTGGAAAGTATTTCTTCTCATTTGCAGCCTACACAGGGCTCTCACTACTAGTCCTCTTTAGGATTTACCCCAAGTATTAACCCTTCACCATTCCTTAGAAACTACTTCTCCATGCTTCCATAGGACACGGACATGCACATCTCTATCACAGCCCCTACCACATTGTTTTAAAATCACTATTTCTGCATTTTTCCCTACACTATAAAATATTTGAAGATATGGAACACATCTTAGTCATTTTTCCATTCCTAATACCGAGTTCATGACATGATAAAAGACTAATTGTTCAGTGTGTGCCGAACCAAAACAGCCCCCAATCAAGGTAACTATGAGTGTTTCAAAATCTTCCAAAAAGGAAAAAAAAAATTACTTCAAGCATAGAGATCTTTGTTTGTTTTTTAAAGACTATAAACTCCACAAAGACAGAGACCTTATCACTAAAGTGCTTTAATCACTAAAATGGTTGAATGCGTGCTTTTGGGAAAAGGCCTTTAATCTTAAATATAAAAAACAATGACAGTTTTATTGGGATTGTAAGAGACAAAATACACTCAGTACTTAATGGAGGGGTAGAAGAGAAAAAAAACTACCAGCAGAAAAACAGAGAGGAATATGAGGATTTAAGAAGGGGATTTAAGCATTTAAGAAGCACTAAAGAAAACCTGTTCATCTTTCACTCATCTTAGGACCAGTCTCTTTTTTCCTAAGTTATCACCACTGATAGGAATTAATTTAAAACCTTTCTTGATCATTTCTGTCAAGTGCTGAGTAATAGATTGTTTTATGCTACTGACTATAACTACTCTCAACAACCAGAAGTCAAGAGACTTCATGAAATGCATGATCTTCTGAAAACAGAAGTATTCTAAAATGCAAAAAGTCAATCCTGCTATTATGAAAAATAGGATTCAGTGTTTTGAAAAGTTCATGGGGAAATTGTATTAACATTTAATCAACTGCAAGGGTATAGCATTTATCTTTCCACTATCCTCAAGTATGATAATGGTCATTTGAGTTGTTAAAACTCAAATCAATTAAAAACATTTAATATCATTTATTTTTCTTTTGACATGTTTTACCTTCCCTGATAATGCAACATTTGATTCATGTGTGTTTTGAGAGTGCTATCAAGAACTTAGGGGGTCTGCCATGACAAAAACACCAAATATTTATAGAATTGATGTTCAGTTCAGGTGACATCTTGGCTTTACCTCTTGTTCCCAGACCACCTGATGGAAATATTTTAGGTGATTTGGGTAAATCGTTTGGGATACCCAGATCTTGGAAACTAAAGCTCTCCTTCTGTTTCACATTGTGCTGAAATATTTGTTAGTTTGGCAACAGCTGAGCAAAGTTCCCCTTATGAATACGATGGACAGCACAGGATGGAAACACTTCAAATACACTCTTGGCTCCAAAGTGCAATACAATATAAACCCAGCATCATTCAAATCTCCTTTTGAATACCACTGATTCAACATTTCTTGTTGTTGTCTTTGGGAATGTGTTTAACTAGGGAAAAATGGATGATTATGTCATGACCAATTAAAACGGTAATCCAAGGGGCCCCAGATTGCACAAAATCATTACAGCAATGTTCCCAGGAGACACCAGGAGTTTGCACCCAGTGGAATTCAATAAATGCTTGTTGACTGACACATCTAACAGAAGAACAAAATGGAATAAGATGACATCTAACAGGAGAATACAGTGGAGAGGAAGAATCTGCATTTTGACAGAGTCTAAGTTTCTACAGTAGATACTTGAACTGGAAAAGATTTAGTAACTGGGTCATTTACCTTCATTTTACAGAAGAAAAACTTGAGAACTGGAGAAGTCAAGTGACTTACTCAAAGTCCCAAAGCTAAATACCAGCAGTGTTTTCTTACTTGCCTCACAGATAGAAGCCAGGTTCTGGAACCAGGCTGCCTGGGTTCCTGGCTCTGCCATTGACTAGATCTATAACTTCTGAGCAAGTTATTTAACCTCTTTCAACCTAACTTTCTCCCTCTCTCAACCTCAGTTTCTCCATCTATAATGGGGGATGGTGATTACAGAGCCTTCAATAGACACAAGTTTGAGCAAACTCTAGGAGACAGCGAAGGACAGGGAAGCCTGACAGCTGCAGCCCATGGGGTCGCAAAGACTGGGACATGGCTTAGCCTTTGAACAACAAACAACAAAATGAGTTACTGATAAAATGATTTGATAACCATGTCTTCCACATAGGATATTCAACAAAAGGCATTCAATAAATGCCACTATTTATTTTCATTGTACTACGCACTTTAATTCCTAGTCTGGCCATGTAACCCTAGGAACATAGTATTTCAAATGTAACTTCAAACTTTAAAAAATCTGGATATGTTTGCTTTGATGTGGCTTAGAGTATACAAAGATCTATTATCTCCAAACAGAAAGGTAAAGGGAAGTTTTTCCTCTTTGAACTTCTCTAGATGGTACAATATTGCACCCCAGCACCTAAAAGGGAGACCTCGTTAATAAGAGAAAAACATATTTATATCTTTAACTGCTGATATCTGTTCATGCCTTTAAATAGTACTGACCTATTTATTCTATTTGCAAAGGAATTCTGTTATAACCTCAGAAAATTTACCGACAGCAGCAAGAGTATGTTCAGGCTATTTTATAAAGCTATTGCAGGCTCTTAGTAGGGGAAACCCAGTTTGCAGTATTCTTTATTGTGAAAAGGAAGAGTCCTTGGTGCTCTGTAAAGTCGAGGAGAGTGTTGTGCAAGTTGCTCTGCTTGGAAGCACTTTCACAGCCATCGTTTAAGGTTGGATGACTCACAAGTACTGACACAGGACTGCGTATCAGTTTTAAGTCGACCCCTACCAACAAGGCTCTTGTCTTTATCCTGTTCCTTATCATCAATTACTACACTAATTTTTGCTTTTGAGCACAGCTACCTGTTTGACTACCCAGAAGTTAATTTGAAACTTAATTTGAAACCTTGGAAAAATACCATCCTTAGAGAAATTTAAGAGGAAAAAAAGGTTCATTTCTTAATAATTCTAGGCCTTGGAAAAATGTACTGCAATCTTGCTTTTCAAAGTGCTGTCTGAAAGTGAAAGTGAAGTTGCTCAGTCGGGTCTGACTCTCTGCGACCCCATGGGCTGTAGCCTACCATGCTCCTCTGTCCATGGGATTTTCCAGGCAAGAATACTGGAATGGGTTGCCATTTCCTTCTCCAGAGGATCTTCCCGACCCAGGGATCGAACCCAGGTCTCCTGCATTGCAGGCAGACACTTTACCGTCTGAGCCAGCAGGGAGTCCTGGTGTTGTCTATGTATGAGCAATTAACAGCATCTAGGAGTTGCTAACAATGCAGGATATCAGACCTCACCCCAGACCTCTGAATAAGAAACTGCATTTTAACATTTTGAGATCCCAGAGTGGTTCAGATAAACATTGAAGAATGAGAAGCACTGGCTTAGAGAAATGGGAAAGAGAGATTTCGGACAGGTGGTTACTGTTTGGTGTCATCAGGAGGATGGTAACTAGACATAAGTGAGACATAAATGAAGTGGATACCAGAAACGTCCGGAATCAACTATTAAAATAAGAATGGGATTTTGACAATAGAGGGTATTTCATAAATAAGATTTGTTTTTCTCTGGGGTATTATTTAGACAATTAAACTCATTTTAGTTTTTTGAGGAGGCGTTCTTAATGTCAATTTTAATGCCTGTAAGAGCAGTCACTGTGGCATCTATGAACGTGTGAAGGAAGGAAGCCATGAACACACGACAGGTACCCAGTCCTGGGAACAGCTTGGGTTGAGACCTACATTGGATTAGGGCTTAAGAGATGTCAAATCTTCTGGGGGTGGCCACTCTCAGACCACCATGTCTTTCGATGGGAGACAGAGAGTTGTGTGGTTGAGCTCCCCTTTGATGATTAGGAGCTGCCTCTTTAATAAGAAGGAACAGCTAGTCATTGGAACCAAATACAAGGGTTCAACCTTTTGTTACAGGTACTTAATCATGTTCCTTCCAGTCAATTACTCTAAGACTTGCTTATTATTATCTGTGTCTTACTGGGCTCTTATCAGCAGATGTCCGTGGTTACTTCAAGGCAGGCTCTGAGGGCTCCTGTCTCTTCTTCTTCCTACTGCTCTTTATTCCTCTCTGATCAGCCTGTTGTGTACATGTTTGTGTATGTGTGTAGGTATACAATTTCACAGAAATTGTTAAAAAAAAAAGGTTTGAGAGATTTAATTTAACACACATGGAAATCAGTAGCTTCTTAAAGATGACTGTTTAGAAAATAACAGTATTGTAGTTGCCATCACAAGCACAATCTATCCCATGATGCCAAAAGAAAAAGTCCTTCCTGATTTAATGAATAATATTTTTGCCTGAAAAGAAAAGCCCTGCTCTCAAGTATAGATTTTTTTCCCTGCATCAGAATTATTCTTCAGAGGTTTTCCATTTACTGTTCAAAACCAACAATTCTTGATTATAGAGATTCTTGACTAACAGAGCTCTCTCTCTCTTTTTTAAATTTAGGAAAAATATTTTTAAATCCTGAAGGACATGAATCAAAAATACTCCTGATGTGACGTTAGTCTTTAATAAAACAGACAATGTTAGAAACCAATCTGGAATTATACTTCACTTAGCATAGCATAAGAAAAGAATAAAAGTTAAAAGAACCTAGTTTCCAAACAGAACGTAGTTTTCAAAAGCATTAACGTAATGCATAGTTATGTCATTTTCCCAGTTGTGGAAATGGGTGGGTAATAATGGTAATGAATAAAAATATAAAAATGAGTAATGTTTTAGCAACAGATTTTAATCTAAATTTTCTTTAAAACTATTTTTATTATATGCAATATCCATTCTTATTTGTTGTTAATTTTGTTGAAAATTCCCTATTAAATAATCTCAGAAGTTATTGCCTATCAGGGTTCTGAAATATGCTCAATATAAAAGCAATAAGTCTTATTTCTCATTGACTTTTCAACTCTACTGTCTTGTCTAAAAATCAAAGCATGTCATAGACAGCGCTCTTAATCAGGGCTAACTATCCAGATCGTGTTTCTATAGAACGCTTGATCCTGAAGTCCTCCTTGTTTCCATTTTTTTTTTTTTTGGAGTTATTTGCAATCTATGCATTTCAATGCTTTGTCATTGATGACAGAAGAAAAATTAAGTAAATGAAGGTTTATTTTTCTATGTTCAGTGGCTTCTATTTTCCTATCATGTCTCTAACACCATTGTGGAAAGGTAATGGGTAATTTGGTAGAACATATTTTTTAAGGGTTTATCCGTTGGGCGAATATTTTTTAAAAGTCAAGTACATACCTGGTACAGTGAATAAATCAATTTTCTTAAAATATTATTCCATAATAAAGAGCAATTTCCAACGGTAAAGCAATTAAATTCAATATATATATTTTTTTCCTGAGCCTCTGTACAAATTCCACTGAACTGATTATACAGACCTTTTTTGTTATGGTGGTTGTTTTGGTTAAATAGCAACTTCCTATTCAGTTCAGTTTTGTTTAGGTTTTTAAACTGAAAAGTTGTTTGTAAACATAGTTAACAAAAGTACTCATTTTAAAAATTCTGAAAAGCAGACCACTAGCAAAGACATTGAGCTTTCCCAATCTTCTCCTATTTTATAAATTATCTGTGTGGGTACTTACAAGGTGCCAAATAAATGACTGAAAAGGAAAATATTTTCATCATTTATCTACCTGATAGAAACAGCTTGTTAAACTAATTCATTGCCTAATTTATCCAGTCACATGACATGGATTGGGTATGGTTTGTATATGTGCCCCTGTTATTACATTCCCCAGTGTCTGTAAATAGCTCATTTGGGGTGCTTTGTAGCAGGGACATGTATATGAGAGAATACTATAAATGAGTCTATTAAAATCCTTTTCCAAGTCAGAGAATATTCATTGTGCATTGATATTTCAAAACTGCTTTTCTAATACCCCCATCAGATTAAAATACTGTTTAAAATAAGCTACTTAAAGCAGGGGAAGGTACAACTATAAAATACAAAATGTAATAGTCACACTTTTTAATCTACTCCAACTCAATATATTTTAAATATATGTATTTGTTCCCTGACATACCCTAAAAAAAAAAATTCTTAAGCCTTAACATGCTAAAATAAAATGACACAATAGTAATGAAGTGAAATGAACTGACAATTCATTTAGCCTATCACTCTATAGCGTTTACAGCTACACAGTGATAAAATTCCCAAAGGCTTTAGTCTTTAAATTGTTAAGGCTATCTAAATTTCCACTGCCGCAATACATTTTTTTTCCCGTAAGTGGAATGAAAATGGCATTTTTCTCAGGTAGATCTAGCTGTTCGCTGGGTGGTTTGTTCTAGAAAAGCAACAGGCTTTTCCCCCTGCCTTATAAGAAGCAACAGTTAGAAACTCTAACTAGAAAACTGCTACCCCACAGTGGTTGGAAACAGCCAATAGAGAAAGAGACATTATGATTTCGATCGATGCTGAAACAGTTTCAGAAGGAAGGAGGCAATATGAAATAAAAGAATGTTAACTCTTCGCGATGAAAAATTGCGCTGTGTTCCCTACACGTTACTGTCGCCCTCTGCCTTGCGCTGCCTGTTCCACCGTCACTGATCATCAGGCTTTCCTCCGCATGCTTCGGTGTCTAACGCAAACCCAAGCTTGGTTCAACTTAAACTCGCAAGACGCAGCAAGACAAATCCATCAACCCTCACGTGGGAACAATGCAAGCCTCTCCCAGAAGCCGGCTTGTACTTCCGTGCTAGCAGGCCAGCAGGGGCCGCGGCCCCAGCCTGTTGCACCTGCCGCCCCGGGTGCTGGGGCCTGGGAAGGGCGAGGACGCCGGGAAACCTCCTGTGGGCTTGGGTGCGTGATGCCGGGCCCTGACTGGGTCTGGCTTGTTCGCTGCGGGGATCGCGACTGGCGAGGAGGTGGCTGCGGGCCACGGTGCGGGGGCCGGCGGGTGCAGGCCACCCGGCCGCCGGCAGATGGTGCCCTGCGCCTCGCGACACCCGAGGAAACCCTGCGAAAGTGCCGCTGACTCCGCCCCACCCGCTCCGCCGGCGCCAGTCACCCGTCCTTCCCCAAATAGTGCCGAGCACGTTTCCGCCTGAACACTGCAGTAGCCCGTGTGTGTGTTCAAAATACAAACCGGGGCCGGCAGGGCGTGTGTGCCAGAGCAGGGAGCGCGCTTGGAGCGGGATCCCGGGGCCGGGGCGAGGTGACCGCCAACCAAACGCAGAGGGCACGGGGACCGGTGCATTTCGCATCTGCGTAAGCGCGGCCGCCGGGCCAGTCGCGAGGCCACTCACCATGTTCACTTCGGAGACCATGTCTATGCTGGCGACATCGATCCTCATCCCGACGTCCACGGGGGGCCCTGCGGGGGACAGGGGCACACTGTGGACATAACCTCAGAGCGGCCACAGGCTGGGGAGGGGCAGAGGGCTTCCCGGCGCTTACTACATTCCGAATGGGCTCCCACCACCCCGTCCCTCCACCCCGCTGCAGGGGGCAGCCTCGGAGAACAGGTGTGGGCACACGCGTGATGCAGTGACTATGCAGAGGGTGTGCCGAGCCGGGGGGAGGCCGGCTCTGCCTGGGGTTCATCCACCTGAGCCTGGGGGTCCGGCGTCTGTGAGTGTGTGTGAGCGCGCGCGCGTGTTTGGCCAGAGCATAGGGCGTAGTGCACGCTGACGAAAATGACACGCTTCTCCTAATTTTTTTTTTTTTTTTACATTTATCTTCGCCAGGAAAGGAGAACTAGATATGGGTTACAGGTTGAAAAAAAAAAAAAAAGATGAAGCATTACCTCCGAAGTCCGGCCGCAAGCGAATGTCATATCCTTTGAGCAGTCTGTCCACTGTCTCTTTCACGTATGACATGTTGCTGGGCTCGTTGGCGCTGAAGGGAAGAAGTAGGGACCGGATTCAGAACGAGCACGAACTGCAAGCGGACATAAGAACAGACAGGCACACCTACCCCCCAAATAACGAGCTACATGAGCCAGCAAGCCCGTAAAAAGGAAACACCTGGGGGGAAGAAAAGAGACATTCAACAGCCCCTGCTCACCTGTGTGCACAACAGACCATGGCAATCATCACAGGGAAAGAGAGAAGCCCCAAACTCTCTCGATTTTGTACTGTCCACATTACTAACTCTGATTAAAGAATTGTCTTTTCTGCGAAGATTCAAGGAATGCAACTTAGTCGGCGGCAGGGCAGTGATTCCCGAATGGACCTGCGCATGCGCAGAGGGCGCTCACTCCCGAAAGACACCTGGTGTCTTGCAAACAATATTCCTAGTGGAGCAGGCAACAGATTTCAGTTCCTTCCAAGTTCCTGTCTGTGGTGCTCCGCGTTCTCCGACAGCAAAGATATCCTGCTGTTTCTTTGCTTCGGATGCTACGTGCATATGAATACGAATCTCTCTTTGTGCATTGGAGGTGGCTATGTTCATTTCCTTTCTGCCTCCAAACCGATTTTTGTACTCAATTCCCAGGGATCTGGTTTAGGCTGCCTGTGATTGGCATGTTTCGTTGACAGTCACGGTAATCTTCGAACTGGGCGTCTGGAGGCGAGGTGGTTCTCTGTGTGCGTGTGTGTGAGTGATGGGGTGAGGGGGGTGAGGGGGACGAAGTGAGTGGAGAGCGAGGGCCAGAGAAACCCAGGCTTATTTGTTCGGGTTCTCCTGAAGGGTGTCTGGCGCGGTGTCCTTTCTCTCTCCCAGGAGGAGGCAGAGGAGCTGGTCGGCTTTCGCAGCTGCTCTCCCGCTCCCCCGCTGTCTTCCCGTCCCCTCTCGGGTCTCACCAGGCGAGAGAGGTGAGAGAAGCCAGCTGTGAGCCCGCACCTCGGACGGGCAGTTCTTTTTCTGGAGTCATTGGTCGCCTTTTCTTCTAGGTTCTAGTAAAGAAAATATCTTTTTTATTGCCAAGGGTTAAGCTTGTGTCAGTAACCCAAAATAGGACCCTGAAACACCGAGAGGGTCTAACATCTGTTTACTGGTAGATTGGGGTTCTGGAGGAACAAAAGCTATTTGAATTCAGTTCAGTCAATACAATTCGATAAAAGTCACTGAGCGTATATCAAGCAGGAGTCCCTTTGCTAGGCATTTGTTCATAGATTAAATCTTTTACTATGTTCTAGGAATTCTGGGACTCAAAGACAACTTAAAAAGGATTTCTGACGTTAGGAAATTCACAGGCTCTTGGGAAAGATGGATGTAAATATATGTAAATTCAATATATCTCTATATAGCTTACATAGTGGCAAGAGGGTTGTTAATTCTACCACAGTGAAGTAGACAGGGATTCTGGAGAAAGAAGTTTTTTGCCAGAGCAGAGAGGGAGGGTAATTCCAGAAGGGGGGAAGAGAATATGCCAGAGACTTGAAAGAGACTTTGACAGACTATGAGACTTGAAAGCCCGTGGTCTGCTTAAATAGCTGAACCCTGAAATGACCGAGCAGAATATAAAAGGCTGAAAGGAGGGAGGGAGGGAGGCACTCAGGGTGGTGAGGGAGCAAAAGGAAACCAAGGCTAGACCAGAAGGAAAGCTCCATTCTCCACTATGCACTTTTAAGCTTCTGGAAATCACTCACAGCTTTAAGTAACGATGGTCAGGGTCAGATTTAGGTTTTAAAATGTTCTGATAGAATAAACATGGTAAGAATGATTAACCTTCATCAGTTGTGGACTATTTGCTGGTTATCATGTATATTACATAGATGATCTCATTTACACCTAGTAGTAATCCAAATGTTATTACTATTACTATTATTATAATTTTATAGATGATGATACTAAGAACAAATCAAGGTAATGTAACTAGTTTAATACCAAACTGCTAATAAATGATGAAATCAGCATTTTACCTCAGAATCCATGGACCTTTCTGCTGTATTCTATGAAGCATAGATCCCAAGAGGAAGAACCAGAGATGCTGAAAACAAGGAAGAAGAATTATTACGGTAACACCAAGCAAAAAGAAATGAAGTCAGATAGTGTTTAGCATAGAGAGGAGGAGATAGACCAGTACAAGTTTTCAGAAATATAATAGAATCATCAAATAGTTGTGAAGGTCAGGATTTGCAGACTTTTGAAAGCAGCCTAAACAATTATACATACATTTACATATGTGTAGATCTTGACATTCTATGTATATATTAATTTCACTTTTTCTTTGAGGCTCATGACAAGTATAAACACTATGGCCTTTTCTTCTGGCACCAGCATAAACTCAATCAATTTTCTTAATTGACTTAAAAGTATGTCGTCTACCTTTTTTAATTCATGTGGATCTGCTTTTAATGAGTGAAAGAGAGGATTTGTTTATGCTACAGGTCCTTGTTGAAGCATAGAACCCCTCTGTGCTGCACAACGCTGCAAAAGCTGCACTGGAGAAAATAAAATACATGGAGAGTTTATTTCACTCACTTATTCCTCAAATATTTATTGAACATTTACTAAATGTCAGACTCTATACTGGTGGTACAACAGCGGAAAAGAAAGCATACAGAGTCTCCTTCCACATGGAATTTGTTAATTGACCCATCTATTGGAAGTTGCAAATTGTTATCCTTGGTAGTCAAATTCAGTTTGTAAAAGATGTTATTGGTTAGGTGTTTGCTATATTTTTTAAGTTTATATAGCTTTTACTGGGATATATGTTTTCCAGTTGATTATAAACCTCAATCATTATTTTTGAATAATAACTAGGATTTTATTTAGCAGTATTAGCCAAAAGGTCAAAAATAATGGATAAGTACCTATAATATAATCATTCAGCATTTACAGAATGATTACTAAACATCTTTTCTCTTGATGTATGCTTACAAAAACTGAACAATTAAAAGAAAATGTTGATAGAGCTGAATATATCATTTTAGAGTTATTTTTAAAACATATACTTGTAAAGTAATTAATCACGATACTTAAGAGGCACTTCAATTGAAGTATAGGACTACTTAATTAAATAGAGGTATGATATTGCAATCTAATTATAGTAGAAGTGTGATATTGCAATGAGGCAATAATTTTTAAAAAAGAGTAAAAAAGGAAGAAATTAAGCTATCCTTATATCCATATGTTAAATTTATCTAGAGAGAAAAATCCAATGAAGTCTCCAAACATATAAGAATACAGTGAGTTAAACCAGACTTCTAACTTCAAAAGCAAATAACATTAAGTACATATTAGTAGTATTCCTGTACATAACTCCTACAAAAAGACACATAAAATGGAAAACATTCTATTACAATAATAGCAAAAATTCTAATGTATCTAGGAATAACAGAAAAAACTGTAAGAGCTTTTAGAGAATCTATATAATATTTTTGAAGGACATAAGACCTAGCTAAATGAAAACTATGTGGCTTGGGAGAGTCAATATTATAAAGATATTAATTCTATCCAATATAAGAAATATAATCAATTTGAATTAAAATTTCTACATTTATTGTGAAAATTAAGACCAGTTCTAAAATATAAATGCAAGAGTAAAGAGTGAAAAACGCAGAAAGAATGAAAAAAAAGACAAGATTTGGAAGATAAAAAGTATATGGGAGCACTTGACTTTGAGATATCAAGATTTTTGAGACATTGAAATTAAAACAGTTTCTGTTTAGTGTGAAATTCATTTAGATATAGTAAAGAAAATAGCACAGCCAAATAAACAGCATAAAAATATTCTTCTATTTTAGAAAAGATAGGAAAGGATAAGATATTCAGTAAATGCTGAGGGGACAATTTATTATTCATAAAGGGGGAACAAAGTAAACCTTTACGTTGTTGCCTGCACAAAAATGTATTACAGGTGGACACATAACTGAAATATAAAACCAAAACTTTAGAAAAATCTTGTAAGAAATATATTTATGATTTTGGTTCAGGGAGACTTAAAAGGGGCTTCCCAGGTTGGCTCAGTGGTAAAAGAATCTGCCTGCCAGTGCAAGGGACTCAGGAGACATGGCTTTGATCCCTAGGTTGGGAAGATCTCCTGGAGGAGAAAATGGCAACTCACTCCAGTATTCTGGCCTGGAAAATTCCATGGACAGCAGAACCCAGAAGGCTATTGTCCATGGGTCACGAAGAGTGCTAACGACTGAGCACTTGAGCACAAAGATTTAAAGATAAATGAAAGTATTAATATAAATTATAAAAGGAAACTATAGTAGTGATAACTACAGAAAATATAACCTTTAAATCAAAAGATCCTTTAATATAGTGAAAAGTCAACCAAAAGGTGTTTTCAGCAAATTTAACTGCCAAAATATTAGTATGAAGAAATTATCAAAAAAAGTAACAATTTTCTAGAAGTCAATAAAAGAGAGAGAAAGAAAAAAGACAACGAGCCTCTCTAAGTGAGGGATTGCTAATTAAAACAATAATGTGGTGGTGGTGGTTTAGTGTCTAAGTGTTGTCTGACTCTTTGGGACCCCATAGACTGTAGCCCACCAGGCTCCTCTGTCCATGTGATTCTCCAGGCAAGAATATTGGAGTGAGTTGCCATTTCCTTCTCCAGGGGATCTTCCTGATCCAGGGATCGAACCAGGGTCTCCTGCATTGCGAGTGGATTCTTTACCAACTGAGCCACCAGGGAAGCCCTAAAACAATGATATACCATTCCAAATATATCAGATATGAAAATTTAAGAATGTCAAATATTGGTTAGAGATGCTCATATAAGTACTTTCAGGAGGGATATAAATGGATCTGAATACTTTATAAAGAAATTTGTGCATGTCTGATAAAGTCAAAGATGCACACACCATTTGGCTCAGAATTTCCAGCACCAGGAACATACTCTAGAGACATATTCATGCAATCTAAGAATGTTGTTTGCAGTGTGGCTTTTAATAGTATGAAATTGGCAGCAACCTAAATATTTATCTATTGGGAATAAATATATAGTTATATAATAGAATAAAACACTCAATATATAAAAAAATCTATATGCTTTTACACAGATAAATCCCAGCATAAAACATTAAGCAAAAACAAAACAAAATAAAAAGAGCTAGGCATGGAATGAAACAAATTGGCAGCATTAAGTAAAGTTAAAAACATTAAGTGAAAAAATCAGAATATATATTACTTGATGCGTATAATACAGATTTTGGATAATAGATACTGTAAAGATAAATAACAAAATAAGAAGGGTACTAGGTTTTAGGATATAAAACATGCTTCAACTTTATCTATACTTAATCCAAGAAAAAAAACTCAAGCAAATTAATCAAAACATGAGATATATATAGATATGATTCTGCTCTCTCTATATTTCTAGGTATTTAAAATATTTTATAAAAATTCATTAAGACTAATAAGTAACGAATTGGGAAGATATTTCTGTAATATCTATTATTAAAATATTGAAATACATCAATAAGGGAAAGAAATAAACCTAATAAGTAAATGGGCAAACAATTTTAACAGGACTCTCACAAAAGAAAGTTTCAAAAATAATATTAAAAAACATCAACCTTGGTAATAAATAAAATAATTAATTAATTAATACAATTTTTAAAAATGTATGAAGTACTATTTTTATCTACTAGTTTGCTATTTTAAAAAAATTTAGCCTCAAGTATCATGAATGTTTTGGAGAAAGATAATTTCATACACTTTGGGGGCAGGATAAATTACCACAATCTATCTTAAAGGACAGTTTGTAATACTGTCATGTAATATGAAATTTTCTGAATCTCCCTGTGGAATTTGCATTCTGTTTAATTGATCAGTGTTTCTGATTTAACCTAATGTGTGTACATATATATATATCATATGTATATGTCATATAATACCCTGGGGAAGGGAATGGCTACCACGCCTGTATTCTTGCCTAGAGAATCCCATGAACAAAGGAGTCTGGCGGGCTACAGTCCATGGGGTTGCCAAGAGTCAGACATGACTGAGTGACTAATCACAAACACAGACATATATCATATATATTATATTAACTTATTATGCATATATCACATTGAATTATAATATTTAATAATTATTTAAAATATGTCTACATTGTGAAATGCTTACCACAACCAAGTTAATATAGCCATCACCTCTCATAGTGATCTTTTTGTGTGTAGGTGTAATGAAAACACTTAAAGTATAATCTCTTAGATTTCAATGATTATTGAATGATCATCTATAATGACTATTATTATATATGCAATGATTATTATCTATAATGCAGCCATGAAATTAAAAGACACTTCCTCCTTGGAAAAAAAGCTATGACAAACCTAGACAGAAAAATAAAAAGCAGAGACATCACTTTGCTGAAAAAAGTCCTTATAGTCAAAGCTATGGTTTTTTCAGTAGTTATGTATGGTTGTGAGAGTTGAACTATAAAGAAGGCTGAGCACCAAAAAATTGATGCCTTTGAACTGCAGTGCTGGAAAAGACTCTTGAGAGTCCCTTGGACAGCAAGAAGACAAACCAGTCAGTCCTAAAGGAAATCAACCCTTAATATTCATTGGAACTGATGCTGAGGGGGAAGCTCCAATACTTTGGCCACCTGATGCAAAGAGCCAACTCATTGGAAAAGACTCTGATGCTAGGAAACATTGAGGGCGGGAGGAGAAGGGGGTAACATGGGATGGGATGGTTGGATGGCATCACTGACTCAGTGGATATGAGTTTGAGCAAACTCCAGAATATAGTGAAGGACAAGAGAAGCCTGGCGTGCTGCAGTCTACGGGTTCGCTAAGAGGTGGACGCAACTACGCGACCGAAGAGTAACAACAGCAAATCACCATGATGTATTGTACTCCCAGATTCTTCTCATCTTACAACTGCTGAAAGGGTCCAAATGTTCATTTATGATCTATTTTATCACAATCATTATTGAATTTTGCTAAGGTAGACACACTATCTTTGAAATATATATCCTTTTTATGCTTTCATGTTTTATTTTGTAGATTAAGTAACATTAACTTATTAAGATTATAAAATGTTTTACTTCATTATTATGCTGAAGCCTTTGTATGTGTGGTCCATCACAAACTAGAAAATCCTTAAAGAGATGGGAATACCAGACCATCTACCTTAGCTGTCTCCTAAGAAACCTGTAGGCAAGTCAAAACCCAACACTTAGAACCAGACATGCAACAACAGACTGGTTCAAATTTGGGAAAGGAGTGCAACAAGGCTGTATATTGTCACCCCGCTTGTTTAACTTAGATGCAGAGCACATCACGCTCCAGAGGATGATTACATGGCATCACCGACTCAATGGACATAAGTTTGAGCAAACCCTGGGAGGCAGTCAAGGACAAGGAAGCTTGGCATGTTGCAGTCCTCGGGACTGCAGAGAGCTGGACACGATTTAGTGACTGAACAACAATTATAAGGTAGTCACACTATTAATGAAATACATATCCCTTGTTATGCATTCACGCTTTATTTTGTAGATTAATATATTAATTTATTAAGATTATAAAATCTGTGTAACTTTGTTATTACAATAAATCTATTAACTAACAAGTATCATTTTTATCTGTGCTAATAATAGTTTCATTTCATTTTTGTATAGGAATTTATTCTGTAAAAGTTTATTATTGTCTTATAAAAATGTCTTGTGTTTCAGGCTATATTAGTAGCCAGTTATTTAACAGATTTCTAGCTGCTAATATGAAAAATGTCTTTTTTTCTCCTTTGTGTTTTTCACTCTTCTTATTCATATATTTTTTTTTTTTTATTATTCATATATTATAATGTGGACTTCTGAGAATAAATCTTATATCATGTGATACAGTCAGGTATATTTTTATCTTTTTCATTTTACTTTTTAATCATGTCCTAACAATTTTATATATTATGCTATTGCAAATAAATTAATATTTTACCCTTTTATTACATTTATACTTTTTTAAAATCTCTTCTCAGATCGCTATTTCCAATATTTCTACTATTTCCAGTAATGAGAGTGGAATACTCTAAGGGTATTCCTTTCTTGTTTTAAAAGGAATTCTACTCAAATATATTACTTCTTATTTTAAAAGATCTTATTATTAGAGCTATTCCAAGTTATTGATTTTGTTAAAAACACTAATTTTATATGCTTAATAAGAATAGCTAAACATTTTTGTAGACTTATTACTTACCAGTCCTATTTTAAACACTGGACATTTTTCATGATTTTAGGTATTCTTCTGAGGTAGTGATACTGTGATTAGCTCTATTTTTACAGACAAAGTAACTGAGAGAAAGTTCATTAATATATCCAAGGTCAAACAGTACATCCAAGGTCACACAATGAAACGATAGAGAATTCAAATTTAGGAAGTCTGATGACAGCCCACACTACTCCGCCTGCTCAGCCCCTCAGTCGTGTCTACTCTGCAACTCTATGAACCGCAGCCCACCAGGCTCCTCTGTCCGTGGGATTCTCTAGGCAAGAATACTGCATTGGGTTGCCATTTCTTTCTCCAGGGGACCTTCTGAACCCAGGGACTGAACCCACATCTCTTGTGTCTCCTGTATTGGAAGTCAGATTCTTCACCACTGTGTTACCTGGGAAGCCCTCCATACTACTTTTTACCAGTACACCATTAATTATGAAAAAATGTTGCCACTGTAAAATGCTTTTTCAACCTCTGTTGATATAATTACATTTTTTATTTTTTTGCAAATTCTGCTATGCAATTAAATGCACTTTGGGTTTATTCTATGTTATGAGTGATTTACATTTTTAGAACAAGCCAGAATTAGAGACATTTTTCTCTTTAAGTACCACAGACCTGTGCTCCCCAAGTGGTATGTTGTAAAGTGTCAGCTGGAAGTGCTTGGCATGTTGTGACCTCTGACTAACTAATGTGGACCTGTGGGTAGAAGAAGATCAAAGAGAATTACTATTAAGTTGTTACCAGGGAGATATTGCCTTGTACTAAACTATGATTTTAAAATGTTGCCATTCATAACTTTGCTATATGTAGAGATTTTACAGGTTTTTTTTTAGTAGGAACTATTTATACTTTTCATCTTACTTATTTCATAGGTTAAATGTATCTGGAATTAACTGAAGGACAAAAGGGTTATAAATAGTGAGGTTATTATCCAGGTGAACAATTTTCTACCTAAATGTATAGTGTTAGGATTCATTCATTTACACAAAAAATATTTTGAGAATTATAAAACAATACAAGATTAAAAAGAAACTAGCAAGGTAAACACATATGAATTACTAGTCAGACTGGTTCCAAATAGGAAAAGGAGTATGTCAAGGCTGTATATTGTCGCCCTGCTTATTTAACTTATATAGAGTACATCAAGAGAAATGCTGGGCTGGAAGAAGCACAAGCTGGGATCAAGATTGCTGGGAGAAATATCAATAACCTCAGATATGCAGAGGACACCATCCTTATGGCAGAAAGTGAAGAAGAACTAAAGAGCCTCTTGATGAAAGTTGAAAGAGGAGAGTGAAAAATTTGGCTTAAAACTCAACATTAAGAAAACTAAGATCATGGCGTCTGGTCCCATCACTTCATGGCAAATAGATGGGGAAACAGTGGAAACAGTGTCAGACTTTATTTTGGGGGGGCTCCAAAATCACTGCAGATGGTGACTGCAGCCATGAAATTAAAAGACGCTTACTCCTTGGAAAGAGAGTTATGACCAACCTAGACAGCATATTAAAAAGCAGAGACATTACTTTGCCAACAAAAGTCCATCTAGTCAAGGCTATGGTTTTTCCAGGGGTCATGTATGGATGTGAGAGTTGGACTATAAAGAAAGCTGAGCACCGAAGAATTGATGCTTTTGAACTGTGGTGTTGGAGAAGACTCTTGAGAGTCCCTTGGACTGCAAGGAGATCCAACCAGTCCATCCTAAAGGAGACCAGTCCTGGGTGTTCATTGGAAGGACTGATGCTGAGACTGAAACTCTAGTACTTTGGCCACCTCATGGGAAGAGCTGACTCATTGGAAAAGACCCTGATGCTGGGAGGGATTGAGGGCAGGAGGAGAAGGGGATGACAGAGGATGAGATTGCTGGATGGCATCACCGACTCCATGGATATGGGTTTGGGTGAACTCTGGGAGTTGGTGATGGACAGGGAGGCCTGGTGTGCTGCAGTTCATGGGGTCGCAAAGAGTCGGACACGACTGATCTGAATATCAAAAATGCAATAACTGAGAAAAGAGCATTTCATAATACCCTGTAGTATTAGGGAAGACACTTCAAAGAAGTTGAAACTTTCTGCTAGACCTTGAATTCACAGAGTTAAGCACTTGGGAGAAGTTAGGGCAGGTGGGAAACAAAAGCAAAGGCTTGAAGTTACGCAACTTACGGCCGTAAAGGAACTGGTGGTATCTCAGGGATAATTTGAACACTGAGTGGAGTGAGTACAGTGACAGGAGGAATAATGAAGCAAGGAAGAAGAGACCAGAAATAAAAGGAGATATGGTTAGAAAATAAAACTATTTTTCTGCCCCATATTAAATATACTCACCATTACTAAATGGAGATTAAAACATAACTAAGCTATCATTTTTATTTTGTTACTATCAAGATTCTTCCAATTATTTTAAGAGGAATTTGAAGGAAAATTGGGAAAATCTAGACATTTGGACTAATCATCAAATGATATAGTGACTGTGTCATTTGTGAACTAAAGGATCATTTTCTGAGTGAAAAAAAAAAACAATTTACAACATACCTCCCTCCACCTTGGGCTTCTCTGGTGGCTTAGCTGGTAAAGAGTCTGCCTGCAGTGTGGGAGACCTGGGTTTGATCCCTGGGTTGGGAAGATCCCCTGGAGAAGGGAATGGCTAGCCACTCCAGTATTCTGGCCTGGAGAATTCCATGGACTGTATAGTCCATGGAGTCACAAAGAGTCGGACACAACTGAGCGACTTTCACTTTCACTTTCACTCCTTCCCTCTTGGCGATAAAGTCTAAATCATTCAACATTTTAAGCAACAAAATGATTTCTTGAGTCAAAAATTCTCTTGAACTCTATGCTAAAACTGAATGAATGTAGGATGGGTATTTGAAGGTTGCAGGGCTGCTTCACTTCCTGTAATCAGAAACGTGCTAACCATATACACGAAACAGTTCTATGTTGGTTTCAGAAATGAGAGACTGTTTAATATGGACCCTCACATATGACTGTGGACAGATAATCAAAGGGCAGCCCATCTTTAAAGAAATCAACATCATGAAGGAAAAGGAATAAATTCCATAAGCAGAAAACTAAATCCTAGTGGACAGTAAGACTATAATATAATAGCTTGAGAAGTTTTAAGTATAGATAGAATACCCAATAAAATGAATAAGCTGTTAGGTGAAAACAAAGGTCTACAATAACAGTGATAACAACAAAAACTGAGGTTCTAGGAATTTGAAATGTAATTTCAAATTTTAAAAGAAAATTTGATAGATGAATGACACAACTGAAGATTTTGTTAGTGAACTAGATAATAGAATCAGGTAGTTATCAAGACTGCCTTGCAAAAAGACAAAAGAATCATTGAAAAGAGAGTCAGAAGTTACATAAGAAATGAATAGAGAAAAAGGAGAGCAACAAATAATTAAAGAAATAGCAATGTCCTAGAAGTGACAAAAATTACTTGTTGAACAAGCTTATTAAATGTTAAACAGTATTAATTAGTCATATTCTGGTGAATTTTCAGAACATCTTGGATAAGTTCAAAACTGTCTTAAGAAAAGCAATATTATTTTCATAGAAAAGAGAATAACTTGTCATTCTTATTAGCAAATTTAGTATCAGATATTCTTTATTAATAAGATAAAAATGAAGTTTATTAACCTGCACATCTGAAATTATTATCAACAAATTTAGTACCAGAAATCAATGAAGCAATGTTTTTACAATTTTGAACAAAAATGATTTTCAAGTGCTAATTCTGTCCTCTCACAAACTAGCATTCAGTTGTGTTGAGAATATAAATTTGTTTTTAGACATAAAACGACTGGTAAGTTTGTCCCC
Organism: Cervus canadensis; assembly: GCF_019320065.1. Taxonomy (NCBI): domain Eukaryota; kingdom Metazoa; phylum Chordata; class Mammalia; order Artiodactyla; family Cervidae; genus Cervus; species Cervus canadensis. The sequence goes on from NC_057404.1 coordinate 1,130,201, forward strand.
TACAAATCCTTTAGGCAAAAATTACCTACGGATTACTACAGCAAAACAAAAACATCAATATAAGATGAGGCAATTAAGACATAAAATTAAGCAATATGCAAATAAAGGAATAAAATTATTTAAATTTTAAGTTAAATGCAGTGAAATTGAAAGCAATTGTTAAGAAATTATTATGAAACTATAGGCAAAAGGTACAGAAATTAAACACTCATGAACTAGAGAAGGTGCTGTGACGTTGACTGGTTGTGATGAAATAGGAAGGAGTAGATATTTTGAATAAGCTTCATTTAAAAAAATTATGAATTATAATCAACTTACAATGTATTTAATGCTTACTATGTGTCCAGCAAATCTTTTATTAAGTCATTTATACCTGAAATCTTTAAACTCTGGTAAAACTGTCTTCAATTTTCAGATTTTTTGACGGGAAAAGCAACTTGCTGTTGGTCACATAGCTTAGATATGACAGAGCCAGGATTCAAGCTTATACAGTCAAAATCCAAAACCAGTATCATTTGCTACTATTCTACCCTGCTTTTGATGGAGAAAAGGTGGGGCTTAGGTAGTGAAACATCCAGAAGTTGGTAGACAGATAACGAAGAATTCCCCTAAAAGATGAGCAGTACCTGAGACAGTAGTTGAGTTTAGTGAGGGTAAGACACAGTGAGATAAGCCTGCACATGTTTGATGATCTACACAGCTGCAGAGGAATGGAAAATACTGCCGTACGTGTGAGCTGCCATGAACTCTTTCCATTTCCAGCTTCATTATGGTATCTGCTATTACCAGTGGATTTCAACATCTCCCGTATGCTCACATGGCCCAGTATCGTGGCTGAGATTTCTGTTCATCTCCATGGTGTCCATTCTTACAATACAGCTCTCTGAGGAAAAGAAGCTTTCTTTTTAATTCTTCAATGTATACCTCTTATCTAGAATCTTGTCTGCATGAAATATATATACATAATATTTGTTGAATTCATAGTTGCTAAGGAATGGATAAATAAATAAATTCAATAATATTTCTTGACTGTCTAATATGATCCAAGAGTATTATTCTAAGTACAGGGTGTACAACTCTGAATAGATAAAAAAAGTCTTAGCTATTTTAGTGTTTATATTCTGGTGAGGAAAATGGACCATAAGCAAAGTAAAAAGGAACAGTATACTGTATATTTAGACAGTTAGTTATAGAGGGAAAAACAGTAAGCTAGGAAATGAAAATTTTGGAGGGGGAGTGTTTGCTGAGACTTGAGAAATGGTGGTCAAGGAAGATCACATTGAAAAGATGACTATTGGGTAGAGAGCTGTAGATAGAGATGGAGTGAGCCAGATGTAAATCTAGAGAGGAGAAACATTTCCAACAGAGGATAGCAAGTGTAAAGATACTGAAGTGAAAAAGTATCGGGTATGTTTAAGGAGGCCAGAGCTGTCACAGCAGAGTGAGATGCAGACAAAGCAACAGGAGATGAGTTATAGAATTACAGAGTGTATTCTAAGTAAGGCAGAAAGTCAGTGGAAGACTCTGATGTGGAGAATAACGTAGTCTGATTTGCTTTTTAACAAAATCACTCTAGCTACTCTGGAATGTAGATATCTGGTGGGCAAGGGTGGAAGGAGTTGCGTCACTAATCCAGGCGGGAAATATATGGTAGTGGTGGTGGTGATGAGAGGTGGTCATATTCTGGACACATTTTGAAGCTAGAGTTAACAGAACGTTCTGACAGACTGGATACGTTGTGTGAGGGAAAGAGAGGAATTAAGGACTCCAAAGTCTCTGAGCTGAGAGGATGGGAGAGTTGCCATTATCCAAGACACGGAAGGTGTGTAAGGATAATTTGGGAATGAGTGTTTTGTCATAAGTTGATTTGGGACAGACTAAATTGGATCATTCAAAAAACTAAGATCATGGCATCTGGTCCCATCACTTCATGGCAAATAGATGGGGAAACAATGGAAACAGTGACAGACTTTATTTTTTTGGTCTCCAAAATCACTGCAGACAATGACTGCAGCCATGAAATTAAAAGATGCTTGCTCCTTGGAAGAAAAGTTATGATCAACCTACACAGCATATTAAAAAGCAGAGACATTACTTTGCCAGCAAAGGTCCATCTAGATAAAGCCATGTTTTTTCCAGTGGTCATGTATGGATGTGAGAGTTGGACTATAAAGAAAGCTGAGCACCGAAGAATTGATGCTTTTGAACTGTGGTGTTGGAGAAGACTCTTGAGAGTCCCTTGGACTGCAAGGAGATCCAACCAGTCCATCCTAAAGGAGATCAGTCCTGGGTGTTCATTGGAAGAACTGATGCTGAAGCTGAAACTCCAATACTTTGGCCACCTCATGGGAAGAGCTGACTCATTGGAAAAGACCCTGATGCTGGGAGGGATTGGGGGTAGGAGGAGAAGGGGACGAAAGAGGATGAGATGGTTGGATGGCATCACCGACTCAGTGGACATGAGTTTGAGTAAACTCTGGGAGTTGGTGATGGACAGGGAGGCCTGGCGTGCTGCAGTCCATGGGGTCAGAGTCAGACACGACTGAGAGACTGAACTGAACTGAGAGCTTTTTATTTTGTGCTATTTATATTTATTCTTTCCTATTTTACATATTCACATTACTCTTTGTATCTAGTTGCTTCTTATTTATTTCTTTGTATTTAGCCCTTAGGTATATTCTGACAGTGGTTTTCACAATACAGTTCTCCTAGGATTTTGAGTAAATGCATGAATAATGCAACCATCAGCAAAGCATCATAGTTATGAAAGTCTCACTGAAGAAGTGTATAATATTGAATAGTTGCCACAGTCATAAAACTTTTCTCTGACTGTTATGTCATATCTAGAGCATGATGCCAAATACTCCTTTTAGATTCACTGGAGGTTAACACCAGCAGGGAATTTAACAGTCTGACCTAACACTCTCATTTTAAGGTGAAAAATAGTGAAATATATAGAAGCTATATGACATGAAGAAGACCACACATCTAGTAAATTGTAGACCTAGAATTTCATTCAAGATGAGTTAACTTCAATCATCACTCTTTCCAAACATGTTCTTCTAGTCAAAAATTGTACTAATTCTGGTATTTCTCAATCTTGCTTTTAAAACTGAACATGCTATTTATTAAGATTTAAATTTTCTAATAATAACAGATCAGATATTTTAACACCTGGTTTTAAAACTGATTCTATTCTCACATCAATCAAGAAACATCTTTTGGTTCATCAAATTGTCTGCATAATAGAAATTTTGTCACCTAGAAAAAGGTAAATTTCTGAATTCAGCTTTCCTTTTCTTCAGAAAACCATTAAGCAGTTTTGTAATTCACTAAGTGTCACTATGTTATCTTAGTGGTCAATTAAAGTGGCTTGAATTGATCATGATTTTCCAAAAAGTTCTATTAAACCATTATTAAAGAGTTTGAACATTTTTAACAATGTGGAATAATAATAGAAGTAATAGGCTTGGCTTGTCACTCAGTAGTCAGGAATACGAATTTTTATAGGACAAAATGTGAAGTGTTTTAAAAGAATCTTTGACTTTTGCAACCTAGATCATATTTCATTGAAGGCCACATGCTATATCTGCATGCACAACCTTCTTACCTATATTATATAAATTGTTTTACTTTCATTGCACTTCATCACCCTGTACTTGATATTTAATTAACGCCGAACTGTTCCCATTTTCTGTATAAACAGAAGCAAGACTTTCATGCTGGATTCTATCACTGCAGCACGTCTCTGTCTATCTCATCCTTGAAAAAGTCAAGATGTAATTCTCCCTAATACTCCAGGTTTTTTAGCAGTGCTTGAAACCTCTATTGGAACATTTTCCCCATAGTTCTATAAGTAGCTGGATACAAATTTCTCTGCTACTTTGTGTCCTTCAGGAAAATTATCTGTGATAGAACATGGCAAAAACATCCTGGTAGATTGCAGGAGATCAAATGAAGACTGGAATGAATCAATAAAGTAGAAAAGCTCAAGCATTGTCTTGTTCATCAGAGAGAGTAAAAATGTTGCAACACTAACCAATGCCTGATAACAGTATGTTGATAAAGAGCAGAGGGGCCTCTACAAACCAAAGCGTATGATTGACGGCAGAGTTTCCTGACTCACGCTCTGAAGCCATCTGTTGGCATTTTTGCAACTCAGCATCTCCCTGAAGTTAGTGTGAAGTTACTCAGAGCAATAGAATGTCAAGAAGACAGTTCGGGGTCACTTTTTGGCCAAGTTGGCTAGATAAACTGTGTGCTTTTCATTCTTTTTCTTTCTCCCACTTCAGGGAAGCTAGAGAGAGCAGAAGTAAAATATAGAGGAGTTGTCACATGATGGAAGAAGCTCTGATCCCTGTCAGTCCTTGGAGAAAATCTACTCAGAGTTTAAATGAGTAAACAACCTTACCTGAGGGAGAAATAAACTTTTATCTTATTATGCTGAGTATTGTTTCTTATAGAAACTCGGGTTAATTACCACAACAATGTATAAAAATGAGTACTTTCCAAGACATAATGTTAGTATAAAAGGAAATTTATATATATAATTTACTATATATAAAATTTTAAAAGCATAATAGTTATTTTGTATACATATATAACAATACACAAATATTCGTGGAAAGATGACTGCAGTTAAAAAATGGAAGAACTACTGTGGTGGAGTACTCAGGAAATTCTGATTGTTTCTATAATATTTTGTTTTTATTTTATAAGATCTGAATCAATTTTGACAAAATGCTAGAATAGAGCTGAGTACAGTAGATGTTGTCATACTACTTTTTGGTGAATTTTTCCCCTGTATTTTGAAATATCAAAAAATCAACATGTAATGATTGTGAGGCATTTAGACAGAAGTCTATAAATCATAAATAGTTGGGGAGAAAATCTTCACATATTCATCAAACATGCAAAATTAGGTCTAAGCAAAAAACCTGAAAAAGCAATGTCTTTTCCCTTTTCTGAGAAATGTATTTTACTTAGAAATTAAATACACACCTGTGAGCTGCCTCAGAGTTAGAACAGTTTGACAAAGTGAAGCAACCCTGAGTCAAATTCATAAACCCCAGCACACGTTACTGGAACACATTCACCACCGAGGAGAGTTATGCGTGCCCCAGACAGATTTGCCTGGGAACAGTGTGGCCCCAGTGTCTGGGACATCTCTGCTTTCCAGTCAAGCTTGACCATCTGGTCTTATCTAGAACCTACGCACACCCATTCATGCACCGAGCTTTTAGCCCCGGGCAGCAGCACACTACACAGATATCCTTGGCTCAGCGCCACATCTGTCTTGCTGCCAGTTTTCTTAGTATATGCTGCCCAGACAGTTCACCGCTGGGCTGAACGTCTGTCTCAGCCTCCTCAGATCCAGGGCAGGACCAAAGTTGCAGGCTTGGTGTGTTTTCATAATAAAGCCTCAGTCACACCTCCGGGTTTATTCCTGCAGCCGCAATGAACACAGTCCTGTTGGTTCATGGCCCCCATACGAGGAGGGCGAGGAGGGACTGCAGAAAACGCTGACCACCCCAGACTGGTAGATGACAGTGTGAATAAGCAGGGGACTTACGTGCGAAACTTGTCAGGCTGCAAAATGAGTATATTTCCATACAAGGCACTACCCCCCTCCCCGAGAATCTTAAAGCTTTATATAGAGTTCTTAATGGGGTTCAGTCACATATTCTTTCCAAAAGGTCTCAACAGCCCCTTACTCTCTCAAGGCTATGTCCTTGAAACAGCTCCCAGTGTGGGCATGGTGAGCAGAATGTCCATTTCAAGGATAGGGAGGGTGTCAGGAGCCTGGGTCAGCTGGCAGTCCTGTCCCCTCCATGACCTCCAAAAAAACTGGAAATTCTTTGAAGTTTGCCTGAGCCTCCTGCGTCCTCTTTTCCAAACGTTTCCCACCCAGTTTCATTTCCTTTCATTTTGTAGGTGCCTCAGCCACCTTTGAACTCCGTATACCATTGAAACCGCAAACTGACTAAGGCCCTCATTTTCACTTTGACTAAAACTTATTCACACCAATGTGTTAACGCCCTAATGCTTTAACACTTTTTTTTTTTCACTCTCCTCTTTCACTTTATTTATTTTTTTTTTTAATTTTTTATTAGTTGGAGGCTAATTACTTCACAACATTTCAGTGGGTTTTGTCATACACTGATATGAATCAGCCATAGATTTACACGTATTCCCCATCCCGATTCCCCCTCCCACCTCCCTCTCCACCCGATTCCTCTGGGTCTTCCCAGTGCACCAGGCCCGAGCACTTGTCTCATGCATCCCACCTGGGCTGGTGATCTGTTTCACCATAGATAGTATACATGCTGTTCTTTTGAAATATCCCACCCTCACATTCTCCCACAGAGTTCAAAAGTCTGTTCTGTATTTCTGTGTCTCTTTTTCTGTTTTGCATATAGGGTTATCGTTACCATCTTTCTAAATTCCATATATATGTGTTAGTATGCTGTAATGTTCTTTATCTTTCTGGCTTACTTCACTCTGTATAAGGGGCTCCAGTTTCATCCATCTCATTAGGACTGATTCAAATGAATTCTTTTTAACGGCTGAGTAATATTCCATGGTGTATATGTACCACAGCTTCCTTATCCATTCATCTGCTGATGGGCATCTAGGTTGCTTCCATGTCCTGGCTATTATAAACAGTGCTGCGATGAACATTGGGGTGCACGTGTCTCTTTCAGATCTGGTTTCCTCAGTGTGTATGCCCAGAAGTGGGATTGCTGGGTCATATGGCAGTTCTATTTCCAGTTTTTTAAGAAATCTCCACACTGTTCTCCATAGTGGCTGTACTAGTTTGCATTCCCACCAACAGTGTAAGAGGGTTCCCTTTTCTCCACACCCTCTCCAGCATTTATTGCTTGTAGACTTTTGGATAGCAGCCATCCTGACTGGCGTGTAATGGTACCTCATTGTGGTTTTGATTTGCATTTCTCTAATAATGAGTGATGTTGAGCATCTTTTCATGTGTTTGTTAGCCATCTGTATGTCTTCTTTGGAGAAATGTCTGTTTAGTTCTTTGGCCCATTTTTTGATTGGGTCATTTATTTTTCTGGAATTGAGCTTCAGGAGTTGCTTGTATATTTTTGAGATTAATCCTTTGTCTGTTTCTTCATTTGCTATTATTTTCTCCCAATCTGAGGGCTGTCTTTTCACCTTACTTATAGTTTCCTTTGTAGTGCAAAAGCTTTTAAGTTTCATTAGGTCCCATTTGTTTAGTTTTGCTTTTATTTCCAATATTCTGGGAGGTGGGTCATAGAGGATCTTGCTGTGATTTATGTTGGAGAGTTAGAACCTCGAATAGCCAAAGTAATCCTGAGAAAGAAGAATGGAACTGGAGGAATCAACCTGCCTGACTTCAGACTCTACTACAAAGCCACAGTCATCAAGACAGTATGGTACTGGCACAAAGACAGAAATATAGATCAATGGAACAGAATAGAAAGCCCAGAGATAAATCCACGAACCTATGGACACCTTATCTTTGACAAAGGAGGCAAGGATATACAATGGAAAAAAGACAACCTCTTTAACAAGTGGTGCTGGGAAAACTGGTCAACCACTTGTAAAAGAATGAAACTAGAACACTTTCTAACACCATACACAAAAATAAACTCAAAATGGATTAAAGATCTAAATGTAAGACCAGAAACTATAAAACTCCTAGAGGAGAACATATGCTTTAACACTTTTAAGCTTTTGACCTCTAGCTGTAGAAAGACTTTCTCTCCATCAGTGGCAATGAGTTTAAAAAAAAAAAAAAAACTGTCATTTTCAAAAATCAAATATGTTAGTTATTAATATAGCTAACACTTTGTTAGTGCTATGTTCCAGGCACTCTTTGAATTGTTTTAACATGTATTAACACATAAGGACTGATGCTGAAGCTGAAACTCCAATTCTTTGGCCACCTTATGTGAAGAGTTGACTCACTGGAAAAGACCGTGATGCTGGGAGGGATTGGGGGCAGGAGAAGAAGGGTACGACAGAGGATGAGATGGCTGGATGGCATCATCGACTCAATGGACATGAGTCTGAATAAACTCTGGGAGTTGGTGGTGGACAGGGAGGCCTGCGTGCTGTGATTCATGGGGTCACAAAGAGTCGGACACGACTGAGCAACTGAACTGAACTGAACACATTTAATCCTTGTTAGCAATAAAATAGGTACAGTCATTGCCTTATTTTGCAAATGATGAGTATGAAGCCAAGAGTAGTGAAGCAAAGTTCCCAAGGTCAAACTTTTAGGTAATGGGGGAGTCAAGATTAGAAAATACCAGATAACAATATTCCAGCTTTGGGGAAGAAGAAACAGGAACTTTGCTACATAAAAGGTAAAAAGAGACACAGATGTACAGAACAGACTTTTGGACTCTGTGGGAGAAGGCAAGGGTGGGATGTTTCAAGAGATCAGCATCGAAACATGTATATTATCAAGGGTGAACAGATCACCAGCCCAGGCTGGATGCATGAGACAAGAGCTCGGGCCTGGTGCATTGGGAAGATCCAGAGGGATCGGGTAGAGAGGGAGGTGGGAGGGGGGATCTGGATGGGGAATACATGTAAATCCATGGCTGATTCATGTCAATGTATGACAAAAACCACTACAATATTGTAAAGTAATTAGCCTCCAACTAATAAAAATAAATGAAAAAAAAAAAAAAGTATAATGTGGTTCAGTTCAGTTCAGTTCAATCTCTCAGTCGTGTCTGATTCTTTGCGACTCCATGGACTGCAGCACGCCAGGCCTCCCTGTCCATCACCAACTCCCAGAGTTTACTCAAACTCATGTCCACTGAGTCGGTGACGCCATCCAACCATCTCATCCTCTGCCGTCCCCTTATCCTCCACCTTCAATCTTTCCCAGCATCAGGGTCTTTTCCAAGGAGTCAGTTCTTCGCATCAGGTGGCCAAAGTATTGGAGTTTCAGCTTCAGTATCAATCCTTCCAATGAATATTCAGGACTGATTTTCTTTGGACAGACTGGTTGGATCTCCTTGCTGTCCAAGGGATTCTCAAGAGTCTTCTCCAGCACCACAGTTCAAAACCATCAATTTTTGGGTGCTCAGCTTTCTTCACAGTCCAACTCTCACATCCATACATGACCACTAGAAAAACCATAGCCTTGACTAGACGGACCTTTGTTGGCAAAGTAATGTCTCTGCTTTTTAATATGCTAAGTTGGTCATAGCTTTTCTTCCAAGGAGCAAGCATCTTTTAATTTCATGGCTGCAGTCACCATCTGCAGTGACTTTGGAGCCCCCGAAAATAAAGTCTGTCACTGTTTCCATTGTTTCCCCATCTATTTGTCATGAAGTGATGAGACTGGATGCCATGATATTAGTTTTATGAATGTTGAGTTTAAGCCAACTTTTTCCACTTTCCTCTTTCACTTTCATCAAGAGGCTCTTCAGTGCTTCTTCACTTTCTGCCATAAGGATGTTATCATCAGCATATCTGAGATTATTAATATTTCTCCCAGCTATCTTGATTCCACCTTGTGTTTCATCCAGTCCAGCATTTCTCATGATGTGCTGTGCATATAAGTTACATAAGCAGGGTGACAATATATTGATGTATTCCTTTACTGATTTGGAACCAGTCTGTTTTTGCATGTCCAGTTCTAACTGTTGCTTCTTGACCTGCATACAGATCTCTCAGGAGGCAGGTCAGGTGGACCGGTAGTCCCATCTCTTCAAGAAGTTTCCACAGTTTGTTGTGATCCTCACAAAGGCTTTGGCATAGTTCATAAAGCAGAAGTAGATGTTTCTCTGGAACTCTCTTGCCTTTTTGATGATCTAACAGACGTTGGCAATTTGATCTCTGGTTCCTCTGCCTTCTCTAAATCCAGCTTGAATGTCTGGAAGTTCATGGTTCATGTACTGTTGAAGCCTGGCTTGGAGAATCTTGAGCATTACTTTGCTAGTGTGTGAGATGAGTGCAATTGTGCAGTAGTTTGAGCATTCTTTGGCATTGCCTTTCTTTGGGATTGGAATGAAAACTGACGTTTTCCAGTCCTCTGGCCACTGCTGAGTTTTCCAAATTTGCTGGTGTATTGAGTGCAGCACTTTCACAGCATCATCTTTCAGGATTTGAAATAGCTCAACTGGAATTCCATCACCTCCACTAGCTTTGTTTGTAGTATGGCTTCCTTGCCCACTTGACCTCACATTCCAGGATGCCTGGCTCTAAGTGAGTGATCATACCATCGTGATTATCTGCGTAGTGAAGATCTTTTTTGTATAGTTCTTCAGTGTATTCTTACCACCTCTTCTTAATATCTTCTGCTTCTGTTAGGTCCGTACCATTTCTGTCCTTTATTGTGCCCATCTTTGCATGAAATGTTCCTTTGGTATCTCTAATTTTCTTGAAGAGATCTCTAGTCTTTCCCATTCTATTGTTTTCCTCTATTTCTTTGCGTTGATCACTGAGGAAGGCTTTCTTACCTCTCCTGGATATTCTTTGGAACTCTACATTCAAATGCATATATCTTTCCTTTCCTCCTTTGCCTTTCACTTCTCTTCTTTTCACAGCAATTTGTAAGGCCTCCTCAGACAGCCATTTTGCCTTTTTGCATTTCTTTTTCTTGGGGATGGTCTTGATCTCTGCCTCCTGTACAATGTCACAACCCCCCAGCCATAGTTCTTCAGCAACTCTGTCTATCAGATCTAATCTCCTGAATCTATTTATCTCTTCCACTGTGTAATCATAAGGGGTTTGATTCAGGTCATACCTGAATGATCTAGTGGTTTTCCTACTTTCTTCAATTTAAGTCTGAATTTGGCAATAAGGAGCTCATGATCTGAGCCACAGTCAGCTCCCTGTCTTGTTTTTGCTGACTGTATAGAGCTACTCCATCTTTGGTTCCAAAGAAAATAATGTCTGATTTTGGTATTGACCGTCTGGTGATGATAATATGGTGATGCCTGATAATTTCACCACAATAAGTGGTGTGAGGGAAATGAGCCAATATTTCAATTGATTAGTTACTTATACTAAAAAAAGGTTGTTTCCTTATTGCTTATCATATTTCCTTTGTGAGTATACAACACAATGACTGCTGTGTAATCATTAAAGGACTACTGGAGCAGAACACAGCGAATCCACGTAGATAATTTTAAAAGTTCTTTCTGCTCTAGTAGTCTGTGAAACGGTCTTGTTAGTTTTTCTGGCTATATTTTACTATAGTCTGTTGCTCTAGTAACATAATCATCTGATCACATCTTAAACATTAAATAAATTGAAAGAATTTGTCCCTAATGTCCACTATTCAGTGTCTTAGTTTCGAGCTCTGTTATAATTCAGCTGGTTGTGAGCTGGCTCATGAGTCCTAATACCTGTTGAATAGTACTTGCGCTTCAGACGGGGACTCCTGTCTGATTCGATTCTGGAAAGGATAGTGTGTATACAGGTGTGAGGCGTCCGGAGCCAGAAGAAAGGGCTGAGAATAGCTCATCTGACAGCAATGAAGTATCAAAGCTTAGAAACCCTGGGAGTGGAAACGGGCTTATGGGCAGAGATGCAAAGAAAACCCAGGTACCCGGAAGAGGACAAGGAGATCGGGAAGTGTAGAGAACAAATTCGTCTCAGTGAAGAGTAACAGCAAGCATCTTAGAGAAATCTAACATCAAGAAGATGTGCTCACACAAGTGGTCAGGGCACATGCTTGTGAGGCTGAAAGCAAGCAGCATCAAAGGTCCAAGGTGTCACGCTGAGAGGTGTCCCAGGCCACAGTTCTAGTTCAGAAAAGCAGCCTCGTCTAAATATAGTATAGCAAGCACCCCAGCACAGGCCTCCTAGCCTCTAGCATTTCTTTACCCCAAACCGTTGTTCAATCTAACTCTCCTCATCTCCCATCAACACAGCCATAACGAGAATGATCATTTTAAAATGCAAACTTGATTACATCAATCCCAAGATACATATCCTTTATGGCTCTCCCAGAGCTGTTAGGATATGAACACCTTAGGATGACTTAAGCCTTCTTATAATCTAGATTCTGCCCGCCTCTCTTGCTTCTTGTTCCATCTCCCTAATTTTTCTCCTTTCTCTAGACGGAGTTTCTAGTTACCTATTTACTATTAAGTTCTCCTTAATTTCATACCCATCAAAGAGTATAGCTGATATGATTCCAGTCTCTTTAAACCCCAGCATGTGGCCACTGGGGGTGGTGTCCCATGTCGTTTGAAAAGAATATATACTTGGCAGTTGTTAGGTGAAATGGTCCCCTATGTTTATAAGATCCAGTTTCTTAATAGTGCTATTGAAATCATCTATATACTTATTATGTATTTTGTCAGTTTCATTAGTTTTGGAGAGAAAGCATGTTAAAATCTCCCACTATGATTGGAAATTTTCATTTTGTCAATGTTTCTTATAATGTTTTTAAGCCTATAAATTGAAGTACAAACAAATTCAGAATTATTCTATCATTCTGGTGTGTATATATCTTTTTTAAATATGAAACATTCACCTTTATTTCTAATGATGTTTCTTGGAGATCAGGTTTCTTTTATTTGATATAATGACACTTGAAAACACGGGGGTGTACTTTACCTTAAAATTATCTGTGGTTTTACTTTCAAAGTAAACCTTTCTTTTTAAGTGGCATATGCTTAAGCTTTTTTTGTTATTCAGTCTAGCAACTTTTACCTTTCTTTAAAAGATATTTATTTGTATTAATTGGAGGATAATTGCATATTGTGATGGCCTCTGCCATACATCAACAGGAGTCAGCACCTGTGTCTTTAGTTACAATATTTGCTTTAAAATTTTAATGTAATTATTGGAATATTTGGTTAAAATTTAACATCTTACTACCTTTTCTATTTGCCTCACACATTGTATGTTTCTGCTTGAGTTCACAAGTCGCAAAATTTTGTGTTACAAGCAAAGTCAAATATGCTGAAAACAACATATTAATTATAGAATCTTATGCCAAACACATATACAGTACTTTTCAACACTTAGCCTTTATAATTCCATATTTCGGAAGCAGTTTGCCTACAGGATACAGGCTTTATCATAGCTAAAGTCGTTGTAATCAGAACCAAGTGAAGCAATTCGATTTTGGACTGATTTTGTATTCATGATCTAAGATGAAGTATAGATATAGTAGATGTGCCAGACTCATAAAATTACAGTATTCTATCTTATGATTATTACTGGGTAATTTTTATACATTTTTCATTTTTTACTGCAAACTTTGTGGAAATATACACTCTGGAATAATGAAATAAATTATAATATGTTAAATATCTTTTCCAAGAGCCAGACTATTTCAGTATAATATAATGAGGGGGCTGTTTGTGGGGGTTAGGAAGCCTTATGAAATTTCTGGAAGCCAATCCTGACCTAAAATCAAAATGTATGGTCATTATTCAATATGGAAGGGAACAGCTTCAATAGTAAACAGCTCAATTGAAAGGACTCCATTTCAAAGAACATCTAAAGGAGTCAGAAAAATAGTTCGATTTTACCCAGGAAGGAGAAGACAAAAATAAATCACTACTTTTTTATTAGATGACTTAAAAAACATAACAAAAGTCTCCCCAAATCAGATGCTTCCAAGTTTAAAATAATTAGAAAATAACAGCAAGAAGGAAGGAGAGAATATTTACTCTCTTTGTTCTTCAGTCGCTCCGTCGTGTCTGACTCTGCGACCCCGTGGCTGCAGCACACCAGGCCTCCCTGTCCATCACCATCTCCCAGACCCCACTCAAACTCATGTCCACTGAATCGGTGATGTCATCCGACCATCTCGTCCTCTATTGTCCCCTTCTCCTTCTGCCTTCAATCTTTCCCAGCATCAGGGTCTTTTCCAAGGAGTCAGTTCTTTGCATCAGGTGGCCAAATTATTGTATTTAGCTTCAGCATCAGTCCTTCCAATGAACACCCAGGACTGATTTTCTTTGGATGGACTGGTTGGATCTCCTTGCAGTCCAAGGGACTCTCAAGAGTCTTCTCCAACACCACAGTTCAAAGCCTCAATTCTTCAGAACTCAGCTTTCTTTATAGTCCAACACTCCCATCCATACATGACCACTGGAAAAAACATAGCTTTGACTAGACGGACCTTTGCAGACAAAGAAATGTCTCTGCTTTTTAATATGCTGTGTAGGTTGATCATAGCTTTTCTTCCAAGGAGCAAGCATCTTTTAATTTCATGGCTGCAATCACCATCTGCAGTGATTTTGGAGCCCAGGAAAATAAAGTCTGTCCCTGTTTCCATTGTTCCCCCATCTATTTGCCATGAAGTGATGGGACCAGATGTCATGATCTTAGGTTTTTGAATGTTGAATTATAAGCCTGTTTTACTCTTAAAAAACCAAAATGCATTTGTAAATAAGTTTTGTGTGTGTGTGTGTGTCCTCAGTCATGTCTGACTCTTTGTGACACCATGAACTGTAACTCAACAGGCTCCTCTGTCCATGGAATTCTCCCAGCAAGAGCACTGGAGTGGGTTGCCATTACCTACTCTCGAGGATCTTCCTGACCCAGGGATGGAACCCATGTCTCTTGCCTCCTGCACTGGCAGGCAGATTCTTTACCACTGCGCCACCTGAGAAGCCCCAAGGTAAGATAGGGGTTCTCAGGTAAAGAATCCGCTTGCCAGTGCAGGAGCTACAGTAGACTTGGGTTTGATCCTGGTTTGAGAAGATCCCCTGGAGAAGGGAATGACAACCCACTCCAGTATTCTTCCTGGAGAATCTCTTGGACAGAGGAGCCTGGAAGGCTACGGTTCACGGGGTTGTAAAGAGTCCGACATGACTGAGCGTGAGTTCAGACAGACCATGGCTGCTCTCTGCTTTATAGATACCGCACGTTTGCCATGCTTCACTGCTTTCACTGTCCTATTTCTTTTAGTATCAAAGGGTTCCTTCCCAGACATTCCATTCAAATCACATTTGCTACATTTCTAGCGTTCACCAAAATTTAAAATCTTACTGGATTTTATTCTTCACCAAGAACCACTTTTCTTACTTTTAATCACTTGGGGAGTGTTTCTGTCTATGAGATATTGACCCCTGGCACCACAAAGTCAGATGGTGTCTGGCGTCAGCTGAGGACTATGCTTGGCTTAGACCAACAAAGTGACTGGCTCTCCCTGCTTCCTGGCCTCTCAGCCCCACTATTTATGTTTATGCTTTAACAGAAATCACAAATAACTGTGTGCCAGACACCATGGGAAATGCCAAAATTAGTGAAACTATAAATGTTAAGGCTGAAAATGCCAAAACATTTTTTCCCTAGAAATATAATTTCTGAAGATGAAGAAAAAAACAAAACAACTGGATGATATGGCAGCAAATATACATTCAGAGATATAAACTGATTCTGGATTTTAACCAGCATATCTTATTAAAAACACATTCCAAAAGACTATGTCATTTGTTTTTATAGTGACATTCTGTAGATTTGGTTGAAAAACAAGGTGTGGACTTCCCTGGTGGTTCAGTGGTTAGGACCTGGCCTACCAGTGCAGGGGACACACGCTTGATCCCTGAATCAGGAGGATTCCACACGCCATGGGGCAGCTGGGCCTGTCCACCACAGCTGCTGAAGTCCTAGCAGCCTATAGCCCGTGCTTCACCGCAGCAAGAGAAGCCACTGAAAGGAGAAACCCACACAGTGCAAATGGGGAGTAGACCCTGCTCGCCGCAACTAGAGAAAGGAAGCAAGGAAGAACCAGAGCAGCCAAAAGTAAATAAATAATAAAATTGAAAAAAAAAAAAAAAAACAGCAACAAAAGCAAGGTATGTTTGGAGAATCTCAAAAACCTCCTCAGCTCTAAAGGATATCCTTTAATAGTCAAAGAAAGATACCAGAAATTATATTAGAGAGTCTATACTTTTCAGAAATATTAATAATGGGAACTCAGCCGGAGGGTCAGTGGTTAAGACTCCATGCTTCCACTCTAGAGGCCGTGGGTTCAATCCCTGGTTGGGGAACTAAGATCCTACATCCTGTGCAGTGTGGAACAAAACAAAAAGGTATTAATAATGATGACATCCTAATTCTCATTGTGCTCATAATCTTGACATGCATGATTTGCTGTTTCCTTAGGGTAAATTCCCAGAACTGCTGGCACAAAATCAAGCACTTTAAGACATTTAAATATACAGCTGACCTTTGAACAATGAGATGAGGTAGAGAGGCTTGGAGGCGTGGGCGCACATAGTGCAAAATTCCTTCATCACTTTAGAGTCAGCCCTCCTACATGGCAGTCCCATATCTTCAGATACAGTCAACTGTGGATCTTGTAGAACTATAGAATGTATTTATGGGAAAAAAAGATCTGCATAAAATCTGTGCAATTCACACTATGTTGTTCAAGGTTCAGCTGAATTTCATATTGTCTTATAACATAGTTAACGATTTCTTAAGTTGCCTGTAAATGTGTATAGTTTAGGTTGTGAATCAGGGCTTCCCTGGCGGCTCAGATGGTAAAGAAGCCGCTTGCAGTGCGGAGACCTGGGTTCGACCCCTGGAGGAGGGCATGGCCACTCACTGCCGTATTCTTGCCGGAGAGTCCCCGTGGACAGAGGAGCCTGGCCGGTTACAGTCCAGGGGCCGCAAAGAGTCAGACACGACAGCGACTAAGCACAGCCAAGCACAGGTCGTGGATCGAGTACAGAATCCAGATTCCTAAAAGGGCATTTAATTTTTACAATCCAGTTCTGTAGAACTAAGACTTCTCTTAAAAGAAGTCGGAGATTAAACCAGTAGAGTAAAAACCTCACTGATGAAGTGTCAGTTGATACGGGGTCCAAATACTAATTCCAGTAGTTATTAGTTGTAGAAACTTGGGAAAGTCCAAAATTCTTTCTGAGCCTTAGTCTCATACTTAGAATTTTGTGGCCTAACTAGGTGATTTTCTGGTTCTAGTTTGGCTCTGTGATTCTGTGATGGAAGTGGGAAATTTAAAACATCAATATGGCCATTTACTTTCTCCAAAATCTCCTTCTGTCCTCATTTCATCTGTTGAACATAAAATGTGGAATGTTTCCTTTGGTTTAAATTTCCTAAAGAACAATGAACTTCCTGGATTTATTCCTTACTGGAATATTTATTCCTTCCTGGATTTATTCCTTCCTGCCTATGTTCATTTAAATATATATTAAATGCTTAGAACTTGGATCTTAAAAGGATAAGTAGGGTACCATCACCTCTCCTGACGAACTCAACCAGTCATGAACAAAAAACATTATGTAAATGATAACAGACTGACAACAACAGTTTCTAGGGATGGATAACTGAACCTTCAACTAGGACTGCACCGATAAACTTCTCAAGTGAGGTACCATTTAAGCTAAATTTCTAAAGGTATACAAGTGTTTACCAGGTAGATAAAATAGAAGAGTATTTCTTGGCAAATGGCATGTGAAGATACATGGATGACCAAAATATTTAGCAAATTCAGAAAAATGATTACATCTAATTTATCGCTAGAAGAAAAAAATTACATTGTCTTTTGTGTTGTAGAACAACTGGGTGATACGGAGTTCTTAGGCTGTTCAAAGTATTATTTATCATATATCCAACTTTTATCCATTATAGATTGTTACTAAAAAATAACTTTTTATGGTATACTTTTTATTGTAAAGAAAGTTCCAAATCCTTCTTTGGTTTTTACCCTCATTCATTCTTAATGTTCATCAATAATTCTAAGGTTTTCTCTATTCTAAAGTATTCAGTTCTTCTAACTTTCTCTTAAAATTATGGTTAATGCCACTCCACGCAGTAGCCACCAGATGGTAATGAAGAGCAGTCTAGCTTCGAAGTCTTCCGTGGACCAAATATAGTGATGTTACTATTGTGTCATGTTACGTTTGGAAAATTTAGTTCCAAATGCTGGGTTGATGGCCAGTCAGTATACACCTGTGATACTTTAATTGTTTACTTTGTGTGAATCTGATTCACGTGTTAGATTCTGTACTGAAGTTTTAAAAAGCACTGAAAAAGACATACCAATATCTGACATTATGTCTGTCTTCAAAGGTTTTGGTATTAAGCATTTTAAAAAGCTAAAATATTTGTACGTACAATGATTAGTGAAAATAAATACATCCTTTAGGTTAATTTAATTTTTCTCTGAGTTATGAATATATTTTAAGTACTGGGTCTCCTCATATCACTAGTAAAAAATTGATAAAATATAAGTAATGTAAATACATACAATAAATCGCATAAAATACACGATATATTACACATCTTTACTATCTGGACTTATTCAGTTGCCAAATATATTCACTATATACAGTTTTTTTTTAAAGTTAATAAAGCAGATGGCAATAATTTTTTCCGAGAGTTAAGCCCCTTTTTTCCTTAAAGAAAATTAAAAAGTGCTTTATTTGAATAATTGTATTTTATATAATTTTGGGGGGTTTTACTAGTTTTTTGTAGTCTCCAAAATTTATATAATAAACATGTGTTATTTGACTGATTTAAAAATCAGAAAGACAAAATTCAAATAGAGTGATTTATCTAAAACCTCAATTATGACTCGTATATTTAAGATTTATATGTGTTCACATATCACGAGTGAACCCTTACCTGTGTCACAAAAAAACTGTCCATCCTAAGAACAACAATGGCAATAAGATATCTTATTATAAGATAATATTCAGGACTCTAAAATCATTTCATACTACTTATTTGGGGAAGGATTTAGTGGCATTTGAAAGGCAAGAATATGTTTACTTGTTGAATGGACACAACATTAAATATTTCTCATACTCCAAAGGTTCAACAAGCATTTAGTCTTATATCACCACACCACTGTGTTGGATTAGGGTTCTGCAGAGAAACAGGACCAAAAGGAACCAAGAGAAGGAGAGATTTGTTCTAAGAAATTGGCTCACGCAATAATGGAAGCTGGCAAGTTCAAAATCTGTAGCATAGGTTGGAAAGCTGGCAATCCAGGGAAGGGTTACAGTTTAAATTCGAGGGTCTCCTGGCTGAATCCTCTCTTCCTCTGGGTAGGTCAGTCTTTTTTTCTTTAAGGCTTTCAACTGATTGGATGATTTACTCAAAACTTCTGATTTAAATGTTAACCTCATCTAAAAAGTACTTTCACAGAAATATCTAGAATAAGTTTTGGCCAAATATCTGGGAACTATAGCCCAGCCAAGTTGACACATGAAATTACCCTTCACACCACTGGTGTGAAATGGTATTCAGTTTTCCATGAACTATTTCAAGCGTAGAGAAAAGTATATATGACAGGTAGTTGTCAAAGATGGCCGTTCAATGAACCATGCCTCCCATGGGTATCCTATTTGCATGATGTGGTTTGATCCTGTAACTGATTTGACCAACAGAATGCAATTATGGCGACCCCCTGTCTTCTCAGGCTTGTTTTTAATCTCACAGCAGCCAATTGCCATGTGAAAAAGTTTGGCTGTCCTGAGACCATGGTGTTGTGGGGGAACCCAAGCTAAGTAAGTAATAAAGCAAAGGACAAAGGAAGAGAGGGATCCGTCAGCCTCCAACGGCCTCAGGGGTCCTGGATGCTGTGTCAGTGATGTGAAGCCATAGGTGGTCTTCACCGCCAGCTCAGTCAAACCTGTAGAGAACCACAGCCCCAGTTACCGTCTAACTGCAGCTCCAGGGACTGCAACAAGGTGAGGCGCTTCCAGAAGAGCCAGATGTTCCGGGAGAACTGCCGATGAGCCCGGTCATACCATGAACACTGAGAGACGGTCATAAATTCTTGTTTCAAACCAGCGAGTTTTGTAACAGTTTTTTATATAGCAATAGATGGTCAGAACAATACCTAAAATACCTAAAAGTAGTATTATGAAGCCTCAGGTCCTTACCACTGAGTTTGTCAATATGTAACATTTTGCCATATGTGCTTCATTAGATAAATAATTGAAGTAGTCAATGTTCTATTCTGTTCATCTCTTCTCCACAGACAGCCATTATCTCTAATTTGGTATTTATTTTTTTGTGCAAGTTTATCACTACATGCACACTTATAAACAGCATACAACATATTCTTGGCATATATCTAAATTTATATATATATATATATGCACCTGATTTTCTTAATTTTATTAGCTTTATAGTGCTTCATTTACACCACAATATAATGTATCCATTTCCCTGTTAAATGACATTTAATTAGTTGGTATTTCACGGCTCAGATAGTAAAGAATCTGCCTTCAGTACAGGAGATCTGGGTTCCATCTCTGGGTCAGGAAGATCCCTTGGAGAAGGGAATGACTACCTATTTAAGTACTCTTTCTTAAAGAATTCCATGGACAGATAAGCCTGGCGGGCTATATAGTCCATGAGGTTGCAGAAATCAGACACAACTGAACAACTGACATTTAACACTCTTCATTGTTACAAACAATACACTATTTTGTACATCTCGTTTGAGAGCTTCAGTTCAGCTCAATCACTCAGTTGTATCTGACTCTTTGAGACCCCATGAACTGCAGCACGTCAGCCCTCCCTGTCCATCACCAACTCCCAGAGCCTGCTCAAACTCATGTCCATTGAGTCGGTGATGCCATCCAACCATCTCTGTCGTCCCCTTCTCCTCCTGCCTTCAATCTTTCCCAGCATCAGGGTCTTTTCCAGTGAGTCGGTTCTTCATGTCAGGTGGCCATATTATTGTAGCTTCAGCTTTAGCATCAGTCCTTAGAATGAATATTCAGGACTGATTTCCTTTAGGATTGACTGACTTGATCTCCCTGTAATCCAAGGGACTCTCAAGAGTCTTCTCCAACACCACAGTTCAAAAGCATCAATTCTTTGGCACTCAGCTTTCTTTATAGTCCAACTCTCACATCCATACATGACTACTGGAAAAACCATAGTTTTGACTAGATGGACTTTGTCTCTGCTTTTTAATATGCTGCCTAGGTTAGTCATAGCAAGCGTTTTTTAATTTCATGGCTGCAGTCACCATCTGCAGTGATTTTGGAGCCCCCCAAAATAAAGTCTGTCACTGTTTCCATTGTTTCCCCATCTATTTACCATGAAACGATGGCACTGGATGCCATGATATTAATGTTTTTTTTGAATGTTGAGCTTTAAGCCAACTTTTCCACTCTCCTCTTTCACTTCATCAAGAGGCGCTTCAGTTCCTCTTCACTTTCTGCCATAAGGGTGGTGTCACCTGCATATCTGAAGTTATTGATATTTCTCCAGCAATCTTGATTCCAGCTTGTGCTTCCTCCAGCCCAGCGTTTCTCATGATGTGCTCTGCATGTAAGTTAAATAAGCAGGGTGACAATATACAGCCTTGACGTACTCCTTTTCCTACTTGGAACGAGTCTGTTGCTCCATGTGCAGTTCTAACTGTTGCTTCTTGACCTGCAGACAGGTTTCTCATGAAGCAGGTAAGTGTTACTCACTCAGTCGTGTCTGACTCTTTGCAACCCCATGGACTACAGCCCTCCAGGTTCCTCTGTCCATGGAATTCTCCAGGCAAAAATACTACAGTGGGTTGCCATTCTCTTTTCTGAGGGAATCTTCCTGACCCAGGGATTGAACCTGCATCTCCTGCATTGGCAGGCAGATTCTTTATCATCTGAGCTACCTGGGAAGCCCATCTGTTTAAGAATTTTCCAGTTTGTTGTGATACACACAGCTTCAGTGGGCTATAAAATAGGCATGGGATGGCCTGATCATACGTTATGATCATGTTCAATGTGTGTATATGTATTACCAGGTGACTTCCCAAATTTGTTGCATTAATCCTGTGTTACTCTTGAAACAAGATAATTCAGACAGAGAAAAACACTGTATAATCTCACTTACATGTAAAATTTAAAAATTGAACTCATGGGAGCAAAGTGGATTAGTGACTGTCTGGGGCTGGGGGTGAGGGAAATGGGAAGGCATTTATCAAAGGGATTTCAAGCTTTCAATTAAAAAAAATAAGTTTTAAGGATCTAAAGCATAGTGTGATAACTATAATTAACAAAGCTGTATTGTATGCATGAAATATGCTGAGAGTAGATCTTATCACACACACACACACAAAAGGTAACTGTGTGAGGGGATGGATGTGTTAACTAACATCATTGTGGCAATCATTTTACCATATACACATATATCAAATAAAACAGCAAAAGTAAATTTTCTTAAGGAGTTCCACAAGGAAATAGAATAAAATCTTGACCTTTCCATTTTCTGGCCATGTAAATACAAGCAAAATTTTTTAGCGTTTTTAAGCTTTGGTTTCCTTATCTATAAGATGTGGTAAGTAATACCTGACCATAAATTTTTTTTTTTGAATTTTCAAATGAGATTAACTATTAATAACAAATTGATACTATCATGGGCTTCCCAGGTGGCCCCAGTGATAAAGAATTCACCTGCCAATGCAAGAGACATAAGAAACAAAAAACTTAGGTTTGATCTCCCTGGGTCGGGAAGATCCCCTGGAGGAGGGTACCTCAACCCACTCCAGTATTCTTGCCAGGAGAATCCCATGGACACAGGAGCCTGGCCAGCTATAGGCCACAGGGTCGCAAAGAGTGGGACAGGTTTGAAGCAATTAATATGTGTGGATGCATACTTTCTTAAATGTCCAACTTCATCATGGACAATCACAAAAATATTTAATCAATAATTTGATAATTTTAATATAATAGCTGACTTTCCAAATTTCATGTAGAAATTGTTCAGATAAGATACACATATTGCTTAAATTATTTTCTCTTTCAAGTAATCACATTGAAACAACTAAATCTGCATTAACTATATGGCAAAGAAAAATAAATATTTTGGGAGAAATAATCAATTAATTTTATGACCTATTTGTTCAAATAGATTCTGTTAAGATGCCCCAGATTATGCTATTTAAAGTAGTAACCATTAAAACAACAGACACTCTTTTGAGATGCCTTAAGAGCAGAGATACAAATCTACAACTAGACAATAACATAGGCCAGCATGCTGGTCAATTTTTGTAAAATCATTGTTTTAATACAAATAAGGAAAGATATGATCAGAGAGCATCAAACAATTCTTCTCACCTATCCTAAATATTTAGTGCAGA
Organism: Cervus canadensis; assembly: GCF_019320065.1. Lineage (NCBI taxonomy): Eukaryota > Metazoa > Chordata > Mammalia > Artiodactyla > Cervidae > Cervus > Cervus canadensis. The sequence goes on from NC_057404.1 coordinate 1,153,245, forward strand.
GAAATGCATTAATGTAAATATAGTCAATAGTTTTTACATTCTCAGAACTGAAATGTTTCAGCTAGGTGGAGATCCATTCCTTCATAATTTACAGTCATTCACACCATTACCCTCTTCAAATAGTTTAATTTGGTTCAATATTTTACCAGAAATAATTAACAGAAAGAAAGAGAAACAGATTTAAACTTTTCAAATCATTCATTTTATTATTGCTCAAAATTCTGTGTACCAATTTAGACCATTGAATAAACTGACAAAAATTGGGCCAAGCATTTTCAATGTAGACTCAAAGTCTACATAATAGTCTATAGAAACTGGTTGTCGTTTATCAAATGAGGTAGAGATGTTTGTCACACATTACTTACAAATGGTTATTCATTTCTTTGGTTGATTTTTCTACTACATATGTCATCTCTTATGTGAAAATATTAGTCCATACTGTAGTTGTTTACAGGCTTTGAGAATCTAATGAAAGTTATGAAGAGCACACAGAAAAATGCACCTATTTGCATGGATACAAAATTATGTATTAATTTTCTGGACTTTTTTAGGCATTGTAGACAAAATATCCATCCTAAGACTTTAATAATAAGGTGATATGCATTATTTGCATCCCTCCATACCAAATGTACACCTTTATGATACATTTATAATATGTTGCTGGCTTAACGTCATGATGTTTGGGGGGTAGTGCCTTTGAATATAGCAATCAGAGACTTAGGTTAACTTTAAAGAAGGAAATCATGGGTATAATTTTAATTTTTCATGTTTCTACACAGCTATTTACAGGAAACATTTACTCGCAGCCCGGGTCTTACAGGATAGGAACATTATACCATGTTCATAGCACAGCACATAACATCACGCGCGCTGACGTTCTCAGTTGCTCAGTCACGTCTGACTGAGCGTGAACGGCAGCCCTGTAGACCGTAGCCCTCCAGGCCCCTCTGTCCATGGGATGCTCCAGGCAAGAATACTGGAGTGGGTTGCCATGCCCTCCTCCAGCGGATCTTCTCAGCTCAGGGATCAGACCCAGGTCTCCTACACTGCAGGCGGATTCTTCACTGTCTGAGCCCCCAGGGAAGCCCAAGAATACTGGAGTGGGGAGCCTATCTTTTCTCCAGGTAAACTTCCCGACCCAGGAATCAAACCAGGGTCTCCTGCACTGCAAGAGGATTCTTTATCAGCTGAGCTAACAGGAAAGCCCCAAATAATAGCATATTGAGTGATATTTGTAGGAATAAATTGTAATTTTTGAATACTGGATTTATTTTAAAGTTCATAGTGACAAGATATATGTGGTGACCCAAGGATGAAAGAGCAGATAAAACCAAGGAGGGTCTTGGAATGCAGGAACAGAAAAAATAGACCCGTATCATCCTTCCCTCCCCCATGTTGTCACTATTAACAGATTTCAGGTTCCCCTGAGCAGTATAACCTGTCTCCCCTCCTACCCCATACGGAGAAGATGTTTTCCTTACTCTCCCCCGTCAACCCAGGATATGTGCCTCATCCAATCAGCAAATGACCCACTAGACCCCTATCCCACTCCTTGTACCCTGGGTATAAAAGTGGATTAAGGACCCCTGTTCAACATCGGTTCTCGCTTGAGCTGGCCTGCTGTTCTAATAGAATGTCCCACTGTAATAAACTTTATTTCCCTCTCATTCTGTCTATTGTCTGGAAATTCTTTTCAAACTTGCCCCCGGACCACGACAATATATATATCTAATGCCAGGCTAGATGAAGCACAAGCTGGAATCAAGACTGTGGGGAGAAGTATCAATAACCTCGGATATCAGATGACACCACCCTTATGGCAGAAAGCGAAGAAGAACTAAAGAGCCTCCTAATGAAAGTGAAAGAGGAGAGTGAAAAAGTTGGTTTAAAATTCAGCATTCAGAAAACTAAGATCATGGCACCTGGTCCCATCACTTCATGGTAAATAAGATGGGGAAACAATGAAAACAGTGACAGACTTTATTTGGGGGGGGGTGCTCCAAAATCACTGCAGATGGTGACTGCAGCCATGAAATTAAAAGATGCTTGCTCCTTGGAAGGAAAGCTATGACCACCCTAAACAGCATATTAAAAAACAGAGACATTATTTTACCAACAAAAGTCCATCTAGTCAAAGCTATGGTTTTTCCAGTAGTCTTGTATGGATAGGAGAATTGGACTATAAAGAAAGCTGAGTGCCGAAGAATTGATGCTTTTGAACTGTAGTGTTGGAGAAGACTCTTGAGAGTCCCTTGGACTGCAGGGAGATCAAGCCAGTCAATCCTAAAGGAAATCAGTCCTGAATATTCAGGACTGACGGATTGGAAGGACTGATGCTGAAGCTGAAGCTGAAATCATTTGGCCACCTGATGCGAAGAACTGACTCATTGGAAAAGACCCTGATGCTGGGAAAGATTGAAGGTGGGAAGAGAAGGGGGTGACAGAGGATGAGATGGTTGGATGGCATCACCGACTCAATGGACCTGAATTTGAGCAGGCTCTGGGAGTTGGTGATGGACAGAGAAGCCTGGCATGCTGCAGTCCATGGGGTCACAAAGAGTCAGACACGACTGAGTGACTGAACTGATGATACACACATGTGTATAGATACATATATTTTTAAACATTTTAGACTGTAAATCCAACATGTAACTTCTTTAATAGTATATGAAAAAGGTGAAAGTGAAAGTTGCTCAGTCGTGTCTGACTCTTGGGACGCCATGGACTGTAGCCTGCCAGGCTACTCTGTCCATGGAATTCTCCAGGCAAGAATACTAGAGTGGGTAATCGTTCCCTTCTCCAGGGGATCTTCCCAAGTCCGGGATCCAATCGAGGTCTCCCGCACTGCAGACGTATTCTTTACCATCTGAGCCAACAGGGAAGCCCTTAGATAGCGTAAATAGAAGTCTGTGATGCAAAAAAAATGAAATATAAATGTTTCTACCATTATCTTCAGTTGATTTTAAGTACTAGACATCAGTTAGCAAAAATAAAATTGGAAATAGCTATATGAAGGGAGAAATCTTTTTATGCTTTGTGAGGTTTTAGTTTTACATACTTAAATTAATATTTTAAAGATAATTTGTTTTAACAATATGGAACTTCTTTTCCCCAAGGTCATAGTTTTCTATTCTTTATTATATATATATATATGTGTGTATATATACATATATACACATATATACATATGCAGTTTTGTATATATATATTTAATGGCAATTATAAAGAAAAGTAGAGAATACTAAATTAGATTTTAGAAAGTGTAGGAAAGCACTAAGATTGGAGAAATAATATAGTTTGATATAATAATACTATAATGTATTAGCATCTTTTATGTGGATAATCTGAGGAGACAAATGTTTTCATGGTTTATTTGGGAAATACACTGGTATTTCCATTTTTTTCCCCCAAGAGCTTGCTTGAACTTGAATTTCATCCAAGTTAATTAAGATGGACTTGGAAACAAACTATTCATTAATTTAATTGTTCATTCAATAAATATTTCCTGTCCTTGTACTAGGTGTCATGCACTGTATTAGAAAAAAGTAAACTCAGATAAGAAAAGTTACCCAGCTCAGGACCTCCAGGAGATTAAGAGAAAGATACAGACCGAATTAGAATGAGATGTAATAAAAGCCAGGAAGGAAGTAGTACAGAATATAGTGAGACTGCATACCTCCGGCTCTTATGCATTTTTGGCAATCAGGAAAGTCTTCCTTTTTGTAAGAAAAAAATTAACTAGGAGACTGAAACAAACAAGTGTGGACTAAAAAATATAAGCACAACCTGAAACTGGAGTTATTTTACTTGGGAATGTTTAGGACTCTGAGCCCAGGAGACAACATCTCAGTAGCTCTGAGAAAACTGCTCCAAAGGGGCAGGGAGAAGTCAGTCTATATACACACTAGTTTGCAACAAAAGGAGCAGGCAGTCTGAACATCAAAGATCAGGTGTTAAGAAATTTAGCACTCTATGCACAGGAAGATGCAACCCTCTAGGCTCCCTGAATCCATTCCTTTCATATGCATCTCAAGTATCTGGAGTCAATCCTGTTTTCCTAGGTCACCTTGCTTCTAGCATTCCCCCAGCTCCTCAGCAATCACCCTGGGGGTGGCAGCATCCAAAGTCTTGAAGCTATGGGAGCTTGCATTCACATTTGGAGGCCAGAAGTCACTGATGGCTGTGACATTTCTTGTTGATTAATATGGCAGGAGAAATTTTTATTTTACACACGCAAAAAAAAAACAAACCCAAAAAAACAAAAAACCAAACTCCCTTGGTTTGATTGTTTCCATATCAAATAAGTCCACCAGTTATCAAATTTTGAACAAACCAAAGTTCTAAACAGAACACAATTATTGGGGGTTCTAGGGACCTATACAGAAATTTACTTAGGTCATTAATGCAACATATAAGTATTTCCATAGGAATCACTATTAAGGTGAAAGACACCTTTCCTTCTTGGAATCAATAACTAAAGTTTTTAAAAGTTATACTGAAAGTGCTTATCTGTTCAATGCAACACTAAAGTTACACTGCATAGTGTTTCAAGTCACTAGTGAACTCGGAGGGGTCGCTTTCATTTTCAGCACACACCCACCCACACACACACTCACACACACACACTCATACACTCACACACACACACACACTCACTCACACACACACTCACAAACTCATACACTCACGCACTCCCACACTCACACACACACAACACACACACACTATACACTCTCAGACACACTCACACACTTACACACACTCACGCACACACACTCACAGACACACCCACTCACGCACACACACTCACACAAACACACACACACACTCATACACTCACACACACACTCACTCACACACACACACACACACTCTCACACTCACACACACTCACTCACACACACACATACACACACACACTCAGACACTCACACACACTCACACACACACAGACACACACACTCAGACACTCACACACACTCACACACACACATACACACACTCACTCACACACACTCACACATACACACACACACACACACACACTCACTCTTTTCCTGCTCTCTCCTCTTCCTTTCCCCAGACATCCTTTCCCAGCTCCCTGATGCGTTCTGGATGTGGAGTCAGCTCTGCTGTGAAAGAAAAAGTGTCAAGTGTCTCAAAAAGTGAAACTGATTTTGACCTGCTGTCCCGTGTTTCCACGTGTTCTCTTCCCTCCCGAGAAAGGATGGAGCAGCGAAGCAGGGGGCATGCGCGTGCCAGGCGGCGGCGGGTAGCTAAAGGAATTTGTTATCTTTGCAGCAACAGCTTGGCAAAGGAGTTGACAACACAAGGAGGCTCAAGCCTACCTCCCAACAGTTTGGCGAGAGCGCGCCAGTGAGCTGCAAGCCCTTTTACCAGGAAGGTCTTTCTTTCCTCCGCCGCCCGACAGCGCCTGGAGGGGAGAGTCCCAGAGGCTGTTTCCGTCCAGACTCGATTTCCTGCCCCCGTCAAGATCTCCCACCCCTTCGCCCAGAAAGCCCATCCATCTCGCCCTTTCTCCACTTCCAGCCTCGAAAATGGGTACAGACAGCTCCTCGACCACCTAGAGAGAGAGGAGCTTCAGGGGTTAAATCCAAATGCCACGGGAGGGAAAGCTTAGCCGTGGGCGGGGACACAGTTGGCGCCGGGCTCGAGAGCTGCCGAAGAGGCTGCAGCCCCCGCCTCACGCCCCGGAGTTAAACGTCGGAGAGAACTCCGCTCAGCCCGCCGGCATCCGCGCCCCGGGCGTTAACTCTGGCCGCTTCGGGGTGCGGGCGAGAAAGCGTGTGAGCGGTATCCGCAGCTCTCCATACCCCGGAGAGCTCAGCGAGAAAAGGAGGGGGCGAGGAAAGGCAGGATCCGCCTCCCCGGCCCGCGCGCACACTCGCGCCCACCGCGGCTGGGGCTGGCTGAGCGCGGGCGAGTGTGAGCGCGAGTGTGCGCACGCCGCGGAGAGCCTCTGCCCTCGCCTCGCACCCTGCTCAGGGCATCTGGAGAGCCCGGAAACCTGAACAGGCTTAAAGTATGGCATGTTGCAAAGATGGTTTCTGCCAAGAAGGTCCCGGCGATCGCGATGTCCTTCGGGGTCAGTTTCGCCCTCCTGCACTTCCTGTGCCTGGCGGCTTGGTGAGTTCCCCCGGGTGCTGGGGGCCAGGGGAAGACGAAGAAGGGGCCGGGTCTGGGTCTCCTCTGGCCGCCCGCCCCTCCCAAGGCGAACCAGACCCTCTGGTCTCCGCTGTAACGTCAGGGGCGCGGAGCCCGGCGTTGCTTTGACCGGTGAACGCCAAGAGCAGCAGGGGCGCGGGGTCCGAGAAGAGTGGGTCCTGGGGTCCGCGTGCGCGGGCTGCGCCTCCCCGGGCCGTTTCTCTCTCCCCCATCCCTCGGCCCTGGCTCCTTTAGTTTGGAGCAAGAGATTCTTCCTAGAACATAAACCTGTTTCCACCTGTTCGTTGATCAATTCTTAAAATAACCCCTCCGCCTGTTTTTTTTTTTTTTTTTGGTGTGTGTGTGTGCGTTTGCAGTTTAAACGAATCCCCAGGACAGAACCAAAAGGAGGAGAAATTATGCCCAGAAAATTTTACCCGCATCCTGGACAGTTTACTCGATGGTTATGACAACAGGCTGCGTCCCGGATTTGGGGGTATGAACGATTTCAATCGCCCAAGTGTGTCCTCTGTATGTCTCTCTCTGCGTCTGCCTGTCTGTCTGTGGGAATATCATTAGGTATGCCTGGAATGCGAAAATGAAAAATCGGTTAGTCTCTCTCTTTCTCCTCCCCCCCCCCTCCCCTCGTTTGACAAGACCTCCGGCGAGAAGCCCGCCCCCGCGGTACTTTCCATCCCCCCGCCCCCTCGGCAGCTCGCGGCCCCCACACTAATTACCTCCTGGGACCTGACTGCTGGGCGGGGGAGGGTGAAGGGAAGGAGTCAAAAACGCGGACCTGGGGCTCAGCCGGCCCGCTGCTCTGCGTCCTGAGAATGGGCTTCTCCCAACTTGGCCACCGTGCTCAGAGCAGGTTGCGCTTGGACAGCCGGCTCTAAGTCCCCTGTCCCCCCACGTGGTGTTACTTCCTCAGCCAAAACCTCGACCCTGTTCTACCTAGGACAGGAATCTAGGGCACGAAGCTGTCTGCTCTCCTAGAGAACCCCGTCCTTGCCTATTCTTTTCTACCCTGGGATCAAATTGTACTTTATTTGGAGAGGTGGCTGTTTACTTCCCTCCCAAGACTTTGAAGTTAGGGATGCTTCTGCTTTATTTCTTCCTGAAGTAATATGTATAAGGGTCTAATAGAGGCACGTCCGTTCACAGCACTGTTGCTCTTTTTTTCCTATCCATAGGCCCTTTGCTTATGTAATGAGAACCTCAGGCATCCTGCTAGGCACCAGGTTCACAGAAATCTCAAGATACGATTGTTAACCTCAAACACCCTCTCAGTCCAGTTCAGTGAGAACAGTCTTTACCTAAAGCCTCAGCCCATGTCTCTGACCACCGAGTTCCTGTTCTTTCCACTATTCTGATCTAGTTACTTCTTGGGAAATGAGTCGAGTAAGACACAGGCTCTACCTTAAAGGATAAAGAACCTCACTGTTTAACCTCACAACAACCCCGAGAGAAAGGCATTAATTACTACCCCTGTTTTACAGATGCAGAAGTTGAGGCTTGGGAAGATAACCAACTGGTCCAAGTTCACAGTTAATAAATGGCATGGGCAATATTGGAACCCAGATCAAGTTGTGTACTTAAAAGACAAACCCACAAACATGGGGGTGCTGTCAGATACTCTCTGATGAATATCATAGTATTAGAAGCACTGAGGCATTTGCGCTTCCTTTTGAGGGTTTTAGGAGATAAGGATGGGGAGTGTAGAAAGTAAATGGGAGCAGGATGTTCCTGGGAAAAAGAACAGAATTAGATATTATTCCAGAGGTGTTTGGTCCCAGCTTAGAAAGAACTGTTGAAAATAAAAGAGAATTGGATGGGTTTTAGGAGTCTCTCCAGTCTTGTTCTTCTCATGTAACAAAGGAGAATGTTTGAAAGAGAAAGTGATTTATACTGAGGAACAGAACATACTAGGCTTCTCTGGTGGTAAAGAATCTGCCTGCAATGCAAAGGACACAGGAGACTCAGGTCTGGTCCCTGGGTTGGGAAGATCCTCTGGAGAAAGGGAATGGCAACCCACTGCAGTATTCTTGCCTGGAGAGTTCCGTGGACAGAGGAGCCTGGTGGGCTATAGTCCTTGGGTTCCTTAAGAGTCAAACATGACTGAATGACTAACATAACATATTAATGATAGACTGGAATCCAGTCTTCTGGAACCAGGAGCCCCCTTTATTCCTTATTCCTGGATTTTATTGAGAAGGTTACTGGGAGCCATTGAGGGATTTAATTCTTTTTTTTTTTTTTTTGCATTTTGACAGTGATAAAGGTGGGTGAGAGGATGAAAGATTCTCCCAGTTCTTCTCATGTTGCCTCTCTATGGGTAGGGTGCTTAGCCCTGCATTCGCCTTCATGCAAATCTGAAAAAAGGCTTCCTTACAGAAGTGAATCATTTGTCAATGCACGATCTTTCATAAGTGACTGGGAAATTATCACTTTAGATCAAAAATAACTGTGTGGAGAAGGTTTCAGATGATGTGCTGCTATTTAAGGCTATATTATATCAATAAAAGAGGATTTATCTGCCCATAAAGTTTTTAAACTTGACATTTTAAGTAAAGGAAAAAAATAATAGAAGTATCAAATCACATGTAGTTTAAATATTCATTAGTGAGCTGATGTCCCTGAACATAAATTAAAGCAAAAAGTTATTGAAACTGTATGATTTTATGATTAAATGTGGAAAATTGAAAACACATCTGCCCAGTTGGTTGTAATGCAAGTTATAATTCAAAAGGAAGAAGGGATCCATTGTAGATGCATCATTTTTTTACCAACTACCTTCTCCCATGATAGTATATAGACAATAAAATAAATGAAACCCACCTATAGAAGCCCTTGCTGGATTTTGGTTAGCTGCAGGACTGCTGAAATGTTTCAAGGGCACTGGTCATCCTGTTTGTCTCTGCCGAGTGACATTCATTGCCCACTTGGAGGTTCTTTTATACCTTTATGGGAAGGGGTTGAATTCACATTATTTTAAGTGTTAGTAGTTGATTCATTATTAATAATTTACCATGTAGCACAATTTTGGGGGTTGTTGCTCATAAATATTTGTGGTGAATGTGATTCATTATTTAGAAGTGGGTCATTCTCTGTAAATGTGTAGTATTCCAGATGTAACAGAGGAACAGTAATTCTCACCTGCAGAAAAATGTGTAATCTGTTTACGTGATGTTATAAATGAGCATCACAGAAAAATGAGAAAATTCATTGTTAGCAGAAACTCTTGAATGCCACAGGTTTGATGCCTTTCTTGACATTTTATATCTTGTGGAAAATTTGGCATTTTTGAAATGAAAATAATTCAGAATTTGACCATTGTGCTATAAATACAGATTTACTTCCTGGTTCCCTTAATCCTACTTCTGCTCTTTGTAGATCGTTTACTTTATATCTGTTTATACAACTTAGCAGTGTTCCCTTTAAAATAAAGCTAAAAGCAAAGATCTGAATTGAAATGGGAAGGTTTGTGATTGCTCAGTAGGCCAGGCAAGGGTTGAAATAGACTTGGAAATGAAATTACGTATTTTTAACTCAGCAGCACAGCTTGCAATGGGGAAGTAAAAGGAACTGAAATGGTTCTTTCTTTTCATCCCTCCAGGATCCCCTCTCCCTTGTCTCTGTTGGAAGAGGAAAGGGTGAAGGGGAGACGGGAAGGATGGAGGCAGAGTGAGTGAGGGCAGCTAGACTGGGACATCTGAAAAGGCAGAGTTCTTCCAGCCTGCTACCAGCTGGAAGGAGCTTGCACCAACCAGAGGCAGCACACAGTAAACCATCCCACAAAGGAGCTAGAGAGCCATCCCCGGGGCCTCTGTCCCCCTCAGCACTGTTACACAAGCTCTTAAAAATGCATAGCTAAGGCGCTAACCACCTGGAGACAGCCTAGGAAGCCAGCCCTTATCCACTTCCATTGATCGAAGGATTACACAATCTTTTTGTGCATCTCTGCACAAAATCTGGAATAATTGAGGCACATGATCTGGAATAATAAATGCTTCTAGAGACGTATAGATAGAGATAATTGCCTTGGCTCATCTTCCACAATCTCTCTGAAATGGCAGTGGAACACGAGGGTTTTGCAAGGATGTTCAGAAACACTGTAGGACTTCATGTGAGTAAGGTTTTCTGCAGCTTTGAAAACATTTTCACATAACGATTTCTAATAAGATGATCACAACAATGCAAAAAGATAAGCAGGGCATGCTGCATTCTTCTCTTTAGAGAGGAGGCTGGGAAAATTGCAAGGAATTACCCAAGAATCCTGCATCTTCTAATTGAGAAGACAAGATCAGAACTCACACTTGACTCTTTAAAACCTTAGTCAGGCAGCTGGTCTTTTGCTTCAACCACTTCTAAGACATTTTTTGCATCCTTCTGTTGACCAAGAGTCAAATTTTCATGAACATACCTTCCTGTTACTAAGTAGGTCATTACAGTAAGCAAAACGCCATTTCCCCCAGAGGAGTAAAATGAGAACTTTTATTTTAAAGACTTAATAGTATTTTTAAATGGGAAAGCAAACATTGGGGGAATATATTGTTGTTCAGTCACTTAGTCGCGTCTGACTTTTTGCGACTCCATGGACTGAAGCACGCCAGGATTCCCTGTCCTTCACCATCTCCTGGAGCTTGCTCAAAGTCATGTCCATTGAGTTGGTGATGCCATCCAACCATCTTGTCCTTTTTTCCCCCTTCTCCTGCCTTCAATCTTTCCCAGCATCAGGATCTTTTCTAATGAGTTGGCTCTTTGCGTCAGGTGGCCAAAGTATTGGAGCTTCAGCTTCAGCATTAGACCTTCCAGTGAATATTCAGGATTGATATCTTTTAGGATTGATATACCCTAGGTAAATTTGGAATAATTTTCCCACAGAAATGCAAATATCCTTGAAATGTTTTAAAATGATGTATTGTTGTTCAGTCACTAAGTTGTTTCCTGCTCTTTGCAACCCCACATCTCAAGCTAAAAATTAAATTGATATATCATGCCAGCTTTATTAATTGAATGTTGACAGAGAATATATTTTTAAAAATATATAAATGAAAAGAACACTTGAAGTCCACAGGGCAACAGAAAAATAAAGCTTCATTTTCTTCAAACTTGTCACTTCCATTCATTGGTTAAATCAATAGATAGTGAGAAATTGTTATGTGCTAAGAACGATGTGAAGAGAGATAAAAATAACAGGGAAGCAAATAATTAAAGATAATGCTATGGAACAATCCAGATGCTAAGATAAAGAATAAATTGGGTGAGAGATCTATTTCAGATACAGTGGATAAGGTAGATGTTTAAGCTGAGACCTAAAGGTGACAGACAGGGGGAGAGTAAGTAAAACTTGTCTCAGGCAGAAAACAAAAACAAGAAACAAACGTGAAGACTAAGTTGGGTAATAAATTAATGAGTTTCAGACAGTGAAGGGCGTCCAGTTGCCTGGAGTCAGAAAGCAAGAGGAAGAATCTCATAGGCCTAGCTTAGTGTTGTTAGAGGAGGTCAGATTAGGCAAGGTCTTTCATAAAGGAGTTTTCTTTTATGAACCTGGATGCCGTTGGAGTTTTTTAGGCAGAGGGAATGACATTATGACTTAGATTGTAATATGCTATCTCTGGCTGCTGCATAATAAAAAGGCCTAGATATGGAGTTGGGACAATGTTAGAAGCAAGGAGACCAATGGGGGGAAATAAAAAACCTTTTATTTTCTGGTTGTCTCCATTTAGTTAATGGTGGCTTGGAATAAGATGGTAGATGCAACAAAGATGAATATAAATAGATAAAGGTGAGATATATTTTGGAGGCATAATTCAACAAAAAATTGGTGATGGATTCCTATATCGGTGGTAAAGAAGAGGGAGAAATAAAAAGAGTCCTGGATTTTTTATTTTGAGAAAATGGATGGAGAATAGTGTTATTTAGATTGGAGAGGATTGGAGGAGGAACAGTAAGGGGAGGGGGTGGAATTTAGAGATCATGTGTGGGTATTTGAACGGTGCTTCTAAGTAGATAAAAGCCTAAGTTGTCTTTAGGTGGGCCTTCTGGTAAGAAGGAACTTGCTGAGAACGGCTGTGTCCCTGCATGAACATAATAAGGCTGAGGAGTGAGGGGGTCAGTGTGATACAAGGATGAGGTTGTACAAAGCTTCGCGGGCTGGTGAGAGCTTTGCTTTTACTCTGAATCATATCAGAAGTAATTGGAAGGATTCCACTAGGGGTGAGACCTGAACTGGCTAATTTTCAGATGCTCACCTTGGTTGCTGGGTTGAGGATTGAGAACATAAGTCAGGGTCAAAGGCAGAAAGGTTTTTATGATCAACCAGGCAAAAACTGATGGCCATTTTGACCAAGTTGATGGCAGAGAAGCCTGAAAAATTGTAAGAAATGGTTGGCTTTTGGCTATTTTTCAAAGTTCTAGTCTACTGGTGACAGCTAGACTATGAGATGTGAGAAAAAAGGGAGACGTCAGGTCTGACTCAAGAGTTTTAGACTTGAACAGCTAGAAGAACGGAGCTGCCAAAACTGACTGAAGCAGCTTGGGGATGTAGTTGAACAATTTGCATGTGGATATGTTACATTTGAGCTACTTACTGGATGCAAAATGAAGATGGTCTTGGAAGGCAGGGATATTGGATATGTCAATGTGTATGGTATATAAGGCTATAAGACTACAGAGAAAACCAAGGAATTAATGGTGATAGAGAAGAAGTACAAATATTGAGCTCCAAAGTCCACGGTGTTAAGAGGTAGAGGAAGAGGAGGAGGAATTTCTGTCTCAGGAAGACTGAAAAGGAATGGCCTTTGAGGTCGAAAGAACACATCAAAGAGAGTGTTTAGATTGGATGTAAAGAAAAAAAGGTATTTCAAAGTAGAGGTAAGATTGATCAATTATGTCTAATGCTTCTGACAGATAAAGATAAGAACATCAAGTGGACCGCTAGATTTAGCAATATCTACATCTCCAGTGATTTTGACAAAGGCAGCTTCGGTGACGTGATGAAGGTGAAAGTCTGATTGCGTGCGTTCTGGAAAGAATGAGAGGAGTTTCTTTCTGGGCGTCTGTACAGGGAAGCAGAGAAATGAGCTGGTAAACGGGAGAAGTAGCATCAAGAGATCTTTTTTTAAAATGAGAGAAATAAGATTATTTTAAAACTTTGAAGGAACGATGCTGTAGATAGGGAAAAAAAACTGATGATACTGACAAAAGAAATTTTAGTGGATCCTGAACATGAAAACTAGATTGTAATAGATAATGGGGTGAATAAAAAGAGAATTCCAGGCAGTCAGCATAGTCTTCTTTTCCCCTCAAAGTTTACATATGAAAGAGAAGAGGAAGAGGGAAGGTTACCTTTTCCAAAGAATTAGAAATACCATGAGCTGTTTGTGTACCACTGGAAACAGACGAGGAGAGAATAATTTAATATTAGAGTGGAGGGAAGGGATAACTGAAAGAAAGATGCCCTTGAGACAGCAAGAGACTGTAGAATCCAAATCACAAATTTACTTTCTTATGCTCTTGATTTAACAAAAAAGATGTACTAGTGCTAATATACACGTAGGTTCCTTAGGACAAGAATATGCAAAATGTATTTTTTTGTTTCCTAAGATAGGCACTAAAAATTTGGTTATTAATAACTTGGTGGACATTTAGATGATATTTCACTGAGATGTTCGTTTTCTCTTAGATGAAAAATTGCATCAACTTGTATTTTGTATATCATTAAGCAAATAGCTGCTTTATTGTCTAAGCCTTTTTATGTATTTGTTTTAAAAAGCTTCTGCTACACATAATTAGATTCTGGATTAATAATCCTTGGTTCATGACACATTTCCATTATTGGTCCACAGATAGCCTTCTTTATATCTATCCATCTATTCATTCATTTGCTATAATAAAATAAACACCCACTTAAATAATTAAACAGCACAACCTTGATAACTTACTCTGGTATATGGTCTCCCTCATCCTATTTGCCTGTTTTCCCCACCCAAAATAACCATGGTTCTGAGACCTTTTTAAGTTATCACATAGCTTTATTTGAATATTGCTTTAGCTCAAATTTACTCTTTTAATAAAGACATTGAAATTTAAAAAATTTCATTTGTTTTGAACATGCTATTATCTTTTGAGGCTTTTTCACTTGTGTATTTCTAAAATCTATTCTTAGCATCGTGTCTTGCTATGGATCATTCATTTTAACTGCTGTGTGATATTCCCATTGCATAGGAACTAGCTGATTCATCTGCTGCTCTGCTGGCAGAAGGCATTTTGCTTGTTTCCAAGATTGTGTTTCTGTGAATATTCTGGCCCAAATTCCCTGCTGTAAATGTGCAAGAGTTGCTTTTGCATATATATCCAAGAGTGGATTTTTCTGGATCTTAGTGTAAGTGGGAGTTCAATTTGATGAGATAATGCCAAACTGTTTTCTGTGGTAGTTTTACAAATTCAAACCCATTTACAGTGAATATGAGATTCAGGATCCACAAACCTTTCAACACTTTAGAACAGAAATGGTATTTTAATGTGAAATGACTTGTATTTTTCTGATTTCTACTCTGATTGAACATCTTTTCAAAATTTTATTGCTCACAAGAATTTTCCTTCTATGAATAGCATTTTCATCTTTTGCTCATATTTTTTGTTGTTTAGGTACTGTTCTTATTTGTTTATTTGATGGCTTTAATATTTAAAAAGTAAAGCTGGATTCATAGAAGGATCATAGCATAAAGGAGGCACTAATCTTTAATGTCAGAGTAAAGCTCTGTACTTGTTTGCTTTCTCAACAGTATCAATAGATATCTGTTCCTTCTTTAATATGCAGGAAGGCTAGTTTTTCTATATTTTGTAGGTGACAGAGAGAATTAGAGATTTCTTTACATATTACATCAAGATTCATTGTTGTTATCATGCATCTTAAATATTTTAAGTCGCTTGATTTGGGGAGACATTAATAGTGTTTTATGAGATGTAGCTGGATGCACGGATTTAGGTGACTGAAAACCCAGAAAACTTTCAAGTGCATAGCTCAGAAGGCGATTTGGAGAACAGGAGTTGACTCATTTCAGTATCTGCAAAACAGCTTATGTCTTTTTTCCTCGGTGTGACAACACGTTGGACCCTTTTACTAGAGAAGAAATTAAAAAGTGATATTTTTGTCCAGGTCTCTAAAGCTAAAGAGTGGGAAACTGTCTAAGACATTGTTAATTGCTTTCCCACTTTCCAAGCAAGTTTGATTCATTAATAAGATGGGAGTGTTCCTACGAATTTGATCCTGGTGACCTTGGTCCCTTGCAAAACTGTTGAAGATCCCTTTGCCCTAGGAATTGTCCACTATGTTGGGGGGATTAAAAACTATTTCCTTATTATCAAAGAAGCAAGATTTTAAAATAAAAGATTCCTTTGTGTTACACAAATGCATATAAAATTATGCGAAGTCCTTCCAAGACCAAATTATCTGGATTCTATGTAATTATACTCTTAGGAAGGTTCATTCGAACATCTTAAACAGCAGTGTTAGAGGAAGCGTCTCCTAGAATTATTCTTAATTGCATAGTGACCGTTGTTCATTGAGAACTGATTTATTAGAAATCTATTACATTTAGGGCCTAAAATTTGTTCAGGAAGAGGATACAAATATAAATAAAACATGGATTCTACTTTAATCAGGAAATATTTGTAGCTTAGCTGATGTAACAAATGAATCCCAGAATTTTTTTCCTTTGGGGAGGTTTTAAACCACTACTAGGATGATACTGGGAAGACAATCAAACACATAGTTATTTACCACCTAGTATGTGAAAGACACTGAGCTTGTTTGGGATTTCCGAGAGAGTTAAGATTCACCATTGCTGTTAAAGAGAGAAAGAGTCGAGCAGGCTGTAATGAGAAGAAGAGCAAATGCATAAGAAGAGCTGCAGGAATGTAGTTCAGAAACTACTCATGAAACAAAGCAAGAAAGATAGGTATGGCATGTTATGTACTAGATAGAAAATCATGTGTATGTTATTAATGGTGGATGTGCTATTTAATGACATCACTAACATAGTAAATCTAGAATATGTCTTGTAGATCAACCAGGGAGTTTATGATTCTGGCTCTGGAATATAACATTTAACCTCTGTGATCTCAGTTTCCATATCCATAAAGTCCTCTTAAAATACCAGTCCTGGAGAATGTTATGAAGAGTGAATGAAATAGCGTATGGGAAGAATTTAGTACCCTGCTTGGCACATGCAGACATACCTGCTCAGTCACTCATTTGCGTCCGACTATTTGTGACCCACGAACTATAGCCCACTAGGCTCCTCTGTCCGTGGGATTCTCCAGGTGATGCATCTGGAGTGGGTTGCCATGCCTTCTTCCAGGGATACTCCCGACCCAGGGATCAAACCTGCATCTCCCGCATCTCTTGCATTGCAGGTGGCTTCTTTACCGCTGAGCCACTGGAGTAGGCCACTGGCACATAGCAGGCCTTCAATAAATACTAGTGTCTTTGCTTATTGTTCTTGGGGAACAGCCCCACTGCTCGGGAGCAATTCCTCATGTACGCGCCCCTGGATTCGTCCACTCCCCATCCCCGCTGCCGCACCCCTTGTCCAGGACACTGTCATCCGTCACCTGACTTAGCACAGTGGCCTCTTGGAAGAGATTTCTTCAGCTGGTTGTGTGTGTATGTTAGTCACTCAGGTATGTCCAACTCTTTGTGATGCAATGGACTGTAGCCCTCCAGGCTCCTCTGTCCATGAATTTCTCCAACAAAGTTGCTAGAGTGGGTTGCCATTCTGTTCTGTAGGGTATCTTCCAGACCCCAGGATTGAACCTGGGTCTCCTGCACTGAAGGCAGATTCTGTACTGCCTGAGCCAGCAGGGAAACCTTCTTCTACTCTTGCTTCCCTATAATTCAGTGTCCATACAAGTGCCAGAGTAATTCAGATCATGTATTTTCCTTACATCAAACTTTTCAATGGTCTCCCAGTGATTAAGGAATACAAATCAAACTTCTTACCATAGCCTATAAACAGAGGCAGAGCTGGACTGCCTATCAGAGGGAGACAACTTGGGGGAAAACGACAGGACAAATGATTAACCTCTGCATTCAGTTGCCTTGGCTGCCATAACAAAGTGCCATGGACAGAGTGGCTTCAATAACAGCAAGTTCATTTTTTCACAATTCCAGAAGCTAGAAGCCCAAGATCAATGTGTCAGCAGGCTGATGTCTTCTAAGCTCTGTCCCCTTGGCTTATAGAGGCTGTCTTCTCTTTGTATCTTCACATAGCTTTTCTCCTGTGGGTATCTGTGTTCTATTTCCTCTTCTTGTAAGGACTCCAATCATATTAAATTCAGGCCCAACCTAATGACCTCATTTTAAGTTTATTCCCCTTGTAAAGACCCTATCTCAAAATATAATCACATTCTGAAGTACTAGATGCTCAACGTGTGAGTTTGGGAGAATATAATTCAGCTCATAACAATCTCTTTCACTGGGATTTCTACAAATTTAAAACAGTGAACTTAACATGTATTATAAATAAGTTGCTTAAAAGATACAACTTTCAGAATATGGACAGCGAAGGAGGTGTTCTGTCTGAGTTTTTCCCCTTGAAATTCTCTTACCTGAAATGCATTTTCTCAGCTTTTCCAATGTCTTGTGATCATTCTTCAGATCTGTTTGAAAGTCACTGCTTTGGAGATCGGTGCGACATTACAAATCAACTGTGTGCTGTGTGCTGGGTCGCTCAGTCGTGTCTGACTCTTTGCGACCCATTGCCTGTAGCCCACCAGGCTCCTCTGTCCATGGGGATTCTCGAGGCAAGAACACTGGAGCGGGTTGCCATGTCCTCCTCCAGGGTATCTTCCCAACATGGATCGAACCCAGGTCTCCTGCGTTGCAGGTGGATTCTTTACCATCTGAGGCACCAGGGAAGCCCACTATACAGGAAATCAGCTACACCTTAATAGAAAAATAGAATTTAGAAATTAAAAATAAGTCACTGCATTGAAGAGTGGCTAAAAAATCTGCAGTGGCTTTCCCAGACTATTACCAGCCTGTTTTGTTTCTCTTATGAATGATGGCATTGTTTCATTTAATTCATTTCCTTAT
Organism: Cervus canadensis; assembly: GCF_019320065.1. Lineage (NCBI taxonomy): Eukaryota > Metazoa > Chordata > Mammalia > Artiodactyla > Cervidae > Cervus > Cervus canadensis. The sequence goes on from NC_057404.1 coordinate 1,171,513, forward strand.
TATTTATGCTTTGACTCCCCCAATAGCATGTTAAGTGCCTGAGGCAGGAAACTTCTGATTTACCACTGTAACACCAGAGCCTAGCATGGAATGGTGTACATTAGGTGGTCACTCAATAAATGTTGAATGAATGCATGTCCAAATGCCATTTTTCTATCAATTATATATTTTTAGGCTCTCATTCAATCTCAGACCTTTTTGATTGTGTAAAGTAAATACTGAATAATGTCACAAATAATCAAGGTTGTAATTCTGAACATAAAGCATTTTTCAAGAATCATTGAAAAAGTAACAATGTTATATCAGAATTGGAAAAGATTCATTATTATCATGGAATCATTATAACTTTAAGAATTAGCATAAACCCACGCACCTTAAAATAAATGTATAAGGAAAAATATGATTGGCTTAATCCCTCCCTTTCCTACCTTTCCTGCATGTCAGTAGAACACCTGTGGTATTAATATTTTGCAGGACACAGTTAGCTAAATAAATACTGTTCTAGGAAACGGATAAACATTTTCTGTGAACTAAAGTGAACAGCATCCCCTCGGAACTGTTAGAAATGTAAATTTTCAAGCCCTACTTTAGACCTACTCTGCAGCAAGTCTGAGCTAGGCGCGAGCAATGTGTGCCTTAATAAACCTTCTGGGTGGTTCTAATCCAGTTAAAGTTTGAGAACCAGTTTCCTAAATTGATCTTCAAAGTAACTGAATTTCTTAAGATTCTCATCAAACAGTCTTATTGTCAAGATCTACTCAGCCTTAATTGTTCTGGGTGACTTATCACTCCTTGTCCTGACTTGCACTGAAGTAATGTTTTTAACACTTTAGCAATTGTCCTTAAGAAGCTAGCAGAGTGATTTCTCCCACTTTTGAATTTTTTTAAATGAAATCTTCATCTACTAGGGTTTGACACACATTATTTGCTTCCTGGATTACCTGTCTATTCCTGAAGCACTTTGACTTTCATAAGCTTATTATTATCATATTTTTGTAGTTGCTGATTTCAATTTCTCATTCAAATAAAAATTCAGTCAACTTCTCACACTTAGTCTCTCTGTTTTTTGGTTATTTTTTTAAAAATGAAAAAAATTTTAAACATTTTAGAAAATGTTATTTTTAAAAAATGAAAACTCATGGCAGATCAGCCAGATTTATGCTTTTTCTCTCACTGTACTTCCAAAGGATATATTTTTCTTAGGATACTTATTCAAAAAAGAATTTTCTTTCTCCTTCAGACTACTTTTCTTTCTGTGGTTCAATCTTCACCATGTAGAGGGAGAAATACTCTCATCTGTTTTATGAGGATAACTTTAGACCTAGGGCATAAAGTTATTCCAACTGCTCTGTGTCCTTTTTGGTGGAAGTCCAATTGCCTACCCAGTATTCAAGAGAAACAGTCCATCTTGATAACGGATGTTGTTCTTTCCAGTATGGAATAGGTAGCCCCTGGCCATCCAGTGTTATAAACCATCATATAAGAAATGATGTTCAAGAGTGTAACAATTTAAACTTTTTATTAGTAATTAAAATTGCTACTATGTACAATAATAATTACTATCATTATTGAGCATGTTATGTTCTGGAGACTGGGACAAGTGATTTACATGTCTTATTTCAGCTAATAACCATTAAAACCTCCTCTGTATCTGATGATATATGACTTGACCAAGATCATGCAATTAGAAACTACTAGCGCTGAATTTGAACTCCAGAATTTCCTATTTTAAGCAGCATGCTAAACCTGGATCGCCGCAGTTTCCTCTGTCTGAAATCTGTGTCAGCCCTGTTGCCGTGATGCTCCCATGTTTTTGCTTCTGCCAAACACACCCGTACACTTGTTCCTGAAACAGTCTTATTTAGATGTAGGAAAGAATCTCAATAGCAAAGAAAAGCTAATACTTGATAAATACTTTCATGAAAGTGTAACTGTGTTCAGGGTCTCTTAGGAGAAATTTCATCTGGTCCCCATCAATAGTCTTATCTGATAGGTAAGGTTGCTGCCCTTGAGGAGTTAAGTAACTTGCCCAAGACCACACAGCAAGTAGATGGCAGAACATACATGGGTTTGACTTTTAGGAGAGCTTGTCTTTGATCCTAATTACCAGTGGATGATCTTCCAATTGTTAACAGTGACCTGAATCATTTTTGTGTTTATTTACCAATATCCTCAACTCACTGAAGATGTGTTCCTTACAGCCATTATGGTTTTCCTCTACTTCACTCTTGTGGTTAAGTTCCCTCTTTTTAACAGCTCACTTCTTTACTAAAAGCCAATCAGATGTTGGGCTATAAAAAAAATCACAAAGGCTAAAAGCTTTTGTTCCCTACACTGCCTGTTGTAACAGTGCCCGGGGGTGATGTATCTTTGAAGAGCTAAGATTCGCAGTAAGTACTTGGGGTTTCTTTTTGCCTGTAAGTAAATATTGCTTTCTGGTTTTGTTGGTCTTTTGTCTACATTTTTTGGAGAGATGCATAATCTCACTGAAAACATAAGATGCTTATAAAACCATGATTTATCTGTCTTTACTTTTTAATTATCAAACCCTCCTTGCCTGTAGGATTGGTAATTATCTTTTCACACTTGTTTAATTCATGCCTACTAGGTCCTGTTACAGAAGTGAAAACTGACATATATGTCACTAGCTTTGGACCTGTTTCTGATGTTGAAATGGTAGGTATTTGGGAAATTAAATGTACTTTTTGAGGTTTGGAGAAAACATGCATAAAAGAGGGCAATTAACATTTATCTTATAATCGATTGCACAGAGCTACAAAGTGAAAGAACAGCCTAAAAAGTTTTAAAAAGTGAGACATTTTAATTTGCATTTCAGCTGTAATATTTGAGGTTTTTTTCTGGTTTGGAGTCATTCTCAACAAAGAAAAGAACGTTCTTTCCCCACAATACAATGTTGTATGTAATATTTTTTCCCTTAGAAAATTATTGAGGAGGAGAAAATTAGAGAGTGTCATTAGTTTTGGTATGAAACTATATTGTAGTCCTAATTGCATTTAGAATTCCTTGTTGGCCCACTTGCTCACCACCTCTCCTCCCGTAGAACTTCCATAGAACATCAAGCCCTGGTCAGGATAAATTCAGTTTTTCTTTCTAATATTAAATATTTTCAGTTTCCTGGTCAAATAAATGACCCTAGGTGAACGTAAATAAATTCTGTGGATATAAGATTTCTCTTTTACATACGTTGTCTTAAAGAGATGCCTACAATTTTATGATTAATTATGCAATGTTATTTGTTACACATTAACTAATTTTGCCACTTGATTTAAAACAAAGTACAACTGTAATTACCTGGTGGCTGGCAGTTTTATTAAATTAGAGTAACTATTCTTGAATGATTAATATGTATGATAATTTATTTATCTAACAAATGTAAAAGATTAACATATCAGATGGACATAATATGCTTTAATTGCTGACACTCCTTTTGCTCCTATTTGTTTTTATCTGGGGTAGTCTTTTCTGAGGGCAAATCTAGAATTTAATGCATTTTTCTGCATATTTATGTGTAATCATCTGTGATTGAATATATCACAAACTAACTTCCCTAGGAATACACAATGGATGTGTTCTTCAGACAGACATGGATTGACAAAAGACTAAAATATGATGGCCCCATCGAAATTTTGAGATTGAACAATATGATGGTAACAAAAGTATGGACTCCTGATACTTTCTTCAGGAATGGAAAGAAATCTGTCTCACATAATATGACAGCTCCAAATAAGCTTTTTAGAATTATGAGAAATGGCACAATTTTATACACAATGAGGTAGTCATTTTTTAAATTTTTTAACTGTTTTTTCTTTCTTCCCTTCCTTCCTTCCTGTCTTTGTTTTTTCCTTCCTTTCTTCCTTCCCACTCATTGAGGAATCTATAAAATTATTTTTTTTAAAGTTCTGATTTTATTTAATTGCCTTTTTTCGATCATAGACTCACCATAAGTGCAGAATGTCCCATGAGATTGGTGGACTTCCCCATGGATGGCCATGCCTGCCCTTTGAAATTTGGGAGTTGTAAGTTACAATCAGATTGTGGTTAGGATTTATGATTACCTCATGCAAGCTGATGTTTTCGTATGTTCATGATTTTCCATAGTCTAACATTTAAATCATTGTCCATGACAATGACTTGTCGAGGTTTGACTTTTAGGAGACAGTTTATTACCTAATATATTTAAATTAAGAGGTAAAAACAACCCCTTTTCCCTCACCAGAAGCAAAAGTTATTTCTATTTGCTGCCTAGAAAGCCTAGGTAGATCGAGGCATAGTTAATAGGTTGGTGATCAGTGGTGAAACTCAGGGCCCACACAGTGTTCTTGCCTGGAGAATCCCGGGGACAGCAGAGCCTGGGGTCGCACAGAGTCGGACACGACTAAGTGACCCGGCGGCGGCAGCAGCAGAAAGCCTTGGATGGTGGTGTATCAGGGAAGGAGTGAATGCTTTTTTTCATTTTTTAAATTTAACAGCTTCTGTTACAAGCAGAAACCTTTATGGCAGACTTGAAAAAAGCAAAAGAACGTTCAGGGCTTCCTGACATGACATGGGGTAGAATAACATAAGCGGCACGCCTAGTATGAACATGGCTGAAGCGTGACCGACACCCCTTAGGAGGGATGGTCTGATACGTGGGCAGAACACGACAGGATAGTACCTTGTGGGCTACATCAGTCAGCTTGGGTATTACTCTCAGTGCTGTTGGATGCCTTTGGAAGGTTTTACTAAGGGTAGTTGAGAAAGGACTTTACCTAGATTAGAGCTTTCTGGAGTGAAATTTAAATTATTATAGTACAAATAGTTTTCACTTCTAGCCCCAGTAAGATCACGCTTTCTGTTCATTCTGGGGAGAATGGACTGTAGAAACAGAAGAGCTGGAGGCTGTGTGTCTTAATAGACGGATGGTGGTGACTTAGACTAGATTAGAGGAGGTGTAAGGCATGGATTTGGGATACTTTGTGGTCGTTAAGGCAAAAGGATGAAATGAATGGGTAGGACAGAATAGGAGTCTCTTTCACCCAAGCTCCCCTCTCAGAGACGGCAGCAAAATGTGCTTGCCTCTTCTCACGTCTGCCTCAAGTATTTGACTCAATCAGAATCTACCAAAAATAGATGCTGACTTTTACTATTGCTTCAGATTCCCAGTCACAATGATTGTGAAACTGTCGCCTGCTGTTATTATTGCTTATTGCTTAACTTAATGAGGCTTGGCAGTCACCATTCTTTTTATAACCCTCAGTAATCACAACATTCAAGTTGGGTTAACTTGAAACTAGAGTGAGTCCTTTGCTCTCCAACCAGTGATTTGATGAGAAAAGATAAAAACAGAAAAATACGCGGACAGAAAGGATACCTGACTTAAAATATCGTGGACAGGGTCATAGCATTCTGAGACTTTAAATGCATGGTTTAAGCATGAATATACTTCAGAAGATAAACCTTTAGACCTGATTGCACACCACTAAATGACAATGCAAGCCTTATAGCTCGTTTTGCAAAGTCTTTTGTAGAGATGGTCTTCCTACGTACCAACCCCTTTCGTAGAATTAGACATTTTCACTGAGGGCCTACTGTGCTCTGGCCATTTTAGGAAGCTTTGCAGAGGGCAGCACACAATTCATCCTGGTTCTTTTGAACTCATTTGTGTGTGAGCCAAGCTGTCTGTTCTGGGGAGGCTGGTAAGCAGGCAGCTGGTCTGCATGTGCACTGATCACCAAATAATAGAAAATGGGCTTGAATTGCCACTGGGAGGGATTTGCTGAAGATGGAAGGGAAAATGTTCTGATTGTGAGAGTTTAAAGGTAGTGGAATTGGTTGTGTAAGTACGTTCCCTGGAGAGCTCTACAAACTGCATAGCCAGTTGTCACCCGCAGAATGGTTCCCAAACAGCATGGATATTGCCCAGAGGCAGAGTCTGGAATAGGTGACCCATGGAGAGCACTTCCAAAGTCGGATTTGCTTTTTGTTTTTGTTGTCATATTATTATAGGAGCATCTGGTATTTGAGAGAGCTGCATGAGGAAGGAAGATGTCAGTATCAGTCAGGTATTAGAAGTGAGTTAGAAGGGAAAGGAATAGCAGTTGGACAGTACTTTGGGTGGGGGTTATTATTTCTCCTTTTCACTTGTTTATCCTATTAGTGTGGAAACGTATCCAAGGGCACTGATGCATAGATCGCATTTTAGTTGCCTTAGTTTTAGTCTCTCCTCCTGTAAACCTTTGGCATAAAAATGAGAGATATGCCCAGTTGCAAGACTGCTTATTTTATCTCTACAGTTTTCTCAATCTTAAACATGTTTGAATAAGTCATAATGATACTTGTTTTCATTTATTCCATCTTTCTTGAACATGTGTAATGCTCTTAATCATTGACCGTCATTGCTGAGGGAAAAGGTGCCCTGATCCTAACCACCTTCTCTGCTGTCCTCCAGATGCCTATCCGAAGAGTGAGATGATTTATACCTGGACAAAAGGTCCTGAGAAATCAGTAGAAGTTCCAAAGGAGTCTTCCAGCTTAGTTCAATATGACTTGATTGGGCAAACCGTATCAAGTGAAACTATCAAATCCATCACGGGTAAGACATTCAATAATTTAAACCAATATGCAACCTGGCACTAGCTGCTTCATTGAAATATCTTGTGTTTTCAGGGTCCAGCTAAAAGTTTCCAGAAATAGAGTTGATGCATAGCTCACAGTTGAGAATTCTCTTTATTTATATTTAAATCTTGTTTTAGTTTAAAATAAATTCTGAGTTGGTGAGATGCAAGAAATGAACTGGTTTTCTTTTTCAGAAAAAAAGTCAATGATCAAATATATCAAAACTATTTTCAACAGAATTCGCAGGTAGGAAATCTGATCATTGATTTTTTGAACACTGAATTTTCTCTGTTCTTCAGTGCTTTCCCCAAATCTGTTTTCTTCATCTTGCCCAATTTTTGTGGTGCTACTCTATCTTCTTTTCAAAAATAAAGGCAAAATATAAAATTTAATTATAAAATATGTTACGGGCATATATTAAAGCTGTCATGTGAGTAGATGAATGGTTATTATTGAGGATTCTTGGTCTGTATTTGTTTTGGGGATGTGAATGGAAAGAATCATAGGACTTAGTTTTTGTCACATTCAATGGGAGAAAAATAGCTGATTATTGCTTGTTATTAAACTATTCCTTATGTATATGTATCCCCAGGAAAATATTTTTTGAAAACATTTATTTTCCAGCCTGTAAGTGGTATTAAAAATATGTTTTGGGAAGATTTGAGTCTTCAGTCTGAGGATAAGACTACTGCTTCCTGAGTTACTTTCTTAATGTGTTACTTTCAGATGTAATATTAAAAATATTATCAAGAGCTACCAGAAATCTTATGATATATTTACTTACTATCTTTTTCAGGTTTTTGTCTAAATGCTAATAAAACATACCTGAACTCAGGGATGTTATGGATGGGTCTATACGTGTTTCTTTATATTTTTTTTCACATATATCACATTTAGAAAGAAAGTTTTTTCCTGAAACTAAGACAGTAAGGCAACCTTTCTCTAAGAATATATGTATATATAATGTATAGCTGTGTATTACAGTTCTTTCTAAAATGAGGCTTTATATTTTCATACAGGTGTGTGTATTTTCATGTTTTTTTCCTAGCGATTTTCCATAAAAGCTAACTCTAAATTCTGCTCTTAAAAATGCTGAAAATGAAGTCTAATTGCTTTTGCAGTGTTAGATCTTTAAAATAGAAAGCACTGCAAGGATTTTTATAAAATTATAGCCCAGCTTACTAAATTGCTTAATCACGATGTAGCAACAGAAATATCCTTCTGTGTAATGATGCTCAGTATTGTTTTACCCTCGTTGGGAACTTCACACTTCTCAATGCCTGTGCTGTCATGCAGAGGAGATACTTTCTTTGCCTAGAATACTGTTTGTTATTTTGAAATATGATTATAAAGCCATTGAATATTTGCTCACAGAACCTATTAATATAACAATTTTCCTCATGCTTCGTTCACAGGTGAATATATTGTCATGACGGTTTACTTTCACCTCAGACGGAAGATGGGTTACTTTATGATTCAAACATACATTCCCTGTATTATGACAGTAATTCTTTCTCAAGTTTCATTCTGGATAAATAAGGAATCAGTTCCAGCTAGGACTGTATTTGGTAATTATAATTCATTTCTTGGTTATTTTTGTCCACCTTACATTTTGATTGTGATTCATGGGACTAGCCTTTAGATATCATCTCTGAGAAAATATTAAACAGTAATATATCTGGCTGTGCTAAGTAAAGAGTCACGTAAGATTTCATTTTTATCAGCTAATACCAAGTAATAAAGCTTGAGAGGATAAGTGCAGTCCATCCTTTCGTTTAGGTCCCCATCAGATTGCCTTTATTGTGAACTGGCAGGTGAAGACCAAGTGTGAATCTGAATATAATTTCACTGTGGGTGATATTCTTGGGTGCCTAGCTTAATGCTGTGTAATTGAATTAAAATCATGTCCAGGTATTAAAATGAAATGCACTGGGAGCTTAAAATAAAACAAAAGTCATGGATGAATGAACATGAAAGCCTTAGAAATATTTGCCTTTTAATGAAGAGGAACAAAAGGTTTAAATGCATTGAATTTAAAGTATTATATGCTTAGTTTATTAACTCATTGTTGTAGTCTATCTACACCTTATTTTCTGAATATGCCACATTTTTTCTTTTTGTTTATATACTGGCTTCCTATGTATCATTTGTCAATGTATCAAATCCAGAACACATGAGTTTTAATTTTTTTAGCTGTTAATAAGCCTTTGCATATCAGCCATGCTTTTAAATATTACAATTAGTTATAATGATATTTAATTTAATATCTCTCTATTTTTTTTTCTATTGATTGTGAGTGGAAAAGGCATTCAGTTGTAGGACAAGAATGAAAATGATCAGAATTGCTCTGGAATGGAGGTATAGTCCCCATGACAGAGGCCAGCTTCCCATTGCTTTTTTCTCTTTGGTAGAAAGTCAGATTGAAGCCATGATATAATACCCCTCATCACATAAAAGCTGAAAGAATGCTGGTAAGAAGGAACTGAAGAGAGTGGGAACCTCTCATCCCACCCCGATCCATTTAGAGACTTTCTGATGAGGGCCATCTTAGTGTCTGAATGTGGGGACATAGTCCACGGACACCCCCACTGCTTTAATCTTAGGTTTACTCAAGAAGGCTTTGGGATCCTACTGGGGAAACTCTTAGAGGTGGGTTAGTGCTCTGGGCAGAGTGACCCCAAGAAGTCACTGAGCAGGTGTAGTGGGACTGTCTACTTCATAGCATTGCGAGGGTTCAATTAAAGAATAACTGCACATTGCAAGTGTTGAAAAAATTTAGCTATTGAAAATAGATGGGAAATGAAAGAGAGAAAACAACACATTCAAGTTTATTTTCCAGTAGGTCAGGGTTTAAAACCCACATCTGCCACTTAATTTCTCCATCCATAAAATTGTGATAACACGTCTCTCCTTCCGAGACTAGTGAGGATTTAGAATAATGTGTGGTACTCATTACAGGGTATATGGTACACTTAGCCATACTTGTTACTCCCAGATGCTCTATTATACTGGGGGGATTAATTTTGTTTTGACTTTGTTGCCTTGATTATTAACTGTTTTTAAAAGAAAACATGCATCTTTCTATTATGTAATGTCCTACACTCTGCAAAATTCTTTTTTCTTAATTGAAGTACAGTTGATTGCAACATTGTGTTCAGTTCAGTTCAATCACTCAGTCATGTTTGACTCTTTGCGATCCCGTGAACCACAGCACGCTAGGCCTCCCTGTCCATCACCAACTCCCGGAGTTTACCCAAACTCATGTCCATTGAGTCGGTGATGCCATCCAACCATCTCATCCTCTTTCGTCCCCTTCTCCTCCTACCCCCAATCCCTCCCAGCATCAGGGTCTTTTCCAATGAGTCAGCTCTTCCCATGAGGTGGCCAAAGTATTGGAGTTTCAGCTTCAGCATCAGTTCTTCCAATGAACACCCAGGACTGATCTCCTTTAGGATGGACTGGTTGGATCTCCTTGCAGTCCAAGGGACTCGCAAGGGTCTTCTCCAACACCACAGCTCAAAAGCATCAGCTCTTCGGTACTCAGCTTTCTTTATAGTTCAACTTTCACATCCATACATGACTACTGGGAAAATCATAGCTTTGACTAGATGGACCTTTGTTGACAAAGTAATGTCCCTGCTTTTTAATATGCTGTCTAGGTTGGTCATAACTTTCCTTCCAAGGAGTAAGTGTCTTTTTATTTCATGGCTGCAATCACCATCTGCAGTGATTTTGGAGCCCAAAAAACTAAAGTCTGACACTGTTTCCCCATCTATTTGCCATGAAGTAATGGGACCGGATGCCATGATCTTAGTTTTCTGAATGTTGAGATTGAAACTAACTTTTTGACTCTCCTCTTTCACTTCCATCAAGAGGCTCTTTAGTTCTTCTTCACTTTCTGCCATAAGGGTGGTGTCATCTGCATATCTGAGGTTATTGATGTTTCTCCCAGCAATCTTGATTTCAGTCCAGCATTTCTCCTGATGTACTTTGCATATAAGTTAAATAAGCAGGGTGACAATATACAGCCTTGACGTACTCCTTTTCCTATTTGGAACCAGTCTGTTCTTCCATGTCCAGTTCTAACTGTTGCTTCCTGACCTGCATACAGATTTCTCAAGAGGCAGGTCAGGTGGTCTGGTATTCCCATCTCTTTCTGAATTTTCCACAGTTTATTGTGATCCACACAGTCAAAGGCTTTGGCATAGTCAATAAAGCAGAAATAGGTGTTTTTCTGGAACTCTCTTGCTTTTTCAGTGATCCAGTGGATGTTACCAATTTGATCTCTGGTTCCTCTGCCTTTTCTGAAACCAGCTTGAACATCTGGAAGTTCACGTATTGCTGAAGCCTGGCTTGGAGAATTTTGATCATTACTTTAGTAGCGTGTGAGATGAGTGCAATTGTGGGGTAGTTTGAGCATTCTTTGGCATTGCCTTTCTTTGGGATTGGAATGAAAACTGACCTTTTCCAGTCCTGTGGTCACTGCTGAGTTTTCCAAATTTTCTGGCATATTGAGTGCAGCACTTTCACAGCATCATCTTTTAGGATTTGAAATAGCTCACCTGGAATTCCATCACCTCCACTAGCTTTGTTTGTAGTGATGCTTCCTAAGGCCCACTTGACTTCACATTCCAGGATGTCTGGCTCTAGGTGAGTGTGAGTGATCACACCAACGTGATTATCTGGGTCTTGAGGATCTTTTCTATACAGTTCTTCTGTGTATTCTTGCCACCTCTTCTTAATATCTTCTGCTTCTGTTAGGTCCATACCATTTCTGTCCTTTATTCAGTCCATCTTTGCATGAATGTTCCCTTGGTATCTCGAATTTTCTTGAAGAGATCTCCAGTCTTTCCCATTCTGTTGTTTTCCTCTATTTCTTTGCATTGATCGCTGAAGAAGGCTTTCTTATCTCTCCTTGCTCTTCTTTGGAACTCTGCATTCAAATGGGAATATCTTTCCTTTTCTCTTTTGCTTTTCGCTTCTCTTCTTTTTGCAGCTATTTGTAAGGCCTCCTCAGACAGCCATTTTGCTTTTTTGTATTTCTTTATCTTGGGGATGGTCTTGGTTCCTATCTCTTGTCCAATTTCATGAACCTCCATCCATAATTCATCAGGCACTCTGTCAGATCTAGTCCCTTAATCTATTTCTAACTTCCACTGTATAGTCATAAGGGATTTGATTTAGGTCATACCTGAGTGATCTAGTGGTTTTCTCCACTTTCTTCAATTTAAGTCTGAATTTGGCAATAAGGAGTTCATGATCTGAGCCAGTCAGCTCCTGGTCTTGTTTTGCTGACTGTGTAGAGCTTCTCCATGTTTGCCTGCAAATAATATAATCAATCTGATTTCGGTGTCAACCATCTGGTGATGCCCATGTGTAGAGTCTTCTCTTGTGTTGTTGGAAGAGGGTGTTTGCTATGAATAGTGCGTTCTCTTGGCAGAACTCTATTAGCTTTTGTCCTGCTTCATTTTGTATTCCAAGGCCAAATTTGCCTGTTACTCCAGGTGTTTCTTGACTTCCTGCTTTTGCATTCCAGTCCCCTATAATGAAAAGGACATCTTTTTGGGGTGTTAGTCTAGAAGCTCTTGTAGGTCTTCATAGAACTGTTCAACTTCAGCTTCTTCAGTGTTACTGGTTGGGGCATAGACTTGGATTATTGTGATGTTGAACGGTTTGCCTTGGAAATGAACAGAGATCATTCTGTCATTTTTGAGATTGCATCCCAGTACTGCATTTTGGACTCTTTTGTTGACCTTGATGGCTTCTCCATTTCTTCTAAGGGATTCCTGCCCACAGTAATAGATATAATGGTCATCTGTGTTAAATTCACCCATTCTAGTCCATCTTAGTTCACTGATTCCTAGAATGTTGACGTTCACTCTGCCATCTCCTGTTTGACCACGTCCAGTTTCCCTTGATTCACGGGCCTGACATTCCAGGTTCCTAAGCAATCTTGCTCTTTACAGTATTACTACAACAGTGTGTTAGTTTATGTTATATAGCACAGTGACTCAGTATATATGTGTAGACATATCTATAAACATATATGTATGATTTTTTAGATTCTTTTCCCTAACAGATTATTACAAAATACTGAGTATACAGTGAACCCTTGTTGTTTATCTATTTTATGTATGTAGTTTGCATGTTAATCCCAAACTCTTAATTTGTTCCTCCCACATCTTCTTCCCCTTTGGTAACCATAAGTTTCTTTTCTGTCTATGTGTCTGTTTCTGTTTTATAAATAAGTTCATTTGTATCAGTGTTTAGATTCTACATGTAAGTGATATCCTATTAATATATAGTTTTCTTTCTCAGTCTGGTTTACGTCCCCTCAGTATGATGATCTCTAGGTCCATCCGTGTTACTGACAAAAGATTCATTTGTAAATGCTTGGTGTTCATTGTCTCATTAAGTGCAGTGAACACTCAATTAACCTTGGGTGTGTACATTATGTATAAAGACAGCCTGACTGGGCAGAAAGTTAGAGGCTGAGAACCAGATCAAAGTCCCTTAACTTTCCCTTGTACAAATAATATTAATGTTTCAGGAACTATCATCATTGAAAATAAAAATAAAATCACTTCCACATGTATTACCATCTTTATCCTATGCTCCTAAATAATTTCTGCAGCAGAAAATATTGCCCCATTAGTGATGCCTTTCATTAAGAGGCATCCACGTCAAAAGTGCAGACTCTGGAGCAAGAGGGCCTAGGTTGTAACCTGAAGTCTGCCGTTTGTTAGCTGTGAGCCTTCAGTGAGTTATTTCTGCCTGTTTCCCCAAGTGTTACAGCAGGGTGAGTTGTCACTACTGTGTGAGGTCGCTGTGAGGATTCGGTGAGTTTATTTGGATACTATTCTGACAGTCTGAGCTGCTATTTCTCTCATTTTGAGACTTGCTACTTGATACTATCCCATGTGACTGTTCTCTTTATTTTATAGTTATTGTGATTGGTTGATGAGCTTTGAATGCTTTCTTGGTTGATTACAAACTCATAGCCACTGTTCTGTCTCATTTGTCCCCAAATAATAGAAATTCCCAGTGGTATGTGTGGGGGAGAGCGTTGGTTATAGCTGTATCCATTCAATATTTCCTATCCAGATAAGCTAACATAAGGAAATTATGTATCATACAGTAAGGATACTGGTAACACTAATAATAATGATAATAAAATTTGCCATGTACTGATAGAGATCATCTTATTTAATCTTCAGAATAACTCACCAAGTTAGGCATTAGTAATTTTATATGGATAAGGATATAGACACAAAGAGGTTAAGAAACTTGTATAAAATCATATATTGAAGTGATAAACCCAAAACAATTTCTGCCTCACTTTGAGAACCCGCTCATGTCCATCCGCCACTCTGCCTTTATGTGGTGGGGCTGGGGGTGGGGGAGGCTGTCTGGGGACCCGGGAGCTTGCAGACGACTTCGGAGCTGCTGGGTGGGTTTGTCTGGCTGTGTGCTCTGCGTACTTTGTGGGGACTCTTCCATTTGCTTCTGATTGTGCTCGGGCACCAAGAGACTGGTTTGGATTGAAAATTATGCCCAATAATGAAGTCTTCTAAGACCTAAGATGTGCCAGAACAGTAACTATTTAATTTGTGAGATTTTCGACGGTACTTTCTTAAGGAAGTTAAGTTTTAAGTATGTGGGGTGGGGGGGGGGGTGGTGAACAGTCTATTTTGTATGAAATTCAAATAAAAAATAAATAATTCTGGGCTAGCATTTATCTGTCCCAATTCTCATTTTTCTCTTTACTCAAGAAAGAATTTGCTGAGTAAGAGATGTCACTCAAGATCATGCAAAAACAAAAATGAATAAAAATTAGTGTAAATATGAGAAGTAGAGTATGCCAAATTCTCTGGAAAGGTCTATCTCTAAAGATGTATGCCTCTTAAATTTTCTAGTTATTCCAGTAGAGTAAAACATGAAATCTGAGTAAATGCCAGCTGGCATGTCTACATCATTGCTAGTTCATTTTCTAGGAGTGGCTGGCCCAAAATTCACTCCTGTGTATAGTCTTAGCCTACTCTTAAATGTCCTCTTCCAGCTCCTGGGCCAGCCAATATGGTGCATATTCAGCATTCTAAAAACAGGGCCTGGCATCAATATCTGAACTTGTCAAAAAAGTTCCATGGTTATTAAGGTATTTTCGGGGTAGATGTGGTAACAGATGTACCGTCTTCCCAGATGCAGAAGAAGCATGGCTTCTTATCTGAGAGGTTAGCATCTGTCTGCTGTTCTGCTGGTGTCCATTTAACCAACTGCTTCACTAGACACAGGTGCAAAAAAGCCCATTCCTGTCATGCTAGTTCTTTCTTAAAATTGAACTCCAGACAGAGAAACTTCTTTTTTTTTTTTTTAATTCCCCATCCCGATCCCCCCTCCCACCTCCCTCTTCACCCGACTCCTCTGGGTCTTCCCAGTGCACCAGGCCCGAGCACTTGTCTCATGCATCCCACCTGGGCTGGTGATCTGTTTCACCCTAGATAGTATACATGCTGTTCTTTTGAAACATCCCACCCTCACCTTCTCCCACAGAGTTCAAAAGTCTGTTCTGTATTTCTGTGTCTCTTTTTCTGTTTTGCATATAGGGTTATCATTACCATCTTTCTAAATTCCAATATATGTGTTAGTATGCTGTACTGTTCTTTTATCTTTTTTGGCTTACTTCACTCTGTATAATGGCTCCAGTTTCATCCATTCTCATTTAGGACTGATTCAAATGAATTTCTTTTTTAACGGACTGAGTAATATTCCATGGTGTATATGCTACCACCAGCCTTGCCTTATCCCATCATCTGCTGATGGAATCTTAAGGTTGTTCCATGTCCTGGCATTATAAACAGTTGTGCAATGAACATGGGGTGCACGTGTCTCTTTCAGGTCTGGTTTCCTCAGTGTGTATGCCCCAAAGTGGGATTGCTGGGTCATATGGCAGTTCTATGTCCAGTTTTTTAAGAAATCTCCACACTGTTTTCCATAGTGGCTGTACTAGTTTGCATTCCCACCAACAGTGTAAGAGGGTTCCCTTTTCTCCACACCCTCTCCAGCATTTATTGCTTGTAGACTTTTGGATAGCAGCCATCCTGACTGGCGTGTAATGGTACCTCATGTGGTTTTGATTTGCATTTCTCTGATAATGAGTGATGTTGAGCATCTTTTCATGTGTTTGTTAGCCATCTGTATGTCTTCTTTGGAGAAATGTCTGTTTAGTTCTTTGGCCATTTTTTGATTGGGTCATTTATTTTTCTGGAATTGAGCTTCAGGAGTTGCTTGTATATTTTTGAGATTAATCCTTTGTCTGTTTCTTCATTTGCTATTATTTTCTCCCAATCTGAGGGGCTGTCTTTTCACCTTACTTATAGTTTCCTTTGTTTAGTGCAAAAGCTTTTAAGTTTCATTAGATCCCATTTGTTTAGTTTTGCTTTTATTTCCAATATTCTGGGAGGTGGGTCATAGAGGATCTTGCTGTGATTTATGTCAGAGAGTGTTTTGCCTATGTTCTCCTCTTAATGTCTAAAGGGATGGCAATTTCAAACACTCAGCCAACTGTTTATGCCAGTTACTTTCTTAATTTTGCCAACAGTCTTAAAATAGGAACCATAATATCTGAAAGACCTTTCTGCGAATTTGTAAATCAAGTGTACTCTAGACAATAAAAAAGAAATGCAAAGCAGCCACATAGCCATATATTGTTGAACATATTCATAAACTTGGTGATCTACCCTCCTTAACAATCAGAAAGTCATTGTTGGATTCACAGCTCGATAATTGCATTAATATTCTGCTTACTTGTCATTAATGATGGAATTTCTTCTCATAATGCAGGAGAGAAAAAACCATTACTGCTTATCCTCAGGAGAAATTGTTCTATTACCAAAAAAATGTTCAAAGCAACATGGATAATCTTAAGTTGTTTATATTTGAGTTTCAGATTCCTTTTTGATTACATTATGGTCTCTGTAAAACTTTCTGATTTCTGAGTAGTATTCTTATTTAAATGGCACTGTTTATATTTTATTTTCAAGCTCTTTCAGTATAATTTCTATACTATTAGAGGAAATATACCTAATAAAGTTGTAGAACAGTTTTGAATTCTTAATAGGCCATTTAACTTGCTATGAAGAAGAAGAAAAACTTTGATTTATATTTAAATTTTGCAGCTAGAAGTTTTCAGAATTAATCTAGGGTTTATTCACTATCTCACAATGACCATGGGGATGGTGACATTTTCCTGAAATTTAACATAGAAGCCTAAAAATAAAAATAAAATGAAATAGAGGCCTAAAAGTCCTGAGGTCTCTTTCTGAAACAAAGTCTAATAAATTCACAATATTGCATTTTCATAGGCATTTAGGTATTTATATATTTGATTGAATAAACATATTTTAAGTCTGTTTTAAACTTATAAAATGTTAAAAATATCACAAACCTTTCTTTTAAAAGAGAATACAACCAAATTCTCAACTTGTTCCCTCTGTATAGTTTATGGAATATTTTTGAAAGATCCATAGCTCAGAAGCTACACAGTTGTTCTAATTTCTCATGTTTTAAAACTGACAATTCAGAAAGGATTAGAAAGAAAATGGATTGGTGAAGAGCTGAAAAATGTATTTTTATTTACTACACATTTTTCATGTGCTCGGCACTATGTGAAATATGGTAAATCCCAAAGCGGTGTTAAACATTTCTGTCCTTAAGGAGTCAACGCTTAATGAAGTTGTGGAAACAAAGCTCACACAAATGGAACAATTAGGGAACAATACAAGGTAGGATATAATTAAGTGCCCAGTTGAAGAGACAATGTTATTTCTCCCTACATCAAAATATTTTTATTCCTTCATTATTTCATGGGGCTCACTGTCTCTTCAGTTTAATATGGGACTTTAGGCTAGGGATTGGCATGGATTGGAATAAATAGTTTATGCCTTCATCATTGTTATTGTCTTCATCATCATCATTCCCAAGCATCTGAGTGTGTCAAATCAGGAGATTTCCTAAGTATTACATAGAATGATTTAAATGGATATGATAAATCTCCAAATAAATTTTCCAAACTTAACTACATAACATGGATTAGATCCACAGAGATGCAGAGAGGGCCAATTGTGCGAATATTTAACATCCTTAAATCATGCATTTCTCTATAGTTTCAGTGGCAAGTGGGATTTTTTCATTGAGAATGGGGATTGACATTTTTCCAGGCTCTGCAGAAAAGGTTTTTCTGGAGATGATATGCTTCAGAAGCTTATTGATGGGAGAGAAATACTGTTATTCTTGTTACCAGTATTTTCCTGCCAACCATAAACTGAAGGGCCGTAGATGTCCAATCAAAGGAAATCAGTCCTGAATATTTATTGGAAGTACTGATGTTGAAGCTCCAATACTTTGGCCACCTAATTCGAAGAACTGACTCGATGGAAAAGACCCTGATGCCTGGAAGGATTGAAGTCAGGAAGAGAAGGGGATGACAGAGAATGAGATGGTTGGATGGCATCACCGACTCAATGGACATGAGTCTGAACACGCTCTAAGAGTTGGTGATGGACAGGGAAGCCTGGCTTGCTGCAGTCTATGGGGTCGCAAAGAGTTGGACATCACTGAGTGACTGAACTGAACTGAGATGTCCAATATTTTTAAAACCAAATTGTTCTAGAAATCTGTTTCTTGGGAGCATTCCTTCTGTTTTATATAAATTGAATATTTTATAACTAGTACATTTATTATTTTAATTCAATAGGTAATATTCAGGTAAAGATTTTGAGTGTATATAACTTGTGGTTTTTCTGGTAGAGAGTTTCAATCACATGGGCCATGCCTACCCCAAGGCGTGAAGTTCTGATCCTTTAATTTCCAGTGCTGCCATCTTCCCACTGTTGGCTGAGAACCAGTGCTTCAGTGAGTCACACTTCCTGTTAGGTGTTCAGTTTCTCAGGTATATTGGCCTGGGTGCTAATGTCAACCCAAGGTATGTTAGTTGCCTTACATACTTTAAATCTTCATAGTAAACTCAGTAAGTGGGTATCAGGTGAAACCCAGTGTGTTTTCCTAACTTAATCCAACTCACACTGAGCCAGTGATTGGAGGAGTCAGTATTTGAACCACATCTGTCTCTCACTCCAAAGCCTGTGCTAATTTCACTGAACCATTAGGATTGGAATCATATGAAAGATGGTTTGTTTTGAGTTATTATAAACTTTGTTACTGCCACCCCACCAAATTTCCAGATCTTTTCGTTTGGTTGTTTTTTCTGTGTAGAAGTAACCAGAAAGTATTTTTTCTCTTTGCTCTTTTCCTTTGAAGGAATAACCACAGTCCTGACCATGACCACGCTGAGCATCAGTGCACGGCATTCTTTACCCAAAGTGTCCTATGCGACTGCCATGGATTGGTTCATAGCTGTCTGCTTTGCTTTTGTGTTTTCGGCCCTTATTGAGTTTGCTGCTGTCAACTACTTTACCAATGTCCAAATGGAAAAAGCCAAAAGGAAGGCATCAAAAGCCCCCCAGGAAATTTCAGCTGCTCCAGTGCTGAGAGAAAAGCATCTTGAAACACCTCTGCAGGTATTTGACTTAATATCCTTTAGCTCATGATTTTAGCATCTTGGTGAAATTTCCATTGCCAGGGGAAAAGCTAGGAAGTTGAAAATCCCAATGATAATTTGTAACTCATTTAAAAATTCAAAAAAAAAATTAAAGGATAATCATAAATTTCAACTTTGAAACTATGATTAATGGCTTAAAAATTAAACAGCTCTGGATGAGACAGATGTACTCGGAGCTAGTTCAAATGAAAGTTCAGAATTTAAAACTTTTCAATATTTAGGGAGCAAAATCTTATGTATGCACTTAAGAGAAACCTGTAGATACCCTTAAGCAGGTTGGAAAAGCATCTTTGTAGAGTTCATTGAACAAAATAAAGCAGCGATTCTTAGCATGGCTCTGCATTAGAACTGCCCCCACGGGGCTGTGCCCTTGTATGAAAAAAGAAAAGAAAACCAATAAACAAGAAGACTCGTAGGTGCAGGTGATATCCATCCAAGATTGAGAAGTCTTGTCCTAAAGAGCCAGATCTAAAAGGATATGAAAGTATATAAGAGCTACTGTAGTTTACTTTGGGCACATAAGTGATTCTACAAAATAAAAAAAATTAAAAAGTGACTTTTGGATACCAGTTGTACAAAAATAGCAAATCATCATGAAAATGAGAAAGCAAGCAATCATCACCTCCTCTTCCTCCTCCTCCTCTCCTTTCTCCTCCCCCTCCTCTGAGACTCCACTATCTCTCTCTCTTTTTCTTTCCTGAATCAAAGAAGTATCTATGGTCACTTATACACAGCCTTATTGTAGTTGCTGCCACAAATGAGTCTAAAGCTCCTTTTGTCTGCATGTGCCCAAATCAAAGTGTATGTAAGTCACCAACATTATTCTCTATAGGTAATAACTCATCCCCTTAATTATTCAAACATGCATTCATTCTTTTTTTCACTCATTCACCAAATACACATGTAATACCAACTATGCACCAGACACTGTTGATGATCTGAGAAACAAAGGCATACAAAGCCCTTTGACAATTATCTTACTCTATGGACTTACATTTAAGTATGTAGGACAGGGGAGACAGAAAATTTACAAAAAATGTACATATATAGCAAAACAGGCACGTTAGATGGTGCATTGCTTCGATAGTGCTGAATCACCGAAGTGGGAAGGAAATGTTAGGGCCTTGTGGCAACAGTGGAATTCAGTTCCGAGAACAGGCAGTCAGGAGGTCCTCCCAGGGAAGATGCCAGTAGAACAAATTAGGTTAGCCATTTACAGGGTAGGTATGAGCTGGTTAGGGTCCTTCAGTTTATAGCTCGCCTTCCCAGGACAGGGATACGGGCACTGGTTCTCTAAGAATGACAGATGAGCGGATAGAAAAATTACTGTCCTTCCATTTAAGTAAGTTGGATAGCTTACATTTTCTTCTAAAGAAATCAATTTCATCAAGATTTTCAAAATTATTAGGATGAATTTTGTTTACTGTTGTCAGATAAAAAACTCATTATCAACAGCTTTATTCCCTTTCCCTTTCCCCATAAGTAATTTTCTGTCCTTTCTGCCTTTTATTGTGTTTTGTTGTGTTTGTTGTTTTGCTTTGTTGTATTGAGGCCTTGGTAGAATAATTCTATCTACCATTCCTTTAAAAAACTATCCTGTGTTTATTTATTTACTTTTTATTCTTATTGTTGACTTAAGATTTATTTTAATTTCATCTTTCTGCAGGTTAATTTTGTTACTCTTTTTCTAGCATTTTGAGTTTAGTTCTTAATCTATTTTCATTGTTTCTTATTTAATAATAAAGTTTCCTTCATTGCAATGAGATTTCCTTTGCATACAGCTTTGGCCATAATTCATAACTTTTTAATGATACATTATCATAATTATTTGCTAAATATTCTGCAATTATGCTGCTATTTTTCTATATAAGCTCATAATTATTTGGAAGATAATATTGTAAGTTCCAAAAGGGATATTGTTTGTTTATCTAGCTTCATTGTACTTTTAGTTGAACCCACCTTATGTTCAGAAATGTTACCTGTATAGATTTGAATGTTTCTGATATTTTCATTGTGGTCTGAATTATACTAAAGCCGATAAATGTTTGATGGAAATTAAGGAGTCGACTATTAGTTACTAATTTTACCTAAAACATTCTTATGTCACCTCTTAATAACTTTATAAATCACTTCTTGTCTTCTTGATCTTTCAAATACCAAGAAAGTTAAGAAAAATTCTCCAAAAATGAGTCTGTGTTAGTTTTGCATTTTAACTAGTTTTGTCTTGTGCATATTGATGCTATGATACTCAACATGTAAAGATTTATAACAGCCCTATTTTCATTTAACTCTGTGAATTTGGTCATAAAATAACCTCTTTGGGAATATTCCATATAATGCTCCTTGAATTCTATTTGGTCTGATTTCATTAACTTTTATATTCTTTCTTAATATTAACTTTTATAATGCATTTTTATTGCTAAATTTTCACATTCTTTATTTTTTCATATACTTTGAAAGCTATCTGTCCTATTATTATATAACCAGTATTTATCTTTAACTTTTAAAACAACATATTTCAACTTATAATTTTCTAATATTGTGGAAGTTATTAAATATATTGACTTTTCCTTGTTGCTATCAACTCCCCTTGATCCCAGGATTGCTAAAGTCTAAAGATTCTGCATCTGGAGACATTGTGTATATATATACATATATATGTAGTTTTTTTCTGTTTATAATGATTTGATGTGGTTCTCTTTTCATTTTTGCAAGGTGATAAGACTCCTGCATAGTGTTATTGTATATACTTGAAAGTACTGCTTGACTAGCATAAAGCTATTCTGCAGAGTTTCCCAAGGTGGGATGAGAAGCAATACCGCCTTGAAGCGTGTTTTCTGACTGTAACAGTTGTCATCGCTGATGAATGCTAGCGTTGCCGCGTCCGGTGGGCTAAGTCCGCTTGGATTCTGTCAGTCCTCTTGGCAGCACCGGCCTCACTCTGTGTGCAAGCGGCCTGACAAAGAATCAGATGATGAAATTTGTTTGTGAAGGGCATAGAGTCATGGTCTTTACAGGTTTGGAGGGAATTTATAATAAATTTCATCAAAATGTATGTTTCACATCCTCTCCAGCGTGTAACCATGTGTGTATTATAACTTGGATCTCCAGAGCAGTTTCCTTGAGGAGTCTGTGTTCTGAGGACAGTGATGAATGAGTTGGCCATCCGTCCTCCAGCGTACGTATTGCTGCCAGGACACACCTGGCGTTGGGGCTTCAGCTGTCATTGAATACTTTCAGTAAGTTTAGCTTTGAAGGTTGAGAATGCATTAAAACTGAGGAAGGGAAGGAGACAGAGAAAAACACAGATAAATAAGGAGAAGGAAATCAAGAAGGGGAAAGAGTATGTTAAGAGCAAGAGTTTAAAATATGTTGCTGCAAGGAAATACTCTAATCATCTTAGTAAGTTTGGATTTTCAGTATAGATTTTAATCAAATAGTTGAAATTTTATTATTCTAATGTGTTCCAACTTGTGTAGCTGTTTGCTTATTTGAATAATGCTGCCTTGGTTTAAAATGTGTTTAAACTCCTCACAATATTTGATAATTCACTGGTCCTTTGGGAAAGCTCACTAGTAGTTTGATTCATGGTCACTGTATATGACCTATGGACTGTTAATGGCCTAGCAGAGTTTTATGGTTACCATTTTTATTTCTTGGGAATTGGAAAGCTTATGGTTTATGGAATATTCATGAAGCAAGGAGAAAAGGCCGATCGGCAGACTCTAAGAGCAGCCGGGGGCAGCCTGAGTGTGTTTTTAGGCATCAGGAGGGACAGTGGATGTTTTGCTTCTGCGACATTACTGTAATTCTGGCTTTGCCTTTGCTGTTCCAGTATTTAAGCTGAGCTCTGTTTTCGTGGTTCTATCCTTCCACACGCTTACTGCTTCTTGGAGTGCCTGCTTGCTCACTGACACAGGTGATCTGGGTTAACAGGATGGTTTGGAAAATAAGTAACTATAGAATGTGGAGATTTCTTAGTAAAATCATGTTTTAACAATTATTTGAAAATATATTCTGCAGTTCTTGTTCAGTCAGAAAGTATACATTAATGTATGCACATTGTATATTGTGAAAAATCCCATGATATAATGACTAAAATTCCTTGGACTTTTGCATTGTGTCAGGTACTGTGTGATATGCTTATCATGTGCTAATTAATTGCAAGCTCACAATAACTTTTATAGATGAAGAAAGTGACCCTTGAAGCTGTTAAGTGATGTATTTAAGATAACACAACTAGAAAATTGTAGACCCAATATTTACCTTAATTTAGCTGTGTCTGAGTGTAGGGTTTGTTCTTTTAAATTCTGTTTTATAGTATTTAATTTATAATATAGCTATACAGATAGACATTAGAATGTATGTGTGCATATATATATAAAATACATGTGTATAAAATGATGAGCCTAACACAGAATCATTTGTTTGTATTTCTATGACTAAATAACAACAGCAAAATATTCCAAATGCTTTTAGTAATAACTTTTACAGACATTGTAGATACACTTTAATTCTAACAACTTATAAAATATGTTCTATTTTTGTCCATGTTTTACCAATGAGGATATTGCTAGTTAGGAATCAAGCAATCTGCCCAAAGTTATTTATCTGGTAAGTGGCAGGGCTAGGCTTGCAAACCTCAAACTTCTCATTTCACATCTTAATGACTGATTAGATGTTGGGACAGGGAAATGAAGGAGGAGATAGATGGTGGTGGCATCATTCATTAGAATAGAGAAGAGCGGTGAAGCATGTTTAATGAAGAAGCTAATTAGTTCAAGTTTAGACAGGTGGGCTTTTCCATGGCGAGACATTTTCTCCTATCCCATGATAGGAGGGAGTGTAAATGGATACTTTTCTGAACACAAGTGCATACTTCTCCACTGCGCACCCTTCCTGTCCCATCTACCTAATGGCTTTGACTGTTTCCATTTCACTTAGCTACTCTTCATGGACTTTTCACTGTTAAAGTGCTCATAGATTCTTACAAGGATATTTGTAAATTAAATAGCTATTTGCTCCGCTTAGAATCTTTAAGAAAAAGACGATATTAAAAGAGTATATAAATAATTCAAGATGCACCTTGGATTTAGTAATTCTTTACCATCTATTCTTCAAAGTCAAACTCTAGCCCTGTTTCCCAGATGAGGATCATTTTGACCAACCTTAAGGATCTCAGGAACATGGTGGCAAGAGTCCGCACCTGCAAAGTGGAGCAATGACAGGACAACAGAAGAAAGGATCGGAAAATAGGGGCTGTTTGTCTTTCTCTGTGTGACTTATTTCACTAAGACTACCCTCCAGACCCAGCCATGTTATAGCAAATGGCAACGTTCTTTTGATGGTTAAGTAGTGTTTCATTGTGTGTGTGTGTGTGTGTGTGTGTGTGTATATATACACACACATATATACTACATCTTTTTAATCCATTCATCTGTTGATGGAAGCAATTTAGGTTGCTTCCATATCATGGCAACTGTAAATAGGGCTGCAGTGAACCTGGGGGTACATATAGTTTTTCAAATTAGTGTTTTTGTTTTCTTTGGAAATATGCTCAGGAGTGGAATTACTGGATCATATGGTGGCTCTGTTTTTAGTTTCTTGAGAAAGCTTCTTACTGTTCTCCACAGTGGCTGTGCCGATGTACCCCCCCCACTTGTGTACAGAACGCCTCACTGCACAGGGTCGCCACACCCTCTCCAGCATTTTTTTGTGCTCTTTATGATGATAGCCATCTGACAAGTGTGAGGTGCTACCTCAGATGGTTTTGATTTGCATTTCCCTGATGGTCACTGTAGCTGTGATCACTATTATTGTTTATTTCCTTGAAGCATCTTTGACATCTAACACATGCACCACGCATAATTCATTATCTATAATATTTTAAAGTATTTTGAATAAATTGTTTCATATGTGATTACTCTATTTACCTACATGGATGGAGAACTCCTTAATAAGATTGATTGTGGCTTCATTCTGTCTTCCCATACAACACATAACCCAGTGTCTGATAGTCACAGTTGTTTATTATAATCAGCCAGCTATAGTAATCAGACAATAGGAACTGTGGTGCCTCTAAAAACCAATACGTTTATCACCGATTTCCAAAAGCACTTGCATTTTAATGTAATGTTCCTCCTTACCACAGTTAAGTGTGAACTTCAGGTGGATGTTAAGTGGTGAGCTAGAGCCAGGTCACCGTGAGGATCAGGAACAGCAGATAGTCATTCTGAGACATGGATGTCAACAGTCGGCCTTAGTTAGTGGGCAACTGCAGGGAACTGAGGAGGACACTTTGAAAACAAAATCAAGCAAAATGAAAAGTCCCTGTAAATTTATAAGTGCACCATGCTTTATGAGGAGAGTACAGTTTGTTGTCCTGGGATCCTTTTTGTCATCTCTGTCACAGAAAGTGAAAGTCGCTGTCTTGTCCGATTCTTCGCAACCCCATGGACTATACCGTCCCTGGAATTCTCCAGGCCAGAATGCTGGGGTGGGTAGCCTTTCCCTTCTCCAGGGGATCTTCCCAACCCAGGGACCGAACCCCGGTCTCCTGCATTGCAGGCGGATTCTTTACCAGCTGAGCCACCGGGGAAGCCCAAGAATACCGGAGTGCAGAGCCTATCCCTCCTCCAGGGGACGTTCCCAGCCGAGGAATTGAGCTGGGGTCTCCTGCACCGCAGGCGGCTTCTTTACCAGCTGAGCCACCGGGGAAGCCCACACAGATATCGGTGTCTGTGAGCAACACCAGTGTTAAGTGCGATGATTTCCCAGTGCTTGGTAATACACAAGTCTCATTGCATTCTAACAGGCTCTATAAACTAGGCCGGTTTCAGATTTTCATCTCAGTCATTCTCAAAATTCCTCTTAGAAATGCTGTGCTTTGAATAGTTTAAGCTAGCATGCAAAAAAAAAACACACCTTGTTTTCTCATTTATCCTTATTTCTTTCATTTCCTAACTTATTTTAAAATCTCTTTCCGTGGCAGTTTGAACAAGGATGTGAAGAGGTACTGTCATTTCACTTGACATTTCGGTTTGTTGGTGACAGTCCTAGTTTAATGACTTCTTTAAGTCTTATATAAATTGTACCTCTCTGAAGTCATACTTTTTTCTGTACTGAATGTTCTGTAGTTAGTAATGCTCTTTAGGCAATGAGTAATTGTTTAATCGCACAATTATTAAACTGGATGATTTAAGTGTCATGAGTATCAGAACTATGTTTAATTTCCGACCATGTTTTTCATCTGTTACTTTTATTATGTGTCACCTGCTGACTCATGAGAAATTGTCATTTTGCTAAAGCAAGAGAGCCACATCTCAGTTAGCAATTTAACAAGTGTTTCCAGAGCAACTACTATGCGCTAGGCATCAGAGCATAGTCTTAAAGTGAAGGAGACAGGATATTACTCTTATAATTGGCTATATGTAATATATAGAATCTTGGTTTTAGAATAATTCAAGTATGTTTATAGTAGCATAAGCTTACTCTCAAATATTCACTGCTACCTTAGACCTGTGTGCTGGAATATGGATCTATGAATTCAGTTACCTACTGGGAACCTATTTATTTATGGCTATATTAATGGAACACTTGTTAAGTGTAGTAGTTTGGGAATACTCTGAGGGTAGTGTGGGGGGTGACATTCAACACTTAACTTCAGAAATTTAAATAATGATATGTATGTGAATGTGAATAAATGAATATGAACGTGAATGAATAAATGTGAAAAATGCTTTGAAGGATGTTTGAGAGGGTGATGATAAATTATATCAGAGAGAGTTAAGCTGAGACTTCAGATTAGTCTTTGGAATGCAAAAAGTGACAAGGTAAGAGACATTATTCAAAATGACAAAGGGAGAAGATGCGATCAGTTTTAGTAGCTTATTGAAGTAATACTGTGCATATCTTGGTAATTATTTGTAATAACATCACATGGGAAGAAAAATGCTAACATTAGCATCATGATTGAAAATTTAAGCTATTTTCTTTTCCGGAAGGGGACATGCCATAATTTCAATGCTACATCAGGAAGGCTAGATATTAATATGTTAGCTAGTATTTAAGGAAGTATTAAGGCATCTTGTAAACCTAGTATAATACAGTGTAGGAGTGTGTGTGTGTGGTATGGATATAGATTGCTAGTAAACTTGTCCATTTATTTTCGCTTATTCTATGTTTGCAAGTATGACAAAGGAAGAAGCTGGAAGTGTATTTATGTAGTATGTAGAATTTGAGGATTCAGCTTGTCACCATTATAATCATCATTGTTATTTTTTTAGTTTTTCTTTTTAAAAATTTTATTTATTAATTTTGATGTGTCAGGTTTTAATTGTGGCACGTGGGTTCAGTTGCCCCTTGGTGTGTGGGATCTTCAGTTCCCTGACCAAGGATCAAAACCACATCCCCTGCACTGGGGAGTGGGTTCTGACCACTGGACCACCAGGGAAGTCCCCATCACTGTCGCTTCTGTGTGCCATGCAGGGCTTCCCAGGTGGCCCCGTGGTAAAGAGCCCACCTTCCAACGCAGGGGACGTGAAAGATGCATCCATGGAGTTGCAAAGAGTGGGACACAACTGAAACGACTTAGCACACACACACACGTGCCGTGTGTGTATATATTGTGCTGGTTACTTTACGTGTGTGATCTCTGGTTTCCACGACACCCTAAGACGGTCGTGTTGTTACACATGCAGTTTTATGGTGAGGACACAAAGTGTTTTGGATGCTTCCAGATGCACTGTGCTGACTCTCAGCGAGAGAAACAGGCAGGTATCGAGGGATTTTTGTCTCTACTCTCAGTTTTCTGGTTTTTCTTTGATCACACAACCTAATATCTGAGTGTCCATTTCTCTGTTACCTGATGATGTTGACCAAGATTATATCCAAGTTCCTTTCTAATTTAAAAACCTGTTACTACAAACTTATCCGTATCTATAACTAATGCTAGCTTGCTTTATGCTGTTTAGCTTATGTTTACTTTCATAAGCATGGCTACAAAGAAGGATGGTTCCTTTTGGGTTCACTGAGTCAGGTCAAACTAAACATTCAGGTTATTTTATGTGCTGTTACCTAGCAAAAGTCCATACTGTTCCAACGGCAATGAGAACATAACTGATCCTGTGCTTAGTAGCACCAGAGAGTATTTTACATATTTTGCATGTATTCACTTATATCATCGGCACAGCGGTCCTGTTCCAGCCTCACCCTCTTTTATAGATGGCTAACTGAGACCCAGAGGCGGAAGTGATTTGTCCAAGCACACACCTCTTAAATAACTGATCCGGGATTTAAACCCCAAAGTCTGGCTCCAAAGTCTAGATTTACAACCCGTATAAATTGTTTCCCCTCTCTTAAAACCAAATACCACCACTGGTGACTCTTTGCTGTGCCTACCCCCACACCCTCACTCCCTACCCCATTCCTCATTTTTCTGAAGGTTGTCAATGTTTGTATTGTTGAAATTGTGAACCAGACTGTAAAACTCTATCCCATTTATAACGAAGCCCAAGCAGTTCAGGATTGGCAGTTCAGTTTACATAGAAAGCTAAGGTCTCAGAAAATTAGCCACACTCTCCAAATTTCTAGCTTTGCATAAAATATATGTGGATTTCCTCAATGCTAAAAATCACCAGTTGATTTAGCTCAGTCATTTTGACTATAGACCAATCCATAGTTTTCCCAATTTTTTGACATTTTAAACATCTAAAAAATGTTAAAAGGTATGTTTTTTATTTTTTGGTTTGAAATGTACTAGTACATTTAATTAACAATATTTATTTATAATATATTTCAAAAGAATTCTATTGTAAAGGTGGAGAGGAAAATTTTAAAGGGTCTTAAAAGAGAGTTTTTGCCCTTACTGAATTTATACTGTCAGGTGACAGCATAGGTATTCTGTAGGGACCAAGAGATGTAAAAAATGTGATGAATTTTGGGAGGGGCTGGTGAGAGAACCTAGCCTGGCAGTGAGGTGTATTTTACTGATGGTCAGCAGATAAAGGAGAGTATCAAGGAAATGAGCCACCTCATTACTATAAATATCATTAGTTTGGTTTGTGATTTTTATGCGTTGGCTTAAGGACCGCTGTAGAATTGCTCTGTAATTAGTAAACTTCTATCACGTTGTTGATATTTTTACTTCTCCATTTACCCCGTTCCTTCTCCAGTGCATCTGGCACAGATCTGCTAAGAATCTAGCAGGTGCTCAAGAAACAGCTCCTGATTAATTTCACTCCTCATATAACTGAGATAGGTGCTCAGTTGTCAGGGAGAGCAGTACGTGAAGGACCATCCGTTTCCCCAGGTGAAATTTTTGCTATCAGTTTTTTTCTTAATGGTGTTTCCCATTCTTATTAACTTGGTGAATCTTCTTCTGTGTTACTACGTGAGTGGGCCAGCACTTCTTTTTAGGGGGGGACATTGTCAGCTTCAAAAATATGCAGATGCTTGAAACAAATTCTCTCAATATTTGGCTATATTATCCATCAAGTTCTCTTCCCTCAGCTACTGAGTAAGAGTATTCATTCCTTCTGGTTTATTTGGCTAAGCTGCCAATTTCCCTTCTGCTATTTTGAGAGGCTAATTTTCCCACAACATAATATACATCGCTAAATCTCCAGTTTTTCTCTCAGCCTCTGATAATTTAGAAGTTTCAAGATGCATCAGTTTGGGTATTACTTGTTTCATTTCATTTAAATAAACCAGAAGATATTATGCATATAAATGTCTTTGGTAGAGGAAAATTGTTATGTATTTTGGCCAATTAAAGGAGAGAGCGTTTTCTATTCAGATTGTGTGGTGTGGTGTGTTTTTCTTAGTATTTGCTACTATCTCATCTTCCAAGAGACTCTTACCCTACCTCACTTCTTTGTTTGAATAACGTGTCAAATTCTTTCCCCATGTCTTTTTTGCTGCTTTTATTAGTGAGCCTGAATTTTCACATGCCTCTTGCTTAATTATTCTGTAGAACTCTATTCTTTCCCCTTCATTTGCTGTATCTTTAGTTTTTAAATTTTATTTTAGTTTTTAATTTTTATTGGATTATAGCTGATTTACCATGTTGTGTTAGTTTCAGTTATACAGCAGAGTAAATCAGATATACCCAGATGTATACATATATATACATATGTATATAATCTCTCCTCTGTTTTAGATTCTGTTCCCATTAGGCCATTGCAGAGTATTGAGGAGAGCGCTCTGTGCTGGCCAGTGGGTCCTTATTATTATCTATTTTATAAACAGTAGTGTATATATATCAATTCCAAACTCCCCATTTATCCTTCCCCCTGCTTCTGCTCTGGTACCCTAAGTTTGTTATGTACATCTGTGATTTTACTTCTGTAAATAAGTTCATCTATACACTTTTTTTTAGATTCCATATATAAGCGATACCATATATACTGTCTTTCTGTGCTGGATCTACTTCACTCAGTATACTAGTCTTTAGGTTCCTCCATGTTACTGTAAATTGAATTATTTTGTTCTTTTTTATGATTTGAGTAATTTTTTTTCATTTATTGTTATTAGTTGGAGGCTAATTACTTTACAATATTCTAGTGGCTTTTGCCATACATTGACATGAATCAGCCATGGATTTACATGTGTTCCCCATCCCGATCCCCCCTCCCACCTCCCTCCCCAACCCATCCCTCTGGGTCTTCCCAGTGCACCAGCCCCGAGCACTTGTCTCATGCGTAAGTTTTAAAAATCTAATGTTTTCATGTAGACAATTAGCTTTGGCATTTCTTTATCCCCTCCAGTCTCATGACTCCCTAACAATGTAGTCCAGTGAATTCTGCTTCTCTCCCAAACTCTCTCCCTCTTTTGGGAGTAGTTTGGCTGAAGCCAACTTTTTCACTTACTTTTTGTTTGGCTAATTGAAAACAGTTGTAGATTCCATAGTCAGAGAAAAGTCTGCCTATAAGGAATTCAAAAAGAAGGTTCAGTTCAGTTCAGTCGCTCAGTCGTGTCCGACTCTTTGCGACCCCATGAATTGCAGCACACCAGGCCTCCCTGTCCATCACCAACTCCCAGAGTTTACTCACACTCATGTCCATCGAGTCAGTGATGCCATCCAGCCATCTCATCCTCTGTCGTCCCCTTCTCCTCCTGCCCGCAATCCCTCCCAGCATCAGGGTCTTTTCCAGTGAGTCAGCTCTTTGCATGAGGTGCACAAAGTATTGGAGTTTCAGCTTCAGCTTCCAACGAACACCCAGGACTGATCTCCTTTAGGATGGACTGGTTGGATCTCCTTGCAGTCCAAGGGACTCTCAAGAGTCTTCTCCAACACCACAGTTCAAAAGCATCAATTCTTCGGTGCTCAGCCTTCTTCACCGTCCAACTCTCACATCCGTACATGACCACTGGAAAAACCACAGCCTTGACTAGACGGACCTTTGTTGGCAAAGTAATGTCTCTGTTTTTTAATAGGCTGTCTAGGTTGGTCATAACTTTCCTTCCAAGGAGTAAGCGTCTTTTAATTTCATGGCTGCAATCACAATCTGCAGTGATTTTGGAGCCCAAAAAAGTAAAGTCTGACACTGTTTCCACTGTTTCCCCATCTATTTGCCATGAGGTGATGGGACCAGATGCCATGATCTTAGTTTTCTGAATGTTGAGCTTTAAGCCAACGTTTTCACTCTCCTCTTTCACTTTCATCAAGAGATTCTTTAGTTCCTCTTCACTTTCTGCCCTAAGGGTGGTGTCATCTGCATATCTGAGTTTATTGATATTTCTCCCGGCAATCTTGATTCCAGCTTGTGCTTCTTCCAGCCCAGCGTTTCTCATGATGTACTCTGCATATAAGTTAAATAAGCAGGGTGACAATATACAGCCTTGACGTACTCCTTTTCCTATTTGGAACCAGTCTGTTGTTCCATGTCCAGTTCTAACTGTTGCTTCCTGACCTGTATACAGGTTTCTCAACAGGCAGGTCAGGAGGTCCGGTAATCCCATCTCTTTCAGAATTTTCCTACAGTTTATTGTGATCGGTTTGCAAATGAGGTTGGGGATTAGTTTCCCTGAGAGTGCTCCTATTTGCCTCCTTTAAAAGTTTTTACTGAGTCCAGGCAGTTTAGTATGGATATCAAGGGATCACTTGAAAGTAGAAAATCTCATACCATGAAAATATTAGACAAAAGGAAGAGGGAGGGGGTACCCCACTGTTTAGGACATCTGCATTTCCTCTTTGGCCAGTTTGTTGGCATGCGTGAGAGCTCAGTCCTGTTCAATTCTTTGAGATCCCATGGACCTCCAGGCTCCTCTGTCCCTGGAATTTTCCATCGAATAACACTGGAGTGGGTTGTCATTTCCTACTCCAGGGCATCTTCCCCACAAAGGGATTGACCCTGTGTCTCTTGCACTGGCAGGCAGATTCTCTACTGTCTGTGCCGCCTGGGAAGCCCCTAGTTTGTTGCCACCTGAGGATTAACTTCCCAAAGAGGGCTTAGCCAAAGGTGGTGAGACCTTTGTAGCCAAGGAGCAGAAAGTCAACTCTTCATATTTAAAACAAGTGTGTTATCCTGTCCAGCTTATCAAACTGTGGACATTTGTGTACATCTGGGATTAGTCTATTGAAGAGATTTTCTTTTAAA
The DNA here is from genome assembly GCF_019320065.1 of Cervus canadensis. Lineage (NCBI taxonomy): Eukaryota > Metazoa > Chordata > Mammalia > Artiodactyla > Cervidae > Cervus > Cervus canadensis. The sequence goes on from NC_057404.1 coordinate 1,204,342, forward strand.
GAAGCAATGTGAAGAATAGAAATCATAAGACAAATGCCTAGCACGTAGCCTGGCACCCAGTAAGTGACCCTCCAACATTTGTATACTGAGTTAACGAATGAAAGAATGAATTCAATATAGTCTCTAGAAATATTGTTCCTACTAGTAATGATAGGAAAGAGAAGTCCTAGATGATAACGGTAATAGAGAAAAATCCCATAAACCCATCCCAGCATTGCTTTTTATTTTTTGAGGTTCACACAGAGCTTTGGGGTTACTGAAGGAAATCTGGATAACACTTGACCTCAAACTACCTGGTTTCTTTGGAACTCTTCCCTGTGAAGGAGCTGCTTATCCTGCCTTTTAATTGTCCATGCGTTTGACTCTTAGTTTTGTTCTTGGGTTATCTTTGTGTCCTAATGTAGATGGGCTACCAGAGGGGAGATTAGAATCGTGCTCAACTCTCCTGTTTAGGCTATATTAGGCATGTTTTCTGGTTGCCTATGAAAAAAGGGAATAATCAATACTCTCCTGAGAACTGGTTTAAATGGAGAAGCTCTGGGAAGAGCATCTTGCTTGGAAAGTGGTAAAAAGAAGCCTCTGTGGAGCTTGGAAGGTACGCCCCTGGAAAGTGAGCGAGAGTCTAACAAACATTTAGAAACTTGCTAGCTATAGTCTCAGAGCCGATCCTTAACTAAAGCAGCATTCACAGCGGCAATGAGTTGACAGCTGGGCACTTGACCTTCCCTGGCTGTCTCTTCCAAGAAGTAATGAGCCTGTGGTTTGTTTTGAGGAAAGCCAGGTTTTATTTGTTTGAACCATGTAAAAGCAACATTTTTGCTTGGTTTAAAATGATTTTTAATAATGAGCGATGTTGAGTATCTTTTCATGTGTTCATTGGCCATCTGTATGTCCTTTTTGGAGAAATGTCTCTTGAGGTCTTCCACTTTTTGATTGCTGCTGCTGCTAAGTCGCTTCAGTCGTGTCCGACTCTGTGTGACCCCGTAGACGGCAGCGCACCAGGCTCCCCCGTCCCTGGGATTCTCCAGGCAAGAACACTGGAGTGGGTTGCCATTTCCTTCTCCAATGCATGAAAGTGAAAAGTGAAAGTGAAGTCGCTCAGTTGAGTCCAACTCTTCACGACCCCACTGACTGCAGCCTCTCAGGCTCCTCCGTCCGTGGGATTTTCCAGGCTAGTGTTGAGCTGCATGAGCTGCTAGTATATTTTGAAGATTAGTCCTTGGTCAGTTGTTTAATTTGCAGTCATTTTCTCCCATTCTGAGGGTTGTCTTTTCATTTTGTTTATAGTTTCCTTTGCTGTGCAAAAGCCTTTAAATTTAATTAGATCCCACTTGTTTATTTTTGGTTTTATTTCCATTCTCTAGGAGTTGGATCAAAGAGGATATTGCTGTGATTTATGTTAAAGAGTGTTCTATGTTTTTGTCTAAGAATTTTATAGTTTCTGGTCTTACATTTAGGTCTTTGATCCATTTTGAATTTATTTTTGTGCATGGTATTAGAAAATGTTCTAATTTCATTCTTTTTAAAAAATATTTATTTTTTAATTGAAGGATAACTGTTCTACAGAATTTTGCTGTTTTCTGTCAAACGTCAACATGAATCAGTCATAGGTGTACGTATGTCCCCTCGCTGCTGAACCGCCCTCCCGCCCCCCTCCCCATCCCACTCCTTCAGGCTGATGCTGAGCCCCTCTCTGAGCTTCCTGAGCCACATGGCAAATTCCCACTGGCCATCTATGTTACACATGGTGATGTAAGTTTCCATGTTACTCTCTCCGCACATCTCACCCTCTCCTCCCCTCTCCCCATGTCCGTAAGTCTGTTCTCTATATCTGTTTCTCCATTGCTGCCTTGCAAATAAATTTCATCCTACCATCTTTCTAGATTCCATATATATGTATTAGTATACAATATGTATCTTTCTCTTTCTGACTGACTTCACTTTGTATAATAGGTTCTAGGTTCATCCACCTCATTAGAATTGACTCAAATGCATTCCTTTTTTATGGCTGAGTTATATTCCATTGTGTATATGCACCACAACTTCTTTATCCATTCATCTGTTGATGGGCATCTAAGTTGCTTCCACATTCTAGCTATTGTAAAGAGTGCTGCAGTGAACATTGGGATACATGTGTCTTTTTAAATTTTTATTTCCTCTGGGTATACGCCTAGGAGTGGGATTGCTGGGTCATATGGTGGTTTTATTCCTAGTTTTTTAAGGAATCTCCATACCGTCTTCCATAGTGGCTGTGTCAGTTTGTATTCCCACCAACAGTGCAAGAGTGTTCCCTTTTCTCCGCACCCTCTCCAGCATTTATTGTTTGTGGACTTTTTGATGATGGCCATTCTGACTGGTGTAAGGTGATACCTCGTTGTTGTTTTGATTTGCATTTCTCTAATAATGAGCGATGTTGAGCATCTTTTCATGTGTTCGTTAGCCATCTGTCTGTCTTCTTTGGAGAAATGTCTGTTTAGGTCTTTTTCCCACTTTTTGATTGGGTTGTTTGTGTTTCTGGAATTGAGTTGTATGAGCTGCTTGTATATTTTAGAAATTAATCCTTTGTCAGTTGTTTCATTTGTTATTATTTTCTCCCATTCTGAGGGTTGTCTTTTCACCTTGCTTGTAGGTGTGCAAGGTTTTTAAAAGCTTAAAAGCTGTGCAAAAGCTTTTAAGTTTATCAGGTCCCATGGTTTACTTTTGTTTTTATTTCCATTGTTCTAGGAGGTGGGTCATAGAGGATCTTGCTTTGATTTATGTCTTCAAGTGATCTGCCTCTCTTTTCCTCTAAGAGTTTTATAGTTTTTGTTCTTACATTTAGGTCTTTAATCCATTTTGAGTTTATCTTTGTGTATGGTGTTAGAAAGTGTTCTAATTTCATCCTTTAACATGTAGCTGTCCAGTTTTCCCAGCACCACATATTGAAGAGGCTATCTTTTCTCCATTGTGTATCTTGGCCTCCTTTGTCAAAGATAAGGTACCCATAGGTGCATGGGTTTGTCTCTGGGCTTTTTGACTTGTTCCATTGATCTGTAGCTCTGTTTTTGCGCCAGTACCGTACTGTCTTGATTGCTATAGCTTTCAAAACTACATTGAGATTCACTTCACACCGGTCAGAATGGTCATCGTCAAAAAAAATCTACAAACAATAAATGCTAGAGAGTGTGTGGAGAAAAGGGGGTCCTCTTGGTGGGAATGGAACAGTGTGGAGAATCCTTGAAAAACTAGGACCAAAACTGCCATGTAACCCAGCAGTTTCACTACGGGCATATACCCTGGGAAAACCATACTTGAGACAGGATACAGGTACCCCAATGTTCGTAGCAGCACTATTTACAATAGCTAGGACATCTAGGAAGCCACCCAGATGTCCATCGATGGATGATGAATGGGTGGAGAAGTTATGGATCCATGCATACAATGGGATATTACTCATAGCCACAAAAAGGGACACATTTGGGTCAGTTCTCACGAGCGGATGAACCTAGAGCCTGTTATACAGAGTGAAGTAAGTGAGAAAGAGAGAAACAAATTTCCTATATTAATGCATACATATGGAATCTAGAAAAATGGCACTGAGGAACCTGTTTGCAGAGTACCAATTGAGATGCAGACTCAGAGAACAGACTTTGGAGAGGGTGGGACGAATTAAGAGAATAGCACTGAAACATATACGTTACCGTGTGTGGAGTGGATGGCTGATGGGAGGTTGCTCTATAGTCCAGGGAGCTCAAGCTGGTGCTCGGTGATAACTTAGAGGGGTAGGATTGGGCGAGGGGTTGGGGGAAGCTCAAGAGGGAGGGGACGTGTGTTACTTATGGCAGGTTCACGTTGTTGTATAGGGGACGCCAACGCAATATTGTAAAGCAATTATCCTTCAATTAAAAAGAAATTTTAAAAAACAGAACGATTTTTAGCAAGTCAAAAATGATCTTTTGAAGTGAAGATGAGTGAAGATCTGACTTTTAATTTCCTTTACCAGCTGTCTCTTTCTGACAGCAAAACAGGTAATTAATAAGAAATTGTGCTAGTGATTATGGTGATTAGCATTTTAAAATTTATTAGTCTGTTTTCAAGACAAATCTTGAGTTTGGAGCTAAGGATGCCAAAGCCGTGGAGCCGTGCTTGGTGTGCCTGGGGCTGGTGGGGGCGCATCCCCTGGGCCTCTGAATGCTCTCGGTGGGTTGTTCTGTTGGCCTGTTTGTTTGATTTTGACTTGAAGCCGTTCAGCCTTGTGCAGAGGAGGCGGGTCGACAGGCACTTTCCCCCGTGCTGAGCTCACTCTGGCTGCGTCTGCAGCAAGAAACCACTTTGCTAAAGCCTTAGCTGATCCTGAAAAGTGTTAACATGCTCTCTGCTTAATGTTTGCCAACGGGCTGATCTAAAAATGGCACCAAGGAGGCTACCTATTATCCACAGAACAAGAATACATTTCGGGACTGAAATAGATTATGGTCAATGGAGACTTGATCTGCTGACAGGAAGTTATATTAGTATCCCTGAGCAATTCATAAAAATAGGAAGGGACTTTTATGTGGTGACTCTTGTTTGTTTTTTTAATTAAAGACTCTCTCCTTTAGTAGCTTTCAATATTTAAGTTTTTTTCTTATTTTTTCAGTTTTCTTTATTGAATTGCATTCATCCTTCAAAACTCCATAAATCATTCATTTTTGCACATGTGTGATGGGTTTGTACTATAGTCACATTTATTTGATCAAACTTATTATTACATATTCTTTAAAGATGTGTACAGAAGCACCAAATTAGATAAAATTTGGGATGATTTAAAAATAACTTTTAAAGTGAAACTTGCATTTATTTACTGTGTGACCTTCAAGTTCCTGTGTGACAGATTGGAATTTTTGATTATTTTTTGCAGTTAACCTATGATGGATAGGTCATCTTTGCGTGTAACTACCCAAGTTTATACCCTTTGACCTACCAGCTAACATTCGTTCAGGACAGAAGTTTCCTGGCTTTTGTCCAATAGAGTGGATAGTTACCCTAATGATAGAGCAAATATAAAGAGCAGTCTTCCTCTAGCATTGAAAACTGGTAAAGTATTTCAGTCAAATGCTTCCAAATGGCAGTCTTAGTATATATGACATGTGTTGACTAAGTATTTTGTTGTTATCCAGTTGCTAAGTCATGTCTGACTCTTTGCGACCCCATGGACTACAGCAAACCAGGCTTCCCTGTCCTTCACTGTCTCCCGAAGTTTGCTCAAATTCATGTCCACTGAATCAGTGATACCATCCAACCATCTCGTTCTCTGTCGCCCTCTTTTCCTTTTGCCTTCAATATTTCCTAGCATCAGGGTCTTTTCCAATGAGTCCACTCTTCACATCAGGTGGCCACAGTATTGGAGCTTCAGCTTCAGCCTCAGTTGTTCCAATGTATATTCAGGATTGATTTCCTTTAGGATTGACTGGTTTGATCTTGCAGTATAACAAGTATAATAGGCATGCTAAAATGGAGTTAAAGGTTAAAGTTACAACCCGTAAGGAATTTCAGAATCTGATGAGATGGTTTGAGATAATCATTGGCTATAGTTAACTTCTTGGTTACTATCCAGTCATTCTAAAGCCATTAAGTGGAGCTAGGTACTCAGAGTATTAGAAATTATAGCATCTAAGTGATGTAAATTCTTAGTTCTATATTCCAAGAACTAAGAATTGAAGAAAACAGAGGGAAAAAAAATCTCAAATCTTCATTGTTGGTGTAAGGTAGGTAACAATTGTCCTAAAAGATACTGTGGCTTTATTCTCAAGGATTTTGTTAACAGAGTATATTCCTCGTTTTAGGGGAAAAAAAGATGCAGAAAGATGTAAAATTTGGAGCTGAAATATGTGGGGTGAAATCAGAAGTGTGAAAATTAGAAGAGAAATACTGAATAAAATGTCTTCTCTTCTGCGTCACTTGCTGGGCTCCTCAGCCCATATATCCCCTAAAGTGGAAGTGAAGTCGCTCAGTTGTGTCCACTTCTTTGCGACCCCGTGGACTGTAGCCTATCAGGCTTCTCCGTCCATGGGATTTTCCAGGCAGGGGTTCCGGAGTGGGTTGCCATTTCCTTCTCCAGGGGATCTTCCCAACCTAGGGATTGAACCTGGGTCTCCTGCTTTGCAGGCAGATGGTTTATCCTCTGAGCACTTCAATTTTTAGTTTTATTTTTTTTTTCCCCTTGAAGCACTAACTGAGGAAACCCTGAAGTTTCAGCATATGTGTTGACCCGAATGAGAACGGAATGCTGGACTTGTACTGGGAAGAGGGAGGCACAGATCCAGTTGTCAGGTTCTGGGTAGAACACTGCTGTTATTTGGGATTCTGGGATTCTGTCAGATAGACCTGAGTGTGGCCTGAGTAGTATAGCCTGATCGGTTATAGAGCTGCTCATCTTAGCAATAACTGTATTAAATATGGCCACTCTATACTTTTTTTTCAGCCAATCTACAAGCACAGTAAAGCAGGCACAGTCATACACTCTCAGCAAGACAAGCAATGATACAGAATTTGTTGTTTCTTCACTAGCTTGCCATGACGTACTTCTCCAATTTGAATGCTTTCTGCAATCTGGTTATTGTGTTTACTCCGTGATATTCATTCTTGGTGTCAGTAGTATCCTATTTTCTGGCCGAGGTTCTCTTTATTTATGATAATAATTTGTTAGGTTTCTAAAGGATAAACAAATGTGAATACTTTAATGGTTCAAGTACAAATTGGCGTTGAGTGGCAGTCTTATGGCTGTTTCAGATCAGCTGGATATGTTCATGGCCTAAAGCCAGCTAGCTTCACTATTAGAGTAATGTTAAAGAGTGCTGAAAAGATAAAGACATTAGCTAGAAGCCTCCTGATATATTAATGGTAGATGATAGATTAAGATGACAAGAACAAATGGCCTAGTGGACTATGTTATCCTTTTAACAGTTCGTTTGGTGATACCGTGTCCACGTATACACTCCCAAGCTCAGCCGCTCAATCGTGTCTGATCCTCTGCAACCCCGTGAAGTGTGACCCATCAGGCTCCTCGGTCCGTGACATTTTCCAGGCATGAATACTGGAGTAGGTTGTCACGCCCTCCTCCAGGGGATCTTCCTGGCCTAGGGATGGAACCTGTATCTCTTGTGTCTCCTGCGTTGGCTGGAGGGTTCTTTACCACTGTGCCACCAGGGAAGCCCTATGCCAAGCAGATATGCCCGTAATTCATGTAGTAAACTCACATCTATTCACATCTATTCTATCTATTTAGCCCGAAACGCTAAATTAGGTAAAAGCAACTTTTTGGTAAGGCCGTAGAGTGTTAACATATATAAATACGCCACAATATAATTTTAGTGCAGTCAGTGTTTATATCCAAATGCTTTCAAAGTTGACAGTGCATGAGCAAAGAGACTCTCTGTTAAGGACAAAAAAATTAATCAGAAACTCATTCCAAAGTTTAATTTCAATGTTCAGCTTTTTTTCCCCCATAATTCATCAAGATGGCATTAAAAGTTGTTCCATTCCTCTTTTTAGACTGATCATTTTAACTGTTCCGTCCTTAATTACTCCACCATGCAGACAAAAAGAGCCTGTGAAGCCTCACTCCCAGGCTTTTTGAGACATTAATGAATATTGCAAAAATTGTGTTGGGCCAGAAATCATTTTTCAAGATGGTTGTAATGAGAACCCCACTCCCCACTCCCGCTACTGGCCATCCATCCCACATGCATTTCTTGCAATGTATGGTGGGCTCTTTGCTCCCACACCCTCAAAACCTGGGTGGACCTGTGGCCACAGTAGAAGTGGTGCTTTCTGACTCTGAGGCTGGCTGTCTGGATCCAGCCAGCATGCTGTGCTATAAGGACATCCAGGCCACAGGCAGAGAGCACAGGGAGCCAGCATCAGGGGCCAGACACGTGAGGAAGGAGACCCCAGTACCAGCTGCTTGGACTGAAGCCAGGGGAGAGATGCTGAATGACAGAGCCGCTTGAGTCCAGCCAACCTCCAAACCCGTGAAAGACGGTGTTAAGATGATCGCCGTTGTTTAAAGACACGATCCTTTGGAGTGATTTGTTTTGCAGCACTAGATGGCTGGAAAACACATGCTTTTAAGTCAGACCTACCCAAGTTTGAATATTGACTCTACTTCCTGCTAGGGAGATGCGTCAGCCAAGATCTCAAGTTTCTCTCGTTCTTTTCGTTCCTCTTACAGATGTCTAATCTGGAATATTGCAGGTGTTCAATGAACATGAGTTTCCCCCCACCTCTCCCTTCTGGTTGTCCCCCCTTCTTCCCCTCCCTTCCTCCTTCCCTCCCTCTCTCCCTCCTTCCCTTCCTTCTTTCTTGTCTTCCTTCCATCTTTTCCTTTTTGCTTGCTTACCCCTTTCCTTCCCGCCCTTCCCATGTAAATTTAATGGAGTGCAGCTGCTTTCGTGGTAGGACATTTTAGATTGGAATATCTTAGTGCCAGGTGTGGGTTTAATCGGACCCTTACTTAAAACGCAAGCAGGCAGAATTCAGGATGCTTTTTTTTTTTTTGGTGAAAACTGCTGAATCACTGGTTCCAAAAATTGGCAGAAAATATGCTCAGACCTTCCACAGACAGTGTGTGTGGTATGAACAAGTGCCTTGGGGGAGTGGGGTAAACACATTTTTTAAAAAAGAAATGTTTCCATCAGTTCACAGTGAACATTATCTGAATTCAGTTCAGGCGAAGAATATCTTTAAAAGCTAGATAAAGGAAATGAAGGCGTGAGCAACATGTTATTTGCAGGAACGACATACATTATCTCCTTGGCAACTGCAGGGTGGCGTGCGATTTGGCCTCTATGTTGTGTCGTCTCAGATGCCTGGAAGTCACTGTTTCCTATGGAAACAAAGGAAAGAACAACATGAGAAAAAGAGTTCTGATTTTAGTATGCTGAGAAAGTATTTTAAAATTGAGGGACCAGCAGGCTTCCACAGCAGAACCAGAACTCAAAATGGCATTAAATTTTCATTTAATTCCTTGGTGCTTTAGAATATGGGTGAGATCCACATTTGTTTTGACCACACTGAACTTTTTATTCATGCTTTGTGATCAAATGATGAATCCAAACATTTGTGTGGAACTTTCAATGCCCTGGTGTGTAGTAAGTCTTTCATAAACATTAGGATGTCAGCATTATTCATGTTCATTTATCTATTCATTCAACAAATATTTGTGGAGTGTCTAATTTGTGCCAGGCATGGTGCTGGGGACTGAGGCTCCATGAACCCCTTGCCTTACATCTGATGACATTGTCCTGCCATATTCACGGACTATTGTGGGAGTTCTTTGAAGTGACTCTAATTGAGCCAGCATTCATTTAGCCTCAGCCTGGAGAGCTTATTATTACATAGGAGCTAGGAGATAGCAGAAATGAACCACATGGCCTCACACTATTGATGGGATCTCACCATGGCTTTTCTTTTCTCAGTGATTTCGGGGAAGTTTCCTAGGTGCAGTCAGCTTGTTTTCATCAATGGCTCAAAAATATTTATGATAGTGACTCATGCTCATTATAATTTCATTTGGTAGGTGATTTGATTAAATTGAATGTCTTAAATGAAGGAAATTCAGATTGCAATATAGCTGGCTAGAGTTGTAGTTTCCACCTTGATGAAATCCAAAGAGGTATCAACATTATAGAATGCTACAGGGGCAGCCAACACAGTTGCAGTGAGACTGCTTGATCACTGCAGGAGAATGATACATGGATGACATGAGATTAAAGCCTGACGTTGATGCCGCCAGGATCACCAAGGGGCTCCTAGGAATTTGTCCACAGTGGTGCTGCAGGGAAGGACTGTGGAACAGAAACCTGCATTCCAGAGTCAGTGCTTTCCAAAGATGATCTTGCCTTCCATTAATCTACCCAGTATCTCCAGAATGTGGCCTTTCCTGCTAATTCTATATTCACTCCCTACCTCATCACAGCAGAAGGTGAGGCATTTATTCACATTTCTGAGACCTATTAAAGAATGACTATGAAATAGACAGCTAATGTCTGCCAAAGAATCTCACAAGAAAAGCCTTCTAGGCTGACTATACTAAATAGTGATTTCAGGTGTTCTTTTAGCTCTAAGGAGTCAAAGCCATATGGCTGATTTTATAATTTCAGCATTAAAATTAAAAACCAGATTTCACTTCCTGGATTCTTCTTCCCTAGGGTCTTATTTTACTATGTCCCTCTCTAAGAGCAATATTTTAGCTTAGAATTTTCTTGGATTTGTGGATATATTCATGGAAGATTTAAATAGCATTGCAGCTGTACAGAAAAGCTGTTCTTGTGTGTGCTTTGAAAATCAGCTTTTCAATAACTGATAGCTTTAGAGCCGTGATTGAGAGGAAAAATCCAGTCCTTGTTAAACAAGCTATTTCAGCTACTGGATGCATGCTTCAAACCGTTTGAAGAAAGAGAGGCTCACATACCTCATCACTTTGCTCCCAGAGAGGCAGGTTGGTGCCCGTGGCCCTCCTGCGTTTTCTGTGTGGCAGCAGAAGGCGAGCGGAAGGTGGGGCTGGGGCTGGGAGATGACTGCTTCACAGGAATCACTCAGCCACACTTTAAACCAGGCGACTTCACGGAATGGGAGAGGAAAGGCATTTAATTCTGGTTATCAGTTAATATTCCAGGACTGACTCATTAAGCAGTCCATTAACTACTGTAGTGGCCCGGGAAGTATAATCTGGATAGAATAAATGACTGTCATCTGGTTTTCAAGTGGATTTAAATGGGCTGCTTTTGGCTATATAGCGTTGCCAACTACTTATCTCTCGAGACATATTGTGTGAGACTCATTTTCGCTGTTTTGAGTGTACAGGAGGGAATGATTGTGTTGTTGATTTATTTCAACACAGTTTATTCATTATTTATTTATTATTTCTTCACTGGACTTATTTATTGAATATTCGTCGTGCTTGGTACGGTGCTAGTCACTGGGGGGAAGAAAATGAGAAGACGGTATTGCCGCCCCAAAGGACCAATAGAGAGGGACTCTCATTCAGCACGCTGCGTGGCTCGGCTGGGAAGGAGCATCGGATGCTGCCTGAAGCCGTCCCAGCCCAGATGAGCCATCTCTGTGGCGGGAGGTTCTGAAGAGGGTGGTGGGGCTGTCGGGTTAGACTTCTCGGAGGAAGCCACGACTAAGGACGATATCGGAAACACACAATGGAGGGGAAGGAGATGAGGCGGCGAGTGAGAAGAGAACGTGCCAAGACCCAGGAGCAAGACAATACAGCTCATCCTTGTAGGACTAAATGAAGACATCCTGGCTAGAGCCCAGGTGTTTTAATTGGGTTTCCCCCAAAGCAGACTCTGTTTCAAGAATTTGTGTGCAAGCAATTCATATTTGAGGTGATCCCAAGAAGCACTGCAAGGAAAGTGAGGTGGCAAGGAAGACAATCCAATAAAGTATGACTAACGAGCAGATTTACTGCTGTGTGTTCATCACACCACAGGCTCGCCCAGAGGATGTGTGGGGCACACCTCGGAGCTGCCCTGCTGGGCGGCGGACAAGCTGAGGTGCTTATTTATCTGCTCTTGCCTCCTGCTCATTAAGCTTATTCAGGAGATATTAACTTTCTTCTACTTCTGGTTAAACCCTCTCCCCCATCCCAGTCAGGCTCCTGTAGGCAGAGCATTACTTAGAGCAGGAAAAGGCAGTAAGGCATCAGTGATGTCTGGGTCAACCAAACGAGTGCGACCAGGCTCTCATAGCCTGTGCTACACCAGGACCCCTGGAGTGGGTCAAGAGGAGGGTTTGGAAATAAATGGGGAGACGCACCTGGGCTTGGAGGCAGGACCAGGTCAGGGGGAATGTTATGTTATATAAGTGTGCGTGTTTCAGGAAAACAATAGGTTCATAAGGATATTAGTTCTGAGAACTTTAATAGCCTGTGTGGTAGCTAAGTGAGAAATGTTGAATGCCATTCTGTGCCTTTGAAGAATAGGCAGGTTGGAAAAATCCTGAGGAAGTTGGATAGAAAGGAATAACACAGAGAGAGGCAAAAATCAAAGTTTTGTGGCTGGCAAAGTTAACTGGATTGTGTGCTAGTCTCTAAGATCTAGCATAGAGTAGGAAGGTTGTGTTTGTTTGGATAAATATAACTGAACTCATTGGATATGAATAAATTTGTACCTAGGTTTGACTTTGGTCAAGAGGGTTTCTTAAGGGTAAGAACTTGGAGCTTTTCTCCAACTTTCGTATCACCAGAGTCAGACAGTACCTGACATATAAATAGGCACTTAAATATTTGTTGACTAATGCCTCTTGTGTTCCATAAGCCTCTTATCCTTCTCCATCAGAGGGCAGACAGACTGAAAACCACAATCACAGAAAACAATCAAATCTGATCACATGAACCACAGCTTTTTCTACCTCAGTGAAACTATGAGCTATGCTGTGTAGGGCCACCCAAGACGGACGGGTCATGGTGGAGAGTTCTGACAAAATGTCCACTGGAGAAGGGAATGGCACTTCAGTTTTCTTGCCTTGAGAACACCATGAACAGTATGAAAAGGCAAAAAGATAGGATACTGAAAGAGGAACTCCCCAGGTTGGTAGGTGCCCAATATGCTACTGGAGATCAGTGGAGAAACAACTCCAGAAAGAATGAAGAGACAGAACCAAAGCAAAAACAACACCCAGTTGTGGATGTGACTGGTGATGGAAGCAAGGTCCGATGCTATAAAGAGCAATATTGCATAGGAACCTGGAATGTTAGGTCCATGAATCAAGGCAAATTGTAAGTGGTCAAACAGGAGATGGCAAAAGTGAACATTGACATTTTAGGAATCAGAGAACTAATATGGACTGGAATGGGTGAATTTAACTCAGATGACCATTATATCTACCACTGTGAGCAAGAATCCCTTAGAAGAAATAGAGTAGCCATCATAGTCAACAAAAGAGTCTGAAATGCAGTAGTTAGATGCAATCTCAAAAACGACAGAATGATCTCTGTTCATTTCCAAGGCAAACAGTTCAATATCACAGCAATCCAAGTCTATGCCGTGACCAGTAATGCTGAAGATGCCGAATGGTTCTATGAAGACCTACAAGACCTTCTAGAACTAACACCCAAAAACAGATGTCCTTTTCATTTTATGGGATAGGAATACAAAAGTAGGAAGTCAAGAAACACCTGGAATAACAGGCAAATTTGGCCTGAGAGTACAGAATGAAGCAGGGCAAAGGTAATAGAGTTTTGCCGAGAGAACGCACTGGTCATAGCAAAACCCTCTTCCAACAACACAAGAGAAGACTCTACACATGGGCATCACCAGATGGTCAACACTGAAATTGATTATATTCTTTGCAGCCAAACACGGAGAAGCTTTGTACAGTCAGCAAAAACAAGACCAGGAGTTGACTGTGGCTCAGATCATGAATTCCTTATTGCCAAATTCACACTTAAATTGGAGAAAGTAGGGAAAACTACTAGATCATTCAGGTATGACCTAAATCAGATCCCTTATGATTACACAGTGGAAGTGAGAAATAGATTCAAGGGATTAAATCTGATAGAGTACCTGATGAACTATGGATGGAGGTTTGTGACATTGTATAGGAGACAGGGATCAAGACCATCCCCAAGAAAAAAAAATGCAAAAAGGCAAAATGGCTGTCTGAGGAGGCCTTACAAATAGCTGTGAAAAGAAGTGAAAAGCAAAGGAGAAAAGGAAAGATAAACCCACTTGAATGCAGGGTTCCAAAGAATAGCAAGGAGAGATAAGAAAGCCGTCCTTACTGATCAGGCAAAGAAATAGAGGAAAACAATAGAATGGGAAAGACTAGAGATCTCAAGAAAATTAGAGATACCGAGGGAAAATTTCATGCAAAGGTGGGCTCAATAAAGGACAGAAATGGTATGGACCTAACAGAAGCAGAAGATATTAAGAAGAGGTGGCAAGAATACACAGAAGAACTGTACAGAAACGATCTTCACCACCCAGATAATCACGATGGTGTGATCACTCACCTAGAGCCAGACATTCTGCAATTCGAGGTCAAGTGGGCCTTAGGAAGCATCACTACAAACAAAGCTCGTGGAGGCGATGGAATTCCAGTTGAGCTCTTTCAAATACTGAAAGATGATGCTTTGGAAGTGCTGTACTCAATATGTCAGCAAATTTGGAAGACTCAGCAGTGGCCACAGGACTGGAAAATGTCAGTTTTCATTCCAATCCCAAAGAAAGGCAATGCCAAAGAATGCTCAAACTATTGCACAATTGCACTCATCTCACACGCTAGTAAAGTAATGCTCAAAATTCTCCAAGCCAGGCTTCAGCTGTATGTGACCCGTGAACTTCCAGATGTTCAAACTGGTTTCAGAAAAGCCAGAGGAACCAGAGATCAAATTGCCAACATCTGCTGGATCATTGATAAAGCAAGAGAGTTCCAGAAAAACACCTATTTCTGCTTTATTGACTATGCCAAAGCCTGTGAGTGTGTGGATCACAACAAACTGGCAAGTTTTGACAGAGATGGGAATACCAGACCACCTGACCTGCCTCTTGAGAAACCTGTATGCAGGTCGGGAAGCAACAGTTAGAACTGGACATGGAACAACAGACTGGTTCCAAATAGGAAAAGGAGTACATCAAGGCTGTATATTGTCTTTGTATTGTTATTGTATACCCTGCTTATTTAATTTCTATGCAGAGTACATCATGAGAAACGCTGGGCTGGAGGAAGCACAAGCTGGAATCAAGATTGCTGGGAGAAATATCAATAACCTCAGATATGCAAATGACACCACCCTTATGGCAGAAAGCGAAGAAGAACTAAAGAGCCTCTTGATGAAAGTGAAAGAGGAGAGTGAAAAAGTTGGCTTAAAACTCAACATTCAGAAAACTAAGATCATGGCATCCAGTCTCATCACTTCATTGCACATCAATGGTGTTTGGAAACAGTGACAGACTTTATTTTTGGGGGCTCCAAAATCACTGCAGATGGTGACTGCAACCATGAAATTAAGATACACTTGCTCCTTGCAATAAAAGTTATGACAACATAGACGGCATATTAAAAAGCAGAGACATCACTTTGCCAACAAAGGTCCGTCTGGTCAAGGCTATGGTTTTTCCAGGGGTCATGTATGGATGTGAGAGTTGGACTATAAAGAAAGCTGACTGCCGAAGAATTGATGTTTTTGAACTGTGGTGTTGGAGACGACTCTTGAGAGTCCCTTGCACAGCAAGGAGATCCAACCAGTCCATCCTGAAGGAGATCAGTCCTGAATATTCATTGGAAGGACTGTTGTTGAAGCTGAAACTCCAATACTTTGGCCACCTGATGTGAAGAAATGACAAAGACCCTGGTGCTGGGAAAGATTGAAGGCGGGAGGAGAATTGAGGACAAAGGATGAGATGGTTGGATGGCATCACCGACTCAATGGACATGAGTTTGAGTAAAGTCCAGGAATTGGTGATGGACAGGGAGGCATGGAGTGCTGCAGTCCATGTGGTCGCAAAAAGTTGGACATGACTGAGCGACTGAACTGAACTGAATTGAATGAATACATGAATGAATAAATTAAAACTTTGTTATGCTCCTGGTTCCTGTCTGCTGGATAGATGGGTTTTCAAGTTGGAGAAAAATTTGAGATGTAGGCGTTGATTTTATGATACAGATGTAACGATGATAATCTAAGCCCCTGGACAGGTTTATTCATTTACCTGAAGACTGAAAGTACTGAAATGTCTGAGGGTTGAGCCCTGTGGAAAGGTAACATTTTAGGATTTGGTAGAGGTAGAGCATTCCACACTGGAGATAGTAGGTAAATGGTACATGCCTGGATTGTGGAATTTATTGGATCCATTTAACGGAGGAAGAAATAATCAGCAGTGTCAGATGCTGCCAAGACAGTATGTAAGATGCAGATTTTTCAAAGTTCTTACTCGATTAAAACAAAAAAAGTTGCAAGGGAAAGATGGGAAGGGAAATAAATAAACAGTGGGTTGAAGAGTAAATGACCAGGGAGAAGTGGAAACTTATTAAGTGTAGACGATGTTTCCCTAAACTGGAAATGATAGAGTGGAAGCTGAAAGGGATCAAAGGTTAAGGAGTTGTGGGACTTGATATTTTCATCCCCTTCTTTGTAACATGATAAAATTTTAGTATGTTCTATGTTGAGAAAGTGCAAATATTTTTTAATTGCTAGCATGATTAAGTCAAACACTATTTCCAGGATTGTTGATTTTATGCTCTCCTCAAACATCCATCAGCCAAGAAAGAAACCTTTTAAATGAGAGTCCTTACTTATCTCTTCCTACAACTGTCAGGTCTAGGGAAGTTGGGTTTTAACTGGTTCTTAGCATTGCTCCAAGAAATGGAGATGATTGTCTTCACTGAGGAATAGGAAATAACATGAATTTTGAAAAGAACACCCAATGTGGTGTTCCCATATATTCCCAACATTTTCTGAGGTAGATATTTACAGTGTTCATTCAACATTTAGTTCTATTGAAAAAAATACAATGAATATCTGAGTATAGAAATAACGGAAACTTCTATTATAATAACATCTCACAGGGATTATCTGCATTTTTGTTCTAGAATATGAATAGCAATATCAAAATGATATTTCACAAGTATTGATCACACCAACTTCAGGTAAAGTGTTAAGCACTTTATGAATACTACTCCATCAATAACTCGAAGAAGTTATCATTATCATCTTCATTTTACCCAGGAGAAATATGTAGCACAGAGAGGCTAAATAACTTCCCCAAGGTAACACAGCTAGTATTTAGCAGAGTCCAGAAACTGGAATCTACCTGAGTTTAGAACCTACAGTTCTGACATTGGTTTTTAACTTTCAATATACTGCTAACAAGGATAAAAATGAAGATAGATATTTGGCAGCTTCCGGTTTTAGAATCTGTTTTATAGATGTCTGTAGAGGGCAAGGGCTTCCCTGGTGGCCCAGTGGTAAAGAATCTGCCTGCCAATGCAGGAGACGTGGGTTCCGACTCTGGGTCAGGAAGATCCCCCCTGGAGAAGTATGCAGCACCCCGCTCCAGTATTCTTGCCTGGGAAATCCCATGGACAGTGGAATGTGGTGGGTACAGTCCATGGGGACCCAGAACAGTTGGGCACGTCTTAGCAGCCAGGCAACAACAGCTAAAGGGCACGCTTCCCTTGCTGCGCGTCAGCTTTTGTGTCTTGGTTCCGGGCCTGCGAGGCTGAAGCGGCTACGTTGGTGATATACATTAATGTGCTGACGAGCCATTCACCATAAATTGCAAGTCAGCTACCGGTTTAATTCCTCCTAAATTTGCAATCTGCCTTTCCTGAAGCGCAAAATTGGCTTTCTTGTCCTAAAGTGGTAGAACATGCAAAAGAGTCTGATACCTTATTTTCTAGCTCAAGTAAGATTATCTAGGCTCAGAGAAAATTTTAGAATTTTCACTTCGGATGAACAGCTGTTTCAACATGAGAGCCTTATTAAATGCCAAATGGTCTTGCCAATGCCTCATTGGAAACTACAGATAATAGCATGGCATTTCCTCCTCAGGACAAGTCATTATTTCCTGGAGAAAGGCAAAATGGTGTCAGCGATTTGTGGGGTTATCTGTTTGACAACTGGTGTTGTGGTAGACTACCAGTTTGTTCTGCTGACTGAATATGCCGTTTTACTATAGATGGAGATTTGTAACGAATTGTGTTAAAAAGGTAATTCAACATACACGTTATGACCAATTGACTGTGCTTCCATTCGTAAAGTCTAGGGAATGGGATTGATGTTTAAAATACAAGAGCATATGCAGTAGGTACCTAATGAGTCCTTTTCTGCTACATGCACATGTGTGCACGCATTTACTTTATATATAATTTGGCACATGCGTTGTTGAACTTCATTTACTTTAATTATTTGCAGATAATTACATGTTCTCTTCCCTGGTGGCTCAGACGGTAAAGAATTCTCTTGCAACTTGGGAGACCTGGGTTTGATCCCTGGGCTGGGAAGATCCCCTGGAGGAGGGCGTGGCAACCCACTCCAGTATTCTTGCCTGGAGAATCCCATGGACAGAGGAGCCTGACAGGCTACAGTCCACGGGATCACAAAGTGTCAGACACGACTGAGCGACTAAGTACAGTTTGGAGAATCATTTTCAAGTCAGAAACGAGAGCTAGTGTTTATGTTGACATCATCCCTGAATTACAATTAAAGTTGAAATTGCAGTGTCCTATGAACCCGAGGGGGAGATGTTTTATTTTTTCCATAATTTTGAGTAGCAATTTTATAAGCATCTTTTGAAAATTATATATTCAAACCGAAGGTAAAGTCTATGGAAGGAAGTTGGAACACAGCTTCCTTTTTGCAGAAGAACTTCATAAAAATGGTTCATCATACAGAAGACGTGTGTTTTGAATGATGGTGATGGTTTATTTCCACACAACCCAAAGAGACGTTTTCTTCAATTAAAAAGAAACTTGGCACTGCTAGTTTACCTTTGTGGTTAAGATAAAATTTTCTATAGAGTAAATCGCCTAAATGTGGGCCTATTTATAAATATTTATTTAGGTCTGACTGTAGACTGTAGAAGGTATATGGGAAACAAAGTAATATCTGTAAGCATATTATGACAACTAAGCACCAGAGAAGTAGGGCAAATATTAGGAAGAACAGAAAAATTCATAAGAATTTTACAATTTTTACACATACTGGAAAGGAAGGATTAATCAGAGGAAGATTTTTTTGTGGGATAATGTGGGTCAAACATTAGTACAGTAGTTACCTTATAACATAAACTGGATTAATGTAACTAAAATCCAAAATGAAAAACCAAGCTGCTTGTAAAAGTCGCTTAACCTGGCTAGGGTGTGTGCACATATTTCAGGTAAGTTATGCTTTCAGCTCCATTAGGGTAGCTTTCTAACATGGCAAATTAACATATATGCTGTAAGCAACTTCCTGAAGTGGCTAAAATTGTTGGTTTGGGATGCAAATTATGACTGTAGCTCATATTGACTGTCTGGTCTTAGAAGTAACCAACTCTCCAAGGCTTCGGTGTCCTTATTGGGAAAATAAGAATATTAATACTATTACCTGGGTGGTTGTAGATAATGTGTGAGGTTATTAGTGTGGGGCTTGGTCCATAGTAAGTGCTCAATACATGGTAGAGATGTTGATAAAGATTCAAGATTTCTGTTTGGCAAGTGCTAATATCAGACATTTGAGTAGCTCGTGAATGTGAAGCATTGCTTTAACAGTTTATTTCAAGAAAATATAAGGGTAAAAAAAGAAAAGGAAGATTTTAGAACATTCTCAAGGGATTTCGGATGTTAACTGACAGAGACGGTCACTGGCCTTCTTTATCCTTACACCACAGAGAGAAATCTCTGAAAACTGTCCTGCTACCGGGCACTTTGCTCCTTCCTCCAGCGTCCCTCCTCCCCATGGTTAGTACTGTGCATGCGAGCGTGCTCAGTCGTGTCCGACTCTTTGCGACCCCGTGAACTGTAGCCCGCCAGGCTCCTCTGTCCCTGGGATTTCCCAGGCAAGAATTCTGGAGTGGGTTGCCATTTCCTTCTCCGGGAGATTTTCCCAACCCCAGGATTGAGCTTGCGTCTCCTGCATAGACAGGTGGATTGTTTACCAAAGTTTACCAAGTCTTAACTGCCATCTAGGAATGTGGTTAAGACTTACTCATCCCTAAATTTCAGCTTATGTGTTACTTTCACAAAGAGATTTTCCCAGCAGTCAGGCTACATCATGTACTCCCTAATTTAAAATTTGTCCTTGGTAGCATTTATTGCTTGTTATAACTTCTTAAGAATTCCTGGTAGAAGTTGTAAGACCTGTGCCTTTTCACCTCTGTACTCCCCGTGTCCAACAAGATACTTGAAAAACTAGATACTCGATACATATTGTTCAATGAATGAATGAATGGTGTAAATCAGTGCCTTTAATAAGCCCTTCATTGCTTTTCAACTTAAATGTATATATTCTGTTACTCATTTCCAACAAGAGAGGAAGCATGCAACCTGAGCCTTTTTTCCTAAAAATAAATCTATTAAAGTCATAGTGAATGTTTGGATTCAGTGGGTAAACCTTATCTAATGTTCCAAAGAAAGTCGTCTTGCTTTAGGTAAGGCTATTGGCTCATCTAACACGTCCTTAATGCAGAATAGCTGTGATTTTGCAAAATGACTTGGCTGCTAATTCTTCAGCTTTAGAACTTTCTCCCCAAGCAGAAGTATACTGCAGATCTAGTCCTGATAAATTATTTCTTTTTAGACATTGCCCCTGTTGCCTTTGCTGATGCAGATAAAATTGTGACTCAGACTGCTTGCTATGCCAGCCTCCTATAGGATTGGCAGGGATCTGAATTTTTCTGCATGGCTATTTATTATAGCACAATTTCATTTTGATCAAATCATATGAAGTCTATATTAAGAAAACCATTGTCCAAATGTTTTCTAAGTTCAAATACAATTTTCTGAATATTTTCAAGCTGAACCAAATCATTTTCATAGGATGATGTGGTTGATTAAAAAAATGAATTTGTCTGGACACCCAAGTTAGGAATTAAAAAACATGGTAAGATTTTTTTTGCAATATTTTATCAGATATCTACATATATTACCTTTACTTTTAAGGATTAAAATTATCCTTAATATAAAATATGAGCAAAAGTTATAAATTATTTTAATGACATTTTTTCAATACTTAAACAAACGTATGTTTTGAAATCCATGATGCATGTACATACATTGTCACATGAAAATCATAATCTGAAAGGAAAACAAAAATATTTAGGGAAAAATATTGAGTAGTTTAAGAAGGACCTGGAGCTAAGTCCAAATTAGAAGCTTAAATGAAAATCCTGGTTGACTCAAGTCCTCTGATTAGGATTAAGGAAAACTGAAAGGAACTCAAGAGACATCCTGGAGAACTCACATCTAAGCAACTTCGACGGTTTAGAAAGATGACGTAGATGCCCCCCTGGTGGATGTTACGGAAGTGTTTTCGTTCATTAAGGACAAAATTTAAAATGTTACAAAGAAATTGATGCTTAATTCCTGTTAAAAGCATCTCAATTTCTCTACATATCTAGTATCTTAACTTAACCTAGGATTTGGGGGTTATCAAAAGAGGATGCTCACCCAGTGGAGAAGAGAGAACAGACTAGAAACAAAATACCTGAGAAGAGAGAATTGTTTAGGTTTTATTTTTTTTCCTATGAGAAAGTTAACGTTTATTATTCTAAAATATTAAGATGTATGTTTTAAATTTATTAAAGTTAGATGATTGTCTTAGATTTCTGAGGTTGCTATAGCCAAATAACATAAATCAGTTGGCTTAAATAAAAGAAATTTATTTTCATATTTCTAAGGACTAGAAAATCCAAGATCAAGGTTCTGGCCATTCGGGTTTCTGATGAGAGCTCTTTTTCTGGTTGCAGATGACTGCCTTCCTGCTGTGTCCTCACATGACACAGAGAAAGGGTTTGCTGGTGTCTCTTTCTCTCTTGTAAGGACATTAGTTCTGTCTGATCAGGGCTCCATTCTTATGACCTCATTTAATATCACTTCCTTAAAAATCGCATCTCCAGTATAGCACCTTGAGGAGTTAGGACTCCAACACAGGAATTTTGAGGGGCCATAATTCAGTCCATAGCAATGATTAAAACTTTTTAATGTTTCACTCTTTACCTTTTTTGACATTTGTTGCCTTCTGCTATCCCCAGTTTGGTGTCTTTCATTGTCTCATTTCTTCTAATTTAAATGTGGAAAAAAGTCCTTTGGCTACTGTCATTGAAATAAAAGATAAAATAAAAAGAGTGATACTATAATGCCAGACCAGTATTTCCACAGATACAACTCTTTTTAATATTCCATTATAATGAGAAAGTGGGCCAGCCAAACTGAGTTGCCAAAGTTCTAACTGTGAGCCAACATTCTGGGTATGTCTTTTCATAGCATAATGAAGTGTGAATATCATTTTATAGGTTGGATTACAACAGTTCCTCTGGTCTTTTCCCTGGCTACCGGTTTCTAGACTTCACTGGTAGTTGGAATGTTCCAGAAAGAGATCAGTGACCTGATACGTTAGTACATGAGATGCATTTTAAAAAATATAACTCACATATTTTCTGGACATTGAAATACTTGTGGCTATTATTTTACTTACATACAGCTTTGACATATGGTTGTGGTGGTGGTTGTTGTTGAGTCCCTAAGTCACTTTCGACTCTTTGCAACCCCCAGGACTACAGCATGCCAGGCTTCCCTGTCCCCCACCATCTTCCAGAGTTTGCTCAAACTCATGACCATAGAGCCGGTGATGCCATTCAACCAACTCATCCTCGGTTGCCCCCTTTTCCTCCTGCCTTCAGTCTTTCCCAGCATCAGGTGGCCAAAGCGTTGGAGCTTCATCTTGCACATCAGTCCTTCCCATGAACACTCAGGGTTGATTTCCTTTAGGATTGGTTGTGTAAGTGTGAGTCACTCAGTCGTGTCCAACTCTGTGACCCCATGGACTGTAGCCTACCAGGGTCCTCTGTCCATGGGATTTCCCAGGCAAGAATGCTGGAGTGGGTTGCTATTCCCTTCTCCAGGGGATCTTCCTGACTCAGGGATTGAACCGAGGTCTCCCGTCTTACAGTCAGATTCTTTACGTCTGAGCCACCAGGGAAGCCCAGGATTGGTTGTGGTAGTTGGTTGATTAAAAGCATGTTAGCTAAGTGTCAGGTGCAGAAGAACCACGCAGTAAAAATTAACCATTATTGCTGCGTTGCTGTTTTCCTAGGTGAGCTTTTTATGTTTGTCTTACACCGTAGGATTTACTCTAGTGTTAATTCTTTAAAATGCGTTTTAATTTCATTATTGCATTTTATATTTCCTTGTATTTATTCTTATATTTGCCAGCAACATCCTTTTCGTGGCTGATTTCATCACAGACTGTCTTTAGCTCCCTCTACCTTTCTGATTATTCAAAGCAGGCACATTATTTTTATAGAAACATAGAACAAATTTTCTAAAATCTTGTTGTCTGTGATAATGTGTTCTTGAATGACATATCTTTTTATTTCAGAGACAGGATCTTGTTATCTGCCTTCTGGATTATTTCTATATAATATCCTTTGATGCCTACTAGGCACTGAGTGCCTTGCATGCATTATCTTATTTATTCCTTATGAGGAAGTACCATTATTACTCCTGTTTTAATAAGAACTTTGAGGTTTCAAGAGATTTAGTAAGTTGTCAAATATCCCACAGTTGATAAATGGCAAATTCAGTATTCAAGTCCAGGACAGTCTGATTTGATGGCTCACAATTCAGTTTAGCCAACGTTTCCCATTTTCTGATCCCTGATGACTGGCGGTAGCATGACTAATAAATAGCACTTCCTCCAAATCGGGCCTGATGCTGAGTTTTTATCTAGATCCCAGGTTATTCCTATGAACAGTTGGAGTGATTTTAATGCTACTTTCATCACTGAGCAGGAGAAGATCTATCCCGTTCAGTGTTTGCATTTGGAAAAGTGAGCGGAGTATGCTTTGCCCTCCACCCTCTCCACTTCTATGTTGGCAGTATTGATGAACACGTCTGGAGCAATTCCAGGCAGCGTTCTGGTCCAGTTCAAGACCACTTGATCAAGCAGAGAACTTCTGCTCTGATTGGTGAAGTGTCTGACCAAGAAATTTCCTCTCCTACAGCCATCTGTTTAACCTACAAAGTCTTGGCAAATAAAAAGAAGCACTAGGAATCACTGTGAAATAAAACTAACCAAAGATCACTTGTCTTCAAGAAACCCTACTTCTTTCAACTTCTAAATATGCAAGACAAAATGAATGAATTCTGTAAGACCGTGTTCTCTGGTGATTCCAAATTGAAGACATAAATTTCTTTTCCCAGTGCCTGATATTGAAAGTAATATTTCTACAGCTTATGGAAATGCAAACACTGAATTAAAAGCTAACATTGGGAGGAAATGAAATACAATAAATAGAGAACTTGGCATTTTCATTTCTACATTTTGTTGTTCAGTTTGTGTTGGAATCCCGTGGTAACAACTGATGAAATATTTAGCATGTTTATTTGTAGGGAATGTTTTTCATTTTTATTTGGTAACATTTTAAAAAAAACACTACTGAGGGTCTTCCATGAATTATTACTTTGGGATTTAGTTTTTCATCTGCTCTTACCATTTATTGTTTATTTCCTTATTAAATAAGATGTGTGTCTAACCCCTGAAGCCCTGTCAGAACAGGCCTTGAATAAATGTCTTTGCATTATTGGATTTTTTTTTTTTGGTATGTGACTCATTGATATTCTAGAAGATAAACCTGTTCATTATTAGCCTTGTTTGTTTTTAATTTAGAAGGGTTAAATTACATTTTATTAAACTTCATTAGCTTTTCAAATAAGCAAGATGAATGTAGCTTGCGTTCTGCATAGTCACTTTATCTCATTGCTGCTAGAGTAATAAGTTGAGATGAATTTTCTCTTTGCAGTTGATAATACTTCTTTAGAAATCGTGTCAGATCACAGTCATGATTGACGAATTGCTTGGATTTGCTCCTGTTTGCCTGTTGCTGCTTTAATTTGTTGGTAATGTTTAAATCTGCCACCTCGAATCTCTATCCGACAGTTTCCCTTGCTTCAGGCTATTGTGACTAATGACAAAATGATCTCAAACTAAATCATTTTTTAAAATTCAAATGAAGCTTAGGTGCTTTTCTTGTTTGTAACCACTGTACATCTGCTGAATACTGATGGAGACACTCAGCCCTGTGTATGCAGCATGACGTCACTCTGACTGACACGTTGGTGGCTCCAATGCTTGAAGGCCGTGTGGGTGTTATCCCTAGCGAGTCCTGTGCCAGTTAGGTCAGCAGATTTCTCAATCCTTTTAGAGTTTGTCTTCAGGGGAAATGACAACTACTTTTTACATCGAGGGCCTTGAGACAGCAATGCAAAATAACTTCAGTATCATTTGACTGCCTGGCCAAGAGCAAAGAGTTAAGCCTTGAATCAGTCTAATTCCTCTCTGCTTTCGTAGGTTATGATATTTAGAGTATTGAGACTTCTTAGGCATTCTTAGTCAGACCTGGGTTCAAGTCCAGATAATTTATACACCTTAGGTGTTGTCTGTAACATTATAGACATATGTCCATAAGCAAAGAAATAGTCATCTGAAGGTCAGATAGAAAGTTTCTTAAACTTCCTCTTTAATCTGAAAAAGAATCTTGACTCTGTATTATATCTACTTCAGTGAAATTTATTAAAAAATGAAGTCGATGCCTGCTATGTGCATTAGCCTGCTATGATTAATAAGATAGCCTTCTATCCCAGAAGTTCACTAATACTGTGAAGCTGGGAATAAGAAGATTAGATTTTTTTTCAGATGGTAATCTGAGTGGCATGCTTTCATAAAGCCTCATGCTTCATTGCTTCTTTTTTCCAATCACAGACTGATCCCGCCTCTTTGACTTGAAGTCACTGTTTGCTCAAGACATATTCTTCAAGTCTATGCTGACGTTACTTTGATATTTTAAACTTGCCTAGTAGTGGATAGAGTCAATATAATTTTCAAAACGTCAAAAATGTGAGTCATACAAATATGGAATGAATCTATGTCAAGGTTTTGTCTAATTCATTAAGGTGGATACTACTTATTAATAAAACTGGCTCAAAATCTTTTGGGGGGGAATGCCTATAAGTAACCATTATTATTATTATTTGAAAAGAATACTAGAATGAGACGGCTAGATTGGATACAGAAGTAGTTAACATCCTTTGGGGAGTCAAAACCATAACCTTTGGTGCTCCTTCTACTGAACAGTAATCTATAAGTTAATATGTAACAGTGTTTGGGGTCAAATCCAATATTAAACAGCAAAATCAAACTCAAGTATACTCTCCTAGAGACTTGATAATCCTTGGGCAGACTTTTTAAACCATGCTTCACAATGACATTGCAGGGACATGCTGTATTCCTTTCTGATTTCCAAGTCTTGAATAATTTTTAAACAGTATACTTGACTATTACAAATACTTGACTGACTCCTATAGGTGTGGTTTATGAGGTTCTTTAATGTCTCCCCCGTGTTTGATATCCAGAGGCTGTACGTGGCAGAACGCTCAGTCACTCACTCGATCCGTGACTCACCCCCGTCACCCTTCTTCCGTCATTCTCGTCTCCTGCTGGGACCCGCAGCAAGCTCGGATGTGTCCCACGGCCGGGCCCGCCGGGCAGTTCTGTCTACGGGATTTCCC
Source organism: Cervus canadensis (assembly GCF_019320065.1). Classification (NCBI taxonomy): domain Eukaryota; kingdom Metazoa; phylum Chordata; class Mammalia; order Artiodactyla; family Cervidae; genus Cervus; species Cervus canadensis. Next base: position 1,230,580 of record NC_057404.1, read on the forward strand.
GCAGTAATGCTGGAGTGGGTGGCCACTGACCCCTCCAGGGGATCTTCCCGACCCAGGAGTTGCACCCGCATCTCTTACATCTCCTGCGCTGGCAGGCGGGTTCTTTAGAGCTAGTGCCATGTGGGAAGCAATCAGTTATATTAGAACAGAACTCACAGTTGGTATTTCAGAATATTTCAGAAGGATTCTAATCTGGAAGAAAGGAAGACAGGGTCCTACAAAGGCTCTTGTGCTTCCTTCTGAGGCACAGTTAAGTCACTTATAGTTTCGTCTTTTAAGGTCTCACTTTTAAAATCCATTAGGCAGGACTGGAACAGTCTGTGGGGCTAACTATCCCATGGCACTGGGGCAAGGCTCTTCTGAGGACTGCAGCAGACGCTACCTAAGTGTTGAGCTTTCCCGCCGTGTCTGGCGGGGACGTGCCCTGTCCCTGGCTCGGTATGTGCTGCCCACTGCTTTTTCTAATCCTGTCAGGGGGTCTCTTTGCCTTGGGTAGTTATCGCATACTCAAAAGTGGACCTGTGCATAGCAAATTTCTCACTGGGGACTCTTCAGAATTTTTGGGTTTTTTCCCCCAGTATCAAATTCTCTGCTATTTTTTCCCGGGAATTCTAGCCACCTTGACTTCACCACGTTCTCAGCTTCGTCTCCTCCGTCTAGGGGTCCGTCAGATGGCCCTGCGCGCTCCTTCCCTCCACCGCAGCCTGCAGACTGCGTTTCGCTTTTCTCTCTCTGATTGAGTCCTGTGTCCTCTAGTGCTCAATCTCTTTAAAAACGGTTGTTTTACAAATGTTTTCATTTTGTGTGTGTGTTTTTTTTGTCATTTTCTGTGAGACAGTAAATTCAGTTCTTGTTGCTCCATTTTGGCCAGAAGGAGAAATCTCCAATTCTTAGAATTTAGTCTGAGGGAAAATAGGAGTTTCTAAAGATTATGGGCAACCCAACTTTTGGTGGAAGAAGGCAGTAGGCAAATATCATGCTGTATTTGAAAATATGTATTTCTTTCTTGCTTATCCAATCAGCCCTTTATTAATTTCTTCCCTTCTTTTCTTAGTATATTTAATATTTTGCCACAGTTTGACCCTTCTTTCTATTTTACTTTTTCTTATATTTTTGATTGCATCATGTGTGTGAGAGTGCATACTGTCTTCCCAATGGTAGTGTAAACTCTTTAAATGTTGTGGATATACCTTATCATTCTTTATATTTTTCATCTTGAATATAACATCTTAAAATTAACTCTGTAAAGAGGGATTCAAAATCTGAGGATTAATCAGGTGATGTTTATAATGTATTTTGTATAGGAAAAGTACAAGGCAATAATGATACCTTTAGCTTTTAGGTTGATGTTAATTTTGGTTTCACTTGTTTCCACTCAAATGATGTAACATATGTGAGCCTACAGTTTCTCATGAGTTCAGCTGCAACCTCTGTAGAAGAATACTTCAGGCTGACATGAAAAATACTTCCTGAGGCTTTTCAGATCCTGCTTTGGCTCTACATGTTGCAAGGCTTTTTCTTCTCTCTCTACTCAGGGAACTTGAGGCCATAATTCACAAGTCTATGAGATATGTGTGGACTGAACGCTTTCAACCTGTTCAATAAGTGTAGTATTGGAAAAATATTTTACATGTGGAATAAACATTTCTCTGTAAAGGGAGCTCACAAGTAGTTTTGTGTAATATTATCCATAAAATTCCTTGCAAGTTGGCTCCTTCTAATCATCCACTTGTGAGCTTTTCTTCATCATGTCTCTCTCTCCTCTGTACTTCTCCATCTCCTTACCCACCCATTTATTTCATAAAATGGTGGGAAAAGAGGGTGGAAAAAGCAATTACAATATACCCTTAATATAACTTAGAATAAACATGATTAAAGAGGAAAGATTGTTGCAAAAAGTCACAGTGTCTTCTAAAGATAGACATGATTATTTTGGGAATCATTTGCGCAATCGCCTTCCTTCATTAGTATGGACAATCTATGGTTGGCTCTGTGGCCTGTCAAAATATAAGAATTTTAACGCTTACCATCTGTATTCAGATACAGTCTTGTTCTATACAGAAAATCATTTTATGGAAAATGGTGAATTCCATTTTGATTTAACCACTATTGGTAAGTAGTTTGAACTCAGATATTTATGCAATGATATGGTGGTGATATTTATATTATAATACAACAGTTTATTTAAAAATGATTTTCCTTTCTATTCACATTATTAATTGTGGTGAAAAACTGAAATGCATTAGGACTTCTGGATTGTATATAATAATGTCAATGTAAGATTATGAAAATAATTCCCAGAGATTTAGAAATTAAGGTTTTGGAGTTCCTGTCTTTTTAAAGGAGTCTATATACATACACATATAGATGGCTATTGTTTTTATTCTGTGCACAAAAATAGATATCATTCTTGTTCATAAAGCAAACATTTACTAAACTCATTGAAATGTATACAGCATATCAGTAAAACTGGAGAAAGATGTTATATTTATCATCATGAACCCTTAAAGTAAAATCAAGTATAACTCTAGTTCAAAGTTCTAAAAGCCTAATATTTCCATAGATTTAAATTCTAATTATTCATAAGAATATTTTGAAATAGAAGATGCTTCATTCAGAGTTTCAAATATCTATGTGTCCTTTTTAAGTTAGATATTCTTAAGCGTACACAAAAAGCTGAATGACTGTAGCACATTAATAAAGGCTTATGAAAACAGCTAATTTGTAAGTATTTGATCCATTGAAATTTTGTGTAACTGCATAAAATTATGTAACCAATATAATTTTTGATATACCTTTTCAGAACACAAATGCCAATTTAAGCATGAGAAAAAGAGCCAATGCCTTGGCTCACTCTGAATCTGATGTTGGCAGCAGAGCCGGTGTGGGGAACCATTCTAGCAAGTCTTCCACGATTGCTCAAGGATCTTCTGAAGCCACACCACAGTCTTACTTAGCTTCCAGTCCAAACCCATTTAGCCGTGCAAATGCAGCTGAAACTATATCTGCCGCAAGAGCGATTCCATCTGCTCTACCTTCTACTCCTAGAAGAACTGGGCGTGTGCCCCGACAGGTCCCAGCTGGATCTGCTTCTACCCAGCCTGTGTTTGGATCAAGACTGCAGCGAATTAAGACCACAGTTAATAGCATAGGGACTTCTGGGAAGCTGTCAGCCACCACTACCCCCTCTGCTCCACCACCGTCTGGATCTGGCACGAGTAAAATAGACAAATATGCCCGCATTCTCTTTCCAGTAACATTTGGGGCATTTAATATGGTCTATTGGGTTGTTTACTTATCTAAGGACACTATGGAGAAATCAGAAAGTCTAATGTAATTTTGTTGCTATAGTAGTTTCCTAAAAGATGATGAACTTCACACAGAATGTCTTTTTAAATGTTTTTAAAGATAAACAATTGTTCTTTACTAAAATAAAAATTCCATGTAATTTTTCCATTTAAAAAATTCAAGCCAGTCATTGGGAGAGTTAATTAATTCCTTAGTGAAGGGAAAGTGAGCCATCTTTCATTTCAGAAAGATGATTTAAATAGAATCAATTCAGCATTCAAATTAGATGGAATACAGACTACCCTGAAAAGTTGGGACAAGCGAAACAGGGCTATTAGAGATCCATGGTGCATATTTATGCATTGAATTTTGAAAACAGTCTATGATATTTTCTAATACACACTATGAATATCAACCAACCACCATAAATTTCCCAGTGGCACTGCTCTTAATCAGAATTTTTGGATATGATATGCCACAGTAACTTTTGGAGATCCTCTTAGTGTCTTCAAGAAAAGGACTTTTCCTCTCATAGGAAACATTTTTAAAAGGAAAATGGAACACAGCAAATACTGACCAATAGATGAAACCTCTGCTGTGGCAAAGTCAGAGGCCAGGAGCAATGTGTTCCTGCCATGTGCTGGCTGAACAGGAGCTAACAGTTGACTTGAAAATTTGTACTTGGAGCCAAAGTTTAACTTCCTGTATGAACTCCTTTTGATAACAGTTCATTCAGTTATATATCCTTTCAACATACAGTTATTCAGAGCCTCCCGTGTTCCAGGCACTGTGTTAGACACTGTCTCTCTAGAAAAGCGCTCTCCCCTTTACCTGCACTTCTCCTCAACAGGAGAGTGAGTGCATGCTCGTGAACCGTCAGCTAGCAGAGGCCATTGCATTCTTTAGTGGAGGAGGTTTATTTAGAGTCTGATGACACAATATTCGTTTCTGCTATATTGATAGAGGATAACAGGTGTATTATTCACGTAGCCACTTTTGAGATTAGTACACATTAATGCAACTTCAGCAAGTGACTTCAATGTATAATGAAAATGTGGTAAAGATTGTTCTCTTAGGGAAAAGCACGGTGTACCTCAAAGTGGTAATCTGGGCACTGTAAGACCTTATGGATGACCTGTCTCAAACTTGATCGGAATCACATATAGAAGTTGCATAGAATGAGAATAGAATTTGATTAGAATCACAGAATCATCAGAATCAGGAATTCAGTACAAAGCCTTTTAGATGCTTTCCCCAACATAGAGCTATATCAGCTGGTGAAATACTAAGCTTCTAGGGAGTTTTTGTGTCCATAGTTCCTGTTTATGGGCAGTTTTATGTTTATTCTTGGGGGAGTTTTTGTACAGTTTCATAACGAAGGTGAGTATTTTAAAATTATAAGAAGAGTAAAAGAATGGAGTAAAGGAAAAAAAAAAATCATGACTGGGGGTAGGATGCTGCTGAGGATGTTATGCTGTTTATCAGGGTTTTCATGTGCTTATTTTTCTCTTTTTTTATTAAGTAGGGTTAACAGCTTAATTAATTTTCTTTCAGCAGTCCTATGCCTCTAAATCTTGGCCTAGTTTTTTTTGTTGTGTTACTTCCAAGATTTTTCTTCTGTACTTCTTTCTTCCTGATCTGGGGTATGTGAATGAATGTGTTCTGGATGTTTGGGGAATATTTTGATAGAAATGGCCACCTTGTCAACAGTATTTCTTATTTTTTTAGAAAAAAAATATATATTAATTGGTATTAGTTTTTTAGTTGTTGAATTGCCTTGAAGTGGTTGTATATGAGACCTATAAAACATGCAAATACTAAATATTAATTTGAATCATATCTGAGAATTCCTTCTTGGCTATGTCTATAGGTGTTTCTTAGAATCATCAATAATTTTAAGGCAGAATAATACTTTAGAAATCATCCAATCCAAAATCCTCATTTACAAATTGATGCCAGTAGTATGAAGCCCAGTAAAGTTTGTATATGTGTATATATTTAATAAAGAATACTTATAACAAAAAAGCTGATAATAAATTATTTCATGAATGTGAGTAGATTTCTAGCCTTCAGGATGATGTTTGAAATTGTGGTCAGAAGCTATGATTGTTCTTTATTCCAACAAAATGACCTTATTTCTTTGGTGAGGAAAATGCTCCTTGCTTGTCTGTTGGCCTATTCTTAAGAATAGTTCATTGGCTTTCTTTTTTTAAAAGAAATTCTTCTTCTATAAATTCTTTCAGATTTTTACAGAATAAAAAGAAATGATTTTAGATTTGTAGATCAGTGATACAGGTGGGTTCATAATTTTGTCTTTACCTTTGTATGTGAAGAAGATTTTTAAAATAATTCAGGTAGCCAAGCGAAGAGAATGGACAAAACTAACCAAGGATTCTTAGTTGTTAAATGGAAGAATAAATTGACCAGAATGTTTAATCATTCTTGTAAAAAGGCATTATTTCTATTACCCACAATGTTGGTAGTAAAAATATACAATTTGTTTTCCTTAACTCAATTCTATCAAATTAATTCAAAGCTATCTTTTTTAAATGATCTTTTCTATCTTTTCAATAACTCAGAGCTACATTAATGGAACACTTTTGTGAAGAACCAATCATGTTTCACCATGAGAAAATATCATGAGTTATTCAGTTCAGTTCAGTTAAGTCACTCAGTCGTGTCCGACTCTTTGCGACCCCATGAATCGCAGCACGCCAGGCCTCCCTATCCATCACCAACTCCTGGAGTTTACTCAAACTCATGTCCATCAAGTTGGTGATGCCATCCATCCATCTCATCCTCTGTTGTCCCCTTCTCCTCCTGCCCCCAATCCCTCCCAGCATCAGGGTCTTTTCCAATGAGTCAACTTTTTGCATGAGGTGGCCAAAGTATTGGAATTTCAGATTCAGCATCAGTCCTTCCAATGAACACCCAGGGCTGATCTCCTTTAGGATGGACTGGTTGGATCTCCTTGCAGTCCAAGGGACTCTCAAGAGTCTTCTCCAACACCACACTTCAAAAGCATCAATTCTTCGGTGCTCAGCTTTCTTCACAGTCAAACTCACATCCATACATGACCACTGAAAAAACCATAGCCTTTACCAGATGGACCTTTGTTGGCAAAGTAATGTCTCTGCTTTTTAATATGCTATCTAGGTTGATCATAACTTTCCTTCCAAGGAGTAAGCACCTTTTAATTTCATGGCTGCAATCAGGAGAGCCCAAATCCTGGCAGTTTGTGGAAAGAATGGCCATAAGTGGCACCTTTTTAATGTCTCTCTCTCTTTTTTTTTTTTTTTTGGCTGCATCTTAGTTGCAGCACTCAGGATCGTCGTTGCATTGTGCAGGAACTTTTGGTGCAGTGCATAGAGTATACAGTTCTGGCAAACAGGCTTCATTGCACTGCAGCCTGTGGGATCTTAGTCCCCCAACCAGGAATCAAACCCACGTCCTCTGCATTGCAAGGTAGATTCTTAACCACTGGACCACCAAAGAAGTACTTGTCTCTACTATTTAAAGATGAAATTCAGAATTGTTTCCTTCAGTACCAGGGTCTATATTCACTAGCTGCTACGTAATTACTTCCAACTTCCAGGTATGACTAGGGATGATAATATATTTACCTGATTAATCCACAGTTGAAAAGGGCTTGCATTTTGTGTATATACACAGTATTTGAATAATGTGTACTTTAAATTGAAGCTCACAAACCTTGAATTTGAGTTGGCAGAGAGTAGAATCAGCCTCTTTTACAAATGGACATGAATCATAGAGAAATTAGTGACCAAGATAAAAGCAAAGAGCTGAAAATAACTTTGAAAGGTCATTTTTCCATCATTTAAAATCAAAATTAATGCAAAAATTGATGACGAACAAAATTCCTAAATTTTAAATAAATATGGGATTAGTATTAATAATTTATCCTTTTGCATCAGCCTCTAATAAGAATCCCATGGAGAGAGGAGCCTGGTAGGCTACAGTCCACAGGGTCGCAAAGAGTTGGACACCACTGAGCGACTTTACTAATATTGCTTGGCATGGCACTGGTATACACGGTGAGAAAAGAATGCATGTAATTGTGTGACTGTTGATGGGGAAGAAAAGAGTGATAGCAGGGAAGGCTTCATAGAGATCTTTTTTTTTTTTTTTAATTTTTTCAGTGTGTTTTGTCATACATTGACATGAATCAGCAATAGATTTACACGTATTCCCCATCCCGATCCCCCCTCCCACCTCCCTCTCCACCCGATTCCTCTGGGTCTTCCCAGTGCACCAGGCCCGAGCACTTGTCTCATGCATCCCACCTGGGCTGGTGACCTGTTTCACCATAGATTATACATGCTGTTCTTTTGAAACATCCCACCCTCACCTTCTCCCACAGAGTTCAAAAGTCTGTTCTGTGCTTCTGTGTCTCTTTTTCTGTTTTGCATAAAGGGTTGTCGTTACCATCTTTCTAAATTCCATATATATGTGTTAGTATGCTGTAATGTTCTTTATCTTTCTGGCTTACTTCACTCTGTATAATGGGCTCCAGTTTCATCCATCTCATTAGAACTGATTCAAATGAATTCTTTTTAATGGCTGAGTAATATTCCATGGTGTATATGTACCACTGCTTCCTTATCCATTCATCTGCTGATGGGCATCTAGGTTGCTTCCATGTCCTGGCTATTATAAACAGTGCTGCGATGAACATTGGGGTGCACGTGTCTCTTTCAGATCTGGTTTCCTCAGTGTGTATGCCCAGAAGTGGGATTGCTGGGTCATATGGCAGTTCTATTTCCAGTTTTTTAAGAAATCTCCACACTGTTCTCCATAATGGCTGTACTAGTTTGCATTCCCACCATCAGTGTAAGAGGGTTCCCTTTTCTCCACACCCTCTCCAGCATTTATTGCTTGTAGACTTTTGGATAGCAGCCATCCTGACTGGCGTGTAATGGTACCTCATTGTGGTTTTGATTTGCATTTCTCTGATAATGAGTGATGTTGAGCATCTTTTCATGTGTTTGTTAGCCATCTGTATGTCTTCTTTGGAGAAATGTCTGTTTAGTTCTTTGGCCCATTTTTTGATTGGGTCATTTATTTTTCTGGAATTGAGCTGCAGGAGTTGCTTGTATATTTTTGAGATTAGTCCTTTGTCTATTGCTTCATTTGCTATTATTTTGTCCCAATCTGAGGGCTGTCTTTTCACCTTGCTTATAGTTTCCTTTGTTGTGCAAAAGCTTTTAAGTTTCATTAGGTCCCATTTGTTTAGTTTTGCTTTTATTTCCAATATTCTGGGAGGTGGGTCATAGAGGATCCTGCTGTGGTTTATGTCAGAGAGTGTTTTGCCTATGTTCTCCTCTAGGAGTTTTATAGTTTCTGGTCTTACATTTAGACCTTTAATCCATTTTGAGTTTATTTTTGTGTATGGTGTTAGAAAGTGTTCTAGTTTCATTCTTTTACAAGTGGTTGACCAGTTTTCCCAGCACCACTTGTTAAAGAGGTTGTCTTTTTTCCATTGTATATCCTTGCCTCCTTTGTCAAAGATAAGGTGTCCATAGGTTCGTGGATTTATCTCTGGGCTTTCTATTCTGTTCCATTGATCTATATTTCTGTCTTTGTGCCAGTACCATACTGTCTTGATGACTGTGGCTTTGTAGTAGAGTCTGAAGTCAGGCAGGTTGATTCCTCCAGTTCCATTCTTCTTTCTCAAGATTACTTTGGCTATTCGAGGTTTTTTGTATTTCCATAAAAATTGAGAAATTATTTGTTCTAGTTCTGTGAAAAATACCGTTGGTAGCTTGATAGGGATTGCATTGAGTCTATAGATTGCTTTGGGTAGAATAGCCATTTTGACAATATTGATTCTTCCAATCCATGAACACGGTATGTTTCTCCATCTGTTTGTGTCCTCTTTGATTTCTTTCATCAGTGTTTTATAGTTTTCTATGTATAGGTCCTTTGTTTCTTTAGGTAGATATACTCCTAAGTATTTTATTCTTTTTGTTGCAGTGGTGACATAGAGATCTTAAACTGAGTTTTGTAGAATAACTGGGAGTTCTTATCCCTCTGCCAACTCCCACAAACAACAAAAGCATATTTTTACCACCATCTGAGGCATGAAAAGAGATACAGATTTTGAACTTCAAGAGGAACCTTTAACAGATAGTTCACAGTGTTGGGAAGCAGGTAAACATGAGGAAGTTGGAAAGACCTGCTGGGAAGAGAGGGTTTTGTGTAAATTACTAAAGAGAATAGATACGATCTTGGATTAGTGGCAGTTTAATGAAAATCTTGCAGGATAATAAGATGAAAATGAACATGCTATGCTTCTGTTTCAGAGAAATTATCTGATTGCCGTATGAGCTATGGAATAGATGACCATAAATCTAGAATTATTAACAGAATGGTGATATCTCATTTTTCTTTTCTCTCTCAATCTTTGTCGTCTAATTCTTCTTTTTTTACCCCAATGAGTTCATTGTCATTCATAAAAATATGTGATTTTTAAAAAATAAATATAGGTATCACAGAAAATTATGAACTGTCTCAAAATCCCACTGCAGAGAAATTGTTAATTGTGAGGCTGCCAGGGCTAACACCATGACAGGCGGCCCGGACCTAAGTTTAGATTTCCCCTGAAATGGTAAGATTCCCTACCCCCATCAGGCCACCTGGAGCCAGCCAATCAATATGCGCCCAGTAAGAAAAAGGGAACCTATCAGGGGAAAGCTGAAAAGCCCACGAATGCCCAAGTTTGAAAAAAACCCAGGAAGGTTTGAGCCAATAAGATTACTTTGCAAACATGTAACCAATCCGCTTAAGCCAGCTACCAACTGCTTATGCTCACCCTATAAATTTGTGTAACAGCTCGGGCTCAGCGCTTTCTGACCCTGCACCACTGCTTGGTTGCGGCAGTAAGCCCTGACTCGAGCCAGCAATAAACTTCCCTTTTTTGCGAGTTGCATTGTCTTGGAAGTCTTCTCTCTTCCCACTTGGGGATTTGGACATCGGGCATAACATTAATATTTCATGAATATTGTGCCAGATACTTTTGTACAAGTATTTGTATTGAAGAATAGACTGATTGATTAAAAGACAGAATTCTGTAAATTTGAGCCAAATGTTCCATAAATTAATGCTCTTAAATAATTTAAAAAATATTCCATTTATATTTTTCTCAACTTAAGATAGAAATACAAGGATAAAACTGAAGAAATTATTGAAATATAGATAGTCAAAGCAAAAGATTTGAGAGATGCCATATCGTTTTAGCCCAGATTTCAGACTTTATTTCAGGATCTTTTCCCCTATTATGTGTCTAAATTGCGTTTTCTCAAAGTGTTCTTTTGTTTCTCTAAAAGTGTTTAGTTCTGTTTGTGTTTGTTTTTTAACCCTCTGTTACAGTTTTCAACTTTATAATGGTTTGGGTTTTCTTCTTTTCCTTTCCTTTTCCACTCTGTGTCATTTCATTTTTTTTCATTTCTCTCTTCTTGTTTTTATAGTCTGTTAAATTTTTTTTTTCTTTTTAGTTTCAGGCTCTCTTAATGAGATCATGTCTATAATTTATTTGAGGCTATAGAGAATTACCTATATAAACTTTTCCTTCTTTTCCACCCCGAAAGTGTTTTCTCTGGTATGAATTTCATCTGCATTTTCAGTGTGCTTTTGTTCTTTGTCTTCTGGGCTGATTTCTGTTAATCACTGAATGAAGTCAGCTGTTTACCAAACTATAGTGTGGGAAGTGGTGGTAGAATGAGTCAGGTTAGCCCACAGCAGCTTTTAAATCCTCAGGTTTCAAGCCCATCTCCCAGATTTGTTTTGCCTTCTGCCTAGAGACCGCATTGTCTCTCTGCTGTGGACGTTTGGGCAGTCAGTGCGGCCACACTGCCGGACCCCCAGCTGTCCTTCCTCCGTGTTGCTGCCGTTTTAGTGGTTATCGCTGCTTTCCCCAGCTCCCCACTGTGAGGCCAGTGGTCCATACTACGCCGCAGTCTGCGTCACGGCTATCAGAGTCTACCAGCAGTTTTGTCTTTGCCCCCGTGTTCTACCATCTGGGAATGAACAACTGGAAACTTACGAAGACAGGATTGTTTTTCTCTTACCTTTTCACACTCCATATTATGGTGACTTCAGTCTTTGGAGGACATTGTAGGACTGTAACATTCAGTGAAATCCACATCCCATCAAGATATGTGTGCCAGTCAATATTCTTTCTCCTGTGAGTACAAATGTCTCTCCATTTGAAAGCTATTTATTATAGTTTATGGTCAATTACTTGTAATTATAGACATGGTTTTCATCCCAATTTTTCATTATTATGTTATTTTTGGAAGGATTTCTTAGGAGCAAAGTGCATTATAAATGTCTATATTTCACCCTTTTAAATTGAATCTCATTTTTATTTCCATTAGATCAAGATTGACCAGATTACCTTTTGCTCATATCATTTACTGACAACCAGAGCTACCTGGTTTTTCCCTTCTGCTTATCAGGTGTCATTGGAATCAGGTATTCAACCTAGATTAAATCTGCTATGACAGTGTTGATAGAAAACACTTCCCTTTGGGGGAAGGAAAAGAAACCATAATGCTAGAAAATAAGCATTATCACAGTTACCATTGACTGACCGTCTTTCTCAGCCGTTTGTATTTGTGGGCGGTAGTCTGCATTCCAGCTTTGCAGATGTTTGCTGATATAATGGAATGTGTTTGTTGTCATTTTACTGATTCCGTATACTGTTTTCCAGTTTAATATACAATAAACCAGAGCTTTCATTTTTTAACATACATATAAATTAGTATTGGTCAATGAGGTTAAAGTCTATGATTTTAAGGAAGCGTTACTATAAATTGAATTAAAATCCAAAGTGTTCATGCCAAACCGTACTCTGTGTTATAAGACATTGAATGGCCATAGTAATAAGACGCCAAATTTTCCATTGGTTTATCCTTAATGATAAAAACCTTTTAACAATTAACTGAAGAAGAAATTAAATATTCTGTCTGGTTTTTCAATTGGAATGTTGCACAAATTGAGGAATAAAAGCTTATCTGCTTGTTCTCTGAATGATTTTGTTTCCTTAATTGTACAATTGAAAATATTCCTTATCATGAAAGTAAAGAGTAGTAATAATACGTATTTTACTTTATCATAAAAAACTAAATTTGTCCTCCTTTGAGCTTCATTATTCTTTCTTAATCAGAATAGCAGATAGTTAAGTGTGGTATTTAAAACAGCTCAAAATTCTGTAATAGATACATATGCTTTGATTTCATGGGGATGCAGTTTTCTTACAAAGTACCCACTTCTGGAGCTTATAGCAACCACATTTGCCCCTTTGAAACTGATGATTTTACTCCTGTAAGTGTATTATATATTTTAATGAGCACAATACAAGGAAGAGCACATCGTCGTTATGATTTTGTTTGGGCAGATTTCTTTTGAAAAAGGGGATATCAAATATTGGTTTAGTATTTTTAAATAATTCATCAGGAGATGAGTTTTTAAAACTCTCTTTAAGCAAACTTCCCTTGCTTCTCAAAGTTTAACTTGTTACTAGTGGTACCTTTCCTTTGCTTCTAAAAAACAATATACCTGAGCATGGTATGGAGAATAATTCAGTTTTCAATTTCCACTGGAGAGTGAGTATTTAAAATATTAAGGATTAACATTTTCATAAAATTTGATCACAGTACTTACATCGTAAGAGACATATTTTGGAGTTGAACTCTGCAATCACTAAAATACAAACATTGTATCTCTCTAATGCAATTTTCTATTTAAATTTAAAACAATAAATATAAATATCTTTGGAATATTTGAGGGGTGCTTAAGAACTTTCTCCTGTTTGTAAATATCTTTTCTTTAAATTGGTCATAGTATTGTTAGTGACATGGTATGTCACTTTTGAAGCCCTGCCCATGTCATGAGTATTTCTAGTTTTTCTTACCTTTAATTCCCTGCATAACTCATTCCATCATCTAGGTTGTAGTTTTGCCAAGCTCTCATAATTGGGGAATTTCTTTGTGGGTGATGTGGTTGAAGAAAATTTGTAAGGCCATGAGATCTGATATAGCACAATAAAAGTCTTTAACTAGTTGGTTTTGATTAAAGAGGTATCAACTTTTCTGATAAGTCAAAATAAAGTATAGCTCTCTATGGTTTAATTCTAACTTGTGAAAACAAAGTAAAATTCTGAGAAACTAAACAATGCCAACTTATAAAAATATGTGTGTTTATGTTTTTAAATATTTAGCTCAGAATAATAGTGTAATTATTTTGACGAGATGAAACACTTTGAACGTTCTGATGGTCTTTAATGAAATTTTTAAAAAATATAATGTATTTTGAAGCACTTTTTATGTAACCCTTCTTACTCTAAAGCAATTGTTTTCTGAAGAAAAATTCAGCTTTCTGAATTATACCTTTTAAAAAGGAGAACACACCCGAGAGATAAAAAGTTGACCACAGATTTTCCACGATGTACAAGCACATGTGCATATCTGAATGTATACTAATAAATTACATAGTATTTTTGTTTTGGATGTTCACTTTTACAAGATATTAATTCAGTCCCCTTGTACTTAACTGTATTTATTTAGTTAAATGTGATTCTTGTTGTGGAATGAATATTTGCGTCACCCAAGATGCACATGTTGAACCTTGACCTTCCATGTGATGGTGTTAGGAGATGGGGCTATGGAGAGAGAATTTGGCTAGATGAGGTTAAGAGTGGAACCCTTATGAATGGGATTAGTGCCCTTATGAATGGGATTAGTGCCCTTATGAATGGGATTAGTCAGATGAGTTTGCTTCCTCTCTGCTGTTGCATGAAGATACATTGAGAATTCGGCAGTCTGTTGGACCATGTGGGCCCCTGATCACAGGCTTCCGGCCTCCGTAGCTGTGAGGAGTGCATCTCTGTTGTTTAAGCTGCCCACTCCGTCATCTGTTAGTCCGTCAGTCATGTCCGACTCTTGTGACCTCCATGGACTATAGCCCGCCAGGCTCCTCTATCCATGGAATTCTCCAGGCAAGAATTCTGGAGTGGGTGGCTATTCCCTTCTCCAGGGGATCCAGGGATGAAACCCGGGTCTGCTGCATTGTATGCAGATTCTTTACACAGTTTATGTTATTCTGTTGTGGCTGCCTAATCTGACTAAGGCAATTCCTTACTCTTGGGAGAATATTTCTATTAAATTTTTAATATCTAGATATGTGTGAGTGGGTGTTCAGTCTCGCCATCATTTCCGACTCTTTGTGACCCCATGGACTGTAACCCTCTAGGCTCCTCTGTCCATGGGATTTTCCAGGCGAGAATATTGGAGTTTGGAACTTGGAATATTGGAAATTGCCATTTCCTTCTCCAGGGTAGCTTCCCCACCCAGGGATGGAGTGAACACATGTTTCCTGCATCTCCTGCATTGGCAGGTGGATCCTTTGCTACTGAGCCACCCGAGAAGCCCGATATTTAAATATGTAGCCCCTTTATTGTGTAGTGATTTGTGTTCTGCTTTAAAAAAAAAAACAACAACTGAAAGTTGTATTGGTCATCAGATCTTATTTCCAATTGAAATGAATTTTCGTTAGAAAATACCTGCCTTTTATAGTTAATATTGATCATAGAGAAGTACAGCTGATGCAAAAGAAAGTCAAAGTCAAAATCAAACAAACAAAGCTATTCTGAAACACAAGGTGATAATGCCACATATAGAGTTTATGACTTTTCAATTGTTATGGCATCAGTTATTTAAATTATACCTATTTTGTTTGTTTGAATCTTCTATGAAAAATTTCTACATAGCTTATATTTAAAGGTTAATTTTCTTTCTGACTAATTGGAAGCAGAGGCGCAATGCTGGCCACGTGGATATGAAAATATACCCTGGGGCAATTCAGTAATTGTGAGCTTGTTTACAATATTACCTAATCTGTATTAACATTCTCTGTGCCTTTTGAAAATTAACCTCTCTCCTGAGGAAAATTATATTAAATTTTTGCTATTATATTCTCATATGTTTTCTTGATGTCAAATATGCATCCATCATGTGAGTTCTTAAATGTTATCCCTCTCATTTTATTCCAGAGGATGTAACATAATGTCATTCATTTAATGTTGTTTTGGATTATGTTCTCATTTAAAAACTCTTCAGGGTAGCATTCATCAACTTGGTATTCTAAGCAAATGAATTCAGGAATCTGTTATCATTAGCGTAAAGATAAATGCTAATCAGTGGTATCATTTATTAAGTAAGACCCTTATGTCTGCTTTGGAAATAATAACACTGTTAAAATGCCCACATGCATCTATCAGCTTAAAACTAAACAAACTGATACACAGGTACTTTTAACAGAAGGAAATATCTGAATTGGCATTTACTCCAACATTCCCATACATTTCCATTTCTTCCTTCAGTCTCCTACATTTTGCCTCCTTGCTCATTACTGTAAACTTATGGTACCCAAACTCCTTCCCTCATAGTTTATGGTGTTCCTATTAGTGTCATAGAGAAGAGATTTTAAAAAATATCTTTTTCTCCTGAATACAAAATGGAAAGGGTATAGGCATCATTCTATTTTTGTGTGCATAATTGTTTAACCAATACATCATATAATACTCCCCCATAAATGAGAACAATACATTCTTGCTCAGAAGTAAAACTTGGTTTAATGTTTCTTTTAGCAGAAAAGCAAATGTGAGGGGAAAAGCTATTGCTTTTTATTTTGGAGAAGGTTGCATTGTGAATAGAATAATACCTTCTGGCCACTCTAAGAATAAACCATAGAATTGAAAATGCCCTGTAGAGACTTGTGCTAACTGAATTATTCAAATACATCCTTTAAAGAGCAGATCTAAAATGCTGGCATTCATCATCAAAGTTGAGTGATATGTAATCCATTTTTCATTACACAATTACTCCTTGCATTTCTGCTTAAGTGATGGCCTTATTTAAGCTCCTTGATCTTAATGTCTGTATAGTCTGTAATGTCTGTATAGTCTCACCCTTCTACATGCTGATGTCAGAATATTTCAGCTCATTTTACACTTACGTCTGGCTTCCCTGGTAGCTCAGCTGGTAAAAGAATCTGCCTGCAATGCAGGAGACCTGGGTTCAGTCCCTGGGTTGGGAAGATCCCTTGGAGAAGGAAAAGGCTACCCACTCCAGTATTCTGCCCTGGAGAATTCCATGGACTGTAAAGTCTGGGGTCGCAAAGAGTTGGACACAACTGAGCAACTTTCACTTCACTTCAAGTTTCTATTGGTTGGTTCATCACCTATGTGATAAAATATTAATCCTGACCATGACATTCAGGATCCAGTTCTGATGTCACCTTTATCCTCTCCTTCCACCTATTCTACCATCCAGCCACCCAGGACAGCATGGAATTCTCTGGACATAAATGCAGACAATTGGTGTCTTTTCAACCTAAATTCTTTGTTCTGATTGCCTTTCTTATGCTCTTGTCTTATTGATGGCCTCTGATAAGTAATAGCCCTAACATCAAAAATAGATGTAGGAAACACAAGGACGTCCATTTCTCATTCTCATTAGTAGAATGAATTCATGCGGCACGTCCCCATATTTCCTACATCTATTTTTGTAGAAACTTTCATATGGAATTATGATTATTTGATAATATTTGCCTTTAATTTCTGTGTTTAATTTATAAAGTAACTATATTTAGATAATGGTGTGGAGGGGCTCTGCTCCTTGATCACAAGTTCAATCTTATCTCATAACAGGATTAAAATTCATGTGTATATTGCCATATGGACTTCCCATGTGGCACTAGTGGTGAAGAACTGACCTGCCAATGGAGGAGGCATAAGAGATGTGGGTTCAGTCCCTGGGTCGGGAAGATCCCTTGGAGGAGGGCACAGCAACCCACTCCAGTAGTCTTGCCTGGAGAACCCCGTGGACAGAGGAGCCTGGCCGAGTCAGACACGACGGAAGCAACTGAGCATCACACACGCTTACTGCTTTAAACAAACAGGATCATCGCGTACTGCTTGGTAATGCACAGGTTGTTTTTTTTCTTTTCTTTATTGAGGGATAATTGCTTTACAGAATTTTGTTGCTTTCTGTCAAACCGCAACATGAATCAGCCATAGATATACATGTGTCCCCTCCCTCTTAACCCTCCCTCCCGTCTCCCTCCCCACCCCACCCCTCTAGGTTGATAAGGAGCCCCTGTTTGAGTTTCCTGAGCCAGACAGCAAATTCCCGTTGGCTGTCTATTTTACATAAGGTCGTGTAAGTTTCCATCTTACTCTTTCCACACATCTCACCCTCTCCTCCCGTCTCCCAGTGTCCATAAGTTTATTCTCAATGTCTGTTTCTCCATTGCTGCCCTGTAAATAAATTCTTTGGTACTGTTTTCTAGATTCTGTATATGTGTGTTAGAATACAGTATTTATCTTTCTCTTTCTGACTCACTTCACTCTGTAAAATAGGTTCTAGTTTCATCCACCTCATTAGAACTGACTCAGATGTGTTCCTTTTTTATGGCCCAGTAATATTCCATTGTGTATATGCACCACCACTTCTTTATCCATTCATCTGTCGATGGAAATCTAGGTCACTTCCGTGTTCTAGCTATTGGAAATAGTGCTGCAATGAACAATGGGATACATGTGTCTTTTTAAATTTTGGTTTCCTCAGGGTATATGCCTAGGACTGGGATTGCTGGGTCATATGGTGGTTTTATTCCTAGTTTTTTAAGGAATCTCCATACCATCTTTCATAGTTGGTGTATCAGTTTACATTCCCACCAGCAGTGCAAGAGTGTTCCCTTTTCTCCACACCCTCTCTAGCATTTACTGTTTGTAGACTTTTTGATGATGGCCATTCTGACCAGTGTGAGGTGATATTTCATTGTTGTTTTGATTTGCATTTCTCTAATAATGAGTGATGGTGAGCATCTTTTCATGTGTTTGTTAGCCATCTGTGTATCTTTGGAGAAATGTCTGTTTAGGTCTTTTTTCCATTTTTTGATGGATTGTTTGTGTTTCTGGCATTGAGTTGTATGAGCTGCTTGTATATTTTGGAAATTAATCCTTTGTCAGTTGTCTCATTTGCTATTATTTTCTCCCATTCTGAGGATTGTCTTTTTACCTTGCTTGTAGGTGTGCAAGGTTTTTAAAAGCTTAAAAGCTGGGCAAAAACTTTTAAGTTTAATTAGGTCCCACTTGTTTACTTTTGTTTTTATTTGCATTACTCTAGGAGGTGGGTCATAGAGGATCTTGCTTTGATTTATGTCTTCAAGTATTCTGCCTTTCTTTTCCTCTAAGCGTTTTATAGTTTCTGGTCTTACATTTAGGTCTTTAATCCACTTTTGAGTTTACCTTTATGTATGGTGTTAGGAAGTGTTCTAATTTCATCCGTAACATGTAGCTGTCCAGTTTTCCAAGCACCATTTATTGAAGAGGTTGTCTTTGTCCCATTGAATATTCTTGCCTCCTTTGTCAAAAACAAGGTACCCATAGGTGCATGGGTTTATTTCTGGGCTTTCTGTCTGGTTTCATTGGTATATATTTCTATTTTTGTGCCAGTACCATACTGTCTTGATGATGTAGCTTTGTAGTATAATCTGAAGTCATGAAGGTTGATTTCTCCAGCTCCATTCTTCTTTTGCGAGACTGCTTTGACTATTTGGGGTCATTTGTGTTTCCATATGAATTGTGAAATTTTTTGTTGTAGTTCTGTGAAAATTGCCATTGGTAATTTGATAGGGATCACATTGAATCTGTAGATTGCATTTGGTATTATATTCATTTTCACAATATTGATTCATCCTACCCAGGAACATGGAATATCTCTCCTTCTGTTTATGTAGTCTTTGATTTATTTCAGTAGTGTCATATAATTTTCTGTGTACAGTTCTTTTGTCTTCTTAGGTAAGTTTCTTCCTATATATTTAATTATTATTCTTTTTTTTTGCAATGGTGAATGGGATTGATTCCTTAATTTCACTTTCTGATTTTTCATTGTTACTATATAGAAATGCAGATGATTTCTGTGTGTTGATTTTGTATCCTGCAACTTTTGCTAAATTCACTGATTAGCTCTAGTTATTTTCTGATACTAACTTTAGGGTTTTCTATGTACAGTATCATGTCATCTGCAAACAGTGAGAGATTTACTTCTTCTTTTCTGATCTGGATTCCTTTTATTTCTTTTTCTTCTGATTGCCAAAGCTAGGACTTCCAGAATTATGTCGAATAATAGCGGTGAAAGTGGACACCCTTGTCTGGTTCCTGATCTTAGGGGAATACTTTCAGTGTTTCACCACTGAGAATAATGTTTGCTGCAGGCTTATCATTTATGAGACTTCCCTGGTGGCTCAGATGGTAAAGCATCTGCCTACAATGTTGGAGACCCAGGTTCAAACCCTGGGTAGGGAAGATCTCCTGGAGAAGGAAATGGTAACCCACTCCAGTATTCTTGCCTGGAAAATCCCATGGATGGAGGAGCCTGGTAGGCTACAGTCCATGGGGTCGCAAAGAGTTGGACACCACTGAGTGACTTCACTTTCTTTCTTTCTTTCTATCTATCATATATGGCCTTTACTGTGTTGAGGTAGGGTCCTTCTATGCCCATCTTTTGAAGAGTCTTAATCATAAATGGGTGCTGATTTTGTCCAAAGCTTTTTCTGCATCTATTGAGATGCTCATATGGGTTTTAATCTTTCAATATGTTAATATGTTGTATCATATTGATTGATTTTGATATATTGAAGAATCCTTGCATTGCTGGAACAAACCCAACTTGATCATGATGTTGGAGCTTTTTGATGTGTTGCTGAATTCAGTTTGTTAAAATATTGTTGAGAATTTTTGCATCTATGTTCCTCAGTGATATTGGCCTATAGTTTTCTTTTTCTGTGTTGTCTTTGTCTGATTTTGGTATCAGGGTGATGGTGATCCTGTAGAATGAGTTTGGAAGTGTTCCTTCCTCTGCAATTTTTGAAAGTGTTTTAGAAGGATAGGCATTAACTCTTCTCTAAATGTTTGATAGAATTCTCCTGTGAAGTCATCTGGTTCTGGACTTTTGTTTTTTGGGAGAGTTTTGATCACAGCTTCAATTTCAGTGCTTGCAATTGGGTTGTTCATGATTTCTATATCTTCCTGCCTGGTTCAGTCTTGGAACATTGAACTTTTCTAAGAATCTGTCAATTTCTTCCAGGTTGCCCACTTCCTGCCATATAGCTATTCATAATAGTCTTTTATAAACTTTTGTATTTCTGCACTGTCTGCTGTAAACTCTCCTTTTTCATTTTTGATTTTGTTGATTTGATTCTTCTCTCTTTTTCCTTGATTCAGTTCCGTTCAGTACAGTTCAGTCAGGTTTGACTCTTTGCAACCCCATGAACCACAGCACGCCAGGCGTCCCTGTCCATCACCAACTCCTGGAGTCCACCCAAACCCATGTCCATTGAGCCAGTGATGCCATCCAACCATCTTATCCTCTGTTGTCCCCTTCTCCTCCTGCCCTCAATCCCTCCCAGCATCAGGGTCTTTTCCAATGAGTCAGCTATTCACATCAGGTGGCCAGAGTATTGGAGTTTCAGTTTCAACATCAGTCCCTCCAATGAATGCCCAGGGCTGCTCTCCTTTAGGATGGACTGGTTGGATCTCCTTGCAGTCCAAGGGACTCTCAAGAGTCTTCTCCAACACCACAGTTCAAAAGCATCAATTCTTCAGTGCTCAACTTTCTTTATATTCTAACTTTCACATTCATACATGACCACTGGAAAAACCATAGGCTTGACTAGATGGACCTTTGTTGGCAAAGTAATGTCTCTTCTTTTTAATATGCTTTCTAGGTTGGTCATAACTTTCCTTCCAAGGAGCAAGCATCTTTTAATTTCATGGCTGCAATCAACATCCACAGTGATTTTGGAGCCCAGAAAAATAAAGTCAGCCACTGTTTCCACTGTTTCCCTATCTATTTGCCATGAAGTGATGGGACCAGATGCCATGATCTTAGTTTTCTGAATGTTGAGCTTTAAGCCAACTTTTTCACTCTCCTCTTTCACTTTCATCAAGAGGCTCTTTAGTTCTTCTTCACTTTCTGCCATAAGGGTGGTGTCATCTGCACATTTGAGGTTATTGATATTTCTCCCGGCAATCTTGATTCCAGCTTGTGCTTCTTCCAGCCCAGCGTTTCTCATGATGTACTCTGCACATAAGTTAAATAAGCAGGGTGACAATATACAACCTTGACGTACTCCTTTTCCTTTTTGGAACCAGTCTGTTGTTCCATGTCCAGTTCTAACTGTTGCTTCCCGACCTGCATACGGGTTTCTCAAGAGGCAGGTCAGGTGGTCTGGTATTCCCATCTCTGTCAGAATTTTCCAGTTTTTTTGTGATCCACACACTCAAAGGCATTGGCATAGTCAATAAAGCAGAAATACATGTTTTTCTAGAACTCTCTTGCTTTATCAATGATCCAGCAGATGTTGGCAATTTGATCTCTGGTTCCTCTGGCTTTTCTAAATCCAGCTTGAACATCTGGAAGTTCACGGTTCACATATTGCTGAAGCCTGGCTTGGAGAATTTTGAGCATTACTTTACTAGGGTGTGAGATGAGTGCAACTGTGCAATAGTTTGAGCATTCTTTGGCATTACCTTTCTTTGGGATTGGAATGAAAACTGGCCTTTTCCAGCCCTGTGGCCACAGCTAAGTTTTCCAAATTTGCTGACATATTGAGTGCAGCACTTCCACAGCATCATCTTTCAGGATTTGAAAGAGCTCAACTGGAATTCCATCACCTCCGCTAGCTTTGTTCATAGTGATGCATCCTAAGGCCCACCTGACTTCACATTCCAGGATGTCTGGCTCTAGGTGAGTGAGTGATCACACCTTCGTGATTATCTGGGTCATGAAGATCTTTTTTGTAGAGTTCTTCTGTGTATTCTTGCCACCTCTTCTTAATATCTTCTGCTTCTGTTAGGTCCATACCATTTCTGTCCTTTCTTGTGCCCATCTTTGCATGAAATGACCCCTTGGTATCTCTGATTTTCTTGAAGATATCTCTAGTCTTTCCAATTCTATTGTTTTCCTCTATTTGCATTGATCACTGAAGAAGGCTTTCTTATCTCTCCTTGCTCTTCTTTGGAACTCTGCATTCAAATGGGTATGTCTTTCTTTTTCTCCTTTGCTTTTCGCTTCTCTTCTTTTCACAGCTCTTTGTAAGGCCTCCTCAGACAGCCATTTTGCTTTTTTGCATTTCTTTTCCATGGGATGATCTTGATTCCTGTCTCCTGTAGAATGTCACAAATCTCTGTCCATAGTTCATCAGGCACTCTGTTTATCTATAACAGTTGTTTTAGGTATAAAGTTAGCTTGTCTATTTGATGTATTTCTTGTTTCTTTAGGTAGGATTGTATTGCTGTAAACTTCCCTCTGAGAACTGCTTTTGCTGCATCCCATAGGTTTTGAATTGTGTTTTCATTGTCATTTGTTTCTAGAAATTTTTTGATTTCCCTTTCGATTTCTTCAGTAACCTGGTAGTTATTTAGAAACGTGTTGTTTAGTCTCCATGTGTTTGTGTTTTTTACAGTTTTTTCTTATAATTGATATCAAGTCTCAGAGCATTGTGGTCAGAGAAGATGCATGTTATGATTTCAATTTTCTTAAATTTACTGAGGTTTGATCTGTTACCCAAGATGTGGTCTATCTTGCAGAATATTCCATGTGCACTTGAGAAGAAGGTGTATTCTTCTGCTTTGGATGGAATATCCTGAAGATATCAGTGAGATGCATCTCATGTAATGTATCATTTAAGACTTGTGTTTCCTTATTAATTTTCTGTTTGATGATCTGTCCATTAGTGTGAGTGGGGTGTTAAAGTCTCCTCCTATTATTGTGTTCCTGTCAGTTTCTCCTTCTATGTCTGTTAGTGTTTGTCTTATGTATTGCGGTGCTCCTATGTTGGATGCATAGATATTTACAATTGTTATGTCTTCCTCTTGGATTGATCTCTTGATCATTATGTAGTGTCCTTCCTTATCTCTTGTAATCTTCTTTAAGGTCTATTTTGTCTGATAGAAGATTGCTACTCCAGCTTTCTCTTGCTTCCTATTTGCATGGAATATATTTTTCCATCCTCTCACTTTCAGCCTATATGTGTCTTGAGGTCTGAAGTGGGGTTTCTTGTAGACAGCATATATATGGGTCTTGTTTTTGTATCCATTCAGCCAGTCTGTGTCTTTTGGTTGCAGCATTTAATCCACTTACATTTAAAGTAATTATTGATGTATATGTTCCTATTGTCATTTTCTTAACTGGGGTTGATTTTATAGATCTTTTTTCTTCTCTTGTATTTCTTGGTTATATAAGTCCCTTTAACATTTGTTGTAAAGTTGATTTGGTGGTAGTGAATTCTCTTAACTTTTGCTTGGTTGATAAGCTTTTGATTTCTCCATCAGCTCTGAATGAGATCCTTGCCGGGTACAGTAATCTTGATTGTAGATTTTTCCCTTTCAGTACTTTAAATATATCCTGCCAGTCCCTCTGCTGAAAGATCAGCTGTTAAGCATATGGGGTTTCCCTTGTATGTTACTTTTTGCTTCTCCTTTGCTGCTTTTAATATTCCTTCTTTGTGTTCAGTCTTTGTTAGTTTGATTGGTGTGTCTTGGCGTGTTTCTCCTTGGGTTTATCCTATATGGGACTCTCCATGCCTCATGGACTTGATTGACTATTTCCTTTTCCATATTGGGGAAATTTACAACTATAATCTCCTCAAAAAATTTCTCATACCCTTTCTTTTCCTCTTCTTCTGGGACCCCAATTATTCAAATGTTGCTGCATTTGATATTGTTCCAGAGGTCTCTGAGACTATCCTCAGTTCCTTTCATTCTTTTACTTTA
The DNA here is from genome assembly GCF_019320065.1 of Cervus canadensis. Lineage (NCBI taxonomy): Eukaryota > Metazoa > Chordata > Mammalia > Artiodactyla > Cervidae > Cervus > Cervus canadensis. The sequence continues at coordinate 1,254,728 of NC_057404.1, forward strand.
TTCTGCTCTTCAGAAGTTATTTCCACCAGTTTATCGTCCAGCTCACTGATTTGTTTCACTCATTCAGATATTCTGCTATTGATTCCTTCTAGAGTATTTTTAATCTCAGTAATTGTGTTGTTTGTCTCTGTATGTTTATTCTTTAATTCTTCTAGGTCTTTGTTAATTGATTCTTGCATTTTTTCCATTTTGTTTTCAAGGTTTTTGATCATCTTTACTGTCATTATTCTGAATTCTTTCTCAGGGAGTTTGCCTGTTTCCTCTTCATTTATTTGGACTTCTGTATTTCTAGTTTGTTTCTTCATTTGTGTAGTATTTCTCTGCCTTTTCATTATTTTTTAAAACTTATTGTGTTTGATGTCTCCTTATCCGAGGTTTCAAAGTTCAATTCTTTCTTCCTTTTGGTTTCTGCCCTCCTAAGGTTGGTCCAGTGTTTGTGTGAGCTTTGTATGGGGTGAGATTTGTGCTGAGTTTTTGTTTGTTTGTTTGTTTGTCTTTCCTCTGGTGGGCAAGGCTGAGTGAGGTGGTACAGGCTGCGTGAGGTGGTACAGGCTGAGTGAGGGGGCACAGGCTGCGTGAGGGGGCACAGGCTGAGTGAGGTGGTACAGGCTGAGTGAGGGGGTACAGGCTGAGTCAGGTGGTACAGGCTGAGTCAGGTGGTACAGGCTGAGTGAGGTGGTACAGGCTGCGTGAGGTGGCACAGGCTGCGTGAGGTGGCACAGGCTGCGTGAGGGGGCACAGGCTGAGTGAGGTGGTACAGGCTGAGTGAGGTGGTACAGGCTGAGTGAGGGTGACAGGCTGGTGAGTGAGGTACAGGCTGAGTGGTACAGGCTGAGTGAGGGGCGGTGAGGTACAGGCTGAGTGAGGTGCAGGCTGCTGAGGTGGCTACAGGCTTGGTGAGGGGGCTGAGTTGAGTGAGTGAGGGCAAGGCTGAGTGAGGGGCACAGGCTGAGTGAGGGGTACAGCTGATGAGGGGGCACAGGCTGAGTGAGGGGGCACAGGTGAGTGAGGGGTACAGGCTGAGTGAGGGGGCACAGGCTGAGTGAGGGGGTACAGGCTGCATGGCTGAGTGAGGTGGTACAGGCTGAGTGAGGGGGCACAGGCTGAGTGAGGGGGCACAGGCTGAGTGAGGGGGTACAGGCTGCGTGAGGGGGCACAGGCTGAGTGAGGTGGTACAGGCTGAGTGAGGGGGTACAGGCTGAGTGAGGGGGCACAGGCTGAGTGAGGTGGTACAGGCTGAGTGAGGGGGCACAGGCTGAGTGAGGTGGTACAGGCTGAGTGAGGTGGTACAGGCTGCGTGAGGGGGCACTCCTGTCTGCTGATGACTGGGTTTATGCTTTTGTTTGTTTGTTGTTCAGATGAGGCGTCCTGCACAGGGTGCTACTGCTGGCTGGGTGAGGCCAGGTCTTGTATTGAAGTGGTTTCCTTTCTGTGAGTTCTCACTATCTGATACTCCCTAGGGTTAGTTCTGGAGTTCTCTGGTAGTCCAGGGTCTTGGAGTCAGTGCTTCCACTCCAAGGCTCAGGGCTTGATTCAAGATAGACCACATTCTGTGCCATAAAACACGCCTCACTCTCAAGTCCTTGAGGCTGCAGTTGCTGTAGCACTCAAACAACTTAAGAGATGAAGGGAGCTTTGCTCTGGTGTCTGCCTCAAACTTCAGAGGCTGAAGTCATCGCTAAGCCCTTGGGATTTGCCAACGCTCCTCTCAGCAACTGATACTTTTTTTTTTTTTCATTCAGTAATTTGCATTAGTTGATTGCCAAAGAGGACAGTAGGCCAACAGATTTCGCTTTTTATATACATAATGATAAAATATTTAATTACCTAAAAAAATAGTATGAAACAAATTCCTTCATGTAATTCCAACTTAAGGTTGTGTACTATGATGAAAACATCCTTTTTTAATGTTGAAAAGTTCTCCCCACGGTTTTATTGAAATATAACTGATGTACAGGACTGTATAAATTTAAGGTGTACAGTATAATCATTTGACTTACATACACCATTAAATGATTACAACAGCAATTTTAATGAATAGCCATTATTTCGTAAAGACACAAAGCTGAAGAAATAGGGAAGCTTTTTACTTGTGATGAGAACTCTTAACAACGTGGATCTACAACAAACAGCAGTGTTGTTCAGTCCCTCAGTCGTGTCCAACTTGTGCTGTCCCAGGGACTGCAGCGCGCTAGCCTTCCCTGTCCTTCACCATCTCCCAGAGCTTGCTCAAACTCATGTCCATTGAGTCAGTGATGCCATCTAACCATCTCGTCCACTGTCATCCCCTTCTCCTCCTGCCTTCTATCTCTTCCACCATCAGGATATTTTCTAATGAGTTGGCTCTTTGCATCAGGTGGCCAACGTATTGGAGCTTCAGCTAAAACATCAGTTCTTCCAATGAATATTCAAGATTGATTTCCTCTAGGGTTGACTGGTTTGATCTCCTTGCAGTCCAAGGGAGTCTCACGAGTCTTCTCCAATGTCACAGTTCAAAGGCATCAGTTCTTCGGTGTTTAGCCTTCTGTATGGTCCACCTCTCACATCCATACATGACTACTGAAAAAACCATAGCCTTGACTAGACAGACCTTTGTTGGCAAAGTAACGTCTCTGCTTTTTAATATGCTATCTAGGTTGGTCATAGCTTTTCTTCCAAGGAGCAAACATGTTTTAATTTCATGTCTGCAGTCACCATCTGCAGTGATTTTGCCCAAGAAAATAAAGTCTGTCACTGTTTCCATTGTTTCCCCATCTATTTGCCATGGAGTGATGGGACCAGATGCCATGATCTTAGTTTTCTGAATGTTGAGCTTTAAGCCAGGTTTTTCAGTCTCCTCTTTCACTTTCATCAAGGGGCTCTTTAGTTCTTCTTCACCTTCTGCCATAAGGGCGGTGTCATCTGCATATCTGAGGTTATTGATATTTCTCCCAGCAATCTTGATTCCAGCTTGGGCTTCATCCATCCTGCATTTTGCATGATGTACTCTGCATATAATTTAAATAAGCAGGGTGACAATATACAGCCTTGACGTACTCCTTTCCCAATTTGGAACCAGTCTGTTGTTCCATGTCTAGTTCTAACAGTTGCTTCTTGACCTGCATACAGGTTTCTCAGGAAGCAGGTAAGGAGTTCTGGTATTCCCATCTCTTTAAGAATTTTCTTTAAATATAATGAATTAATAGGAGTGTTAATTATATTCATTGTGTTCTACATTATATCCCTAGTACTTTTTATTTTATTTATTCTATAATGTACCTAGTTTGTACCTTTTGAATGCTTTCACCCAATTCTCACTCCACCACACTCTCCACTCCTGGTAACCACAAATGCGACCTCTTTTTTTGCCTTCTTTTGATCTTGTTTCTCAGTCTTGTTTTGAAGTATAATTGACCTGAAACATGTTAATTTCTATTATACAACATAGTGATTTGATATTTCTATACATTTCAAAATAATCACCATGAAAAGTGTGGTTAAGATATGTCACCATATAAAGATATTACAAAGTTATTGACTGTATTTCCCATACTGCATATTTTATAACCATGACTCATTTATTTTGTACTGGAAATTTGTACCTTTCTCCCCATGTTTCTCTCCTCTGACAGTCACCTTTTTATTCTCTGTACAACCTTTTTTCTCTCTTTTTTTTTCTTTTGCTTTGTCATTCAGAATCTACACATACATTAAATCATATAGTATTTGTCTTTCTCTGTCTCTGTCTGAGTTACTTCACCTATCATAATATCCTTTGGGTCCATCCATGTTGTCACCAAATGCAAGATTTCTTTCTTTTTTATCGTTTATGGCTGAGTTATATTTCATTGTGTGTGGATTGATATATGTATCTATATACAATTACATATCTCATATTTCTAAATCCATTTGTTTGTTGATAGGCATTTAGGTTGCTTCCATGTCTTGGCTATTATAAACTGTGCTGTAACGAACAGAGGAGTGTGTATGTCTTTTCTGATTTTTGTTTTCATGTCTTTGGATAAATACCCGGGTGTGGAATTGCTGGATCATATGGTCATTCTATTTTTACTTTTCTGAGGAGTCTCCATACTGTTTTCCATGGTGGCTGCACCAATTGGTATTCCCACCAACAGAGCAAGAGGATTCCCTTTTCTCTCCGTCTTGGTCAACACGTTTTATCTGGTTTTCTTTTTTTGACAATAGTCATTCTAACAGGCATGAGGTGGCATCTCATTGCAGTTTTGATTTGCATTTCCCTGGTGTTTAGTGATGTTGAGCATCAGCTTCACACTCATTTCTTGGTTGTAAACTTTTGATGGGATTTCTTGTGGCACAGGGGCAAAGATTCTGCCTGCAATGCAGGAGGCTTGGGTTCATATCTGAGTGGGGAAGATTCCCTGGAGAAGGAAATGGCCTTCCACTCCAGTATACTTGTCTGTGAAATCCCATGGACAGAGAGGCCTGGCAGCCTACAGTCCACGGAGTCACAAAGAGTTGGATATGACTGAGCAACTGAGCATGCACACACACATAAATGTTCTATTAACTAACAGTAGAATAGGTTGATTCCACTGGTTTTAGAAGTAGAACACTGACATACACTGTCATTCTATGAAAACCTTACTTTAGTGCACTACTCATTGAGTGTACCAAATTCCTTCCTATAATGAGAATAGGATGAGAAAAGTGGTATCAGAGATGTAAGAGAGTGAAAAAAAAGTTAGAAACCCTGGTAAGAAGCATTGTGAACGAAGTTCAACAATAGTTTTTAAAATTGGCCAGGAGCAAAATGAAATACTTTATATAGCAGGGATGCCATTCTACTACATTTAGATCAGTTTTCAAATCTTACAAAATTAAAAGTTAAACTTGGGCCACAGCAATAAATTGGAGAAGATAAAATGAGAAGAGTCTCTTTCAGTTAATATAACATGATGTATATTCAAGCTTGCTGTTGTTCTTATTTCTGAACTGTTTGCACAGAGACATAGATGTTTGAAGAAGTGAAGTGAAGTCGCTCAGTCGTGTCCGACTCTTTGTGACCCCGTGGACTGTAGCCTACCAAGCTCCTCTGTCCATGGGATTCTCCAGGCAAGAATACTGGAGTGGGTTGCCATTTCCTTCTCCAGGGGATCTTCCTGACCCAGGGATCGAACCCGGGTCTCCCGCATTGGAGGCAGACGCTTTAACCTCTGAGCCACCATGTGGTGTGGAAAAATCAAATTGTTGCTGACCTAGCTACCTGTATTGGGTGTTGTTGGCTTTGTGGATATAAATGGAAAATTAAATCAATCGTTTCTCCAACCTGTTGCCTGATTGGCAAGAAATGACTTTGTAGGAACACAAATTGATTTTTATATTATTATGTAATAACAATGTAAAGATAGAAAGCTGGGCTTCCCCTGTGGCTCAGTGGTAAAGAATCTGCCTACAATGCAGGAGTCACAAGAGACACAGGTTTGATCCTTGGGTTGGGTAGATCCCTTGGAGAAGGAAATGGCAACTTGCTCCATTATTCTTGCCAGGATAAGCCCAGGTACAGGAGCCTGGCAGGCTCTAGTCCATGGTGCCACAAAGAGTCAGACACGACGGAGCATACACACACACAAAGATAGAAACTGTGGAAATGAAAACAGAGGAAGGGCAGAGATGAAAATAAAATGAAATGTTTGTTTCCCAGTCACGTCTCTTTGTGACCCCATGAACTGTAGCATGCCAGGCTGATCCAGTATTTTACTTTCAATGTGTTAATATTACTTTTAAGTCTACATGATATATGGATGGCACTTATATACCTGTGATTTTTATTCACTTACTTTACTCACTTGAGGAAAGTAACATGTCTGGTACTATGTGAGTAATGGAAACATATGTGTACAATATAGATATATTTTTGTATTAATACTATTGATTTTACTTTTAAATTTAAGATTTATAGTGTCTTCAGAGTTTATATATGTCTTGTCATCTGATATGATGAAGCTGAAAATATTTTCAATCAAGTCAATCCATGCTGGCACAAATTATTAAGCAGGTACCCACATATACATACAAACACAATCTTGTAAGTGAGAGACAATGAACTAAGATATTTAAAGTGACAATCTACTGCCTAGAAGTAGGTTAACATAGTGCCAGTTCAGGAGCTCTAGGTTTGTGGATCACTTAGGGGTGTGTGACATTAAACATATTATTTAATCTCATTGCTGTTCAGTTTCCTCGTCAGTCAAATGACAATAATCACCTGAAGAGTGGTTCTGATGTGAATCAACTCACCTCATGACCTGATTCATGTGAATATGTTTTGAAACATACCTGGCTCATAGTTAAATGCTCAGTAAATGATGGGTTTTATTCTCAGTTATCAACTGAGGCTAACAAACTTCCCTGACATTTGGTGGCTTATAAATATCAATTTATTATTTACCTTTGTTGTTCATTTGGCTCAACCGAGTAGCTCTCACTTGCAGTCTCAGATACAGTTGCAGTCACACGGCAGGTGAAGATGGGGCCATAGGAAAGTTTTCATACTCACAGGCCTAATGCCTAGACTGACAGGCCCACAATTACGGTGGTTATTTGAGGATTCCTCTCTGTATGTGGCCATTTTGTGCCTTGCCATGACAAGGTAGTCTCATAAATCAGATTTTATACAGGGCAGCTAGCTTTCCCTGCAGCAAGCATTCCAAGAGATAGGAAGTGGAAGCAGCAAGTCTATCAATGTGCATCCTACAAACTGGCACAGATATGATGCTTGTGCCGTATTCTCTAGGTCAAAGTGGAGTCCTTTCAGGTTCAAGAAGAGGGGACTCAAACCTTGCCTCTCAGTGGGAGCTGTGTCAAAGGGTTATAGCCATCTTTAATCTGTCACATATATTAACACTATTCAGGGGCCTATTCAATGAATCCCAACATTTCATGCCTTCTTGGCAGTTGATGACCTCTGTGGAATTTAGATACATTTGCCCTAGATTCTCAATATTACAATGCTAAAAAAAATGGTATTTGAACAATTAGCGTTATAATCAGTGGAGAATTCCAACCTATGAAAAAGACACCCCAGCTCTATTCCCCATTGGCTTGCATCGTTTGGAATGCTGTTGCATATGCCACCATTACCTAATAGTTAAAGATCAATTCAGAGAGGACCTGGAGGAAGAAACACTTGTTCTTTCACAAAATCCATCGAGGGTACATATCTTTGTTTTAAAACACGAAACAAGACTGTGAGAGAATTGGGTCACATATGTTGCTCTCAACAGGGTGTAAAAATTAGAGGTCATTCAGGTCCCAGGGAAAAGAATTACTGGGGCAGGGTGGCTTCTTCCTAAACCTTAGCTAAAAATGGCAGCACAGCTAAGTAAACGGACATCAGAGTTTGGGATTGCGACAGTGGAGATGTGTTTTTCTGCTCCTGTTGCACCATCCCCTTAACCAGCCCTTTATTTAACTAACTGACTCCAGACCTTAGTGAATGGGCACTTGAACCGGTTAAAGTGGCAATTTGAAACAAAGATATTTTTAAATTGGTTTCGGAGGTTCGGTTCAGTTCAGTTCAGTCGCTCAGTTGTGTCAGACCCTTTGCAACCCCATGGACTGCAGCAGCCAGGCTTACCTGTTCATCACCAACTCCCAGAGCATACTCAAACTCATGTCCATCAAATCAGTGATGCCATCCAACCATCTCATCCTCTGTCACCCACTTCTCCTCCTGCCTTCTATCTCTCCCAGCATCAGGGTCTTTTCCAACGAGTCAGTTCTTCCCATCAGGTGGCCAAAGTATTGGAGCGTCAGCTTCAGCATCAGTCCTTCCAGTGAATATTCAGGAATGATTTCCTTTAGGATTGACTGGTTAGATTTCCTTGCAGTCCAAGGGACTCTTAAGATTCTTTTCCAACACCGCAGTTCAAAAGCTTCAGTTCTTCGGTGCTCAGCTTTCTTTATGGTCCAACTTTCACATCCATACATGACTACTGGAAAAACCATAGCTTTGACTAGATGAACCTTTGTCAGCAAAGTAATGTCTCTGCTTTTTATATTCTAGGTTAGTCAGAGAGATAGAGAAAAGAAAAATGTAGGAAAAGACGAGAGGTAATACAGGGTGCCAATTTTCACTTCTGAAGTTAAGCTCTATGATGGAACACAAAAAAAATCTACATGGTTAGGAATAACTATAAAGGGAGGAATGTACACAAAATATATGTAGTTGAGTTGGAGAAGATTTTTTCAAAGGGGATTGCTTCCACACCTTTTCTGAAGACTTTCTGAAAGTGTCAGGCTCACAGAAGTGTGCCACAGAAAAGATTGTATATCCCATTTCATGGCATCTTGTCCAAGATAGTATTGATCCCAGATTTTTAATTTTTGATTAAAAATTAGTCTTTTTGTTTGTGCTAAAATAAATCAGCGATTTTTTGGATCTTAGCTTTATTCTTCTGACTTCTACCATGGTCTCATTTAGAAATGTGAAACATGTATAATAAACAAAATTCTGATTTTGTTTCTTATGCATGATTGAACCTCAGAAACAACCAGCAGTAGATTGTCTCTGGTTCTTGTCTTTCTAGACCCAATATAACCAACATCTTTCCATTAAGAATATTAGGTAAGATACTAATAAAGCAACATGATCTGGGACATTAGCAGCTCAGGGCAGCTAAGAGAACTAACTTCTTCTGGTCTTGGGTCATGGTGAGCAAGCTTTCTGATGCTGTTCTGCTTACTGTTCTGTTGGGGTACCATCCTGCTGTGACCTGGTTCAACAGGCCTTTGAGAGACAGTGGTCCTCCCTTAGAGGCCAAAGGATGTACTCAGTGAAACGTTGCAGATAAGGTACACAAAACAAGCCTGGGCAACTGAGGCTAACTTATACTACTCTTGAGCTCCTGCATAATAAGCTGAATTTTCTTGTTACAGTTGTTTCGTCATTTATTATATATTATAATAAAGTACTTTATTATTTAGTTCAATTTTAATTTGCAATAAGGCTTTTCATAAAAAAAATCAGACTTAAAAAAGGAGAGTGCATATTAAATGAGATTTTAAATATTAAATTTCTGTTTTTAAGAAAGCTTATAAATATTAAGTACACAAATACTTGTCACCATTTATCATCCATAATGAGAACATTAGTGATATCACTACGAAAGCCAGAAGTGATAGATTTGCAAAAGAATCATCAGCATTTATTTCAAAGGTTCAGTTCAGTTCAGCCACTCAGTCGTGTCCGACTCTTTGGGACCCCATGAATCGCAGCACGCCAGGCCTCCCTGTCCATCACAAACTCCCTGAGTTTACTCAAACTCATGTCCATTGAGCCAGTGATGCCATCCAGCCATCTCATCCTCTGTCGTCCCCTTCTCCTCCTGCCCCCAATCCCTCCCAGCATCAGAGTCTTTTCCAATGAGTCAACTTTTTGCATGAGGTGGCCAAAGTATTGGAGTTTCAGCTTCAGCATCAGTCCTTCCAATGAACACCCAGGACTGGTCTCCTTTAGGATGGACTGGCTAGATCTCCTTGCAATCCAAGGGACTCTCAAGAGTCTTCTCCAACACCACAGTTCAAAAGCATCAAATTTTTGGCACTCAGCTTTCTTCACAGTCCAACTCTCACATCCATACATGACCACTGGAAAAACCATAGGCTTGACTAGATGGACCTTTATTGGCAAAGTGATGTCTCTGCTTTTTAACATGCTGTCTAGGCTGGTCATAACTTTCCTTCCAAGGAGTAAGCGTCTTTTAATTTCATGGCTGCAATCACCATCCACAGTGATTTTGGAGCCCAGAAAAATAAAGTCTGACACTGTTTCCACTGTTTCCCTATCTATTTGCCATGAAGTGATGGGACCAGATGCCATGATCTTAGTTTTCTGAATGTTGAGCTTTAAGCCAACTTTTTCACTCTCCTCTTTCACTTTCATCAAGAGGCTTTTTAGTTTCTCTTCACTTTCTGCCATAAGGGTGGTGTCATCTGCATATTTGAGGTTATTGATATTTCTCCCGGCAATCTTGATTCCAGCTTGTGCTTCTTCCAGCCCAGCATTTCTCATGATGTACTCTGCATATAAGTTAAATAATCAGGGTGACAATATACAGCCTTGACGTACTCCTTTTCCTATTTGGAACCAGTCTGTTGTTCCATGTCCAGTTACAGTTATTTTAAGAAGACTGTACTGGAAGATAAAAAATTAACCCACACATGGCCTCAGAAGGTGCATGCACACATTTCATTGTGAAATAGATATTTTCCTTTAGAGCAAATGACTATTTATCTAGTTAGTTTTTATTATTTTTAATCTCAAATTTTTTAGTGTATGCAGTTTGATATATTGGCTATTACATAAGGCCAGTTTTGTATTTTATTACTTTCTGGTGCTTCAAGTAGAAAATAAGTAAATTCCCATGCTTTTTCTTTACTATTCAGCTTGTGGAATCACATTAAAACTTGAAAATTCATTCCTCAAAAGTAAAACATATGCTATTTTTGTGAATGTAATTTTATATTAAAAGGATTATGTTTAAAATAAAATTATCTGCAATGATATGAATTTAAATTGGGCAGGTCATAAGATCCTAGTAAAAGATAAAAATTCTTAACTGAGAAATATATGCAATGACTATATCCTCAGAATTGGCTGTGGTACGTACATAATTCATAAATGCATCCCAACTGCAACTGATTTGTAAGCTGTTAATTGTCTAACTTCACAAATATTGTTAGGTACAGATATACCTTGGTTTTTTTTCTGTGGGTGTGTGCTTCATGTCATTGTGTTTTGTAGATACTGAGATTTTTACAACTTGGAGGTTTGCGCCAACTCTCCTTTGGGCAAATCTATTGGAGACATTTTTCCAACAACATCTGACCACCTCGTGTCTCTGTGGCACATTTCAGTAATTCTGGGAATATGTCAAACTTCTTCATTTTATTATATTTGCTATAGTGATCTGGATTAGTGATCTTTGATGTTACTACTACAACTTGCTGAAGGCTCAGATGATGGCTAGCATATTTTAGCAATAAAATATTTCTTAATTAAGGTGTATCTTTAAATTTTAATTAAGGTATACACATTGTCTTTTTTAGATATAATGCTATTGTACATTTAATAGACTACAGAGTACTTAAGCATAAATTTTATATGTGCTGGGAAGCCAAAAAATTTGTGTAACTTGATTTATTTGATATTTGCTTTGTTCTGGTGGTCTTGAGCTGAACTTGCAATATCTCTGAGATATGCCTGTATATAGTTGACCTTCAGTATCTGCAGATTCCACATCCACAGATTCAACCAACCACAGATTGAAAATATTTGAAAAAAAATTTCAGAAATTTATGAAAAGCAAAACTTAAATTTGTGATACACAGGTAACTATTTATATAGCATTTACATTGCTTCAAATATTATAAGTAATCTAGAGATAATTTAAAGTATATGAGAGAATGTACATAGGTTAGGTTATATGCATATACTATGGGGTTTTATATGAGGAACTAGAGCATCCATGAATTACTAGTGTATATAGCAGTTTAATGAATTAAACTGCAAAACATTTTGTGATAAAACCAGAATTGGTTACCAAAAAAAAAAAAAACCACTCAAACACAATAGCATATGTTTTCTCTCTTTGGTTTCTCCTTATGAATATTTAATTCTTTAAAAATACATTTTTAAATAAATTTAATTATCTACAAAGCTACTCAATTTTCTGTAAACCAAATTTAAAAATTTTATTGCATTATTTAAAATTCATTTAGAAATTTTAAACAGTTCAAAAGCTGTGCTAATGGAACTCAGATTTTGAAGATATTACAGTTATTGAAAAAGAGCTTGTGACACAAGAAAGACATTTTTATTTACCTCTCCAAAATAAAGGAATAACCTAATCAAGTTCTAATGAATTTTAAATGATGCATAATATAAGATTTAATTTTGACATTCTATAATTATTCCTTGGGATATTTTAACTCATGTGAAGAATCTTTTGATGGAGTGCCTATTAAAACAGGATAAATTTGCATTCTTATAAAAAGTAAATGAAATTTAAGAGGCTTTCCAATTTGCAGCATCTAAGTTTGGCAAAACCTTCAAAAAGATCATAAATAATGGAAAGCTTATTTTATGAAACTTGTGTCATACAAATGTTTGCTGAAGATTGTTACTTTGAGTAGAGGCAAAAAAGACAGTACTTGGGAAAATATTTGGACTGAAAATTATATATTTTAAGAAAAACTGGAAATGAGATTTTCTGTTTAGCATAATTTCTCTGAGTTTATTTTCTAAATTTAAAATATTATCCACAGTGAGGACTAAATTAAAGATGTCAAAATTTCCCATATATCAACCATAAAACACATATTTGACAAGACTGTAGGCAATTAAAAAAATTTAAAACAGTAACACCATATTAAAAATGTATTCTTCAGGAAAATATTAGTGACACAGTATTACAGACAATATAGGCTGAAACTAATTAAAATACATTAAGGTTTGTCAAGAATTACCATTTTGCTGTTTTTAATATTCATATTATAATCAAGACATCTTAAAGTTTTTGCTTAAATATAGTTTAACTTTGAGAAATAATTTTATTTTAAAAAATGAATTTTGAATTGCTCTCTATACTAAATTCACCAATATAAAATCTCAAAAAATTATAAATTTAATTTATTTTATTGTCCCCTTTCACTTTCAGGGGTCCTAGCTTGGAAAACATATGGTTGCCATCATTAATAACCTGGCATGCTTAGGAGAGGTCAGATACACTGCAAGACTTGTGGCTCATTCTCTGATTACAGGCACTTTCAAATTTCCCTCACGGCCAGGTGGGATTAAGATGTAACCAAAAGAAAGAACCAGAGAGCTTGCCAAAAGATCGCTGTGACAAAAAAGGAAAAGATTCCCACTGGAAAGACCATGCGTTATGCTGAGGAACAGTAACTCTGGTCTCAATGCTGTTTCCTTTACTATGGAGGGACCCATACAAGAACAACACCTTTAACGGTTCTCTATTTTCGGACGTCTTCCTGTATAGCCTGCAGCAATTAGCTATCTGATTGGTCAGTACTGAAAGAGGAAGTCTGGATTGGACCCGCCCCTTCCTTTCCTTTTAGGGAGGAGCGATCTCTAATAGGTTCCCACCTCACTCGGCCCCGGACCCCCAGGCGGTAAAGGTGGCAGGCGGGGAGTTCGCTTCTGCGCCATCTTCCGTTGGATGCTGTCTGGGCAGTGGTTGGTAAGTCTAATTCTGGAGTTCAGTATCAGTAAGCCTACGGTTATAAGCCACACTTAATGAAGTACCTTCTCTAGCAGTTGTAAGGAAATATTTTGGTTTTCCTGCCATTTTTTTTTTTTCTCATTTCTCTCAAGGGACGAGAGAGACGTTACTTACGGTACCCTTCTCACATGCAGACATCTAGAATATAGAATGGGAGTAAAGAGAAAATGAAAAAGAGAAATCCTGTGTTTTAGAATGTTTATGAAGTAACACTTCGGGCGCATGCCTATGGCATGGCTAGAGTGGGAGGTATTGGTCAGTGTTGGACTAGGCACTGACCACATATTTTCGGCTGTAGGGAGCTGTGATCACATATTTTCAGTGGTAAGGGGCCGTTCTATCTTATGGCAATTTTGTTTACAGGAGAGTGGCTGCTTTTATATAAGCAGACGCCGATTTCTGTAGCGGGCAAGTTTGCATACTTTGGGGTGTAAGCAAAGGTAGGCAAGCTTTCAAGGGCTCAGCAAGAACATCTGATCAGTACCACTGAGATATCCTTATTAAATGCACCCTTGCCAAATAGTTGCTGCTGCTTGACCTTAAATTCTGCGTATTTGATTATTTCTAAGTAGCCTTGTCAGAGACAAGGGTTTGATTATAGAGAGTCTGTTTGTGTGCCAGCCTTTTTTAGGTCTCGAAGTATTTCTACTGTAATCAGCAGTATCTGCAGGATGTATTTAGTGCTAGGCTTAGGTTGTGGCAGAGAAAATATGCTGAAATTCTGGTTATTTTTTTATATTGTTTTGAGTCCCCTTCAGAGTCAAGAGAGGAAACAGAGGGACAAATCTAGGAGTCATGTGACTTGTTCTGTGTTTAAAAGTTGCTCCTATCTCTTCGGGGAGATACAACAGGACTTAGTGACTAAACCACCACCACTTATCTCTTGATCTCAAGTGGCTCTAAATTTGATAATTTCATACAGTCTGACCATGACTTTTCACTGCTGAGATTCAAATTGTGACTCCACCAATAGGAGGTTGATGGATATCAAAATTTAGAAAAAAAAAAAGGGACTCCTTACTGTAAAGTGTATCTTGTTGTTGTTTAGTCCCTCAGTCATGTCCAACTCTTTTGTGACAGGCTTCTCTGTCTGTGGGATTTCCCAAGCAAGAATACTGGAGTGGGTTCTTACTTCCTTCTCCAGAGGATCTTCCTGATGCAGGGATCGAACTTTGGTCTCCTGCATTGCCGGCAAATTCTTTACCGCTTAGCCACCAGAGCGGAGAAGGCAATGGCTCCCCACTCCAGTACTCTTGCCTGGAAAATCCCATGGATGGAGGAGCCTGGTGGGCTGCAGTCCATGGGGTCACGAAGAGTCGGACATGACTGAGCGACTTCCCTTTCACTTTTCACTTTCCTGCATTGGAGAAGGAAATGGCAACCCACTCCAGTGTTCTTGCCTGGAGAATCCCAGGGACGGGGGAGCCTGGTGGGCGGCCGTCTGTGGGGTCGCACAGAGTCGGACACGACTGAAGTGACAGCAGCAGCAGCAGAGCCACTAGGGAAGCCGATAAAGAGCATATAACTTCTTAAATTCAGAAGGAGAGATAACTCGATAAAACTAACTCGATAAAACTATTGCAAAAATAGTGTCTAAGAAAACAAGTCAGATAGGCTTGTGCTTGGGATTCTCTGGTTCTAGTGATTGTATTTGCTTAGCTTGAGGTATTCAAGTAATTTAAAATTTGTGCTTCAGGTTAATATAGAACAAGGGAAACAAATGAACCATGGAAACAAAAGAAAACTGGAGGAGAATAAAACTTATTTTGGAAGAAAACTTGAGAAATTATGGAGTGAATTGACAAAGGTGACATAGAAAATAACACTTTGAAGTTCCAATAGACATCTCTAAGAGAGAAATAGAGAGGCAAGGGGATGTAAATGCTGTTCAATAGAGTATAGGAAAAGGGAGAGGTGTTTAGTTGTTACTAGATTGAAATAGGTCCCCAGGTCCCAAATTAATCAAAAAGAGAAAGAGGCAGGGTCTCAAATGAAATGTTTCCTTCGAAGAGAGTCAAGAAACAATTGAGGTAAGAAAATGATGTTAAGTACATTAGAACAGAATCTTAAACAGTGAGAAAAGTAGGAAGATGTGTAGAATATACAAAGTATCATTAGGTGATTTTCAGGTACTGTAATCTTTGTAGGTTTGCAGAGAGATGTACTTAGTTTGTGCCTTAAAGGAATATGCCCAAGAATTAGGACTCAAGACAAGGCTCAGCAAGATAAGGCATATTGCAAGGAGCAAGGCAAGAACATGAGTTAAATTTAAGTTTGCATGGACTTGATATCAGTCTGATGGGGGAAAAGTCTTTTTTGTGAAATTATCCATCTCAGAGAAGTGGGGGATGAGAAATTTGCTTAAACAGCAGATTCTTTTAGTAAACTCAGAATATAGTGATTTCATCACTGATAGTTGAAATGATTTTGGAATTTAAGAAATGGGGGAAGAAATTAGAAGAAGAAAAAAAAAACAAACCCTGATGTCTAGAAAAGATAAAAAGGAAGGCAAGTATTCATTTCTAGCAAACGGCAATAATCCTTTATATTTTGGAGAAGAGACCAAATTAATAAGCAGGTTAAGCAGTTAGAAACTCAAGTTTTGAAACAGATTAAATGGTTAGCAAATTAACTACAACTTTCTGAAAGGTATAGGAAAATAAAAAGTAGAGGCATATTTTATTGCTGTAGAAAAATGTGTAGCAGAAAAAAAATACTATTCAAGGCCTGAACACTTCAGTGATGAAAGACACTGCCTGCGGGAGCATATGGAAGGGCTGTTAGTTCTCAGTGGGCCCCTAGGCTCTCAGGCTTCAGAAGCATCAATTGCAGCTTCACTTCAGGAATCAACTGTTGAGAGTGATTTTTCAGCCAAAATAAATAAGATAGAAAGGAAACCCTGTCTGAGATACAGGTTTCACCAGCTAAGCCGTTCTGTGGCAAGAGGCAGTGGAAAGAGCCACTGTCATACAGGATTGAAAATACCTGCTTTCTGGAGACAGTAAGGCTTATTTCATGAGATAGAGTTTTCACTTCCAGTAGTAACAGAGTGTCAAAAACTGGAAGTTAAAGGAGAGAACAGAAATGAAGAGGTTTTAAAAGTATGTTGCAGATGGAAAAATTATACTTCAAATAAAATCTGTTGATCTTGATTGAAGAATTTTAAACTTTTCTGCAAGTCAGGAATGTCTCAAATGTCAGTCCAAGAGAGGCAGTGGTATGCTAAATGCATTTTTGTGCCTAGATTGATGAGTCCATAGTGTCATAATTAATGTACTAATAGTTTTCTGGAATCTGTACTGCTCATACAGACTTACAAGCATCCAGATGAAGCTAAAACCAAGAATATTTCTAGGTATACTTCTTCCTTTTCGTGCATACTCAGTCTCTCAGTCCTGTCCAACTCTTTGTGACCTATGGGCTGTAGCTTGCTAGGCTCCTCTGTCCAGGGGATTCTCCAGGCAAGACTTCTGGAGTGGGTTGCCATTTCCTACACCAGGGGATCTTCCCAACTCAGGGATCGAACCTGCATCTCTTGTGTCTCCTGCTTTGGTAGGTGGATTCTTTACCACTTGTGCCACCAATTCTGATTTTTAAGAACACAGTGTTTTAGGGGGATATCTAGTCTAGAATCTGGGAATGTCTTATATTTAAATTTTAGTGCTGTGGGCCAGTTTTAAGTTTATATGTTCATTTACTATTATTTTTGAATCATACATTCCAAACTCAAAAACTAAAAAAAATATACATTTATAAATGTCATTTCTGTTATATTCCTTGCAAGTTGTACTTATAATATTTACTTGTTTAACCTGGATTTCCCAGGTGCTTCAGGGGCAGAGAATTTGCCTGCCAAGCAAGAGACCCTGATTTGATCCCTGTGTAGAGAAGATGCCCTGGAGAAGGAAATGGCAACCCAATCCAGTATTCTTGCTTGGGAAATTCCTTAGACAGAGGAGCTTGGCAGGCTACAGTCCAGGGAGTCGCAGAGTCAAACACGACTTAGCCACTGAACAGAAGCAGCAACTGTTTAACAAACATTATGATAATCGTTCGTAAATGCCCAATATTGTCCTGTGTACTTTGTAGTTGTTAACTCATTATTTTTGTGCATCAATCCCATAAAGTAAGAATTCCTACAATTCCCATTTTATAGATTGTCTAAAAAAGTTGAATTAATTTGTAAGTGCGAGAGACAGACCCAGGTAGTTTGGTTTGAGTCAGACTATGTGGAAAATTCTTAAAGAGATGGAAATACCAGACCATCTTACCTGCCTCCTGAGAAACCTGTATGCAGGTCAAGAAGCAACCGTTAGAAACGGACATGGAACAACAGACTGGTTCCAAATTGGGAAAGGAATGCATTAAGGCTGTATATTGTCACCCTGCTTATTTAACTTATATATAGAGGACATCATGTGAAATGCTGGGCTGAATGAAGCACAGGCTGGAATCAAGATTGCTGAGAGAAATATCAATAAACTCAGGTATGCAGATGACATCACACTTATGGCAGAAAGTGAAGAGGAACTACAGAGACTCTTGATGAAAGTGAAAGAGGAGAGTGAAAAACTGGCTTAAAATTCACCATTCAAAAAGCTAAGATCATGGCATCCAGTTCCATCACTTCATGGCAAATAGATGGGGAAACAATGGAAACAGTGAGAGACTTTTTTTTTCTTGGGCTCCAAAATCACTGCAGATGGTGACTGTAGCCATGAAATTAAAAGACGCTTGCTCCTTGGAAGAAAAGCTATAACCAAACTAAACAGCATGCTAAAAGGCAGAGATGTTACTTTGCCAACAAAGGTCTGTCTAGTCAAGGCTATGGTTTTTCCAGTAGTCATGTATGGATGTGGAAGTTGGACCATATAGAAGGCTGAGCGCTGAAGAATTGATGCTTTTGAACTGTGGTATTGAAGACTCCTGAGAGTCCCTTGGACTGCAAGGAGATGAAAGCAGTCAATCCTAAAGGAAATCAATCCTAAATATTCATTGGAAAGACTGATGCTGAAGCTGAAACTCCAGTACTTTGGCCACCTGATGCAAAGAGCTGAGTCATAGAAAAGACCCTGATGCTGGGAAAGATTGAAGACAGAGGAGAAGGGAACGACAGAGGATGAGATGGTTGGATGGCATCACTGACTTAATGGACATGAGTTTGAGCAAGCTCTGGAAGATGGTGAAGGACAGGGAAGTCTGGTGTGCTGCAGTCCCTGGGGTTGCAAAGAATCAGACATGACTGAGTGACTGAACAACAGGAAGTTAGCTAAACTCTTTATTAGGTCCCGTGTTATGTATGTTTCCTGTTTCATTTTTTAAATGCAATTGCATGCATATATGAATACATATTTTTAATTTTGCCTTTTCTCTGCAAAAGAAGTCAAATTTTATATGCTGTTCTCCACCCTGTTTTTTCCCTTAGTTGCTCATTCTAGAAATACTTCCATATCAATAGGTAGAGAGCTTCTTTCTCATGGTATAAAATATGAATATAGCTGTAGCATGAATATTTGCTATGTGAATGTATCATAGTTTATTTAAATATTCCCCTGTTGATAGACACTTTTGTGATTTCTCTTCTTTTGCAATTAAAAATAATAGTGTGGTAATAAGCTTATATACTTGTCATTTTTGGCAAGTTATCTGTGGTATAAATTCTGAGACTTGATTTTTTGGATCAAAAGTTAAATGCATATATAACATTGTTTGGTGATGGTGGTTTAGTCGCTAAGTTGTGTCTGACTCTTGTGACCCCGTGGACTGTAGCCTGCCAGGCTCCTCTGTCCATGGGATTCTCCAGGCAAGAGCATTGGAGTGGGTTGCCATTTCCTTCCCCAGGAAATCTTCCTAACCCAGGAATCAAACCCAGGTCCTCCCGCATTGCAGGCAGATTCCCCACCGACTGAGCTATGAATAAACGATTTCAAATACTGCCAATGGACCATGTATCCAATCAGTTACAGCTTCCATTATTCATCAAATATATGTTAAACTTGGCTACCAAATTCATCCAGATCTTATATATGGAATTTTATTCAGAAACTAATGCTCTCCATTTCAAGAGACCAATGTTGGCAACACTTAAGCACTTAATATCCAATTCTTCACATGAATGTTTTTGTCTGATGGACCACTGTTGAACTTTTCTCATGAAGTATGAGCAATAAAATTATATTTCGTAGATGTTCCTACAGTATTTTCATGTAGATATCATTGTTTATATATTGCCAAATCTTGTAAGTCTTTTACATTTTGCATTCTGCTTTTATGCTTCGCAATAGCCTTATTAATAATATTATGAAATGTTGAGATTTTTGCCAATCTGATAAGTGAAAAATGTTACTTCAGTGTTGTTTTAATTTGCATTCATTGTATAATAATAGGACACAAATGAGTTTGATATCTTTACATTTGTTTAAGGGCCACTTGAATTTTTCTGTGAACTGGCTCTTGGTTTTTGTCCTTTTTCTAGGGAAACCTTAGTGTTTTATTTCTGTTTGGTATCCAGCTGCTCTTTTTATATGAAGAAGATATTACTTTTGTCTCTGATGTGAGTTTCACATGTTTTTCCCATGTCAGTCATTTGTCTTTTGACCCTACTTATTTTTTTAATGTAGTAAAATATATCAGTATTTTCTTTTATGAATTTTGAGTCATACTTGGAAATGTATTTCTCCCAAGTTTATAAAGAAATTTGTTTTCTTTAGTACTTTCATGGTTCCCTTTTTTCCTTTGTACATTAAATCTTTGATTCTTTTTGAGTTTGTCAGTGGTCATGAAGTAAGATACAGATTCAACTTTATTTTTTTTCAGATGACTACTTTTTGGATTCTTTAAGATGTCTATAGTAAAAACATGTCTTTTTACCTGTCTTTGACATGGTACAATTTATGAATCCTTGAAGAAACTATACCCATTTCAGACACTGAGAATACCTCTGACTGAGAAAAAGTAGAATAAATTCATCAACATGAGTTTTGGACTTTCTACTAGCAATTTGATTTTAATATTTTCAAACTGCAGCTCACAAAGGCCTGAGAATTTGACCATAGACATTAAATTTCTTTGAACCTTAAAATTTCTTGTATTTAAACTTTCACGGTGATCTAATTTTTGGACTTTAATTTACCCTTGGGAATTTAATAATTTAAAGAGGTTATTTTCAAGTTGGAATATGTCTATAATGTCAGAATTTTATTCTTAGAACTTAAGCCTTTTGATATAATTACAGGACTGTTGATAAAAATGGTGAATGTGCTGGTCAAAATTTGGGATAAGAAATAGAATTGGGATTAAATTTTCAGCTTTAGATTTAGAATGACTACAGATTTACTTCAGTTAATGTGGGTTTTGACCTGTTTTGAAGGATTCTGGGCTTGAAAATCTAAATTGGCAACAGTGGCTCTAGAAAAATTCCCAAAGTCATAGTTGGAGTGGGTGACTCAATGGTGGGAGCAGGAATGTCTTGATAAGATACTCATTCCTTTGTCTAGGGGAAAGTCACTCCTTAAGCTGAGCTGAAGCTTCATAATTAAGCTTAGAGGTTTAGAAAGAATGCTGCAGCATATTGGTGTATGGAAGGGACAGTAGAATGCTTTCTGCCCACCTCTGATGTTTCCTTTATGTAAAAGATCCGTTGTCATAACATGTCTGACCTTTCAACCTAACTTCTACCAAGTAGTTCAGGGAGTTATTTGATTGTTGAATTGAGAAGGAGAAACTAGGAACCCCTTTATTTTCACTTGTTTTTGGAGTTGAACTGTCCTCAGGAAGCTGCTCTGCTTTCCTGTTTTACAAGGGTGGAAGAAGGACTGTCGCCAGTACCTTATTCCTGAGACTAAAAGGGAAACAGCATAATTCTGGATTCAGTACTAGAAAACATATTAATAGGTAAACTGCAGTCTCCACTATCTGCTTTAATCAGACCCAAAAGTAATATTTGGATCTCTCAATTAAGCCAATTCAGTAAGCCCTTTTGTAATTCTTCAAAAACTGAGTAGGAATGTCAATTATTGACCTTCCTCACCTCCAACTCCATCAAGGTGAAAAGTGCATGATAAGGACAATGGGATGGTTGAACTGAAATTTCAGATGCTGGATTTTGCCTCATAATTGAACTGAGAATCAAGTCAGCAAGGACATCACCATTCAGTACACTCAATACATGCTCAGTAGCAATCTGTTTAATAACTGTGTGGAGGGAATATATATGAGTTATATCTCCATAAGATATGTATAGAAAAATGAACAAGGGTCATTTGCATACCAGCCTTGATGATTTAATGTTGCATATAATTTTTCTGAAATGTGAAATAACAGAAAAGTCTAAATTTAAAACTAAAATTGAAGTTTTGTGTTCGACATTCTCAGAAGCAGAAATACTGAGATGTAGAAATAAAGTAAGTTATATATTGTACACCTGAGTGTTTAGAACTGCCAAGACTATGAAGTCACATCATGTTGAGTTTTGGGTTTTTAATATTCATCTTTATTAATTTTGTTCTGAATGAGCACTTGGATGTTTTTCATCAGTGACAGATTTTTGTAAATAATAAAAGCACTACCCCTACCCCTGACCTTAACATTTGTGACACAGTAAGAGCCAAGTTAGTTGTTTTAGTCAAGTCGCCAATTTGTTCATAGGTGAAGAACGTGATAAGATGTTTGTTCCTCTACTTATTAAGATGTAAGGAAGTAGCTGTCTTCCTCCCCTCCTAAAGGAGTCTCCTTGGAAACTTACTGCGCCTGACTCAACTATAAAACACTGGTCTGTCAGTAAAATCTCTGCAGAAGTCAGATAGCCTTGTACAGCTCAGACATAGAGGTGATGTCTCTTAAGTAGTGGGTCTCATTCCTCCTTGAAATGTAAATACCTAGGAGTAGTCCCCACAGTACTTTCGTCTAGTACTTACATACCTATCCTATGATGTAACCTTTGGCTTTGGAGAAGGTAAGTGTTACTATCCTTCTGGATAAGGGCAGTTTAGTACCATCATTAGAGAAGAAGGCAGTGGCAGTCCACTCCAGAACTCTTGCCTGGAGAATCCCATGGACGGAGGAGCCTGGTGGGCTGCAGTCCCTGGGGTCGTGAAGAGTCCCACACACGACTGAGCGACTTCACTTTCCCTTTTCACTTCCATGCACTGGAGAAGGAAATGGCACCCCACTCCAGTGTTCTTGCCTGGAGAATCCCAGGGACAGTGGAGTCTGGTGGGTTGCCGTCTATGGGGTCATGCAGAGTCAGACACGACTGAAGCGACTTAGCAGCAGCAGCAGCACCATCATTAGGGGAATAAATGACTACAGATTTAATCCTGTGATTTATGAAAATGTTTCTAGGAAAAATGAAAGAAGGTTCTCTAACTTTATAGTGAATTCATTTTCATGTTGTAGGAAGCTTGGACTTTTCATAGGAAATATGAGAAATCCATAAATGTTTTATTTCCCCATACATCCCTTACATGATTTTTCTGTCATTTCTGCTGGATAAAGATGTTAATACTGTACTTGGGGCATAACAAATGCTTCATAAATGATAGCTATTAGAATAATTATGCTTATTAATTTGAGATCTTAAAAATGCCTCTATATATGTTGCAGAAGGAATCATTGAAATGGAAATAACTTTTAAAGTCATTTATTTCAGTTATAAAATGAATTTATGGTTGAAATTTAGGTGGAATGGTATCTGTCATGAGCTTCGAAATCTGCAGAGAGGAATCAACATTTTCCTCATGGAAGAGTGCTGTTTGGTTCACAGCTCACTTTCTCTCCTTGGTAAAAAGAGTATCCCCACCCCCACAAACATACATGTGTGTACAAATGTCACATACACACCTATACACACATGGGCATGCCTTCAATTGCACTTAGGTTTTTGGTCTTTCTGCAGCTTAATCACAATGGATCTTGTGCTTTCTTAGGCACTGAGACTTTATTCTCTACTGGTAGCTAAACCTAATAGTTGGGATATATCTTATTCACTTGCCTTTCTTAACTGATTTTTTAAACTCTACTTATAAGGATTCAAGTTCATTTTATTCCTGTATAATACAGTGACAACTCTTCAAATAGGGTACTATAATGTCTAGCTAGAAAAACAAAGCTACTTCAGGTGAGGTAATATAGGATATTATAAGGCTATAGTAGTTGAAAAAAGAGAAGGATAAATACAGGTTGAAGTATTGATAATATTTATTGGAGGAGATGGTACATGATTTGGACGTTGCCTTTTATAAGTAAAAAAGAAAGCATTTCAGGTATGGATATTAATATGAATTAAAGCCATTTCTTGAACATATAATGACTTTTTTCTCCAGCTGTAGAGAAGTATAGCAATAAACAAAAAGTTATGAACAGCCCCTTTTCCGTGATTTTACAGTATGGTAATTTTACCATACACTGTGATTTACTGATTATTCCTATGATTAGGGGACAAAGGAGATATGCTGTCAGCAATGAACCTACCAGGTTAGACCAAAGAGTTTAGGATAGATGCTATGCATTATGTAGGATCAACAAAGATTTTAAACCAGAAAGTGAAAGCATGAAAAACGATACTTTAGGAAATTTGATCATTGGTAAATTGAATGGAGAGAGATATAAGTCAGTCAGTCAATTAGGGAAATAGTAGAATAATCTAAGCAATAAATGATAATAACACCTAATTTAATTTTGACTTTTTCAACAGAGAATTCAAAAGAATCAGTAGTTCTTTTAGGTTTAATTTATGAATGAAAGAGGTCATTCAGAGCTTCAGGATTTGTAAAAAGGTATAGAAATTTGACAGAGAAGTAGTTAAATTCATCTTGATATACATTTGGATGTTGGTCAGTGCCTATATACAGGGGAAAAATCCCTATATTAATGTTTTAATATTAAAATATTATAAAAATTAAAATTATAAAATTTAATTTTGTATTTTGGGATGGCCTGCCTTGAACCCCATCACTTGAGAGTGGACAGTACTAGGTTGGTTCCTAAATTAGTGTCTTCTAGTACTACTGGAGGTAAATAACTACTTTGTTTCTTAGCAGAAGTCCAAGTGGTATTTTTCTGCCTTAGCATTTTCTTGTTATAGAGAGAAAGAATGCCAACTGAGCCAGGAGAGATATCACCTCTTTTTCTTTTTAAAGACCTGAAACAAGCATGGGGGTAGGTGAAGGCAGGGGAGAAAAGAGCTGGAAACCTAATTTTACAAAAAAGCTAGCATTTCTTAACAGGGCCCACAGCTTGAGTGACCTGTATTTCCAGACAGTTGCCCCTGTCTTGACCTGTTTGTTTCTGGTTTGTTGTCTGTGCCCCTGGGGTGAGGCTAAGGACAAAGGACAGTTGGGAAGCCAGCCCTGGCTCACGAAATAAGCCTTCAGTTGTCATTTTAATGGGTCTACTATTTCACCTTAATTTAATTTCCCTACCTCCAAGAATATATCTTGTTTTGTAAGTTCGCAAGCTGACACATCATCCAGAGAGAATATTTATTTTTCCTATCTTCTTCACACAAATGCTGACATTATTCTAGCAACAGTAATCAAGATCTTCTGTCTTTGGGTTGCAAAGAAAATGCATTCAACTGCACTTGAAAGAGAAAATTGAAATTTGGCAACAGATGATAAAGCATATTCTCCTCTCTTTTCAATTCTATCTGCTCATATCAGCTGAACTGCATTAATAAAAGCAAAAGGGGCAAATATACAATATTCAGTTGCCCAAAACCATGTATTAGGTGTGTTGTGGTTTATTCCTATTACAGAACCTTTTGCTTTTAGTTCTTTTTTGGGTCAGTGCTAGCGTGGTGCAAAATGAACCACGAAAATAGTCCCTAGAGGAAGGTTTTCCCACTAGCTTTAATAGCAGAGCTGCTGTGAATTTTCTAGAAATATGATCAGATCTCAAATATGATTGCCTTGCCTATCTGCTCACTGTAACCTTTTTACATTTACTGGTGTAATTATTTTAGGAAACAACCCTGTAAATTTATTAGCATGCTTAATGCTAGCTTTAATTATTTATTGCATTTATTGGGTATGCAAGTCATGAAATTGCCACTGGGTACGTTTACCAACAGCACAACCACCACAATGATAAAAGGCATCCAAAAATAAAAGTAGGTTGGTGCCTCTGAGAGAGAGAGTTCCATAAATAAAGGGCATACTGCAAACTTTTCTTTTCCCCCATCAGACATCTCATGGGCGTGATGATTGTGAAACCATAGTCAAATTTATAGAAATACATGGGTAAGGGCAAAATGAAGTTCATACTCATGTACACTCAAAATAATTCTTTACTGCTAGCCCTGTAATAGGTGGTTAGCACAAGTCTAGGCAAAATTTTAAGTAGGAATAGTTGAACTTTAGGTGCTTCTAGACTCCTTTTTGTGTACCTATTAATATTTCCTTCTCCAGAAGCCTCATTTATTTTCTCTCCCCTCCAAAATTACTTATTCTCAAGAGGAGATGAGATGCATTACCACTGGAGTTTAAATGGCTAAGGGGGTTCTGTGAGACCAAGCAGCCCTAGTTTCAAGTCCACTTTTTATTATTTTCCATCTATGTGATTTTAATAAATGATGTCTTCCTCAGGGAGATGTGGTGTTGGTACAGCTTGAGCTTATGCAATTTAGAGGACTCTTTTTTGAAAAATACAAAGCCGTGTCTATACATTTAGGTAATAAAGTGAATATTTATAATTATAGTTTATAAGTGACAAATGCAACAAAATTCAGGAAAATAAATTTTATTGGGCATTCACCAATCATATTTGTCCATAAAAATTTTTCTATGACAACAACAAGAATACCTTCCCAAAATAACAAGTGGTCTTGGGATATAGTGACCTATTCTGATTTTCTGAAGATGTAGGGACTACTTTGATTTTCTCTCCTCCTAATGAGTCATTTTTTTCTGATAATGGAAACTGATGTGGGGAAGATGGGTAAAGTTTGAGATGAGTCGGGCACCACTGAGTAAGCCACCTCTCCAAGAGCACTAGGCTCTGCCTCTCACAGAAGCTGGCGGCAGCCCCAGAGTGACTCCTGAGCGAGGACGCGCGTCTTCGCCCTCCTCCCTCAGTCACGGCCAGGCGGTGAGCACTGCTTGTGAGACGCATCGCGAAGTCCATAGAGGACTGTGGGGGTAATGGTGACGTGACAGTGACTCCAGAGAGGCTCACCCATGTGTTTACCCGTAAAGTCCATAAAGGACTGTGGGGGTAATGGTGACGTGACAGTCACTCCAGAGAGGCTCACCCATGTGTTTACCCGTAAAGTCCATAAAGGACTGTGGGGGTAATGGTGACGTGACAGTCACTCCAAAGATGCTCACCCATGTGTTTACCCGTAAAGTCCATAAAGGACTGTGGGGGTAATGGTGACGTGACAGTGACTCCAGAGAGGCTCACCCATGTGTTTACCCGTGTGTGACATTTCCAACAGGCTTCTCCCAGTAACATTATGAAAAGTGCCACTTAAGTCTGATACCACATGTGACACTGCTTTTCTTTTGTTAACCTATATTCTAACCTATAACAGTAATGCCAACAGTCCCTGCAGTTAATATCAAAGTCAGGAAGACTCAGGCCACCAGAGTTAGCAAGAAGTCCTTGACCCTCCTGAGAGGAAAGGTATTCTTTCCTTTGACATTGATGCATTAAGTAGGCTGTTCTTTGGAACCTTTGGGTTGTACTCAATTATAGTCCTTAGTATTTGCCTCTCCTAAAGGATGCCCAACAATAGCTAAAAATAAATTTAACTGAATAGGGTGAAAGAGTAAGGAAATAAAATGAACACATAAGAGGTCCATTGCACAGAGCTGGAACAAAAGAAACCTACTTACATCTGAGATTCATTTTCTCTTCACTGCATCAGAATAACATGCCTGAAATTTAATTTGGTTTTACAGTGCTCACAATCAAACTTGGCTTTCAGGACGTGTTATTCTGAAAAATCTGTGGTCTCTTCAGCTTTTGCTGAATCCAGAGTCATTCTCTAGTTGCAGGAGGAGAAGGGAAAGAAACAAGAGTGAGCTCAGAGTAAGCAAACTAATCCATAATGAGGTGGCACAGTATTTACTAGTCTACTACATAGATTCCCCCATAAGAATTGGGGGAAACTGAGACTTGATGTAAACTACTGTCTTTTCTCCAAGGTGCTGAGGTCAGAGACAAGACAAGGGAGTTTCACATAGTTGTTATTCAGAGTGCGTCCTCTTAGACCCTCTCAGCTGGTTCTGGGGCGTCTTCTGATCTTCTCCTCGTCTCATTGCTCTCCCCGTTCAGTCCTCTCTGGGACCCTCTTCCTCATTCTGGCCTTAAATGCTGAAGTGTCCCAGGACTCCATCCCCCGACCTTGCCTCTTGTTTAGACACAGTCACTCGCTCGGTGATCTTTTAATTACCACTCTGACGCTGAAGGCTCCTTAGGTTCCATCTATGGCCTGAATCTTTCAGCCCCATATCCAAATGTCTGCTTAAACCTAATGTAACCAAACTTGAATTCTCAATTTTTCTCTACCAACTCTGTTTCTCTCATAGTACTCCCCTTCAAGCAAATGATAATATCTAGTTGCTCAGGTCAAAAAATTTGGCATCATCCTTGACATTACTCTGTTTCATATCCTACATCAGCAAAACTGTTGGTTGCACACTTTTGAATCTGACCACTTCTCTCCATTTCTATTGTCACCACTTTCATTCAAGCCACCATCATCTGTTGCCTGGACGTTTACTTAATCCTCCTACCCCTTATGTCTTCCCTTACCTCCATTTAGCTATATGTCTTACATTGCCAAAAGTTCCATTTAAAATGTAAACATGCCACGACCCTCTGAGTAAAGCCCTTGAGTGCATTGCTGTCATACTCAATGAAGTGGAAAATCTGTATTCACCCAAAGGCCTGACATTTTGTGCCTCCAGACTCCCTCGTTTCTGTCCTTACTTCCTGTTCTCCAGCGGCTCTGCTGCTCCTCTGTGCTCGCTGTTCTCCTGTCCAGAGTGACCTTAGTCCATGTGGTTTGCTTTTTTATTTCTTTCAGTCTTTGTCAGCTTGTCAGAGAAAACTTCACTGCTTGTCTTGCTCGAGGAAGCAGCTTTATCCTGCTTTATTTTTCTTTAAATCTTTGTTGTCTGCATCTCCCAGTAAAATGTGTGGTCTATGTGGAAAGAGATTTGTGGTCTGATTTGTCTTCTTTTATATGCCCAAAGTGTCAGATGTCCGGGCATAGTGTAGTCAGTAAGTAAATATTGGAGAGTGAATGAATAAGTCATCACTAATGTTCTTGGGGGGCTCCATTTGTATTAGAGCAGCATCCTTTCTGCTCTGTGGTCAGGTCCATGATCGTTCCCAGCCAGTTTCCAATTCTGGCTTTTAGTAGCTGATCTCTTCTAGAACAGATGCCAAATCCTAGTGATTATGAAAACATGGCATGCACTGAGGAAGGCCTAGACTTAGGCTACATTTCTGCCCAGACACACCAGAGTAACATAAAGCTTCAGAGCTCATTACAGATTCTTCTTAATGGAGACTTAAGTCTGCTGTCCTACTATCTTCAGCTGGAAGTCATATTTTCAGAGCAGGGACAGCTGGCTGTGTGGGTTGGAGGTCTCAAGGCTTAGGTGACTTTCTGTAAGAAATGCTGCTGGAATTTATTCCTTTGTGGAAATCAATTTTCCTTTGTTATAAAAGTAACACTGACTAGATGAATGAGGAAACATTGGCAAAACAAGAATTGTAGAAAAAAGTAGAGAAATAATTATTCAAAATTCCACTACTTGATGTGTTTCTCATTAACTTTATTTTAGTGTTTGTTTATATGTGTATGTGTATGTATGTATGTTTGTATGTATGTTTACACAGTCGGGGTAAGCCAACAGTATTTACGAGCACTATTTGTTGCCCTGGTGGCTCAGACAGTAAAGAATTTGCCCACAATGAGAGAGACCTGGGTTCAATTCCTGGGTTGGGAAGATCCTCTGGAGAAGGGAATGCAACCCACTCCAGTATTTTTGCCTGGAGAATTTCATGAATAGAGGAGCCTGGCAAGACCCAGTCCATGGGGTCTCAAAGAGTCGGACATGACTGAGTGACTCACACACACATTTTTGTTCAGAGTGTTCTGTCCCTGTCCTAATGATCTTAATAAAAAAATGAGGGGTTTGACTTTCTGTCCTTAACATGAATACTCTTCAGGAGGCATTCCTTCCACATGAAATTAGACTTTAGTCTTTCCATGTTATCATTACCCTGTGCTGAATGTACATTTGTCCTTTTTCTTATCTATCTATCTATCCTTTCTCCCTCTCTGAGAGATAATACCCCTAGAAGCCTGCTTAGATATATTGGAGCAGTGTTGGAAAACAGAATTCCAGTGAAAACAGGAGAAAAGTATGTGAGAGTGTCACTGACTTGAAGAAGAGTCAAGTAGTATTGTGTCAGGCTTGGTGGATATGGAGAAGAGTTTAATGTTAAGGAATATTTGTGACTGAACCTAAATTCCGGGAGCAGATGGTAGGTTTAAGGCCAGACCTAACAGAGAAGATGTGAAGTCCTTGCCAGAGAGGATGCAGATAGTGAACATAATGGATAATGGAGATGTGGGGACATTTTATAGAGGTAGATGAGCTAGTTCTACCAAATGGACTTTTCTCCTTGGGTTTATTAAATTAATATATGATCATTATAGAAACACTAGAAAGTGCAGTTAAGTAGCTGTCCACTTATCTGAAAATATCTTTTGGTGCTTGCTTTGTGATATTAGTTATGTCTAGGGTGGAGATTAGAGAAAGAATTGGAAATTGGAAGAAGTAGGGCTTCCCTGGTGGCTGAGATGGTAAAGAATTTCCCTGCAATGCTGGAGACCCGAGTTTGATCCCTGGGTCAGGAAGATCCCCTGGGGAAGGGAATGGGTACCCACCCCAGTATTAATGCCTGGTGAAGTTCATGGACAGAGGAGCCTGGAAGGCTACAGTCTGTGGGGTCACAAGGAATCAGACATGACTGAGCAACTTTCAGTATATAAGAAATGAATAGGGAAATACATCATTGCAATATAATCATTCAGAAAGAAGTAGTAATCAGTCATCTTTATAAATATAGTAACCTGTCCATCCCTGCTACTTGACTTGTTATGTATTACTTTGTGATTTGAGTCAAATCTATTACTTTTAAAAAAACACTTAAATTCTTAAACTGGCATTAACAAGCTGGAAATAGACCAGAATTTAAATGCTACTTATTTCCTATAATTCTAAAAGAATTCATTGAAATATTAGTGGAATGCAGTGTCTAATCCCTGAGGGCACCCTTCTGAGACACCTAAGTCTTTGCCTCAGAGGAAAGCGATGGTCTCTTGTGGCCCCTTCTAAGGGGCCACTTTGTCACTTTGTCACTCTCATTGTGCTCTGAATTCACAGCACCCAGAGTGTGAGTTATTGCGTATCGGAGAAGCTCTTAGTGTCACTGTGGAATGTTCTCCAGATGTTTGAGTCATTAAGAGTGATGTCAGCACAGCAAGCAAGGCTTCCGTTTTGGAACATCAGTGCCTTCCGCAGGGCTCAGCAGCCCACTGGTTCTGGCCTGATTAATAGTTGCAAACAGAAGTGAGCTGTGTCCAAGAGGTGGCCAAAGAATTCCTGGACCAGGCTAAGTGCTTCCTTTGTTTTTATTCTTCAAGCTGCCTCCAGTATGCAGAGGCTAACTGCTCTGGTGAGGCAATTAGGGAATAGTCAGATAGTAAGACCTCTTTCCTAGCTGGTAAAAATTGTCACACAAGCCTCAACTGTCTTGTATCTGTATGAGATACTTACTTTGTAAAGTAATTTTACACACATGATCTTAGATGAAACCTTTGAGTCCTAGGTGGCAGACAGTGTACAGACGAAGGACATAAGAACCTTTTCTCATAAACGTCAAACTGGTTAGTGTTAGAATGAAATTTTGCTTCTTAAATGAATGTATTTGCATTTTGATGTTGTTATTTGTTAATACTCTTGGGCTGGGAGGACATAGTATCTTTTTGTGGAAAATGCACATGAAAATCTATGCCCTAAGATGCTTCTCAGCAAAAAATGAACAAAATGAAGCTTGAACAGTCTAGAAAGAAGAGATGAGATTCCTTCCTTCCTTCCCTCTCTCCTCCCATTCTCTCTTCTTTCCTCCCTCCCTTTTTTCCTCTCAGTTTGATGTATATTAAACCCTCCTAAATTGAGGTACACTTAATGGCTCCTACCTCTTATTAGAATTGTAATGCTTATTGTTTTTTTAAAAGCCAATTATATTTTCATGTTGTTGAGAGGATTTCTGCCTCGAGTATAAGACACTTGCTTGTGAGTTTTTTCCCCACACCAATTAACAGTTCTGTCCAGTAGGTGGACTCCTTCATGCACATATAGGGGTTTTCTTTTTCCTTTAATCAAGTGTTTCTCAAATCTGTGAAAAAGCATTTCCTCGTATTGAACTTTTGATTTCACCAATTTATTTTCTGAAAGGCTGAAAATAGATTCTGGTATGCTGCCTATTCCTGTTGAGAAATGACTTCATCTTTAGTTATTTTTTTAAATTTCATTTTTGTCTTAGTCTATATCTTGACATTTTTTATTTATAAGTCAGAGCTTCTTTGCAGTAACTAAACTTCATCATCACTGGATTCTCTTAAACTGCATTTCTGTGCTTATATTCACCACAGTATACAAATATATGATTAATGCAAATTGACACCAAGGACTAATAATTACATTTGTTATGAGATTAAATCACTTTATAGTCTCCATAGTTGTTTTCTTCACATTGTTCTGTAGTAAATACTTTTTATAATGGTTTTTTCAACAAGGAGTCTGGCACTTGGGTCATTTTTAAGCCGGTCCCTGAAACTTCCACTAGTTACTGCCCCTAGGCTGACTGAAGTCAGGTGTTTTTAGCAGTTTCTCTATGCCTCTGGGACAAGTGCAAATTCTAATTTTAAGTTATGTCTGTCTTTGTCCCTAAATTCTTAACTTGTTCTTTGAAAATCTTATCATATCATGTACTTATAGACATAGATGTTGTATGCATGAAAATTACAGTAGTTGATTTAATACTTTTATGTCAACATGAAAGAGAAATCTTTTGAAATGGAAATCCAATTTAGGAAAAGCTTCATTTAGGTAACCTTTGTGTGCTCTTTCTCTGTGACTGAGCCAGTGAGGATAGCATGTGATCTGAAACCAAATTTCTCTAGTAATTCATTGCCTTTACATATATTATATGTTCCACCTCCAGTGAAAGATGAAAATGTCAAAGATAAGTAGAAAAAGAAAAGACAAAACTGCAAACAGGCTTCCAGTTTCTAACCAAAGACTTCCTGAGATTCTGGATGGTTGACATCCGCCGGGAAGGTCACGACTAGAGACCAGCTCCTCAGAACAGACACAAGGCGCACCCAACTGGCGGGGCGGAAACTGAGGCTGGGACCGCGGAGGGGTTAAGGCGCACTGCACCCGGGGAGAGTGCGCTTGTCAAGAAAAGACAGCCTTTTTCTTGTATAATCGAGACCAGTTTTGCTGTTTTTATTCTAGCTTATAAATTTGTCGAAAGAGTTGTATCTTACTCGTCTTTATATTTATCTTAGTATCTGATATCAAACCTGGAGGTATAGCTGAACAGAATGTGTTCTGTCACTTCAAAAATTGAAATAACTTGAATTAGAACCTTCTATTAAGCAGAATAATTAAGGATGTCATTATAGAAACAGAATATTTTTTAAACCCACACACAGATATTTAAGACAGGCGGGTACTGTTTTGACTCATGACTCCTTTTATTAGCTGCCTGACCCTGTACAAGTCATTGAACCTCTTGGAGCCTCAGGTTTCTCAGTTTCTAAAATGGGACTAACAATACTTAGAAATAATCAAGAACAAGATATTATATAAATTATCCAATCATATGCTACAAAAATAATTCAAACCTAGCTCTTCTGATTTCTTTTATATAACACTGAAATTGCCTTCCTATACTTTAAGCAATTATAAGGACAGGGATTAGAAAATTCTCCATACTAGTTATGATAATCCTGTTCTAGGATGATACAGGGAGAAGAAAAAAGATAATGCTGGAAACTTCATTCTGAAAGCAGATTTAAATTTTGAGACCTTTATACTATCTGAATGTTTGAGTCCCCTTCAAATTCATATGTTGAAATCCTAATGCCCAATGTGAAAGTATTAGGATGTGGGCCCTTAGGCAGGGTGCTTAGGTCATGAGGGTGGAGCTTTCCTAAATGAAATCAATGCTTTTATAGACATGACCCCCATAGAGCACCCTAGCCTTTTCCACCATGTGAGGATACAATAAGAAGTTTGTAATAGGAAGAGAACCCTCAACCAGCCACACACCCTGACCTTGAACTTCCACCTCCAGAACCATGAAAAATAGATGTTTATTGTTTATAAACTGCCCAGTTTATGGTAGTCTGTTGTAGCAGTCCAGATGGGCTAAGACAGATCCTGACAAGAATTTTAAGCTGATATTCAGGCAATGCAATTAAATGTTTATAAATTGGTAGATAAAAATTATTTTTAGAGAAAATTTTTAGCATGAAAAAATGTGGAATGATGAGGAATTCAGAAAGAAACAAATCTGAGATATTGTTTTCTAAATTAAGTGAAAAAACCAAGATATATGCCAAGACATTAAATCTATGAAGTAATTTGAAGAAAGCATGAAGAAAATAAACAGAATTCAGAGCAATTGATAACATCTTTCACGTGGTTAAAAATTGTCTTCTAGAATCAAAAATTTTAATTCAGATGTAATATCAATTTAATTATACTCACGATTAAGTACTAGCCTTATCTAGGATTTAACTGTGAGTATGAAAATATAATACCCCTTGACTTTTTCTTTACCAAACATTTAAAATGGAGATTTTATTTCCTACTACCTATCAAAAATAAGAGGAAATTGACTTTATTTTTTATACTATTATAATCTTCAGATTTGGTTGCCCAAGATCCTGAGTGAAGTGAAAGTGTTCATCACTCAGTCTTGTCCAACTCTTTGGGACACCATGAACTGTAGCTTTCCAGGCTCCTCTGTCCATGGAATTCTCCAGGCAAGAATACTGGACTGGGTTGCTATTCCCTTTTCCAGGGGATTTTACCAACCCAGGGATTGAATCCAGGTTTCCTGCATTGCAAGCAGATTCTTAGCGTCTGAGCTGCCAGGGAAGCCCATAAAACCCTGAGTAAAGGATATTTACTAGATGTCTTTCCCCCATTGCAAAACTAGGAATAGTACAGATATGTGATAATAATGATAATTGCATACAAAAAATGATTAAGAACCAAAGTTATGGGACTTTTCAAGGAAATGAGCAGAGTCTACAATTTGATTCTTATTCTTTACTGCAGGCCACTATATCAAAAGCATTCAAAAGATTCAGTTCAGTTCAGTCACTCAGTTGTGTCCAATTCTTTCCGACTCCATGGAGGGCAGCACGCCAGGCTTCCCTGTCCATCACCAACTCTCAGAGCTTGCTCAAACTCGTGTCCATCGAGTCGGTGATGCCATCCAACCATCTTATCCTCTGTCATCCTTTTCTCCTCCTGTCTTCAATCTTGCCCAGTATCAGGGTCTTTTCTAATTAGTCTAACTTAGTCAGTTGGTAAGTATGGTGTAAAGTCCAAGAAAAATATGACTTGTGGTCTGGAGCAGTTGAATTTTCTTATAGGAAATGTCTAAAGGGTCATCACTTCAGTTGATTTTGAACAGCAAATGGGATTCAGAGAGATGAATGGATGGGGAAAAAAGAAGAGGCGAACATCAGGAAAACCACAGGTGGAATAAGCATGGCTCATGGGGGATGCAAATAAATTTATTCTGATGGGAGCAACAGTAAAGGAGGAAGTCATGGGAGGTTAGATTGATAACTAAAATGGGGACTATTTCTCAGACCTTGGAACCTGTCAGTATAAAGACTATGGTCTTTTTTCATAATCACTAGAACCACAGTTGGAGAAGGCAATGGCAACCCACTCTTGCCTGGGAAATCCCATGGATGGAGGAGCCTGGTAGGCTACAGTCCATGGGGTTGCGAAGAGTTGGACACGACTGAGTGACTTCACTTTCACTTTTCTCTTTCATGCACTGGAGAAGGAAATGGCAACCCACTCCAGTATTCTTGCCTGGAGAATCCCAGGGACGGGAGCCTGGTGGGCTGCCGTCTATGGGGTCGCACAGAGTCGGACACGGCTGAAGCGACTTAGCAGCAACAGCAGCAGCACCACAGTGGGATCTTGAGCAATATTACGACGTGATGAAAGTTGTGTTTTAGGAAATTTAATCTAGAGGTTGTTTCTACGTTGTGTGGATTAGAGTTGGGGAAGATTGTCACTTAGGCAGTTAAAAATGAATTGGGAATGTCCCGAGCCTAAAATTCAGCTATGAGACTGAGGATGGAAAAGATGAAACAACTCAGAGCTCTTTTCAAGAACAACTGAGAACACAATGAAACAAATGGAAAAATGAAGGGTAAAGAGCAGCCTCAGAAGACATCAGGCGAAACGAGTGGACAGCGCATCCTCTGAGAGAAACGTTAGCATCCAACATTCTGCGCTTGCTGCTGGGTTTTAAATGCTTTTCTTTACCTTCCTTGTTTAGTAATTATTTTAATCCATGACTTTCCAGAAAATCTGCAGAATGTTCATTTTAAAAAGCAAAATAGGAAAATTAAAAATCCAAAACACATACATGAACAGAAGTTCTATCTATATGCAGTGTAGCAGTTACCCATAGGAGGTACGTGTTCAAGATATATTATGCAGCATTAGTTCCCAGCCATAGTCTTGGAAGCAGATGGGAGATCTGAAATATTTTTAATAAGCATTTGGAGGCGGGATTGAACCCATAATTTTTAGAGAATACTTAGGAGACCAGCTGATATATCAGGACGGGAGCCCTTTGGTAGGTGGTAATATGATTATATCTATGTACAAACAAACACAGAAGAGAAGCAACCAGCATAGAATTGCATGTGTCAGTCTTACAAAATACAGAAAAATATCAGTGTTGAGAGAAAATCTAAGAAGCATCTTCTTTATTTGCAGCTATTCAGCTAAGTTTACAATTTTCTCTTTTTTTTTTCTTTTAAACATCGTGTAGAAGTCTACATAGGCAAAAAGTACTGTGGTTTCAGAGGGCATCAGGGACTATATAAAACCTACTTATCAAAGCATAATCTTTATTTTGAAATATTAATATAGCTGAAAATACATTCTATTCTTGGAACAAAAATAACACCCAAAGAATCAATATGTGTAAATCCATGGCTGATTCATGTCAATGTATGGCAAAAATCACTACAATATTGTAATTAACCTCCAACTAATAAAAATAAATGAAAAAAAAGAAATAATATGATGGGCCATATATTATTTGGTAGTTATAAAATGAAACATAAAATGAAGGCTAGTTAGTTTTCAGTTGTTTTTTAGTTTTATATATATTGAATGTTGCAACTGAAAAAAATATATTCTCAGTGAAGATTTTAGGGGTGAAATTCTACTCACTGCTGCATTTCATTCGGTTCTTGTTGTATCTTGACTGCAACTAAAATAACCTAATATTTGCTTTAAGTATATTTTGTGAATCTTAAAAGTATCATAAATTTAAGCAAATTCCAACTTTTCCCCCCTCCCGGGTCTGTTGCTCTTATTTGAATAAAACATAAAATTAAATGTTGGCTTTTGGTTGTAGGTTGTAAATTATACATTGAATTTAGTTTTCTCTGAAACATAGGCCAATTTTTTTTTTAAAGCAACAAAATAGATGGATAAGCTACAGTTTCCAAACTAAGAGAAGACTTGCTTCTGTTTGAGTTTGGATACAAAGTAAATGTAATCTGAAAGGACAATATATTTTTTCTCTTTATAGTTTATAATATTTTAATTTATCAGGTATCAGTTTCCTGATAATCTGACCAAAAAGATGTGGCTGTGGTGTAAGTAAACAAAGAAATAATATCTCTACTAACAAATAATAACAATTTATTGAATTCTTATCATAATTTAAATGCTTTCTATTTTATTTTCTTTTTTTTTTTTTTTCATTTATTTTTATTAGTTGGAGGCTAATTACAATATTGTAGTGGGTTTTGTCATACATTGACGTGAATCAGCCATGGATTTACATGTATTCCCCATCCCGATCCCCCCTCCCACCTCCCTCTCTACCCGATCCCTCTGGGTCTTCCCAGTGCACCAGGCCCGAGCACTTGTCTCATGCATCCAACCTGGGCTGGTGATCTGTTTCACTCTGTTTCACTATAGATAATATACATGTTTCGATGCTGTTCTCTCGAAACATCACACCCTCGCCTTGTCCCACAGAGTCCAAACGTCTGTTCTGAACATCTGTGTCTCTTTTTCTGTTTTGCATATAGGGTTATCATTACCATCTTTCTAAATTCCATATATATGTGTTAGTATGCTGTACTGTTCTTTATCTTTCTGGCTTACTTTACTCTGTATAATAGGCTCCAGTTTCATCCATCTCATTAGAACTGATTCAAATGAATTCTTTTTAACGGCTGAGTAATATTCCATGGTGTATATGTACCACCACTTCCTTATCCATTCGTCTGCTGATGGGCATCTAGGTTGCTTCCATGTCCTGGCTATTATAAACAGTGCTGCGACGAACATTGGGGTGCACGTGTCTCTTTCAGATCTGGTTTCCTTGGTGTGTATGCCCAGAAGTGGGATTGCTGGGTCATATGGCAGTTCCATTTCCAGGTTTTTTAAGAAATCTCCACACTGTTCTCCATAGTGGCTGTACTAGTTTGCATTCCCACCAACAGTGTAAGAGGGTTCCCTTTTCTCCACACCCTCTCCAGCATTTATTGCTTGTAGACTTTTGGATAGCAGCCATCCTGACTGGCGTGTAATGGTACCTCATTGTGGTTTTGATTTGCATTTCTCTGATAATGAGTGATGTTGAGCATCTTTTCATGTGTTTGTTAGCCATCTGTATGTCTTCTTTGGAGAAATGTCTGTTTAGTTCTTTGGCCCATTTTTTGATTGGGTCATTTATTTTTCTGGAATTGAGCTGCAGGAGTTGCTTGTATATTTTTGAGATTAGTCCTTTGTCTGTTTCTTCATTTGCTATTATTTTCTCCCAATCTGAGGGCTGTCTTTTCACCTTACTTATAGTTTCCTTTGTAGTGCAAAAGCTTTTAAGTTTCATTAGGTCCCATTTGTTTATTTTTGCTTTTATTTCCAATATTCTGGGAGGTGGGTCATAGAGGATCCTGCTGTGATTTATGTCGGAGAGTGTTTTGCCTATGTTCTCCTCTAGGAGTTTTATAGTTTCTGGTCTTACATTTAGATCTTTAATCCATTTTGAGTTTATTTTTGTGTATGGTGTTAGAAAGTGTTCTAGTTTCATTCTTTTACAAGTGGTTGACCAGTTTTCCCAGCACCACTTGTTAAAGAGGTTGTCTTTTTTCCATTGTATATCCTTGCCTCCTTTGTCAAAGATAAGGTGTCCATAGGTTCGTGGATTTATCTCTGGGCTTTCTATTCTGTTCCATTGATCTATATTTCTGTCTTTGTGCCAGTACCATACTGTCTTGATGACTGTGGCTTTGTAGTAGAGTCTGAAGTCAGGCAGGTTGATTCCTCCAGTTCCATTCTTCTTTCTCAAGATTACTTTGGCTATTCGAGGTTTTTTGTATTTCCATACAAATTGAGAAATTATTTGTTGTAGTTCTGTGAAAAATACCGTTGGTAGCTTGATAGGGATTGCATTGAGTCTATAGATTGCTTTGGGTAGAATAGCCATTTTGACAATATTGATTCTTCCAATCCATGAACACGGTATGTTTCTCCATCTGTTTGTGTCCTCTTTGATTTCTTTCATCAGGGTTTTATAGTTTTCTATGTATAGGTCCTTTGTTTCTTTAGGTAGGTATACTCCTAAGTATTTTATTCTTTTTGTTGCAATGGTGAATGGTATTGTTTCCTTAATTTCTCTTTCTGTTTTCTCATTTAGTGTATAGGAATGCAAGGGATTTTTGTGTGTTAATTTTGTATCCTGTAACTTTACTATATTCGTTGATTAGCTCTAGTAATTTACTGGTAGAGTCTTTAGGGTTTTCTATGTAGAGGATCATGTCATCTGCAAACAGCGAGAGTTTCACTTCTTCTTTTCCTATCTGGATTCCTTTTACTTCTTTTTCTGCTCTGATTGCTGTGGCCAAAACTTCCAAAACTATGTTGGATAGTAGTGGTGAGAGTGGGCACCCTTGTCTTGTTCCTGATTTTAGGGGAAATGTTTACAATTTTTCATCATTGAGGATAATGTTTGCTGTGGGTTTGTCATATATAGCTTTACTATGTTGAGGTATGTTCCTTCTATTCCTGCTTTCTGGAGAGTTTTAATCATAAATGAGTGTTGAATTTTGTCAAAGGCTTTCTCTGCATCTATTGAGATAATCATATGTTTTTTATCTTTCAATTTGTTAATGTGGTGTATTACATTGATTGATTTGCATATATTAAAGAATCCTTGCATTCCTTGGATAAAGCCCACTTGGTCATGGTGTATGATTTTTTTAATATGTTGTTGGATTCTGTTTGCTAGAATTTTGTTAAGGATTTTTGCATCTATGTTCATCAGTGATATTGGCCTGTAGTTTTCTTTTTTTGTGGCATCTTTGTCTGGTTTTGGAATTAGGGTGATGGTGGCCTCATAGAATGAGTTTGGAAGTTTACCTTCTTCTGCAATTTTCTGGAAGAGTTTGAGTAAGATAGGTGTTAGCTCTTCTCTAAATTTTTGGTAGAATTCAGCTGTGAAGCCGTCTGGTCCTGGCTTTTGTTTGCTGGAAGATTTTTGATGACAGTTTCGATTTCCTTGCTTGTGATGGGTCTGTTAAGATCTTCTATTTCTTCCTGGTTCAGTTTTGGAAAGTTATACTTTTCTAAGAATTTGTCCATTTCATCCAAGTTGTCCATTTTATTGGCATACAGCTGCTGGTAGTAGTCTCTTATGATCCTTTGTATTTCAGTGTTGTCTGTTGTGATCTCTCCATTTCCATTTCTAATTTTGTTAATTTGGTTCTTCTCCCTTTGTTTCTTAATGAGTCTTGCTAATGGTTTGTCAATTTTGTTTATTTTTTCAAAAAACCAGCTTTTAGCTTTGTTGATTTTTGCTATGGTCTCTTTAGTTTCTTTTGCATTTATTTCTGCCCTAATTTTTAAGATTTCTTTCCTTCTGCTAACCCTGGGGTTCTTCATTTCTTCCTTCTCTAATTGCTTTAGGTGTAGAGTTAGGTTATTTATTTGGCTTTTTTCTTGTTTCTTGATGTAAGCCTGTAATGCTATGAACCTTCCCCTTCGCACTGCTTTTACAGTGTCCCATAGGTTTTGGGTTGTTGTGTTTTCATTTTCATTCATTTCTATACATATTTTGATTTCTTTTTTGATTTCTTCTATGATTTGTTGGTTATTCAGAAGTGTGTTATTTAGCCTCCATATGTTTGAATTTTTAACAATTTTTTTTCCTGTAATTGAGATCTAATCTTACTGCACTGTGGTCAGAAAAGATGACTGGAATGATTTCAATTTTTTTGAATTTTCCAAGACCAGATTTATGGCCCAGGATGTGATCTATTCTGGAGAAGGTTCCGTGTGCACTTGAGAAAAAGGTGAAGTTGATTGTTTTGGGGTGAAATGTCCTATAGATATCAATTAGGTCTAGCTGGTCCATTGTGTCATTTAAAGTTTGTGTTTCCTTGTTAATTTTCTGTTTAGTTGATCTATCCATAGTTGTGAGTGGGGTATTAAAGTCTCCCCTATTATTGTGTTACTATTAATTTCCTCTTTCATACTCGTTAGTGTTTGCCTTACATATTGCGGTGCTCCTATGTTGGGTGCATATATATTTATAACTGTTATATCTTCTTCTTGGATTGATCCTTTGATCATTATGTAGTGTCCTTCTTTGTCTCTTTTCACAGCCTTTATTTGAAAGTCTGTTTTATCTGATATGAGTATTGTGACTCCTGCTTTCTTTTGGTCTCCGTTTGCGTGAAATATTTTTTTCCAGCCCTTCACTTTTAGTCTGTATGTGTCCTCTTGTTTTGAGGTGGGTCTCTTGTAGACAGCATATATAGGGGTCTTGTTTTTGTATCCATTCAGCCAATCTTTGTCTTTTGGTTGGGGCATTCAACCCATTTACATTTAAGGTAATTATTGATAGGTATGGTCCTGTTGCCATTTACTTTGTTGTTTTGGGTTCACGTTTATACAACCTTTCTGCATTTCCTGTCTAGAGAAGATCCTTTAGCATTTGTTGAAGAGCTGGTTTGGTGGTGCTGAATTCTCTCAGCTTTGCTTGTCTGTAAAGCTTTTGAATTCTCCTTCATATCTGAATGAGATCCTTGCTGGATACAGTAATCTAGGTTGTAGGTTATTCTCTTTCATTACTTTAAGTATGTCCTGCCATTCCCTTCTGGCCTGGAGGGTTTCTATTGATAGATCAGCTGTTATCCTTATGGGAATCCCTTTGTGTGTTATTTGTTGTTTCTCCCTTGCTGCTTTTAATATTTGTTCTTTGTGTTTGATCTTTGTTAATTTGATTAATATGTGTCTTGGGGTGTTTCGCCTTGGGTTTATCCTGTTTGGGACTCTCTGGGCTTCTTGGACTTGGGTGGCTATTTCCTTCCCCATTTTAGGGAAGTTTTCAGCTATTATCTCCTCGAGTATTTTCTCATGGCCTTTCTTTTTGTCTTCTTCTTCTGGGACTCCTATGATTCGAATGTTGGGACGTTTCACATTGTCCCAGAGGTCCCTGAGGTTGTCCTCATTTCTTTTGATTCTTTTTTCTTTTTTCCTCTCTGCTTCATTTATTTCCATCATTTTATCTTCTACCTCACTTATGCTATCTTCTGTCTCCATTATTCTACTCTTGGTTCCCTCCAGAGTATTTTTGATCTCATTTATTGCATTATTCATTTTTAATTGACTCTTTTTTATTTCTTCTAGGTCTTTATTAAACATTTCTTGCATCTTCTCAATCTTTGTCTCCAGGCTATTTATCTGTAACTCCATTTTGTTTTCAAGATTTTTGGATCATTTTTATTATCATTATTCTTTTATTTTCTATTTAATTAAATTAACACCAAAACTGTATGAGGTGGGTAGTATTGCTGTTGCTATTCTCGGCACAGAGTGAGTCAGTAAATTGTCCAAGTTTCCACAGCTAGGAGCAGATGAAGACAGAAACTCTGACATTCTGACCTCTGAGTTCATTTCCTTTTCTCATGCTATAGAACTTCTCTGTCTGACATAATTTGTGAAGAATTACCTTTCTGAGATAAAAATAAGAAACACAGATATGTATTACCTAGAATCAGATAACCTGAGGATACAAAATGTCATTAAAGACATAGAATATAACAGCAATAGCTACTAGACATACCTCTTAGGTTATCATACTTAATTAAGAGCTTTTTACTTATTTTCTTTCCCCAGCACCATTTTCCAGATAAAGAAACTAGAACTCAGATACATTATATACTTTCTTTAGGATCACAGTGCTTGTAAATGTCAGATTCAGAGTTTAAACACAGATCTCTGACTCCAGAAATCTGTGTTCCTTTTGATAGGAACCTGTGAGTCCAAAAAAAAAGGAGCTGAATAAAGATTTAGGAAAAATGGTAGGTGCTTTATCTGTGGCAAGGGCAGTAAGGAAAAGGAGGAGGTTGAGGAGGTTGGTAGATCTGGAATATGGATTGTTAGGGTGGAGACAATCTCATTGGCAGGAAGAGACATTTCTGGTGAGACAGGGGCTTTTTGTAATCTCACCCTTTTATAGAGTCCAGTGTGAGGGCTAATTCATCTAACCATGCACGCCTCAACATATCCATCCACATGTGTTAAAGACAACACACTCTCTATGAGTGTTTTTTCCACCCTAAATCAGCAGATCTAAGATGAGGTTCTGAATCTTCCAGCTACTATATAATAATGAGGAATATCATAAACACACACTTTTCAGCATTCATCTTTCAAGGTTGAAGTAAGGAGCAATCAATAATGTTTGTGAAATGACTTTAGGAAAGTCGTCAACATGTCATACATGTTAGTTGCTGTCATGACTAGCTTAGGTC
The DNA here is from genome assembly GCF_019320065.1 of Cervus canadensis. Lineage (NCBI taxonomy): Eukaryota > Metazoa > Chordata > Mammalia > Artiodactyla > Cervidae > Cervus > Cervus canadensis. The sequence continues at coordinate 1,298,132 of NC_057404.1, forward strand.
TAGGACAGTGATTGTCAATCCTTACAACCTCCAGAACCCAAACAAAGGTACACACACACACACACACACACACACACACACACACACACACACGGCACCCATCAGAATCTTCAAGAATTGGGGGAAACAGAGCTGTATTGTTTGGTAAAGTCTCCTGGTCCCAGGGAATTCTTAGATATTCCCTTGGGCACGTCTAACTGTGGGCTTTCCTGGTGGTTCAGTTGATAAAGAATCTGCCTGCAATGTGGCAGACTTGGGTTCAATCCTTGGAGGAGAGCATGGCAACCCACTCCAGTATTCTTGCCTAGAGAATCCCCATTGACAGAGGAGCCTGGCCGGCTATAGTCCATGGGGTCACAAAAGAGTCAGACATGACCGAGTGACTAAGCACAGCATGTCTAACTATACCAAACCAAATAAGTAGATAAGTTTGAGATGTAGTGTTTTATTTTATTTTTTTTCTTAGTTCTATATTTTGTTAGATTTTTACTGGGATATAATTGATTTGCAGTGTTGTGGTAGTCTCAGGTGTCCCGCTGAGTGAATCAGTTACACACATGCATACGCCCACTCTGCGTTAGATTCTTTCGCATATAGGCCGTTACAGAGCACTGAGGAGAGCTCCCTGTGCTGTCCAGTAGGCCCTTAGCAGCTGCCTGTTTTATGGATAGTAGTGTGTCTGTGTCAATCCCAGTCTTTCAGTTTATCAGTCCCTGCCGTAACTCTGGTAACCATAAGCTTACTTTCTACATCTTTAACTCTGTTTCTGTTTTGTAGGAAAGTTCATTTGTAGCCTTTTTTAAGACTCCACATCTGAGTTGTGTCATGTGACATTTGTCTTTGTCTGACTGACTTCACTCAATATGAGAATCTCTAGGTACATCCATGTTGCTACAGATGGCATTACTTTGTTCTTTTTCATGGCTGAATAATATCTCATTGTATGTACATACGTACCATGTCATCTTTATCCTTTCTTCTGTTGAGGGGGGCTTCCCTGGTGGCTGCAGTGTGGGAGACCCCGGTTTGATCCCTGGATTGGGAAGATTCCTGGAGAAGGAAGTGGCAACCCACTCCAGTATTCTTGTCTGGAAAATCCCATGGACAGAGGAATATGGTCAGCCACAGTCCTTGGGGTCGCATAGAGTCAGATACGACTGAGCGACTTCTCTTTCTTTCTGTTGATGGATATTTATCCGTGTCCTGGCTAATGTAAATAGTGCTGAAGTGAGCATTAGAGTGCATGTATTTTTTCAAATTAGGATTTTTCTCTGAGTATATGCCCAGGAGTGAGATTTCTAGGTCATAATGGCTCAGGTCATAATGGCTCTAGGTCATAATGACTCTGCAAACCCATGGACTCTGCAAACATGCTGGGCTCCTCTGGCTATGGAATTCTCCAGGCAGAATTACTGGAGTGGGTTGCCAATTCCTTATGGTAATTCTGCTTTTAGCTTTTTGAACTAAGAACTTCCAGATGTACAAGCTGGATTTAGAAAAGACAGAGGAACCAGAGATCAAATTGCCAACTCTGTTGTATCATAGAAAAGCAAGGGAATTCCAGAAAAACATCTATTTCTACTTCATTGACTACACTAAAGCCTTTGTGTGGATTTTACAAACCATGGAAAATTTTCAAACAGATGGGAATACCAGACCACCTTACCTATCTCCTGAGAAATATGTATGCAGATGAAGAAGCAACAGTTAGAAATGGGCATGGAACGATGGACTGCTTCCAAATTGGGAAAGGAGTGCGTCAAGGCTGTACATTGTCACCCTGCTTATTTAACTTACATGCAGAGTACCTCATGCAAAATGCTGGGCTGAAGGAAGCACAGGCTGGAATCAAGATTGCTGGAAGAAATATCAGTGATCTCAAATATTCAGATGACACCACCCTTATGGCAGAAAGTGAAGAGGAATTGAAGGGCCTTTTGATGAAGGTGAAAGAGGAGAGTGAAAAAAGCTGGCTTAAAACTCAGCATTCAAAATATTAAGATCATGGCATCTGGTCCCATCACTTCATGGCAAATAGATGGGGAACATGGAAACGGTGGCAGACTTCTTTTTCTTGAGCTCAAAAATCACTGCAGATGGTGACTGCAGCCATGACATTAAAAGACACTTATTCCTTGGTAGAAAAGCTGTGACAAACCTTGACAGCATATTAAATAACATTGCTGAAAAAGGTCTGTATGGTCTAAGCTATAGTTTAACTTAGTTTAACTATAGCTATAGTCTAAGCTCTGGTTTTCCAGTAGTCATGTATGGATGTGAGAGCTGGACCATAATGTCGGCTGAGTGCCAAAGAATCGATGCTTTCAAGCTGTGATGTTGGAGAAGACTCCTGAGAGTCCCTTGGACTGCAAGGAGATTAGATCAGTCAATCCTAAAGTAAATCAACCCTGAATATTTATTGGAAAGACCGATGCTGAAGCTGAAGCTCAATACTTTGGCTGCCCGATGTGGAGAGCTGACTCATTAGAGAAGGTCTTGATCCTGGGAAAGATTGTGGGCAGGAAGAGAAAGGGATGACAGAGGATGAGATGGTTGGATGGCATCGCTGACCCAATGGACATGAGTTTGAGCGAGCTCTGGGAGATGGTGAAGGACAGGGTAGCCTGGACTGCTGCAGTGCGTGGGGTTGCACAGAGTTGGACACGACTGAGCGACGAACAACAAAAGGCAACCTCCATATGCTGTTGGAGCAGGATGGCTGACTCCACAGTTAACTCTGGACCTCCTCGGTGCTGTGAGCGTCTGCGCTCCCACCAACGCGTGGGAGGGTTCTCTCTCCTCCACATCCACTCCAGCTGTCATTGTAGACTCTGATGATGGCCATTCCGACTTGTGCAAGGTGATACCTCGTTGTAGTTTTGATTGCCATTTCTCTTAATAATTAGTGATGTTGAGCATCTTTTCATATACTTTTAAACCATCTGTGTATCTTATTTGGAGAAATGGCTATTTAGATTTTCCACCTATTTTTGATTATGTTGTTTGTTGCTTTGATTTTGAGTTGCTTGAGGTGTTTGTATACTTTGGAGGTTAATCCCTTGCCAGTTCCTTTGTTTGCAAATGCTTTCTCCAATTCTGAGGGTTCTCATTTAGTTTTGTTTATGGTTTCCTTTCTTATGCAAAAGCTTGTAAGTTTTATTAGGTCTCATTTGTTATTTTTGTTTTTTTCATTATTCTAGGAGGTGGATTGAAAAAGATCTTGCTGTGACTTATAACTGAGAGTGTTCTCTGTCTGTTTTCCTCTAAAAGTGTTATATACTTTAATCCATTTTGAGATTACTTTTGTGTATGGTGTTAGGATGTGTTCTAATTTTGTTGATTTACATGTAGCTGTCCGGTCCAGCACCACCTGTTGAAGAGACTGTCTTCTCTGTTGTGTATTCTGTCTCCTTTGTCTTGTATCAGGTGATAATAATCACCTGTGTTTATCTCTGGCCTTTCCATTCTGTTCTGTTGTTGTACCGATACCATGCTCCTTGTTAATGTGGTGTATCACACTGATTTGTGCATATTGAAGAATCCTTGCATAGCTAGGATAAATCCCACTTGATCCTTTTAATGTGTTGCTGGATTCAACTGGGCTTTGATAGTGGTCAGATGGTGAAGTGGAGAAGGCAATGGCAGCCCACTCCAGTGCTCTTGCCTGGAAAATCCCATGGATGGAGGAGCCTGGTGGGCTGCAATCTATGGGGTCTCGAAGAGTCGGACACGACTAAGCGACTTCACTTTCACTTTTCACTTTCATGCATTGGAGAAGGAAGTGGCAACCCACTCCAGTGTCCTTGCCTGGAGAATCCCAGGGATGGTGGAGCCTGGTGGGCTGCCGTCTATCGGGTCACACAGAGTCGGACATGACTGAAGCGACTTGGCAGCAGCAGCAGATGGTAAAGAATCTGCCTGAAATATGGGAGACTGGAGTATTCAGTTTGCTAGTATTTTGTTGAGGATTCTTGCATCTATGTTCATCAGTAATATTGGCCTGCAAATTTATTTTTTTGTGATTTCTCTGTCTGGTATTGGTATCAGGGTTTTGTTGAATAAGCTTGGAAGTGTTCCTTCCTCTGGAGTTTTTTGGAAGAGTTTCAGAAGGGTAGATGTTAACTTCTCTAAACGTTTGGTGGAATTTGCCTGTGATGCCATCTAGTCCTGTATTAGGCATCCAATCCTAAACTTTTGTTTGTTGGAAGATTTTAAAAGTAATTTTGTTTATTTATTTTTGGCTGTGCTGGGTCTTCGTTGCCGCCTGGGCTTTGCTCTCGTGGTGGTGGGTGGGGGCTGCTCTCTGCTTGTGTGCTGTGGGCTTTTCATTGCTGAGGCCTCTCTTGTGGCGGAGCGTGGGCTCTAGGCACATGGTCTTCAGCAGTTGTGGTACATGAGCTCAGTAGTTGCGACTCCTGGGTTCTGGAGCACAGGCTCAGTAGTTGTGGCACATAGACCACTTGCTCCACAGCTTGTGGGATCTTCCCAAATCAAGGACTGAACCTGTATCTTCTGCATTGGCAGGCAGATTCTTTACCACTGAGATACCAGGGAACCTCCTGTTGGATGATTTTTAATCGCAGTTTCAATTTCATACTTGTGATTGAATGTATTCATATTTTCTATTTCTTCCTGGTTCAGTCTTGAAAAGTTGTATCTTTTTAAGATTTGTCCATTTATTCTAGGTTGTCCATTTTATTGGCATATAGTTCCTTGTAGTAATCTCTTATGATACTTTGTATGTCTGTGGTGTCTGTCATGACTTCTCCTTTTTCATTTCTGATTTTATTGATTTGTATTCTGTCCCTTTTTTTCTTGATGAGTCTGGCCAAAGGTTTATCAATTTTATTTATTGTCTCAAAGAATCAGCTTTTAATTTCATTGATCTTTGCTGTTGTTTTCTTGATCTCTATTTCACTGTAGATTTGCTCTGATCTCTGATTTCTTAACTTCTATTAACTTTGGTTTTTTGTTGTTGCTCTTCTTTCTTTAGTTGCTTTAGGTGTAAGGATAGGTTGTTTTTCTTCTATTCTTGTTTCTTGAGGTAAGATTGTATTGCAGTAAACTTGCCTCGTAGAACTGCTTTTGCTGTGCACCATAGGTTTTGAGTTGTCATGTTTTTATTGTCATTCGTATCTAGGTACTTTTTGATTTCCTCTTTGATTTCTTCAGTGATCCATTGATCATTAAATAACATATTGTTTTGTCTCCATGTATTTGTGTTTTTTACAGTTTTTTCCCCCATAATTGATTTCTCATCTCAGCATTGTGGTTGGAAAAGATGCTTTATACAATTTCAGTTTTCTTAAATTTACCAAGACTTGATTTGTGAGCTATCCTGGAGATGTGATTTGTCCTGGAGAATGTTCCATGTGCACTTGAAAAGAAAGTGTATTCTACTGCTTTCAGATGGAATGTCCTATAAACATCAATTAAGTCTATCTGATCTAATGTATCATTTAAGGCTTGCATTTCCTTATTAAATTCCTGTCTGGTTGCTCTTTGTTATGACTGTTAGCATTTGTCTTATATATTGATGTGCTCCTATGTTGGATCCTTATATATTTACAATTGTTATGTCTTCCTCTTGGATTGATCCCTTGATCATTATGTAGTGTCCTTTCTTGTCTCTTAAAAAAGTCTTTATTTTAAAGTCTATCTTGTCTGGTATGAGTATTGCTTCTCCAGCTTTCTTTTGACTTCCATTTGAATTGAATATCTTTTTTCATTCCCTTACTTTCAGTCTGTATGTGTTCCTAGGCTTGAAGTGGGTCTCTTGTAGATATCATATGTATGAGTCTTGCTTTTGTATTTATGATGCAGTATTTTAAAGCTCTAGAATAATGTCTATATCTTTTCTCTTTCTCTGTTTTAAATGTATTAATACAGAGCTAATCTTTTTATGAATGAAAAATGGCCTGAAATCCACATGGTGCTTGGGCTGGTATATTAAAATATCTTAAAATCTAAGTGATGCTACAATATTTTCTTCATTTTGATGGGAGATTGGGTAAGGGGAGCAGAGTATTGTATTAAGGAGACTTAACAAGTGATTTTTCTGTTTCCCAATTGTAATTAGCAGTCTCTTTCCTCCTCACCTTTGCATAAGCCATTCCTACACAAAGCTTCTTATAGCAGTGCTTGAACGTTACTCCTTATCTTCCCTGCTCTGACCCAGCCATGGCTAATTTCTGAATTTCCTTTAGGGAGTCTGCAGACTTTTGGTTTTTTATTTTTCTAACCATATAAGTTATTTTCTTAACTGAGCCAAGATTTTAAAAATTGAGACTTTACATTTAATAACCCCTGCTTTCCAGTTTTTTTTTTTTTAAGAAGAATATCAGAAGTTCTAACAACACTGGACTATCTCTCCAAGGCTAGATTTGAGATAAATAATTACTCATGAGAATATTATTTTAGATTTTTCACACAAAGTTTAGGTAATTTTAAGGAATATAGTATAATTTGATTTTTAAAGGGATCAGTGCCTTCTTTTTGTGGTTTTGAAATTAACATTATTTGTTTAAGAAAGTAGACTTGTTTCATTGTGGAGATCAAGGCAGTTCTTAAACTTTTGGCTGGGGAAAAGTCATACTCTCTTGAGCTACCATTGTCAGACACTTTGTAGGGAGACTGAGTAATTGCTAGATGAAATATAGAAATGTAACTTTAAAATAGTAATGACATTAAAATATGTTGTTGATCATTATTTGACACTGAGGATTAGCAGGAATAGAAAAGAATAATTTAAGTTTACTAGCTTTTGATGTTCTGTTTTGTGTCAAATGTTAAATTAAATTTTATTTATGTATTATATATAATCTACTTTTCCTAGTTCCAACTTTGAAACGTCTACCAGTCTAGTTTCCAAGTTTATCTCTAAAAATACCATGCTCATTCCTTCCTCCAGTATTCACATATTGCCTATAACTGAAACCATTTCATGTCTCCCCTTTGGATACCCAGATCTTTCCTACTCTCCAGAGTCTAAAATAAAGTTCTCTTTTTTCATGCATACTTTTTTTTTTTTTTAGTTAAAAAATATTGCCTATTAGAAAGGATATGGACTTTAGAGGTGGACAAACCCCTGAGAAATCTGTTTGCAGGTCAAGAAGCAACAGTTAGAACTGGACATAGACCAATAGACTGGTTCCAAATTGGGTAAGGAGTACGTCAAGGCTGCATATTGTCACCCTGGTTATTTAACTTATATGTTAAAGTACGTCATGAGTAGAGTATATCATGAGAAATGCTGGGCTGGATGAATCACAAACTGGAATCAAGATTGTTAGGAGAAATATTAATAACCTCAGATATGCAGATGACACCACACTTATGGCAGAAAGTGAAGAAGAACTAAAGAGCCGCTTGATGAAAGTTAAAGAGGAGAGTGAAAAAGTTGGTTTTTAAAACTCCACATTCAGAAAACTAAGATCATGGCATCTGGTCCCATCATTTCATGGCAAATAGATGGGGAAACAGTGGAAACAGTGACATTTTATTTTGGGGGGCTTCAAAATCACTGCAGATGGTGACTGCAACCATGAAATTAAAACTTGCTCCTTGGAAGAAAAGTTATGACCACCCTAGACAGCATATTAAAAAACAGACACATTACTTTGCCAACAAAGGTCCATCTAGTCAAAGCTATGGTTTTTCCAGTGGTCTTGTATGAATGTGAAAGTTGGACTATAAAGAAAGCTGAGCAGTGAAGAATTGATGCTTTTGAACTGTGGTGTTGGAGAAGACTCTTGAGAGTCCCTTGGACTGCCAGGAGATCCAACCTGTCCATCCTAAAGGAAATCAGTCCTGGGTGTTCATTGGAAGGACTGATGCTGAAGTTGAAACTCCAGTACTTTGGTCACCTGATGCGAAGAGCTGATTCGTTGGAAAAGACTCTGATGCTGGGAAAGATTGAAGGCAGGAGGAGAAGGGGACCACAGAGGATGAAATGGCTGGATGGCACCACCAACTCAATGGACAGTTTGAGTTGGCTCTGGGAGTTGGTGATAGAGAGGGAAGCCTGGCACGCTGCAATTCATGGGATCACAAAGATTTGGACACAACTGAGCTGAACTGAAACTTGATTTGAAACCAAATCTGCTTATTTATGTGACTCTGTAGACAATTTTAGCTTTTCTGATCCTCCATTTCCCCATAAAAGCTGGTGTAATAATTGCCTCACTTTTCATGAGGAAAATATTACAACATGCTAAACATCTGAAGATTCATAAAGTGTTAACGTATTTTTCTCTAGCATTTAATAATCCAAAGTAGCAGCTCACAAGATGCGTATACTCAAAGTTGTGTCTGTTTGATTTACCCTGTTTTATAATGTTTACATTAATTTCCAGCACTAGAAAACTACTGATATTTTAAATAAACCTCTAAATTCTTGCTTCTGTTTGGAAACTTTGCAGATCTAGGAAGCCTGGACCTGTTAGTAAGTGGCGGCAGTCCATGGCAGCTTTTCTGAGAGAACATTTCAGTGCAGCTCACTGTCTACTTTGCCCGTTGCGCTCACTTACTTGCCTTTCTTGGGTCTGATCATCATTTGAATTTGCTATCCTGGTGTTAAGCCATTTATTTTTGTATTTGAATATATTCTACCTTTCATCTTTAACTATATGTATATGTGTATTTCATAGTCTGTGCATGTATGCTCAATTGCTCAGTCATGTCCGACTCTTTGCAGTCCCATGAATTGTAGCCCCCCAGGCGCCTCTGTCTGTGGGTTTTCCCAGGCAAGAATTCTGGAGTGGGTTGCCATTTCCTTCTTCAGGGGATCTTCCTGATCCAGGGATTGAACACTGGTCTCCTGTATTGCAGGCAGATTCTTTACTACTGAGCCACCGGCGATGCCCATCATAGTCTATAGTGTATAAAAATACCATAAATTTTAATGTACCTTGTTATATATAATGTATATTGTCTGCCTTACTCTGTTATATATTATAAATATATAAATGGGGCTACCCTGATAGCTCAGCTGGTAAAGAATCCACCTGCAATGCAGGAGACCCTGGTTTGATTCCTGGGTTGGGAAGATCCCTTGGAGAAGGAATAGGCTACCCACTCCAGTATTCTTGGGCTTCCCTTGTGGCTCAGCTGCTAAAGAATCTGCCTGCAATGTGGGAGACCTGGGTTCGATCCCAGGTTGGGAAGATCCCCTGGAGGAGGGAATGGCTACCCACTCCAGTATTCCGGCCTGGAGAATTTCATGGACTGTACAGCTGTCCTGGGGCTGCAAAGACTCAGACATGACTGAGCAATTTTAATGACTTCCCTGTAGCTCAAACGGTAAGGAATCTGCCTGCAGTACAGGAGACCCAGGGTTTGATCCCTAGGTCGGGAAAATCCTCTGGAAAAGGGAATGCAGTCCACTCCAATATTCTTGTCTGGAGAATCCCATGGACAGAGGAGCCTGGCGGGCTACAATCCATGGGGTCGCAAAGAGTCGGATACGACCGAGTGCCGAGCACACAGACAGACATAAATAAATTCCTAGATGGCACATCCGAGATTTTAAAAAATCTTCAAAACTCTACCAGCTTCTAGTTGTTACGTCACATTGTAAGTTAATAAATACTGGTTAAATTATAGTATAAGATTAAAAGGTGTAAAGATGTAATGTGTCCGTGGAATTAATTTTATCTATCATCAGTATACCTTCCATCTCTGAGACTATGAAGGGAGATCCATGCAGAGGGGGAAAAAAGCTTATTTTTGTCTCTTTTCAGCACCAGGATTGGTTTTTCAGGGATTTAATTCTGTTCACTGAAACTTTAGTATGCATACATTCTGAAAATTCTTTGTTTTGATCAGTTTTTACTTCTGTAGCTCTCCCACTGGGAAATTGTACTTGCTCTTTGTTTAATTTAGCTGTTACATAAATATGTTGAAATGCTCCACTATTTCAGTTCCTACTGTGAAAATATTTTGTAAGCAGCAGTATTAAAGTGCATTTTTTTCTCTTAGCCATGTAGATCATAGGGATTTGAAAGCAGCCCGAGATTGTAAACCAACAGACCTCCTCATGACTCCACTGGGGCTCTGGAAAGAAAATGTCCACAGCTCACCTCTAGATTGAAGAGCCTCAACTAGGGCCCAGCATACCAGACTCCTGTTCCAACTAATGTTTAAATTTTAAATAGTAATTCAGCTCTTTATGATGATGTGAAGCAAATAAAATGGATTTCACTGAAATAGTTATGTTCTCAACCTCATAATCTGAATCAACTAGTATTTATTAAACTTACTATGTAGTTTTGTTTTCACAAGAGCTGTGTGGGATATATACTTTTTTTTCCTTTGCTTAAGTTTATTTAAATATTGAAAAGGATTTCTTAGATCACCTAAGATGATTTGGGTGTGTATTCTTTTTTTTTTTTTATGGCTTTCTGGTTTTTTTTTAATTTTTATTAGTTGGAGGCTAATTACTTTACAATATTGTAGTGGTTTTTGTCATACATTGACATGAAACAGCCATGGATTTACATGTATTCCCCATCCTGATCCTCCCTCCCACCTCCCTCTCTACCCAATCCTTCTGGGTCTTCCCAATGCACCAGGCCCGAGCACTTGTCTCATGCATCCAACCTGGGCTGGTGATCTGTTTCGCTATAGATAATATACTGTTATTATCTCATCTTACAGCAGGGAAATCTGAGTGACTTTTTGAGAGTTAGACGCTGGTGATGGTGGATGTGAGTTATCCACTCTGGCCATCAGACTTCAGCTCCCACGTCTATAACCATTAGGCCACCTACTTTGTCATGTGCTTATTTTCTCTATTCTGTCTTGCATTTGTCATGTTCATGTGTAAGAACTGATACAACGACAAAGTTTTCAGTCTATCTGTGATTGTTTGAATGTTAACTTCTAAAGTTAAAAATTTTTACCTTCATTACACAGTTCTATCAAACTGTATCTCTACTGTTCTGATTCACCATTTCACCTACCTGTGAAATTCTGAAATTGCTATAGTGGTGATTTTCTTCCTCTGCAAATATCTCTACTGATGTTTACCACTTTAAAAACAAGCAAACAAAAACACTTTAGCTATGATGACTTTGGATGAGCAAAATAATTCTTTTAATAAGTATGCCTCAAGCCTTTTTTTGATTGCACAAAAAAATCTCATTTCCCGTAGAAATAGTTTTGATTTTCAACTTTTAATTTCACCCTTTTTATGTAAAGAGTGCCTGATGGGATGCAAAGCTGTGTACTTGGTATTCAAGAGAGGTTTTCCACTTAACTTTCTAATGTCTTCATTTTTACAAAAGCTATATCCAGTGCTGGATGAGGCACTTTGTAGGAGACCAAAGGATTGGAAGTTGGACTTCACAGTTGAGAATTAAAACATATGAACAATTGGTTAAATAACTTGAATCCATATAAGGTGACCCTGAACAGTGAAAGTCCGTGTTCAGTCCTGTGCTGAGTCCTCTAGTGCTCTTTACACTCTAAAGAGAATGTGTGAAGTGAAGCACGATTGAGTCAGGTGATGTTAGTCATGGGCTTTGGAAAAAAGTACCATCCGGTTCTGGTTCTGTAGTCACACCCTCTGCCTGGCTTTCATTTCTTACTGATCTGTAAGAAATTGGAGGAGACACATAAGTCAGATTCTGGGCTATCTTTTTTGTGACACTTTATTTTTGTGACTAGAAAACAAAACCAGACTTAACTGTGAATATTTAAAAACTATAAAAAGTATGAAGAAGAATATTGTCATACAACACCCAGAGAAATCCACTGTAAGCAGTTAGTTATCTCTTTTCCCAGGTCTTTGTGCTTAACTGTTTGACCGCCTCTTTGTTGCCTTTGTATGTTCAACAAATTCAGGGTCGTATTGTTTATGTGTGATTTGTTTATTTTTAGGTCACTTTTTCTCACTTAGCCCAGGAGTCAGAGGAGCATGAAATACGTGACGAGTTTGCACATGTTCAGTGTTTAGTATTTTGCTCAAAGGGGTTTTTAATGTCTTTGTCATGTTTTCTTCTGTGGTGATGAGTGTGTTGTTGTTCTGCTTTTGCATCTTCTCTCTTCATTTTTAACTGAAGTATATTTATAGTGTTATATTAGTTCTAGTTGTATAACATAGTGATTGAACAATTTTATAGATTATACTCCATTTAAAATTATTATAATGGCTGTACATGCTGCACTGTACATTATATCCTTGTATCTTATTCACTCTGTAGATGATAATCTGTACTTAGTCCTGTGTCTCTGTCTTGCTCCTCCCCCTTCTGTCTCCCTGTCGGTAACCACTAGTTTGTTCTCTGTGTCTGTGACTCTGTTTCTGCTTTGTGTTTCTGTATTCATTTATTTTTTTTTAATGTATTTTTATTTATTTATTTTATTTTTTAGATTTCACATATAAATGGTACAATACTTATCTTTCTTTCTTGACATATTTCACTTTGCCTAATGCCCTCCAGTTTCATCCATATTTTTATAAATGGCCACATTTTATTTTTTATGACTAAATAATATTTCATTATATATATCTCATATCTTCTTTATCCATTCATCTGTTGGTGGAAACTGAGGTTGCTTTCATATGATGCAAATTGTAAATAACACTGCTAAGAACATTGGAGTGCATGTATCTTTTTGAATTAGTGTGTTCATTTTCTTCAAATATATACCTATTAATTGGGGCAGGAGGAGAAGGGGACGACAGGGGATGAGATGGCTGGATGGCATCACCAACTCGATGGGCATGAGTTTGAGTAAACTCCGGGAGTTGGTGATGGACAGAGAGGCCTGGCGCGCTGCGATTCATGGGGTCGCAAAGAGTCAGACACGACTGGGCGACTGAACTGAACTGAACTGAATGGAATTGCTGGATCATATGATAGCTACATTTTTATGGTAGATAAATTTTGAGGAACCTCCATACTATTTTCCATACATCTACGTATCAGCTACACCAGTTTATATTCCCACAAACGGTGTACTAGGGTTCCCTTATCTCCATGTCATAGCTGATATTTGTTATTTGTATTCTTTTTGATGAGAACCATTATGCCAGGTGTGAGGTGATACCTCACTGTGGTTTTATTTGATTTCTCTGATGATTAGTGATGTTGAGCATCTTTTCATGTGCTGGTTGGCCATCTGCATGTCCTCTGAAAAAAATGTCTATTTGTTCTTCTGCCCATTTTTATTCTATTTATATTTGGTATTGAGTTGTATGAGTTATTTGTGTGTTTTAGATATTAATCCCTATCAGTCATATAATTTGCAAATATTTTCTCCCATTCACTAGGTTGTCTTTTTGTTGTGTTGATGTTTTCCTTTGCTGTGTAAAAGCTTTTAAGTTTAATTAGGTCCCATTTGTTTATATTTGCTTTTGTTTCCTTTGCCTTAGGAGGTGGATCCAAAACAAATATTACGGCAATTTTTGTCAAAGAATGTTCTGCCTGTGTTTTCTTCTAGGAATTTTATAGCTTCTGGTCTTACATTTAGGTCTTTAATCCATTTTGAGTTTATTTTTGTATATGGTGCAGTTATATGTAAAAGGTTTAGCGATTCCTCAAAAAATTAAAAATTGATCCCTGAGTTGGGAAGATAACCTGGAGAAGGAAATGGCAACCCACTCCAATCCTCTTGCCTGGAAAATCCCATGGACGGAGAAGCCTGGTAGGCTACAGTTGATGGGGTCGCAGAGAGTCGGATACGACTGAATGACTTCACTTCATTTCACTTCATGATCCAGCAACCCACTTCTAGGTGTATATCCTAAAGGAACGAAATCATTTCCATAGGGAAAGATAGCTGCACCGTCATGTTCATTGTTTCGTTATTTACAATAGCCAAGGTATGGAAATAAGTATCTGTTGATGGATGAATGGATAAGGAAAATATCCTGTATAGGTTTCTCTCACTACTCGAAAGAAAAATGTTCCTATGAAACCTTTCTTAAGCTGAAATGGCCTAAAGTGAAGCAGCAATTACCTTACGATATACACATCTCACTAACAGATGCATGAAATAAATCTAGATAAAGCACAGATGCTTACACACAGTTCAAACTATGGTGACTTGATCTAAGATACTGAGTGTAGTTAATGGGGAAGAAGCTTGGTGGTGCCCCTCCTGTTGCAGGTACACACTGCTTATATAACAGCCTTAGTGCAAACCAGATGCTGAACGCTATTTTCAGTTTTTGCCTTTTTTCATATATGTGAAAAGTGTTCTCTGGATTTCTTTTAACTAACAAAAACTGGTACTAAAAGCCAAGTGGTGTAAAGCAAACCTTTGAAAAGGCAGGAGATATATATACATCCTGGAGGATATATATCTCTTGGAGGAGGGCATAGCAACCCACTCCAGTATTCTTGCCTGGAGAATCCCATGGACAGAGGAGCCTGGTGGGCTATAATCCGTAGGGCTGCACAGAGTTGGATACAGCTGAAGCGACTTAGCACACAGTATGCACTAAGATAGTATGTTGATTATTGATACTCATAATTAATATATAAACATTGATGTGTAATATAATTATTATATAATATTTTCTAAATAATATAAATGGTTATTCAGCTATAAATAGAAGAAAATTCAATTTCAAACAACAAGGATGGATCTTGAGGGCTAAGTGACTTAAGTCAGAGAAAAACAAATACTGAATGATCTCATTTATATGTGAGATCAAGAAAAAACATAAACTCAGAGTGGAGTCGCAGTGGGGGGAGGGGACTGGGTGATCATGGTCAAAAGGCGCACGCTTCCAGTTAGCAGATGAGTGAATCGGGGTATACTGGCCGTGCTTGGAAATTGCTGAGAGTGCATCTTGAACGTTCTCCCACACCCGCCCCACCCCGCCCCACGCGCACAGCTGTGTGAGGCGGTGGCTGCGCTCACTGGCCTTACTCTGCTGATCGTTTTGCCATGTATTGTTGCTCAGTTGCTCAGTCCTCTCCGGCTCTTTGCACACACCGGGTTTGCAATATATGTGTCTATCAAATCGGCACATTGTAGCCATTAAACTTACACTTTGTTGTATGTCAATTATATTTCACTAAAGCTGGGAGAACAACTGAAGCAACTTAGCAGCAGCAGCAAAGCTGGGGGAAAAAAGGTATCTTCTTATTAGAACCTGGATGAATTTGTACTGAACTGCAAAGCAGGTGCTCTTGGGGGCTACCTACTTTGTTGGATCCTGTCATAAACCAAAACACCTCAAATGGAAACTCTACTATCCTTAATGCCTATATTCCCAGGTAACATTTATTGCTTCTTTATTCCTCTGTCATTTTCAATTCTGTTACTGCTCAATCTCCTTGTTATTTCTTAGTTTGAATCCAAAGAGTAAGATGTACATTGGCTCCAGCATTTTTTAAACTTGAACCAGTTCTCATTTATTGTCACAAGCCAACCCAATGGATTCACTCCCCTTGGATTAGATGCCTGGCCCAAGACCACTGACATCTTTTTCTATGGGGACATGGAAATGTGGTACAAAGCCTGGGTGCCTAATAATTGCACTCATCAGGGATAATGGTTTTAGCAGCTTGCTGTGGTACTGGCAAGCAATGCTTTTGGCCTATGGAGAACAGCAATTTATTCTCACTAATATATGACTTGGTAAATAAACTATACTTTTATTTTTTTACAACGTTAGTAATTAATTTACATTTCTGCAGTGTTTCACAGGCTAAAATTGTGTTCACTTATAATTTCATGTGATACTTCATATTACATTTTAGGGGAATAGAAAATGGATCTTAATATTGAGATATGTTTTCCATGTATGATATCTATACTATACAGATTATTCTACATTTGGGAAATTTACAAGATACTTACGTTCATTTAGCAATCTGGTTTTTTTTTTTTTGAAAAGGCTCACTAACTTGTTCTAATATATAATAATTACCCCTGGATGTAGGAGTAGTTAACACCAAGAATGATAGTTGATAGAATGACATAGTTGATAGAATTTCTGGAAAGAGCTATATACCCACTCAATTCTACATCTTCATTTTAACAATGCTATGTCCATTTATTCATCTTTCTTTAGATCATTAAGGAATATGTGCTCTGATTTTTGCTTTAATCTAATTATCTTTGCAATAAATTCTTGGAATTAATCACCTAGGGAAAAATGTTTTCTTTCAGAAAATGAAATACTTCTTTTTGTGGGAAATAAGGTTACAGAACTTGTATTTCTGTCTTTGTAGTAGCTGTGAGAAAGCACAGGGCTGGATTTAATTTTCAAATATAATTATATGGGCATATTTTTAAAAACAATTATTGTCTTCAATTCATTAGACAAATTATTGAGTGAACAAAACTGTGGGTTAAACCTTTTGTAGGCCCTTACATTTAGCTGTAGTTTGTGTATGTTTGTCTAATGGTGTAATGGTATCTAATGGTGCTTGTGTAAATGCATATTTACATTTTCATGCAAGCCACCTCAGTCATTTTGGAAAGTAGTTTTCCAGTCAAGTAAATCTTATTGAGCGCATACTGTGTGTTCAAAAGTGTTTCAATGGAAAGCTAATAGGAGTAAATACTATGGAGGGACATACATTCTACTGAGGATTGGACAAAAAAGATTAGGAAATCTATTAGTAATAAAATGAGTTGAAAACTCCTCCATGCCATGATATAAATCCCTTTGCTTCATAGTGCCAAGGACATTACTGAGAATAATGAAACCTGCTAACCTGAACAAAATGAAGTATATCAGCAGTTGATTTAACTTTTAGCATTGATAATAGAGTAAAACCTAGGAAGAGCTGATGGTGCAAGGTGGAGAGTTGTATTGCTAGCTTAGCAGAATATCTATAGAGAAATATACTATAAATAAATATATATATACACACATACACATGCATATGTATATACACTAAATATATATATATATATACACACACACACACACACATATATATAGGTTAGGCAGAGTAAATGCATGTATAATGTATATGTTTACAGATATCATTGATCCTTGAACAACACAGATTTCAACTGCACAGATCCACTTATAGGCAGATTTCTTTGTATAGTAAATGCTATAATACTACATAATCTGAGTTTGGTTGAATCCACAGATGTGAAATTGAGAATATGGTGGAACCATTAATACAGAAGGCAGACTGTAAAGGTATAGAAGAATTTTTACTTGGGCTGATGGTTGGCACCCTAACTCCTGTGTTGGTTAAGAGATCCAGCTCTGTATGATAGACCCACACACATAACACATGTATACACACATATACGTAGATACCACATATTGAACATGTAAAAGAAAAGGGAAACATTTTGCACATTTTGGATAGTATTGTTCTAGTAGAACAGGAATAAGGAGTACTTGTGTATCTTTTATACAGTTTGCCTCTCTGTTTAACTAAGTAAGTGCTCAATATATCTTCAGTGAATAAATGAACAAGAAAGAAATTGCTTTCAAAGCATTATAGGAAAATAGGATGCTCACTGTAGATAAATGTAGATAAAAGCTGAATACTAATCACACTAGGGCACAAAGTAGGCTTTGATTATGTGACAGTGTTTTATAAATAGTATAAGTCTGCATACAAATTATAGATGTTCAAAAAGTGGCAGGGCAGCTTCTTTCACTGAGCCATACCTAGTTAATTCAGGGCCTTTCACATAATACATGCTCATTAGATTTGGTTGTATTAATTTTTTTTAAAATGCACGTTAAAATCTAATCTAAGCATGTCTAAAAACAAAAGTTTAAAAATATGTTGTGTTAGCTACTTAGTAATTAAAGTGAACTGACTTTGATTAATATTAAGTGTTAACCAGTTTTGAAATACCAACTTTCAAAGCCCTGTAAACAGTGAAATAGCACAGCTCTGGCACTAATTGGGTCTTCCTGGGAGCCTAATAAGGCTGAGTGTCTTTTACCTAGCAATGCTGCTTAGCGCTTTCTGCCCAGACGGAGGCTGGAGGGAGGGTGGCTGGGACTCGGCTTGTCCCTTCCAGTGGTGATCCCCTGTAAGCTGGCCAGGACACTGAGACCCACCTCCTCAGAAACATCTGCAGGGACACTTTATTGCTTAGAAAAATGTTACTCTTTCATTGAAAGGACTTAGTATTGTTGGTGAATGACCTCCTAAGGCAGAAGGAACTGAGTGTTTACTGGCGTCTACCAGTGTCCACACAGAATCACTGCCTCTTACCACTTTCTGCCAGCAAGGGGTTAAGTAGAGGATTCCAAGGCTGGAATGGAGATGACTCCACCTGCTTTCCTTGTTCCTACAAGTGATGATTACCCCTGCACCCCTAGTAGGTCAGAGGACTCAACTTTCTCTTTGCTCTGTCTTCATGTCAGATTTGTCTGAAGAATCTGGAGAAATTTCTCTTGGAGTAATGATTTTCTCTTGGTTTTCCTCCTACCTCACTGGTCTCTCTTCCTTTGTCTTTTCCCTGGCTTTTTCATAACTCCCTAGCCTCTAACTTTTGTAGTAACTCAGGACTTGCAGAAATTTCTACTGATGCATAAAAAAATTACCTCAAAGTTGGCTCAGATCGTAAAGAATCTGTCTGCAATGCAGGCAACCCAGGTTCGATCCCCAGGTGGGGAAGATCCTCTTGAGAAGGGAATGGCTACCCACTCCATTGTTTTTGCCTGGAGAACTCTATGGACAGAGGAGCATGGTGGGCCCTGTTTGGGGTCCTTGGTCTGTGTGCCACAAAGACTCAGAAAAAACTGGGCAGCTGACACTCTCCAGTTGTTCTAAACAGCACACATATATTATCTCACAGTTTCTTTGTGTCAGAAGTCTAGATACAGCCTAGCTAGGTCTTCTGAAAGACAGCAGAGAAGGTGTCAACTGGTGTGGAGGTATCATCTGAATCTTTACTAGAGAAGAATTTATTTCCAAGCTAAATAGGTTGTTGGCAAAATATATTTTCTTAAGGCTATGGAAGTGAGGGCTTCATTTCTCGGCTGAAGTTTAGAGACATGACAAGAAGCCAGCTAGAGGCTGCCCTCAGTGTTTGCCTAGTGGGTTCCCCAGCATGGCTTGCTTCACGGGAATCACCTCGCAAGGGACAAACTCCAACACTGGGCACCGTAGACTTCATTGTAATACTGTGGTCACAGCGTCAGGCATGTGCACACTGCCGTGTTTTCTGTTGGTTAGAAACAAGTGACAGGTCCTGCCCACGTTCTAGGGAATGGCTATCAAACTAGAGCGTGATTCCCAGGAGGCAGGAAGGGGTGAGGCGCCTTAAGAATCTACTCGCCCCTAAGGCTAGTCCCTGTCATCTTTCTTCTCTGTACTCACTTCCTCTTGAATCTCATGTCTTTATACTATCAGTGAGTTGACAACCCTGTTTTATATTTAAAACTTGATATCCTTCTGTAAGGGGCTTCCCCTGTAGCTCAGCAGTAAAGAATCCAGTGTTGTGGCCAGGAGAGTCTCATGGACAGAGGAGACTGACAGGCTAGCCGTCTGTAGGGCCACAGGAGGCAAACGTGACTGAGTTGGCGCACACATCCTTCTGTGAACGCCACACTGATGAGACTCTGCATTCTGTATGCTGTTCCTCGGGCGTATGTCTGGTAGCGACCTCAAAATTCAAATACCCAAAGTCAAAATAATTATTTCCCTAATAGTAAAAATACCTGCTTCACCAGTGGTTTCACAGTCCCACTAAATGGCAGCTATATTCTGTGCTTTCAGTTCTCAGATCATAAACTTGTGTCATTCTTGACTCTTCTCTCTTATCCAAGACCCAATTTATTAAATCTCTTACTTTTTAATTGGCCATTTCTTGATTAGTATCCTTATCAATGCAAAGAAATTGAGGAAAACAATAGAATTGGAAAGACTAGAGATTTCTTCAAGAAAATTAGAGATACCAAGGGAATATTTCATGAAAAGATGGGCACAGTAAAGGACAGAAACAGTGTGACCTAACAGAAGCAGAAGATATTAAGAAGAGATGGCAAGAATACAGAGAATTATACAAAAAAGATCTTCATGACCCAGATAACCACAGTGGTGTGATCACTCACCTAGAACCAGACATCCTGGAGCGCAAAGTCAAATGGGCCTTAGGAAGCATCACTATGAACAAAGCTAGTGGAGGTGATGGAATTCCGGTTCAGCTATTTCAAATCCTAAAAGATGATTCTGTGAAAGTGCTGCACTGAATATGCCAGCAAATTTGGAAAACTCAGCAGTGGCCACAGGACTGGAAAAGGTCAGTTTTCATTCTAATACCAAAGTAGCACAATGCCAGAGAATGTTCAAACTACCACCCAGTTGCACTCATCTCACATGTTAGCAAGTGAATGCTCAAAATTTCCCAACCTAGGCTTCAACAGTATGTGAACTGAGAATTTCCAGATGTTCGAACTGGAGTTAGAAAAGATGGAGAAACCATAGTTCAGATTGCCAGCATCTGTTGGATCATAGAAAAAGCAAGAGAATTCAAGAAAAACATCTACTTCTGCTTCATTGACTATACTAAAGCTTTTGACTGTGTGGATCACAAGAAACTGTGGAAAATTCTTAAACAGATGGGAATACCAGACTATCTTACCTGCCTCCTGAGAAATCTATATGCAGGTCAAGAAGCAACAGTTAGAACTGAACATGTAACAACAGACTGGTTCCAAATAGGAAAAGGAGTATGTCAAGGCTGTATATTGTCATCTTGCTTATTTAACTTATATGCAGAGTACATCATGAGAAATGCTGGACTTGGTGAATCACAAACAAATCAAGATTGCAGAGTGAAATATCAGTAACCTCAGATATGCAGATGACACCACCCTTATGGCAGAAAGTGAAGAGGAACTAAAGAGCCTCTTGATGAAAGTGAAGAGAGTGAAAAAGCTGGCTTAAAGCTCAACATTCAAAAAACTAAGATTATGGCATCCAGTCCCATCACTTCATGGTAAGTAGATGGGGAAACAGTGGAAACAGTGAGAGATTTTATTTTCTTGGGCACCAAAATCACTGCAGATGGTGACTGCAGCCATGAAATTAAGAGATGCTTGCTCCTTGGAAGAAAAGCTGTGACAAACCTAGCACATCAAAAAGCAGAGACATCACTTTGCTGACAAAGATCCGTCTAGTCAAAACTTTAGTTTTTTCCAGTGGTCATGTATGGATGTGAGAGTTGGGCTATAAAGAAAGCTGAGTACTGAAGTTTGATGCTTTTGAACTGTGGTGCTAAGAACAATCTTTTTGACTTTTGAGAGTCCCTTGGACTGCAAGGAGATCTAACAGGTCAGTCCTAAAGGAAATCAGTCTTGAATATTCATTAGAAGGGCTGATGCTGAAGCTGAAGATCCAATACTTTGACCACCTGATGCAAAGAACTGACTCGTTGGACAAGACCCTGATGCTGAGAAGGATTGAAGGCAGGAAGCGAAGGGGACAACAGAGGATGAGATGGTTGGATGGCATCACCGACTTGATGGATGTGAATTTGAGCAAGCTTTGGGAGTTGGTGATGGATAGGGAAGCCTCATGTGCTGTGATTCATGGGGTCACAAATATTTGGACCTGATCCTTATGTTCAGGTAGCACTGGGACCTGATCTAAAATACAGGTCACTTGGCAACTCTGGCAGCTGGAGTCGTAGTGAGAAGTAACCTCTATCTGTGTTTTCTACCAGCCTGCTTCTACCAGGATGGACTGACCATGTGACAATCCAACCCCTCAGCTTTCTGACTGCTGCTGGTGGAAACTCTTGTGATTTTACAATGTGCCAGAGTTGTCTCTCACAAAACAGGTCTGTTTTTGCCTTAATGAACCTCTCAGTACAAAGAGAAGGTGGTGCAGGTAGTGGGAGTCACATACCTCCTGTTTAACATACTGTCTCTGCAGGGTTTTCTCTTCTTGGGCCTTCCTGCTTTTCTTCCAACATTCTTTTTGTTCTTTCATACCCACATTTTGGAAAACTGTCTTATTATCTGTTTCTGGTTAGGTAGGGCTTCCCATCATCTGCTTACACTGTGGTCGAAAGCAGTGAATAAATACATCATTTTCTCCAGGTGTATTTTTACTTTATAGAACAGAAGAACAGTGTTCCTGCGCCTAGAGTCTGAGGCACTCACGTGATGGTGAGTTTGATTTAGGGCACAAACAGTAGGGGCGCTCACAGTTGTTTCCTTGAACTTGCCTGGATGAGGTCGCTGCCTGTACTCTGTACACGTTAAGTGAGCCTGGATCAGAGCTCTGCCTGTTTGAGCTTGGACACAGGTAAGTGGTGACTCATGAGGCAGCTGACAGATAAGAGAGTGTGATCTTGACTACATGGGTTTAGAAAATTTTACAGACTCCTCCTGTATCTCCATAGGAAGACAGGAGGCATGTCCCCTCCTTTCACATGCTTTGCAGCTCTTCTCTTTGTACTTTATTTCTTCAAGTTTATTTAATGAGGTGTCACTTGAGTAAAATATTTATTGTTGATGGAGTCGTCTGTGGTGATTTTCTCTGGATACTATAGCTCAGTCTTTACTTTTTGCCTTTTTCTGTTTCCTTGAAACCTCACACTAATTCTCTAATTATATTTTTAGGAATCTGAATCTTGAACTTTCTGAGGAGAGCATCTGAGCTTCAGTGTTCCTGTCAGGTAATGACAAGATATGGAAAAGGCCCAGAGTGCCAAGATTAGAATTTCACTATGAGTATCAATTTTAGATTATTTTAAGGAACCCATTTTTTTAAGGAAATAAAAAAGAAAAAAAAGCTGAAGTGCTAGTAAGAAATTATAAACAAATAAAATTGACAACAAAGCCAGGGTGAAAAGTTGTATGTACTCCTAAGCAGTGTATTTATTATTCAGAAGTAGTCCAACCACAGAAAGAATGGGGGCATATGCAAATAGGTAAATGTTTCCAAAATAAGTTTACTTCCTATCAGTCAAAAATGTTTTACTTGAGAGATTAACTTGATAATCTTAACAATGCAAGCAGTTGGATGAAAAATAAAATGTGTTTATTTCCAGCAAACATTTTGGAGAGGTAAACACTTATTGCAAGTACTGTACAGGCTTAGAAAAATCTTTTTTTTTAGCCAGCTAAGACCACCATTTAAAATGCCATCCATCATTTCAGTGTTAAGAGCGCCCCCTGGTGTGACTGTATAATCATGCTTATGAGAAATTTAGGCACTGGTTTTCATTTTTAAATGTTTTTATTGCATACCCTTTTATTGATGCATAGTTGATTTTTAATATTATCTTAATTTCAAGTATACAGTACAGTGATTCAGAATCTTTGTAGATTATACTCCATTATAAGTTATTAAAAGATAAAACTTAAAATTCCATGTCCTGTACAATATCCTTTGTTACCTTTTTATATACTGTTTTTTAAATCTCATTTTTCTATTATATGGTGATAGGACTTCTTTTCCTGCTATGCCAACCAGACCAGTATGGTGTGTAACTATCTGAAGAAATGTGAATTTGATTTTTTCCTTGCCCGCTTATCCATTATTATATCTGGAATCAGTGGTGAACCTGAATGTAGCATCTGCAAATACTAAGCCATAAAATCCTTAAGTTAAAGTTGATGATCAGTAGTGTATGCTTTGGTAAATATGAAGTTATATACTGAGATAAAATTTTACAGAATAGTCAAATTCTTTGATGGTGATAGCTTTGTTAAGTGCCAAATTTCTATGAACAGTTTCTTTTTGGTAAACTCATGAACAGTTTTATAATTAAATATGAGAATTAAGACATTTTGGTTTTGAAATATTCATTGTGTGAAAAAATTGATCTTAAGTTCTAAGTTGTTTTTATATTCCAGCACCCTCCTATAACCATAGAAATTCCAAATGTAAACATAATAATTCATCCTTGAATGATAAACAGAACTCTTACCCGTCCCTTGAAATCACCCTCACTCCTATAAATTATCATTCAAATGTGGCACCAGATTGTCTATTTTATAACTGTTCATTTTTCCTTGCATTTAATATTTAGTCCTTGGGGAATAATTAAACCATCCTTGCAAAGTGAAAATGGGTATAATATTCTAAACTACATTTCTGTAAATTTGGTAATTGCAGTTATATTCCCCCTACTGTCTCTTCTCCAAACTTAAATTATCATGATGATTTTAACCATTTCTTGTAGGTTCTTTGTTCTAAATATGATCATTTACAGGGCTATCACACTGAACCCTTTGGAGTAGACTGATTTTACTTTCATTTTCTTCTATGTGGTACTGCTTTCATTGAATTCTGAAGTCATAAGTTCAGCACAGGATTTATATTATGTCCTGGCCTGTTAAAAGGATATTTTCTGAAATATAGAATAAAAAAAAATCAGAACAGTGAACCTATGATAGTCGACCTGTATTTGAATCTGTTGTTGAAATTTACTAGCATTGTGACCTCGAATAAGTCAGTATCCATCTCAGAGCCTTAATCTCTCTGTAAAACGGGAATGCAGATTCCTACTTTGCAGAATATTGTTAATTCATCATTTATATTAATATGCATTTAAGATTTACTATCTGCCAGATTTAAGGCTGGCTGCCTCATGAGCATTTCATTCTCAGAATAATTCTGTGAAGTGGGTGCTATTATTTCTATGTTATTGATGAGGCTTAGGCCAAGATTTCTATTGTTGTCTTTCTGACTTAAAATGAGCTTGTAAACACTATGCTTTGTATTTGTTGTAATCATACTTACTCATTTCTGTTTATTCATTGATTTTATTGTCCTTAAGGTCAAATTATCTCCCAATATACAAATGTACAAGAATCCAATCTTTTGAAAAAGAAGAGCTGAATCTTTTAATATGGATGCTCTTCATATTTGGAAAACAGAATTACTTTGGGGATTTATTCTTCTACACAAATTTTTCAAACTGGGCAATGCATTAAGAGGTTATTAGCATAGTTGAGCTGATAGTAGTGACAAGGACTATTGGCTTAGTGAACTTTAAGGTACTTTTATGCATACTATAAAGTAATAAATGCTAAATTTAGGAACTGTTGCCTGCTTCCAACTCACCATTTCTGCTGGTTTTCTCTGGAGCTGGAACCATAATCTATTCCTTTGTGCCTTATTGTTCTTATTAGTATTTAAGTATCTAATTACTAGGAATGGCTTTGTGAAGGTTGCATCATTTTCCTTATGGTTTAAGAATTTTCCCTCATGTTTTAGATACCAGATTTTATTCTTTAATTGCTATAGAAGCTAATATAAGTTTCTCATTTTGCTAATAAGTTGTTTTGAAGGCTACTAAATAACTCACTAAGGAAACAGTGTGAACAGGCTTGTTCTTTTGGAACACTATCTCTAGGAAAATCATCATTATTGAATCCATGAATGAGTGAAGAAATGGGAGTTGTTTTAGTTTTCTACCCTCATTTCTGTCCCATTTCTGAACTTAGTTCTCTGCCCACCCACACACACACACACACAACTTAGTTCTCTGCCCGCCCATTACACACACACACACACACACACACACACACACACACACAGCATTTGGTGAGTTTGTTCTTTGACTTGTTTAATGTTCATGGAATCCAGTCTCTTTTTCCCCCCAAATCCTCTAGTATTGTCTAGAACATATTTTTCGTTGTAACACTTGGAATACTCCTTTATTTTTCATATTTTTCATTGGAACATCATATTTTTCATTGGAGCAATCAGAATACTCCTTTAACTGAATTCTCTCTCCAGTGTTACCTATCTCCAATAAACTGTCCCTAGTAGCACCAGAATAATTTTCTTAAAACTTAGAGTTAGTAGCAGCTTAAAATTATTCATTGTCTCATTGTTCAAAAAGACTCTTTGGTTCTTGCTTACCTGTCTTCTGATTTGCCTCATCACCGTTGTCTTTACCCT
Organism: Cervus canadensis; assembly: GCF_019320065.1. NCBI lineage: Eukaryota > Metazoa > Chordata > Mammalia > Artiodactyla > Cervidae > Cervus > Cervus canadensis. Next base: position 1,323,952 of record NC_057404.1, read on the forward strand.
TTGAATTCTCTGCTCTGCACCCTGAAAACGTTACAGGTCCCAGAATGCTGCTCCCTTTCTCTGTCTCCCTGAGCCTTTGTGCATTAATGCATTTGCCTTTCTGCTGGTAACACCCTTCTGCATGTCATCTGGTGAGCGCCACTTTCTCTTCTCTGACAGTCCTTCCCTCTCAAAACTCACCCCACAAGCACATAGCGAGTCTAAGTGCTTCTTTAGTGGACTATTGGAAGATACTGTGCTCACTTCTGTTGTTGTTTAGATTAGGGTGGGCAGCTTCAAAGCAAGTATTGTGCTGTATTACTCAACATACCACAGAGCCAGATATTTAGAAAATGCTCAGGACTACTTTATTTATAAAGTCCATAAAGAGGCTTGATGAAAAATAAATATTGTGTTAGGATTCCCATGAAGATCCCCTGCCTCAGTCAGGTTTTCAGGCTTGTGGATCTGATTGATTTCTGTCAGCCGGGCAGGATAGTGAAGCAGCCATCAGCTGACTTTATATGCTCTCTTTCATTTACACTGAATCTTTTACATTTTCACTTAAACTTTTTCCCACCACTCATGCACTTCTCAGTACCCCTCTGTGACAGCAATTTCTTGTGATTTGTTCGGTATTCATTCTCTTCTTCTTACTTGTGGAGTCAAGAGAAAGAGAAAAACCCCACAAATTCCCCATTATCTCATTCTCCTTGTTGCTGTGGGAGACAATCTGCCATAATTCTGTCTAATGAAATATAAACAGAAATCTGATGAAATTCTTGAGAAATTTCTGCATTCTTGATGTTGATGTTATCTTGTCTTCCTTCTGGCCTTTTCTTTCTTCCTTGTTCCTGGAAGGTGCACATGATGACTGGAACCTTACTATCTTGAAAGATTAGGAATATTACTGAAATTTTAGCCATGACTTACTTGAACTTCCAAATCAATATCAGTAATTTTCTTTCCTTGAACTTATTATGTGAGACAAGTTTCACCATTTTGTGTTTGAGTCATTGTTATTTGAATTTTCTGTTGCATCAACTGACTCAGTTCCCAAATTGATACGTTTTACGGTTGAAATGAATGTGTTGGAAGTTAGTAGTATAAGTTTTCCACCTATTCCACATATGTTTTGTATCTGGTAAGTCAAAGCCATGTATTTAGACCTGCTGTCGTCATGTGCTACCCTGGACACTAACATATAAGGTCTGACACACCATTCCTATGCAGGTGGCTCATGGTCTCATAGGTGCATAGAAACACACAATTAACTGTGATGTTATATATGAACTATGATGACTTATGACAATAGAGTATGAAATAGAATATATAATATGGTAAACTCCTCAGCAGTTTAGTAGAAAGAATATATAATATGAAATAGAATATATAATATGGTAAACTTCTCAGCAGTTTATGTAGAAAGCCTAAGTGTATACAGAAGACAGTATTTACAATTTGATCAAGCTGTCCTAAAAATAAAGCTGCAATTTTTGAAATCAGAGAAATGAACCTCTAATCTGGGATTTCAGGCACCCTGGACAGGACAGTGTGGGTGGTTACTTACCTTTATGTGTCTGCCTTCTGACTCTTAACTAATAATTAAAATGAACACAGTCTATGAAACCAGAGATAAAAATCCCCACTTTGAATTGCTGACAGGCTACCTTTGGAAAGTCAAAATTGGTGAAAAGCCCTCTGTGGAGAAGGAGGGGCAAGAAATGACGCAGGAAGTTGCTGAGGGTTCCATGGACCCAGAATATAAGCCAAGAGCCGTGACGAGGATGGCAGTAAACAAGGAACTGAAGCTCAGTGGCTGAAAGGCAAGAGTTAGTTAATGGAGAGAGACATCCAAACATCAGGCAGCCAGTGGCCCGGAACAAACTCACAATGAGCGAGGGCTAGGGAACAAGCCTCCTCAAGAGAGCACAAAAAATAGGCTGCTCTTCTCCGGGACTCTCGGCAAAGTCTGTGAGGGAAGCCAGCAGCAGATCATAATAAGGACACTATTTATAAAATTACAGCAACTCAAAGGAGTTAAAATGAGAAAATGGTCTCAAAACAGAGCATAAAAATTTTAATCAGTCAGTGTTTTGAAAAGCACTGAACACTCAAAAGGACTTGCTTCAAAAAGAGAGTCCAGGGGCATTGGCACTGATTTCAGGGCTCCGTCTAGAAGTGATGTTTATTTGGTGCAGATTCTGAAATGAAAAAATGTTCAGGAAAGGCAAAAATCAATGTGGAATAACATTTCTGGGCTTGGGCCAAATGCCATTCAGAATTCTCAGGTCTTGGGCTAAACTACAGAAGGAAATTTGAGCACGTTACTATTTCATCTAACTGTGACACAGGGTTTCCCAGAAGATGAATGACAGGAAAGCTGCCAGTGATCCAGGTTTGAATAATGAGGACTGGCCATCTCTAGTCTACCACACACTTGAGAGAAGCTGTGGATACCAATAAGGCGACAAGGCATGTTGTGTGATCACAGAATGCTCCGTACTTTTGCTCTACTCAGGATTAATGGACCAAGTTATGCTTTGATAGATGACTCCCAGAGTCTGATAAAAAATTATAGACACTTTTTTGTGGCACAATTCCAGTCTTCCTGAAAAAGAAAAAGGAGGATAACTAACAAAAATAACAGATATTTTGGCTTCTATGACCATATTGCATCTGCATTCTTCATCTAATGAAGGATGCTAATTACCTTGTGTAATGAAATTTGATCAAGAGTGATTTTATGGTGTGTGTATTTCATTTTTATATATTTTTATATCTGAAATATATTAAATCATTTATTACAAATTATTTCTAATGTAAGACATATAGATAGTTCATTCATGATTTTGTTTTTTTTATAACTTTTAAAGTGCTTGCTGCCTCTGAGGAAGCATGATTATTTTGCATGATGTCAAATGCCACAGAATAAGGGTTTGGCCTAAATACCTTTTACCCTTTTCTTCATAATTTGATGCTTATCTAGAATATGCAAATTCATCTAAATTTTCTAGGAACTATTTTGCTTGTAGTTGGCAGACCCCTTTGCTTCATCTGTGAAACACTACTGTGCTTTCAGAGAGTGAACTGTTTTCTAGATTTATGTTCTAGGCATCCAGAATTCAGTGAATGCCTATGTTCACTTTATTCATATCTTCTTTTTTTGCAGTAGCTTCAGTTATTTCAACCTCAGTCTCAGAATGAGGAGTTTTGACCTGTGGTGTCTTTTTCATTTATAAATCTGTTCTCTGGCTTATTATTATTATTGTCCTTAACCAATCCTTCCCTTGCTTTTAGTATTTCTGAAATGCAGCAAACAGCACGAGGCTGTATGTGTGCATACATGCTCAGTTGCTCAGTCATGTCCGATCCTTGTGACCCCATGGACTACAGCCTGCCAGGCTCCTTTATACATGGGATTTTCCAGGCAAGAATACTGGAGTGCGTTGCCATTTCCCCCTCCAGGGAACCTCCTGACCCGGGGATCGAACCCGGGTCTCCTGCATCACCTGCACTGTCAGGTGGGTTCTTTAACGCTGAGCCACCTGGGAAGCCTGTGAGGCTGCATAGAAACACAAAACCAGAATGTTATAAAAGCTCTCGGTGGGTATTTAATCATCATTGCTCTTCTAAGAGCACTATCTCTTCCTGCTGATGAAACCTATCTCCAGATTATATATTCCTGATTTTGATAAACAAGGTGATGATTATAGTGAGTCATTAATATTTGATGAATATAACTTGAAAATTATGTTAGATTTCCAGAAGAGATCAAGGTCATATAATAATCGGGAATTAATTATGAATTTGCAAAGAAGTTTTATTTAAAGAAGTGTTTTGTTTTTAACCTCTCAGTATCTTCCTTAGATTATTTATATAGGAAGATATATTTTTTTCTTTCAAGGGTTTTCACCTATAGAAAACCCAAGTTTCATTTATTTGTGCCTCTACTTGTGTGTTTGGGTTGGATCTCATTTTTATGTTGCACAGGCTTCCCCAGGCGAGTCTGATGCACACCAGTCAGTATATAAGAACATTCTAAAATACTCAATAAAAGTATGCAGAGTGACAGCTATTATAATGAGCAGATACTTAAAAATATGTTTAAGGTTTGTGTGTTGACTTCAAATTAAATATAATTGCAAAGTATGTGTTGTGGACTGAGTGTTTGTGTTTCCCCAAAATTCATTTGTTAAAGCCTTAACTTCTAATGTGATGGTATTAGGAGGTGGAGCCTTTGGGAGGTCATTAGTTTAGATGAAGTCATGAGAGTGGAGACCCCATAGTGGGAACAGTGATAGATGTTAGAAGATTATCAATAAAAGATAATTAATATAATTAATATATAATTAAAATAATTAATATAAGAAGGGGAAAAAACTAGAGCTCTCTGTGAGGACACAGTGATTTGTGATACACTGCAAGCCAGGAAGAGAGTTCTCACCAGGAACCAAATCTGCCAGCACTTTGATCTGAAACTTTGCAGCCTCCCGAAGTGAGAAATTCTATTGTTCAAGCAATCCAGTCTATGTATTTTGTGTTACAGTGGCCTGAACAGATTAATATGGTATGAATTGGAAGCCAGAAATAAATTGAAAATTTAAATACCTTTTTCTAACTAAAGTTGACTACTAAACTTAGAGCTGCCTCTAAAGAATGTAACCAAACGACCAATAGTAGGCATTACAGAAAAGATGATCCATTAGGAAACAGAATGTTTGGAAAATGTAGTGCAGATATATCCTATAGCTAAATTTAAATATGGAAAAACATAGTTAAGCAGAATGCCTAGAGAGACATTGTTCTAATTTAATTGGATCTTTGATAAAAGTTGAGCTGAATGTTCTTTGTGACTCAGCCATTGCTAACAACTTTATCATCACTAAAATGTTATCCTTATCTGCTCTCCCTTAATGTAATCAGGATTGAATTGTTTGCTTTTGGAAACTTTACCCTGAAGCGTGGTTCTCATTCCACAGTACTGTCAAGGGATGAGGATTAAGAGCCATAGTTGTTTGTAATGGGACTCTGACATTACCTTTGTGTGATTTGCCACATTATGTTATTAATGGAATATAGAGAAGTCTAGATAAATAATTCAAGTTGATTTTATTGAAAAAACTTTTAAATCTTAACTGTTACAGGTGTTTATTCATCATAATAGTCATTAATTTAGAGAAAGAATTTTGTAAAAGAGGATTTAGGAGATTGATATAGTCTAAAATATTTAAAGATATATCCTGATTCTGCACACTACTTTTTAAAATTAGTGGAGGTCTAAATGGAGCTCTATCTATAGTTTATGTTCTTCATATACCACTGTGCAGTACTAAATACTTATTTTGTGCTGGGCATTGAGTTAAATGTGTATAAGCATACACATAAAATCTCATTGCTGTATAATATATATAGTCTAGTTTCTGTAACAGCCTAGAAAATTGATATATTTGTGAAATTGACATGAGTTTGTGTGTTTGTATGTGGATGTGAGTGTTCAGAGCAATAGCAAACAAAATTGCTCTATTTTATTATCAACTGGAACATATTGTATTTATTATTATTATTGCTGTTGTTAGTTAAGCTTGTTCTAAAACTTGAGGAAAATTAAAACTTAATAGACCTCTCAGAAATAAAGTGCTAAATTTAAAACATGGAAGAGATTAAAAAAAGGAGCACTAAAATTATCAAGATAGTGTACTCAGAGGAGTGAGAATCAGGAACAGGGCAGAAACAGTAGGAGACTTGTGTTTTATCCCATAAACCTATTTTAAAAAACACTTGATTTTTTTTTAAATATGACTTTATAAATAGGTTTCAAATGTAAAAAAAAATAATTTTATGACTTAAAAAAAAGAAATGAAGTGCTAAAGATACAAACTGTCAGAACCAATGTAGGGTGCTTTAGCGTCAGGTAGGAAAGAAACAAGCTCATCAGTTAGGTAATTACAGATCACGTACCTTTAAAGCAGCAGTGCGTGTCAGGCCTCTCTTCTTACCGCCTTTACTGGATCCTCGTCTCCACCGGCACTCCCCTCCACTCTCAGGTTAGATTCTGAGTGGAATGTGTGTTTGAAAATTGTATAGTGTTACTCTGTGTGTCTGTGTTCATGTGTTTTTAGCTTTTACATAAATTACCACCAGTGGGCTTCCCTGATGCCTCAGGTGGTAAAGAATCCGCCTGCGATGCAGGACACCCTGGTTCAATTCCTGGGTCGGGAAGATCCGCGGGAGAAGGGCTAGGTTTCCCACTCCAGTATTCTTGGGCTTCCCTTGTGGCTCAACTGGTGAAGAATCCGCCTGCAGTGTTGGAGACTGGGTCCGATCGCTGGGTTGGGAAGATTCCTGAATGAAGGGAAAGGCTACCCACTCCAGTATTCTGGCCTAGAGAATAAATGAAAGTCAGTCACTCAGTTCATGGGGTTGCAAAGAGTCGGACATGACTCGATGACTTTCACTTACTTACTTATTGTATTTAATAGGTTTTCTGGTCAGCCCTGTTTTTTCTTGTGATTTATTAATCCTCTTATTAGTATTCATCTAATTTTATTCTTCTGATTGTTGCCTTGAGTTCATCTCATGCATATACCACATTTTACTCATCTTATCTCTTATGATTGACACTTTGTATTACCAAAAGGGGATTCTGTAGGTCACATGTGCATATAATTTTACTAAGTACTTCCGGATTGCCTCCCTGAAATAGTTTATAGGCCTAGCAGTAAAACCTGTAAGCTTAACTTCACCCTTATCCTTTCTAACATTTGTACTGTGCAACTTCCTGATTTTTGTCACTTTGAAAATTGGTATTTTGAAATTTGTATTATTTAATAGTGAAGATGAGGCTCTTTTTCACATATGTAGCCTTTGTTCATTCTTTCTTTTGGGTTTCTTACGTTTTCCTTGACAATTATTAGGAGACTCATATATTCTCAGTTAATACTTTGAAACATCTAGTCTTTAATATCTTTTAACTTTGCTTATAGTATTCTTCATTGAACAGAAATTCTGCATATTTTGTCAAATTCAGTAGTTTTTTGCTTTATATATATCTTAATCAAAGTTAGTAAGGTATAATTTATATACAGTAAAATGCACCCATGCTGAGGATACAGTATGAAAATTTTGACAAGTATATACATCTGTGTGCTTACCATGACAATGAAGATAAAAAAAATTTCCATCACACCAGAAACTACCCTTGTGACCCTTTGCAGTCAATTTCTTCCTTTTGTCTCCAGCCCCAGACAACTAATGTTCTCTTTTCTGTTGTTAAAGATTAGTTTTGCTTTTTCTAGAATATCATATAAATGGAATCAAAAGAAAAACATTCTTTTTCACTTCTTATACTCAACATAATGTTTTTTAAAGAAATTAAAAGAAGAAAGTGTATCTATACATACACACATCTATACATACACACACATATATGCATGCATACATATATATGTGTGTGTACGCATACACAGTTAGATGTATACATACTATGCATTTACGTACAGTATATTTCTTCTTGTGTATCTTATATATCATTTCTTTTTAATTCTTCAGACTTCCATTAGCATTTCTTTTAGTGAACATCTGCTGCTAACTCATTAAAAATGTTTTTCAGCTTTATTTTGGAAGAGTAGTTTCACTGGATATAGATTAGTTCTTAGCTGAATTGTTTTTTCTTTTGTACTTCGGACACATCATTCTTTTCTGGAATCCACTGTTTTTGATATAAAACCCTTTGTTGATTGAATCACTATCGAAATCTATGTAATGTGTCAATTTCCCCCCTGCTTCCAGAGCTTTTTTTTTTTTTTTTTTTTTATCTGTAGCTTTCAGAAGATGACTATGTAGTACCTGAGTGTGATTTTCTTTGTGTTTACCCCACTGGGAATTTGTTAAACTTCTTGGATACCTAAGTTAATATTACTTTTTTCTTTCTTTTTTCCTTTATATTAAGTTTATGAAGATTACAGCCCTTATTTCTTGAAATATTTTTCTTTCATTTTTTTTGGTCTCTATTCTCCTGGTACATTGAATAATTTGGTGTTACCCCAGAGTTTCTGGGGCTTTGCTGGTGGCTCAGACAGTTAAGAATCTGCATGCAATGCAGGAGACCTGGGTTTGACCCCTGGGTTGGGAAGATCTCCTGGAGAAGGGAATGGCTATACACTCCAGTATTCTTGCCTGGAGAATTCCATGGACAAAGGAGCCTGGTGGGCTACAATCCATGGGTGACAAAGAGCCAGATATGACTGAGTGACTTTCACTTACTCAGAGTCTCTGAGCCTTTATTTATTTTCTAAAGTTTTTGTCTCATTTCTTCAAATTGTATCCATTCTAATGATCTACTTTCAAATTCATTGATTCTTCTTCAACTAGTGTTGACCACATTTAGTAAAATTTCAATTTCAGTTTACTTTTCAATCCAGAATTTCCATCTCATTCGTTTTATAGTTTCCGTTTCTCTGCTGAGTTTCCGTATCTGTTCACGCATTGAAGTGTGTTTTCCTTTAAGTTCTGAATGGTGGTGTTTAGTCGCTAAGTCGTGTCTGACTCATCGTGACCCCATGGACTGTAGCCTGCCAGACTCTTCTGTCTATGGGATTGCCCAGGCAAGAATGCGGGATGGGTTGCCGTTTCCTTCTCCAGGGGATCCTCCCCACCCAGGCATCAGACCTGTGTGCTCCACGTCTCCTGTATTGGAGGGTGAATTCTTTACCGTATCTCTCTTCAATTCTTTGAACATGTTTGTAATAGCTGCCTTGAATTCTTTGCATGGTATGTCTAGCATCTGTGCCTGTTCAAAGTCAGATTACATTAGATGAGTATTTCATGAACAGGGGTCATAGTTTCCTGCTTTTATTGTTATTTTATTGCTTGCCTAGTAATTTTTGGTAGAAAAGTGGACATTGTAAGTAATATGCTTTAATGACTCAGAAACTCCTTTTTTTCTTTCCCTGATGATGATGATGGTGATTATGATTTTGTACATCAGAAAAAAAGGAGAAAGCCCTTATAAGTTAATTTGTTTGGAATCAAATTTTGAAATCTGTTTCTCCTTCAGTGTTCAGCAGCAGCTGATTTTTTCTTGGCTTCTAGCAGCTGTTACTGCGTCTTTGTCCTCTTGTTCTCTCCTTGTTATTCTTCTTCCTTCGTTTTTCTTTCTTCCTCTTTTTGTCGAACCTCCCGGCTCTAACCTGAGCGTGCAGTTTAGTAGTTAATCAAGTATCTCACGTGCAGAGTTTATGCTCAGAGTCTGGGGCTCTGTTAGCTTTTTACCAGTCTGTCTGCTTTGTCTTTAGTTATTGACATAATTTTTTTTTCACTTTATTATCTTATCATTGTGCATTACATTGGTTGGTTTCAAGTATAAAATCCATTTATATATGATTTGTTTTCCTTTTTATGTATTTCTAGATTTGATTGACTGATATATTGTTAAAGTATTAATGTTGATTTTTATGTGGTTTTTTTCCCTCTAATAATGTCTTAATCTACTTTTGATTTCAAGATAATTATGGAGTAAAAAATGAGCAGAGATGTATTTCTTCCTCTCTTTGTAATATTGTTTTGGCAGGGCTGCTGTTGTTTCTTTTTTATGTGTTTGGTAAAATTGTCAGTAAAGCAGTTTATCCTATAGTAGTCTTTGTGGGGAGTTTATTAAGTTACAAATGCAATTTCCGTAGTATATAGAGGGCTATTTAATTTTACTACAAATTTTGAGTTAATTGTATTGTAGTCATGAGGATCCAGAGATCAAATTGCCAACATCCATTGGATCATTGAAAAAGCATGAGAGTTCTAGAAAAACATCTACTTCTGCTTTATTGACTACACCAAAGCCTTTGGTTATGTGGATCACAACAAACTGTGGAAAACTCTTCAAGAGATGGGAATACCAGACCACCTTCCCAGCCTCCTGAGAAATCTGTATGCAGGTCAAGAAGCAACAGTTAGAATTGGACATAGAACAACAGACTGGTTCCAAATTGGAAAAGGAGTACGTCAAGGCTGTATATTGTCACCTTGCTTATTTAACTTATATGCAGAGTACATCATGAGAAACGCTGGGCGGGATGAAGCACAGCTGGAATCAACATTGCCAGAAGAAACATCAATAACCTCAGATGTGCAGATGACACCACATTTGTGGCAGAAAGCAAAGAGGATTTAAAGAGCTTCTTGAGGAAAGTGAAAGAGGAGAGTGAAAAAGCTGGCTTTAAAATTCAGCATTCAAAAAAAGAAGATCATGGCATTCAGTCCCATCACTTCATGGCAAATAGATGGGAATACAATGGAAACAGTGAGAGACTTTATGTTTTAGGTTCATAAATCACTGCAGATGGTGACTGCAGCCATGAAATTGAAAGACACTGCTCCTTGAAAGAAAAGCTATGACAAAGTATATTAAAAAGCAGAGACATTACTTTGCTGACAAAGGTCCATGTAGTCAAAGCTATGGTTTTTCCAGTTGTGAGAGTTTGACCATAAAGAAGGCTGAACACCAAAGAATTGATGCCTTTGAGCTGTCATGTTGGAGAGACTCCTGAGAGTCCCTTGGACTGGAAGGTGATCAAACTAGTCCATCCTAAAGGAAATCATACCTGAATATTCATTGGAAGGACTGATTCTGAAGTTGAAGCTCCGGTACTTTGGCCACCTGATGCAAAGAACTGACTCCTTGGAAAAGACCCTGATGCTGGGAAAGATTGAAGGCAGGAGAAGAAAGGGATGGCAGAGGATGAGATGGTTGGATGGCATCACTGATTCGATGGATATGAGTTTGAGTAAACTCTGGAAGTTGATGATGGACAGAGAGTCCCTGAGTGAGTCCATGGGTCACAAAGAGTCAGATGAGACTGAAGGATGGAACTGACTATATTTGCGATATGAACCCTTTAAATGACTAGTTTTATGGTACAATATATGATGTTTTTAAAAATGATTAGGTAGAAAGTTTCATAAATGTCATCTAGATCAAGTGAAATTTTCTCAGTCATGTCTGACTCTTTGTGATCCCTTGGACTGTAGCCTGCAAGCCTTCTCTGCCCATGGAATTCTCCAGGCAAGACTACTGGAGTGGGTTGCCATGCCCTTCTCCAGGGGATCTTCCCAACCCAGGGATCAAATCCAGATCTCCTGCGTTGCAGGCATATTCTTTACACTCTGAGCCACCAGGGAAGCCCAGCTTATTAATAGAGTCATTCAAAATTTGTATATTGTTAGTAATATTCTGTTTTGCTTAGTCTAACACTTGTGGGATCATATGGTAAATATATGTTTAACTTTATGAGAACATGCCAAACCATTTTCCAAAGAGCCAATATCATTTTGAATTCCCACTGTCAATGAATGAGTACTCTTTTTGCTTCAAAGGCATTTTTTATAGAACTAGAAGAAAAAATGTACAGTTTCTGTGGAAACACAGAAGACTGCAAATAACCAAAACAGTGTCGGGGAAAAAAGAATAGAGCTGCAGGGGTTAAGCTTCCCAACCTCAGACGACACTATAGACCTACAGTCATCAACACAGCGTGGTGCTGGTGCAGAAATAGGTGCAAACGCTGGTACAAAAATGGCCGTGTGACAGAGCTAAATGGAACAGGATGAAAAACCCAGACACAAGCCCGTGCACTTGCAGTATGTGACTTCACTTGTAATGTGATATTTTTGTTTGGTATAGAATTCTTTGTTGGCAAGTTTTTGTCTGCTTGTGTTGTTTTCTCTTAACACAAGAAGATATCACTCTGTTGTCTACTTGCTTGCCTGGTGATCTGGCTCCAAATCATCAATATATTTGAGGTATTCCTGTAACGTTTGTGTTGAGACCTCAGTTCTTTGGTGGATTAAAGATAATTTTTAGTTTGCTGTTTGTCTTATTTTTGTTTCTCTCATGTAAATTAGGAGTGAGGCTCTTTCTAGTTCTCTTGAACTCTAAGCTATTATTTTTAATATACTAGTATATTATACAATATGTGAACTGTGGGCTTCCAGATGTTCAAGCTGGATTTAAAAAAGGCAGAGGAACCAGAGATCAAATTGCCAACATCTGCTGGATCATAGAAAAAGCAAGAAAGTTCCAGAAAAACATTTACTTCTGCTTTATTGACTATGCCAAAGCCTTTGACTGAGTGGATCACAACAAACTGTGGAAAATTCTGAAAGAGATGGGAATACCAGACCACCTGACCTGCCTCCTGAGAAACCTGTATGCAGGTCAGAAAGCAGCAGTTAGAACTGTCAAAACAGACTGGTCCCAAATTGGGAAAGGAGTATGTCAAGGCTGTATGTTATCATCCTGGTTACTTAACTTATATGCAGAGGGTATCATGCGAAATAAAGGGCTGGATGAAGCAAAAGCTGGAGTCAAGATTGCCAGGAGAAATATCAATAACCTCAGATATGCAGATACACCACCTTTATGGCAGAAAGCAAAGAAGAACTAAAGAACCTCTTGAGGAAAGTGAAGAGGAGAGTGAAAAGGTTGGCTTAAAACTTAACTTCAGAAAAACAAGAACATGGCATCTGGTCCCATCACTTCATGGCAAATAGGTGGGAAAACAATGGAAACAACTGAATGACTGAACTGAACTGATTGTATCCAATAATCTATGTTTGCTTTCATAAATACTTTCCTTATCCTGTTTTAGAATATATGTTTTCAGTTCAGTTCAGTTGCTCAGTCATGTCTGACTCTTTGCAAGCCCATGGACTGCAGCATGCCAGGCTTCACTGTCCCTCATCAACTCCCAGAGCTTGCTCAAACTCATGTCCATCAAGTCAGTGATGCCATCCAATCACCTCATCCTCTGTCATCCCCTTCTCCTCCTGCCTTCAGTCTTTGCCAGCATCAGGGTCTTTTCCAGTGAGTCAGTTCTTCTCATCAGGTGGCCAAAGTATTGGAGTTTCAGCTTCAGCTTCAGTCCTTCCAATTAATATTCAGGACTGATTTCCTTTAGGATTGACTGGTTGGATCTCCTTGCTGTCCAGGGGACTCTCAAGAGTCTTCTCCAACACCCCAGTTCAAAAGCATCAGTTCTTCAGTGCTCAGCTTTCTTTATAGCCCAACTCTTCCTTGCATACATGACTATGGGAAAAACCATAGCTTTGATTAGATCGACTTTTGTTGGCAAAGTAATGTCTCTGTTTTTTAACGTGCTGCCTATGTTGGTCATATCTGTTCTCCCAAGGAGCAAGCATCTTTTAATTTCATGGCTGCAGGTCGTTCCATAATATAAGTTGGTAGCATCATTTTTTTTTTCTGTAGGAATTTATGTGACATAGATATTATCTGTTTTTAAAAATATGATTGTGGAAAATCTAGGATTTTTAAAATTTTTATAAGGAAAAACATTCCTTTTAATAAAATTTCATTTTGTGTAAGTTTTTCTATTTTTGTTCCAATTTTGCACAGTGCTCCTGTTTTCCTGCCTATGATGGGGTTGGGCAAAAATTTCATCATAAGGAAAAAAAATTACACATAAATAGATATTTCTCCCTACCGCCCCCCCTCCCCTGCATAGTCCTCTCTCCACCTGCACCTCCTTCATGTTATCTTTTGTCTCCCTAGATGTTTCTTGTAGTTTTCGTGCTATATTCTGGGCTCTTTTAATCCTTCCTTCCCATTTTTGAAGCTTATACCATGTTGTTTTTGTGGACGGGATCTAGTTCATGTTAGTGGCCTTTTCCTTGAAAGACAGAATCTCTCATCATTTTTATTAAAAAATAGAAGAAATTGAGTTCTTGAAGTATGTTAAACACTTGACATCTATTTTGGCAGTGTGAGAGAGACATACTTCGTGATCGCTGTTTCTTAGGCTTCGTTTGTGGACTTCCCCAGTGGCACTACTGGTAAAGAACCTGCCTGCCAATGCGGGAGATGTCAGAGATGTGGGTTCTGTCCGCGGGTTGGGATGATCCCCTAGAGGAAGGCACGGCAGCTCATCCCAGTATTCTTGCCTGGAAAATCCCCTGGATAGAGGAGCCTGGCAGACTATGGTCCATAGGGTACAAAGAGTTGGAAATGACTGAAGCGACTTGGCACACACACGTGGTTAATCAACAGAGGTCCCTCCATATTCCATTATAATCCCAAGTATTTGACCTTGATAATAAATACTTGTGACAGTGATTATTATTCAGCTCCTACATTTAAGTAACACTTCAGGTTTTATATTATTTATACATTCAATTGATTCTCTTTTCTGCAAGTGTGAGCTAAGATACTGTTGTCTGCATATCTAAGATTAGAGAATCTGAAGTTCAGATGGGATTAAATGATCTCCCTAATATAAAAAAGTAAATGGTAGAGCAACCACCAGATCTTTATATTCCAAACCCAGTCCTGGTATTGCTAAAAAGCTGCTGCATGTGATCACCCTTCTTTGCTGCTTATGTTGTGTCTTAATTTGCCTATTTGATACAAGCTATAACATGGAGTCAAAAATACTTAAGGATTCATTGAAAACTTTAAAGAATGTTTCTGCCAAATACAGTTCATATTTTCTTCTGGAAAAGTAATTTCTGTCAGAAGGTCTATGCTAACTGATATTACTTTCTTTGATGAGAGTGACTGAATTCTGTCTGGTACAGTTTTCAAAGTACCTCTCATGACTTTGACTTCACATTTTCCTGTTGTATTTATGACATCTTGTTAAAGAATAATTAGAAATCTGTATTTGAGTTGAATTCAGAGCAGAAGAACCTCAACAAGAACAACTAGGTATGAAACTCAGAGGTGATTTTTAAGTAAGCAAAAGTCAGCATACGGTAGTGGATCTGATTTTAGCATGTGGAAAACTTAATTGAGAGACCTGTTAAAATTCAGATTCCTAGCCTTCAGCTGTAGTGATTCTGGTTGGCTTTCTGTGATGGGCTATTGCATCTAAATTTTTACCTTTTAGAGATGTGCTGCCTAACTTACTCTTCTGTATAAACCAAAAGCAAGTAAACAAAAAGCAAGTCATCAGTTTAGATGGAGAATTATTTTAAGCTGAATAGCTAGCAGTCAATCTTGCAGAATCAGTGCAATTGCCTTTTGAAATGCAGACAGTTGAAAGATCTGGAATTCTACCCTGATCTAGTTTCTATCTGGGACTAGATCAGAATTTCCCGTCACTACTCTGCTTTACTTTAGCATTTAATCATGGTTTGTAACTCTTATTTGTTGCTTTGATTGATTTCTAGACCTGTGGATTGTAAAATTCCTGAGAGTGAGGTATTTGTTACTGTTCTCCTTTCAGCCCTTAGCATGGGAGCTTTAATTTCATATGTAGAAAGAATGAATGAGGTGTGACTGTGAAATGGTACCACCAAAGGGATTTTTGATGAAAACTTCAATGAAGAAGTTTTCCAAATCAAATTTGCCCTCATTTTGCAATTTTTTTTCTATCAAAAATACTCATTTAATAATCCCTATTATGCAAGGAACTCTTATCACTTGTCAGCCAAGAGAAGCTAACATGCTATTAAAAAAAACTGTTTTAAAAAGGGCAAAATTTGAAGTGATTGTGAACATGTCAAAGTGACTCTGAGGACATTGTATCCATTTTATCATTCATTAAAAAATAGTTTTTGAGCACTTATATAAATCAACACATGTAAATTAATTGGTAGAAATAATGGTCACTTCGTTTTTGAAGCTTGTTTGGAGGAAGAAAGACAGCCACATGAGTAGGTAAAACAAAGGAGGGGCTTTCTGTAACACTGAGATATCTGAAGCATCACAGAACAGAGCCTCCAGATTTATGGCATAGATAAGACAGATACGGAATCTGTGGTCTACTTCACACAGATGATAACACATATGTATGCCATGTCTAAGAGAGCTGCTACTAGTAATGAGGACACTTTTGTGTACTTGGAAACATCACCCTGAAAGGTGCTTAAAGTCTGCCATGCTTTGCTGGGTCACTTTAGTCACACCTGACTCTCTGCAACCCCACCAGTCTCCTCTGTCCATGTGGTTTCTCCTGCACTGGTACCCGTGCCAGAATGGACTGTTTGAAAACATCCAGAAAGTTGTGCAAGGAGAATAAGTAAAGAGAAAAATTATGTTGATTCTCAAATTATTCAATGATCTTGTAGTACTCAGTAACCTTTATTGAATTTACTGTCTTATTGATCCTTTGCACTTCCAGCAGAAGGTAGGAAGGGTCAGTTTGGTTTTTTGTTTTGTTTTGCTTTTGTTTGTTTTATTGGAGTTCCACTCTGTTCAGAGTATTCCAGTGAACTTCGTAAAGAATGTTGGTGTTGTTTCGTTACTAAGTCATGTGTGACTGTTTTGCGACCCCATGGACTGTAACCTGCAAGGCTCCTCTGCCCAGGGGATTTCCCAGGCAAGAATACAGAAATGTGCTGCCGTTTCCCCCTCCAGGGGACTTCCGGATCCAGGGGTCAAACTCACGTCTCCTGTGGCTTTTGCACTGCGGGCGGATTCTTTACCGCTGAGCCTTATGCGCTTGTATTTTTTTACAAGGGCCTCCCTCGTGGCTCGGTGGTAAAGAATCCTGCCAAAGTAGGAGATGCAAGTTCAATCCCTGAGTTGGGAAGATCACCTGGAGAAGGTTACTGAGTACAGGACAAGATCATTGAAAAATTTGAGAATGACATAATTTTTCTCTTTATTTATTCTCACTTGTACAGCTTTCTGGGTGTTTTCAAACAGTCCATCCTGGCACAGGTACCAGTGCAGTTATCCTTTGTAAGGGGCTTAATAAGACACTGGAAGCCACTGCATACTATTTTGGGAAGAAGTCTATCTTCTGCAATTTTGAATTTTTCTGAAATTTAAATTTCTAATCAGTTCTTTTTCTTTGTTCTACTGAGAAATGCGTAGGTTCAAAGAGTTATTCAGACATCTCATGTGCAAAGCAAGTTCTAAAGTTGAGGGATAAAATGTGTTTGAAGAAGGTCTCAATAAGGTGACCCTCCAACTCTGCTCACTACCGAAACTCTAATCTACTGAGATGATTAGAGTGTCTGGGCTTTTTCAGCTGCCCCAGTTTGAGGGTTCCCCCCCTATCTCCTGGTTTTCTTTAAATTTCATTGAGCCTGACTCTGCAACCAGACTCTAAGCCTCTTTGAGGCTTCTTTAACTTCATCCTGTTTCCTCAAGATGGGAAAGTATTTCAGAAAGTGCTTTTTACTCTGTGACCTAGGATTATGCTTTGATTATGTGATTATTCAGAATGTTTAGAGCTTGCAGTTAGTGAATTAGAGCCACCCAATTAAAGAATGTCAGAGAGAAGTAATAAAAAAGCACAGTGATAGTGAAAATGTTGATACTGAGATTGTACTTGAGTTTTTCAGCATAGTATAGTAGAGAGATCATAAACTTGAGGAACTGATGGAATGAACTGTGAACCTGGCTTGTCTACTCACCTTGTAGGTATACTTAAATCCCTAGTGCCTCAGTTTCTTCAACAATGAGAAGAAGGAAGATGATTCTATCTGATGTTAGAATGGAATAAAATAATTCCTGTAAATCACTCAGCAGAATGCCTGGCTCTTGCTAATATCTAATATGTTAACTTTTCTCTGATTCTTACTTTGCCTCTCTTCTTTCCACACACAGATAGACTCTAGCAAAGAATGATGACATGTTATTAGTTAACCACCTAATCTGTGTAGTTGAGGTTTAAACTTTACTTGCTTCCCCTCTATCCCCTTTCTTCTTGTCTTATTTTAATTTCCCATTTATGTTATGAGCTTAAAGCCTTGAGCTAAGGTTTTATCACTCTCTCTCTCCATACACTAAATCTAAAAGGCAAAATGAAGCAAAATCTTGAATCTAACCCCCATTTAAAAAACAAAATTCTCTGAGGCTCAAAGAAAGCTATTCAAAGCAGGTTGCCAGTAAACTGACAACAGCACAGCAAATAACACACTAGATGCCGCATGTGAAGGTCCACTTCCAGCCCACACACAGCCAGGGTCATGGTGAAGATGGGTCAGTGAAATGTGAAGCATTCTACTGAAAGGGAACACTGTGCTATTGTATGAATTTTTATTATTATGCAATAAACTAATTTTTCTAGTTGTGGAAAATCATCCCAATGAAAATAATACATTATTTTGAAATTAAATATCTCTTAAAATTAAATAATATTTTCAACATTTGATTAGCATTTCTGCCATGTACAGGATATTTCACAGAGGATTAATAAAAGTACAGATACCAAGCATGACTTCAAGGTGATTACAGTATAGTAACAGGATAACTGTTAAATAATTATAAGCCAGACTAGATCATTTCAAAGTTTCTAATAACATACCAAGAGAATTCAGAGAAGAACATGATTACTTCCTCTCACCTAAACAAGAAAGTAAAAATTTTAAGTTCTTAATTCACTGTTTAAGCAGAACTGAATCTGCATTTCTGCAGTTGTAAGTGAAGGCAGAATGTGTCCGTTTTCTTACTTTGCTGAGATTTCTTTTACTAGAGTCAGGGCAGTCTTCAATTTCAAAAGCTAAGCTCTGACATCTTCTTGGTTAGCACTGAAGAGGAACATGGGGGAGCCAGAGCTCAGATATACAAAATGTACACTAAATGGGGAAAGGCTGTAGTGGAATTGCTAGCAAGTAGGGTTGTTAGTGATCACTTTGGAAGCCATAATGTGACTATCATGATTTCCATTGATATCTAAATAGAGTCTGCATAATTTTACTTTAATAGGCATAAATTCACTCATACTTATTCTACAACATTAATTGACCATTTATTTATCATTTAAAAGAAGAGTCTACCCTTAGCCCCAACTGGAGATGATTTTTATTCACTATCTGAATAATTTATATATCTCTCAATGACATTTTTAAAAACTAAATTTATATACTAATAAATAGAAGAACGATAGGATTGGCAGAATTGGTTTTACCAATGCATCCAAATTCCCTAACGTCTAAAATATGATAACTACTGTAGGAAATCATAACTCATGCTGATATCCCTTCAATGAAAGAATCCAATGGCAGTACATCAGTAATACACAGTCGTAAAAAACGACTGACAAAACGTACAATACGATCTTTGAAATTATTCATTGCCAACAACCTTGTAACATAGCACCACTCGTTAGTGTAACTAGAACTTCCCACAGCAAAGAGGGTGTTTTCTGTGACAGATGGACGTCACCAGGTGGTCAATACTGAAATTAGATTGATTATAGTCTTTGCAGCGAAAGATGGAGAAACTGTACAGTCAGCAAAACAGGACCAGGAGCTAACTGTGGCTCAGATCATGAACTCCTTATTGCCAAATTCAGACTTAAATTGAAGAAAGTAGGTAAAACCACTAGACCATTCAGATATGACCTAAATCAAATCCCTTAAGATTATACAGTGGAAGTGAGAAATAGATTTAAGGGATTTAGATCTGATAGACAGGGTGCCTCATGAACTATGGATGGAGGTTTGTGACATTGTACAGGAGACAGGGAGCAAGACCATCCCCCCAAAAAAGAAATGCAAAGAAACAATGCAAGTGCAAAAGCAAATGCAAAAAAAAAAAAAAAAAAAAAAATGGTTGTCTGAGGAGGCCTTACAAATAGCTGTGAAAAGAAAAGTGAAAAGCAAAGGAGAAAAGGAAAGATATACCCATTTGAATGCAGAGTTCCAAAGAATAGTAAGGAGAGATAAAAAAGCCTTCCTCAGTGATCATTGCAAAGAAATAGAGGAAAACAGTAGAATGGGAAAGACTAGAGATAGTTTCAAGAAAATTAGAGACACCAAGGGCACATTTCATGCAAAGATGGGCTCAATAAAGGACAGAAATGGTATGGACCTAACAGAAGCAGAAGATATTAAGAAGAGCTGGCAATAACACAGAAGAACTGTACAAAAAAGATCTTCATGACCCAGATAATCACGATAGTGTGATCACTCACCTAGAGCCAGACATCCTGGAATGTGAAGTCAAGTGGGCCTTAGAAAGCATCACTATGAACAAAGCTAGTGGATGTGATGGAATTCCAGTTGAGCTATTTCAAATCCTAAGAGAGGATGCTGTGAAAGTACTGCACTGAATATGCCAGCAAATTTGGAAAACTCAGCAGTGGCCACAGGACTGAGAAAGATCAGTTTTCATTCCAATCCCAAAGAAAGGCAATGCCAAAGGATGCTCAAACTACTGCACAGTTGCACTCATCTCACACGCTAGTAAAGTAATGCTCGACATTCTCCAAGCCAGGCTTCAACATTACGTGACCCGTGAACTTCCAGATGTTCAAGCTGGTTTTAGAAACAACGAAAGAACCAGAGATCAAATTGGTAACATCCGTTGGATCATTGAAGAAGCAAGAGAGTTCCAGAAAAACATCTACTTCTGCTTTATTGACTATGCCAAAGCCTTTGACTGTATGGATCACAATAAATTGCGGAAGATTCTTCAAGAGTTGGGAATACCAGACCACCTGACCTGCCTCTTGAGATACCTGTATGCAGGTCAGGAAGCAACAGTTAGAAGTGGACATGGAAGAACAGACTGGTTCCCAATAGGAAAAGGAGTACGTCAAGGCTGTATATTGTCACCCTGCTTATTTAACTTATATGCAGAGTACATCATGAGAAACGCTGGGCTGGAGGAAGCATAAGCTGGAATCAAGATTGCTGGGAGAAATATCAATAACCTTAGATATGCAGATGACACCACCCTTATGGCAGAAAGTGAAGAAGAACTAAGGAGCCTCTTGATTAAAGTGACAGAGGAGAGTGAAAAAATTGGCTTAAAGCTCAACATTCAGAAAAACAAGATCATGGCATCCGGTCCCATCAGTTCATGGCACATAGATGGGAAAACAGAGGAAACGGTGGCTGACTTTATTTTTCTGGGCTCCAGAATCAATGCAGATGGTGAGTGCAGCCATGAAATTAAAAGACTCTTGCTCCTTGGAAGAAACGTTATGACCAGCCTAGACAGCATATTAAAAAGCAGAGACATTACTTTGCCAACAAAGGTCCATCTAATCAAAGCTATGGTTTTTCCAGTAGTCATGTACGGATGTGAGAGTTGGACTATAAAGAAAGCTGAGTGCCAAAGAATTGATGCTTTTGAACTGTGGTGCTGGAGAAGACTCTTGAGAGTCCCTTGGACTGCAGGGAGATCCAACTGGTCCATCCTAAAGGAGATCAGTCCTGGGTGTTCATTGGAAGGACTGATGTTGAAGCTGAATTTGCAATACTTTGGCCACCTGATGCAAAGAACTGACTCATTTGAAAAGACCCTGATGCTGGGAGAGACTGAGCATGGGAGGAGAAGGGGATGACAGAGGATGAGATGGCTGGATGGCATCACCGACTCGATTGACATGAGTTTGAGTAAACTCTGGGAGTTGGTGAGGGACAGGGAGGCCTGGCATGCTGCGATTCATGGGCTCACAAGAGTTGGACGCGACTGAGAGGCTGAACTGAACTGAACTTTACATATACATACCTTTAAAGAAGACTGAACTGAACTTTACATATACATACCTTTAAAGAAGGAAGCTCTTAAAGTTGCTTTCATTGAAAAATCGCTATCGGCTTAGTTCATTTCCTAAAGGGAATATGTTATTTTATAAATGTTCCATAATTTGCACTGAAATCAACTATGCATTTTTAGTAGTACTTTTTCAGTAGGAAGATGATTCTGTCCAGGGAGGATGCACTTAAAGATACATATTGCATGTCGCTTTCCCCAGGTTGATCCACCTAGAGGAAAACAGATGATGTATTTCTTTGCACATGGCAACTTCTCTGGTGAACTACAGAAAGCAAAATGGAAGTTTCCTTCTGAAATCTGCAATGCTACAAGTTTGGTATCTTATGACAGACTAATAGGCAATAAGAAATATTTTTTAAAGTTTGTCATGTGATTAAAGAAATATCATCAAATTAACCTCAAAATTCACATGTAGCTAATGATACTGTTATAGACATTGCTGGTCGCTAATCAGAATCCATGTTTTAATCGTCTTTCTAGCCACACTGGCATGTTTGCCGAGCCTTCCTGTGAATAGGTGTGCCGTGTGACTGAGTGCCACCAGGTGGGAGGGGAGCAAAAGCAAAACACGCCACTGACTCACTTGGAAAGGAAATTAAACTTCTCATGTTTGTGATCCCCTGCTTATGACCCTTTTCAACAGCCTGGAATTGAGACTCCATTTTGCATGGGAGGTCAGCCCTGCTGTTTACCCATCTAATGCTTTTATGTGCACAAGAAACAAATTTCTAATATGCTTCACTCATACTATATTTTGGAGTATGTTTGTTATAGCCATTAGACTATCCTAACTTATATAAATATGTATTATAGTAATTAAATAGAATGTTATTCTGGTTCAGTACTGAAGATAGGGGAGCCATCCAGTTTAAGTCCACATTTATTAAAAGGAGCAACAACAACAGCAAACAGATCTAGCCCATGATGGTTACATGAAAATATGGAAGGGTATTCCTCTTACTTTTCCTTTTATTTTTCATGATATGGAAAGTCAGTCATTAGCACTGTGATTTTATTTTTCCAATTAAGGCCCTAAGCCATGCTTCTTGTCATTTGATTTGGTTGGTTATTAGAACATGAAATATTAAAATGGTGTATTAAAATATAGATAATCTGTTACAATTGAGATGAATGAAAGGAGAATGATTTCAAGGGTATAGTTAGGGTCAGTACATTAAGGACTAGCATAAACCCATGTAACATAAAATAGCAGCAAAGAAATAAGATGAATACACAGTGACAAGAAGATTGAAATTGAACCAAACAAGTATTTCTTATGAGGCAAATTACAAAGGCACAAACAGTGCCTCTGAGATGTGTGTGTGTGTATGTACATGTGGATATGTGCATGCTTGCACCTACCTGTCCGTATTGACTAAGCATACATGCTGTGTGAAGAAATAGAAATACAAAGGAAGCAGAAGTAAAAGATCAGGACTCCAGGTGATCACATTATAAGGCTATTCAAGACATCTGGTAATGAGCTTGTATCTTCCAATTCCTTCAAATATTTAAAGATTACATGAAGACATGGAAGGTTTTTTTTTTCCTTTTGTTTTTTTGAAACAATATCTAATACAAGCATAAAAGAGTTAAAACATATAAAAGATCTTATCTACCTATGAAAATCTAAAAAGTGGCTGGAAATATGGGGGGAAGAGGACATTGCAAGAAGATAAATGAATATAACATGAAATGACAAAAAGGAGAAATAAAAATGACATCATTAAAATATTTGAAGTCTTTTTTAAATTAAAAGATTATTGAAATATAGTTGTTTTACAACCATATTTCAGGCATTAGTTTCAAGGGTACACAAGTTAATTTTATATATATACATATATATATATTTTTGCATTCTTTTCCTGTTACAGGTAATTCCAAGATACTGAGTGTAGGTCCCTGTGCTGTGCGGTAGGCCCTTGTGGTTCTCATCTGTGTTGTCTGTAGCGGTGTGTATCGCTTAGTCCCAGACTGTGCCGTAGGCCCTTGTGGTTCTCATCTGTGTTGTCTTTAGCGGTGTGTATCGCTGAGTCCCAGACTGTGTGGTAGGCCCTTGTGGTTCTCATCTGTGTTATCTGTAGCAGTGTGTATCGCTTAGTCCCAGACTTCTGATTCGTCCCGCCCTCTCCTTTAGTACCGGTAGGTTTATGTCCTGTGTCTGTGAGTCTCATTTCTATTTTGTAAATAAGTTCATTTGTATTATCCTTTTTAGATTCCACATATAAGCATATCATATGATACTTGTCTTTCCCTGTCTGGATCACTTCACTTAGTATGATAACCCCTAGGTCCATCCATGTTGCAGCAATGGCGTTATTTCATTCTTTTCTTGTGGCTGAATAATATCCCATTGTAATATTTGAAGTCTTAAAAATTCTAGGGTTAGCCCCTACATTGTCCATTTGTTGTTCATATAACCTTTGATTTCACCATTCTTAATTTTAGTAGTCCTATCTGTGAAGAGGAAACCAGAATTCTTGATGTATGTATCTTGTAGGATTGTAATGAAGGCGAAATAGGATAATGGGTGTCAAAGAACTTTACAACCTATAACAAAGTCTTACATAGGTAGGTTTTGGAGTATATTATTTGGTTAACATGTAACATCTTGAGTTTTTTTGGGAGGAGTGTAGTGGTATTTTCCAAACAGAGACCTCCAAGGTAGCACAAAGGCAAGATTCACAGGGAAGATAGCTTAAGAAAGTCTCACTCTGATTTTTTTTTAAACGAGGGGGGTGTAAACTATAATGAATACTTTACTTTGTGGACAGCTTTATATATTAGAAAGTAGAGAAAGCCATGAAGTAAGTGAGGTTTAATTTTTGGACAAAGAGCGAGAATGATCGTGACTTTTGAAAGCACTGGGCAAAGAGAGAAGACGGAAAGAAGGTGCCCAGCTCAGCTGAGAGTGAAGCTCCAGAGAAAAGACTAAAGGAGGCCCAGTCAACCACACAGCATTGGGAAAGAATACCAAACAGCTCAGAATGAGCTGTGATTTGAGAAAAGTGCTAAATACAAGAAGCAGGAAATTTTATTTGTAATAAGAAAAGTTGGACAGGATTGTAACTCTAGGTATGGATGTCATGATGTTAACACATGAAGCAAAAAGTGGTAACACCATGGTTTTATCTGAATTCGATCTTCTCCAGTAAGTAGAAGTGGTTGGAACATAGAATCCCTTTTCTCCACACAGCATATTTAGAACCAGTAGAAAAGTTACCCCAAAAGAGGCACCATGAAAGGTGGAAAGTGGTATAAATTTTCAGTCACTGAAAATCTGATGGTCTAGCCCAGAAGGTAGTGAAACTTCCATCTCTAGAGGTGCTCAAGTAAAGGTCACATCGTTAATATCGCTATTGAGTGGACCTGAAGTTGAAGTAGTTTGTTATGTTCATTTGCTCAGTCATGTCTGACTCTTTGCGGCCCCATGGACTGTAGCCCTCCAAGCTCCTCTGTCCGTGGGATTTCCCAGGCAAGAATACTAGAGGAGATTGCCATTTTCTTCTCCAGGGGATCTTCCCAACCTGTGTGTCCTGCTTGGCAGACAGATTCTTTACCACTGAGCCATCTGGGAAGCCCCCAAAATACAGGACGCCTGGTTAAATTTGAATTTTAGATAAACAATGAATAATGTTTTAGTGTAAGTATATATAAGATATTTTACCTAGAAAGCCTTCTTCTAGACATTTTTTTCCCCAATGACTCTCTGGGTCCATTTCCCCCCCCTCTCTTATTATACAAGAAATAGGGAATAAAGAAATTACCAGTGCAGCACAGCCCAGCACTACTTACAGACTTGACTTCAGGGGTTTTCTCAAGTGTATTAAGTTAGAATCCTTAGAAACACAAAATTGAAAGGAACTCCTGTGTGAAATCTGGAAAATCCCTTAATTTTAAGAGGAAAATGAATTATTTGGCTTCTCCAAGACAGAACATAATGATATAGAAAGTTGTTTGCCACAGTTATTGGTTGCTAAGAAAGTTTATGGATTCTCCTTTATTGTAGATGATTCAAAACCATTTAAAATTCATCCTTCTTGTGCTTGTGGGAATGGAAGATAAACTCTTCCAGGTACCTTTTTGCTCTGGAAGTCTATTTTTAAGCCTTACCAGAATTCCCCTGAGGTATAATCCCTTCACAGTTTTATAGGACTAAGTTTTTCAGCTCATCAATCCCTGAAGTTCCAGTAACTTCAGTACAGATAGTTGTGGGGATAATTTAAGCAAGTCCCATTTTCCCTCAATTTCCTTTTCCACAACTTTACAAAATAACCCAAGCGTGGGACATTTTGTAAGTGTGACAGCCTGGTTTTCAGCCTCTCCTGGGGTTAGAAGCTCTTGTGGCTAACCTTTGAAGAACTAACTCAAAGGAGGAATCCCTTGAATAGATTGTTGTTGTTCAGTCACTAAGTTGTGTCTGACTCTTTTGAGACCCTATGGACTGTAGCCCACCAAGCTCCTCTGTCCTTGGAATTTCCCAAGCAAGAATACTGGAGTGGGTTGCCATTCCTCTCTCCATTCAATAGATTGCAAAATGTAATTCATTCTTTGTTGCTTGAATAACATATAAAATGATAGTAATGTTGCTGGGCATGAGGGTGGGGTGAATAATCTGGCTTATAATTAAAGCCATGTGCCTGAAAAAGGACATTTTAAAATATCCTGCAAAATTTTCTATTATGCATGATTTTTTTCAATGTCAGCACTTCCATAAAACCATTTTACTCATTCCATGAAAGAAGCCATAGAAGTTAGCTAAAATTAGCAAGTTTTTGTCATATTGAAGGACACTTTCCAAGATGTTTCATGCACATTCAACCTAATTCCCTTGTCTATTCCTGCATGTCTCCTTTAAACTAATAGACTTTTCCATGTAACATGTAGCCAAAATCACTTAATATAACCCTAACAATCATTTGAGCTTCCCTGGTGCCTCAATAGAGAGAATCCACCTTCAATGTAGGAGAAGCAGATTTTATCCCTGGGTCAAGAAGATCCCCTGGAGAAGAAAATCGCAACCCACTCCAGTATTCTTGCCTGGGAAATTCCATGGATGGAGGAAACTGGCAGGTTATATAGTTCATGCAGGTCACAGAAGAGTCGGACACAACCGTAGCGATTAAACAGCAGTAGCAATCATTTGAGCTCCTGGGGTTCTCCTCTCCATCTAAGCGCTGGCTCTTTAGACTGACAGAGCTGCCTGGTTTGTTCCAACCAAATGAATGGGAACCATCTCAGACTGAGCTCTCAGCTCTAATACAGAGGTAACTCCTGTGCTGGTTGTTTTCTGTCAAGAGGTCCTCTTAAAGTAGGAAAGAACTATATTCAGAAAAGGGCTGTCTCTATTAACATCATGTATGGAACTCACAGTGCTTAGAATAAATATATCTGCTCTAAGCTCTAAAGACCTGTGCATACAAGGGATATATTCAGAGCTTCCTGAGGCAAATTTTGTATGAGTTCTTTGATCTTCCTGGCAAAGGCCCCAATACTTTTATGTTAAGAAAACAAATGGGGAACTCAGAGGCAATGAAAGTACTAAGTACTTAATTTAGGGCCTGGGTTGTTCCTCAGCCTTCTCAACTGATTATGTCAGATGGGATGGTGAAGGTTAGAAAATTCACTAAACTTCTAAAGTGAGTAACTCATTGCTATCTGGTAGAGCAATGGATGTTAGAGTATTTAAAATCTGATTTGGGTGATGGCCGTGCCAAATACTTCATTTGAGTTATGCAATATATTAAAACATGGGGCTTCCTAAGTGGTACTAGTGGTAAAGAACCTGCCTGCCAATGCAGGAAGTGTAAGAGACGTGGATTTGATCCCTGGATCGGAAGATCCCCTGGAGGAGGAAATGGTAACACACTCCAGTATTCTTGCTTGGAGAATGCCATGGACAGAGGAGCCTGGCAGGCTACAGTGCATGGGGCTGTGAAGAGTCAGACATGACTGAGGTGACTTATCATACATGCATAGCATGCATGCATGCAATATATTAAAGATTACAATGTCTAATAAATCATATTCTCTTTGGCTTCTTAGAATCTGGGATAGGAACTATAGGTCTTGGGAATATCTTGCAAAAACACCCGGTTCAAAAAATATAGAAGCAACTTCAATGACATCTCTGGGTCAGTATAGATTCAAGTCTCTTACTAGATTCTTGTTTAAGTATCTGAAGGTCACAGTCTTAGGCAATCTGACTGGGAAGCTGGAAGGTTCTAAGCAAAGTATTTGACCTCTTAAAGGATCCCTGATCTATCAAGCACACATAGGAGTTCTGACTCTCATGTTGAAACCTACTTCTGGAAGTTAATCAGGCATGTTTCATTGGATCTTTGTGATAGCTGAAATATTGGGGGAATTTGAGGTGCTCTTTGTATGCATTTGAACAGTGTTATTGCATTTCATTGGTATGTTCTAAAGTCAGAGTGGAAAACAGCTGTTAATTGTCATATCATCTTTTCTTGCAGTGTCTGAAGACTTAGGTGATACCAATAACCATCCCTGGGTGCAAGCTGGAATTCAGGCAGGAGGGTCAGCAGATAGGTCTCTTGTTCTTTGAGTCCTGTGAAAAGGAATGCCTGGGTATGAGTGCAACTGTGATGCTCCGTGGGTTTGGATTCCAGGAGAGGGACTCTTAACAGCTGTCGTTTTCTTTCTATAGGGCAAATGTGAGAACAGCTTTGCATGGGAAGAAATGGACAATTTGGACTTAGGTGCTGGGCATTTAATTGAGTGTTAGAAAGCCAGATGCCCAGCCCTTTGGGATCTAGGAAGCTCCTGGTCCCCTTGGGAGTTTAATTTGGAAGAAGAGCTACTTGGTCCTAGATACCTAACCACAAAGCAGTCTAGAGGAACCTCCCAGTGTCATTCACTAGATTATCCTATCTAACATGAAGTAAAAGAGACAAATGGATTTCTGCAGGTGAGTCACGACTCACCTACAGATCTACTTAAAATCCACCACTCTTGTTCAAAATAGTATTAAGTTGTTAGAATTATGAAACATTATGTGTGTTTCCTGATACTGTTTCCACTCAAAAAGGTGCTCAGTCACACAGTTCCTCAGACTCTTAGTGACTCCATGGACTGTAGCTCACTAAACTCCTCTGTCTGTGGGATTTTCCCAGCAAGAATACTACAGTGGGTTGCCACTTCCTACTCCAGGAGATCCTCCCCATCCAGGGATCAGACCCAAGTGGCGTGCATTGCAGGCAGATTCTTTACTGCTGAGCCACTGGGGAAGCATTTTTACTCAAAAAACTAGGTAATTAATTAATACATAGTATAGAGTTTCACACAACTGAGAGACTAACACTTTTCACTTTTTTTTTTCCCCCATTGGACTGAGGGTGAGATGAAGTATCCTTCTGAAACAAACTGAACTTTTTTTGTACAATGGAATTACACTCTCACTGAGGACATTCAGGGAAAGAAAAGAACAGAAAAATGAGAACAGGCTGGGGCTTGATGCTTAATAAGCAACAAGAATGACAGTGAAAAGTGAAAGTCACTCAGTCACATGTCTGACTCTTTGTAACCCCACGGACTATATAGTCCATGAAATTCTTCAGGCCAGAATACTGGAGTGGATAGCCTTTCCCTTCTCCCGGGGATCTTCCAAACCCAGGGATTGAACCCAGGTCTCCCACACAAAAATAGGGTGTTTTAATAAATAGAGTGGGGGCATAATAGATGGTTCCACATGGTAGATGGAACCATAATAGACGGTAAGGCATGTGCCCAGAGCTCACCTGGGAGGCTTTGTCTCAGCAGATCCTACTGAGACTGATAATGCATTGCTTCCTTTGGACGGATTTGTTAGGAATAGTGACAGTCTGAGCTTATTAGAAATTCCAGGAGGATATAGGGAACTAGAACAGACACGGGCTGAAAATAATTAAAGTGCATTGGGAAGTGCGATACCAAGGGCAGAGAGTGTAGTTTGGGCTGACCCTGTCTGTCTTTGTCTGCAATGGCACAGTCTTGATCTGGGACCAAGTAGTGACAGTGAAAGGGGAGCGCAGACGAGACAGGCGCAGCGATGATGGAACCGCGCACGCGCACTGTGAGTCTGAGCATGAGGTCCCCGAAACGCCGCTCAAAGCGCTGCAGGCGTAGACACACACTAGGACATTCAGGAATCGGGCTCTTCAGGGGTGTTTAGCTGCCCCCTCCAAGTGAAGTAAACCCATACATTTAGGGTACAAACTATGAGTCATCTATAGAGCTTAACCGTAGGCCAGGGCTTAATAAATATTTGCAGAGTAAGTTAATAGAATCGCAAAGAACACACCTAAGACAGATAAATTGTTTACTCTGTTTCTGCCTCAAACGTCCCAATGTTCCTGATTGTAAGTAGACAATGTATAAAGGATGCTTAGATGACAGACACAAAAGTTAAAGACATTACATCTTTTCACCAAAAGTATATCTGATTTTAAGATATAGTATTGGTCCAAACCAATATCTATTTTTGCTACCTCTTTTAAAACAAACCTAAAAGTAGTTTTTAGATGCAAAATATATGATAACCTTTGTTTATTTTAGTTACTAAGAGACAGTTACACAGAGGGTCTCACTTTCCTCAGGTTTCTTTAAAATTCTAAGACGTGTCACTTTTCCACTTGCTAAACCTGAACTTCTACTAGTAGGATGTGCTTTAATTGGATCTATAAAAGCAATTCCCCTAGAGCATAGTTACAACTAGTTTACAGAAACCAATTCAGGGTTTACAGAGAGAGAGGGAAACAACAGCAACAACACTGAAAAACGGCAAGTCTTCTTTTGCTCAGCTTAATATTTAGAGGAAAAAGTGAGGGGGTTAAGCCTCAGTGGTTCATTTGGATGACAATTGTTGCCCCCTTGGATTGGATGAAACACATTGTTTCATTTCTTTCTATATAGTTTTCCCCAGTGTTTCAGGATCATGACATTATTAAAGCTGTGAACAGTAATATATGCCCACTGGCAATAGTTCATTCTAGAGTTTTCAGAGTAATGGTAAACATTGTTAGATCAATGAAATTGACAGATAACTCAAGAGGGTTTTCTTATTCAATAAACAATTTCAACATTCCTAGAGAATACAGTTTTTAAGCCTGTTTTTCGTTGTGAGATTTTGGTTTTTGTAATGATTGTTTTTAACGGTAGTCACATAACAGGTAGGAGAGGCACAGTATTGATCTGTTTGCTGATTCAGTTGTCTTGTTTACTTATTTTGGACTTTTCTGTATTTCGGTCTTATCTGGTAGAAATGCAAGTAGACAATTGAATAGTTAAAGGAGAGGCAACCAGAGGAAGAAAGGTAAATGGCCTTGATAATCCATACACTAGCTAATCATCCACCTAATTTTTGAGAGTTGATTGGATTCACAGGGCGTGAAATAGAGTCCTGTAAAGTTTTTCTAACTGAACTTCAACTTATTTTTGCTTCCCAGTGAAAAACTTTGTGAAGTTCAGAAATCAAATACTAAGTTAGAACACACCGGAGATGACTTAGAACCCAAAGCAGAAAATAGCAAAGCAGATATTTGGGGAAACTAGCTGAGTCAGCACAGTGCTCATTAGAAATGGTAGCCTCCACACCAAAGTCTCTCTGCAGCCCTGAGGATAAATAGTTTTGTTCCATGGATCATTCGTGGGCTGACTTAGGTCAACACTTTTCTCTGCTTTGCACTTGTATGTGTGCTAAGTCACTTCAGTCGTGTCCGACTTTTTGCTACCTGATGGACTGTAGCCCACCAGGCTTCTCTGTCCCTGGGATTCTCCAGGCAAGAGTACTAGAGTGGGTTGCCATTTCCTCCTCCAGGGGATCTTCCAGACACAGGGCTCGAACCCAAATTTCTTCTGTCTCTCTTGCATTGGGAGGCAGGTTCTTTACCACTAGCATCACCTGGGAATAGGCAAAATCATGTTCTCCATGAACACATTTTCTTGGGGGGGTGGGGAGCATCATTTCAGTAAATTGGAACAATATAAATTTATTATTAGAGTTGGAACATATTGGATCAATTTGGAATTTAGATCATATTGGAACAATATGAATTTATTAATAGATTACTAATAGATTGTTTTTTGTGACTTTGTTAGTAAGTTTTATTTACTAATTAACATGACAAGAATCAATCAGTCCTGGTGATTCTTAGGATCCTAAAAATTATCATTTAGGTCAAAGCATGCTGGTTAGAAATTCTGTTTTGAAATTCTGACTCCCTATTTTAGATTTTTGACTCCTTAAAAACAGCCATTTCACTTGATATGGATTTTTTAGCTAAGAAATGACTCTTTGGTATTTAAAAAATAGCATTAAATAATAGAGAAATCTTTTCAAGGACACATTAATCTCATCAAAACTCTCAAAAGGCAACTTTTGCATTTTGTTATCTGTTATATATAATTTTTTATTGTATGACATAGAAATAAAATTGGTTTTTCCGTTCAGTTTTTAAGTATTATGTACTATCCAGCCTTGCTTGGTTTCATATGTATTGATTTAAATATAACTAGACTGAATATGTGACCAAGAATATGGAACATGTTAAACTATGGAATTGGGGGCTTCTCTCTTATCAGATACTTTGTTCTACAGTGTTGTTCTACAACTTTTCCTTTACTTTTCTTTCCTGGGCTTTTGTTTGTGCTGTTTTCACAATTTGGGCGTATTCTAAGTCCAAGTACCCAGCTCAATTTGTTGAAAGCCTTGTCTCTGAAGTCCTAAGCTATAAGAGAGATAGCTGTAGAAGAGAGTTGATATCATATGTAAACAATATTGTGGGGTACACATAGAGATGTGTTAAGAGGGTAGATCTCATGTTAAATATTCTTAGCACAGTAGTTTGTAAAAAGCAGGAGGGAGAGAGTTAAAAAAGGGATTTGGGGATCACAGGTCACACATGTCAGGACTAAAAAGCCATTCAAGAGTGTTGGAAAAAGAAAGATACACTTTGAGTGATGGAATTACCTGGGTGGTCAGGAATTGGCTAGGTTGAAGCCACTAAAACTAGAGTAAACTAAAATCCCAGGAAAGAAAATAGGGCGGACACCAGGTGCATTGAGCCAGCGCGGGGTGTGAAAGTACTTTCAGAATTCATTTCTAGCGTCCCTGCAGTTCAGTGAAGTCCTGCTGAGCAGGCACTGAGTTCTGCTTCTACTGAGATCTGGCTCAGCCAGACACTGCCTTCTACGATTTTCATCTCAGATGGTTTCTCTTCGATGAAATCTCTTTGGTATCCCCTAAGCTACAATTGATATATCCCCTCAACACTCCACCAATATTCCCGTTGTATTTTCACTTTCTAATTCAGTTTAATAAATATTGAGTGGCTACAATGTTTCAGACATTCTGCTAGGAAATACTTTGTCAGTTTTTATTGAATTCCCATTTCCTCCTAAGGCTTCCCAGATGACTCAGTGGTAAAGAATCCGCCTGCCATGCAGGAGACGTTTGATCCCTGGGGTGGGAAGATCCCCTGGAGGGGGAAATGGCAACCCACTCCAATATTCTTGCCTGGAGAATCCCATGGACAGAGGAGCCTGGTGGGCCAGGGTCCATGAGATCACAAAGAGTTGGACATGACCGAGTATGCATGCACATTGTTCCCTCCTAACATCAAAAAGGAGAATTTGCACTTATTAGAAAATGAAAGAAGATTTCTGACTGGTCTCTTTGTCATTATTGTTAGTATCATCTTCTTTTCCAAGCCCACAGCAAACACTTGAAATCCAGAAACTTTATCTGTTTTCATATATTTTTCGAGGATTCAAGTTTCTAAGGTATGCTGTCCTGCAACAATACCCTCTTAGATATGGTCACCTTGGGGACCGACTATGGTCTATAATACCAAAGTTACCTCACCACTCAGTGGTGTCCGACTCTTTGCAACCCCATGGACTGCAGCACGCCAAGCCACCCTATCCATCGCCAATTCCTGGAGTTTACTCAAACTCATGTCCATTGAGTCAGTGATGCCATCCAGCCATCTCATCCTCTGTTGTGCCCTTCTCCTCCTGCCTTCAATCTTTCCCAGCTTCAGGGCCTTTTCCAAGGAGTCAGTTCTTCACATCAGGTGGCCAAAGGATTGGAGTTTCAACTTGAGCATCAGTTCTTCAAATGAACACCCAGGACTGATCTCCTTTAGGATGGACTGGTTGGATCTCCTTGCAGTCCAAGGGACTCTCAAGAGTCTTCTCCAACACCACAGTTCAAAAGCATCAGTTCTTCGGCACTGAGCTTTTTTTAGAGTCCAGCTCTTACATCCATACATGGCTACTGGTAAAACCATAGCTTTGACTAGACGGACCTTTGTTTGCAATGTCTCTGCTTTTTAATGTGCTGTCTAGGCTGGTCATAACTCTTCTTCCAAGGAGCAGGCGTCCTTTAATTTGTGGCTGCAGACAGCTTTTTCTACAAGCAGGTATTCTTACCTTAATGCTTTCCTCCCTAGGGTATCTCATATAGTCTCCTGAGTGATTTTAGGCTTTTTATAAAGGACAGGCTTCTTAGGTTGCTTCTACTTTCTATCCAGATGTAAACCCTGAGGGGGAGAATTACAAAGCCTGATTATCTCAGTAAAATGAGGGAAGAGAAAAGAGAAAATACAGCTGAAGTTCTCAAAAATTTACTTGCCAGACAGATATTGAACAAATGACTATTATAGATGAGAAAAATAATTTTAGTTATAGCTACCCAATAAATTTGGAGGATTTGTTTCCCCCAAACAATCAAACACACTAGTATTTAGTTACATTTATGTCTGTCACCAACCCACTCCAGTGTTCTTGCCTGGGAAGTCCCATGGACAGAGGAGCCTGGTGGGCTGCAGTCCACAGGGTCACAGAGAGAGGGACACAGCGGAAGAGACTTAGCATGCAGGCTGGGCATGCCTATCACAGAGTCACTTATTAGAAAAAAGGCATAGCTATTAGTGCTCAGTAATGAGAGAGTATTCAAATAGTTACATCTGTAAAAGGATGTACTGCATGGGTACATGGGTGTTAAAGTGATGTTGATATTGACGTTAGAAAATGAAATATATATTTAGATGCAAAATACAGTTTACAAAGAATATGATTGACAAGATACATACCCATGTTACACCAGTGGTTATGACTAAGTAGTCCATTTAGTGGTAATTCAGCAGTTTTCAGCTTTATTCTTTTTTGTTCTCTTGCATTTAAAAATTTTTCTCCAAGGAATGTGTATTTTCTCTTAACCATGAAAATAAAACTAATGAACAATTTTGAATTTCAAAAAGATCTAATTGCTTCTATCTAGTAATTCTTTATTGTGTGTGGTCACTTTGGTAGGCACTTTACATAGATTATTTCTATTTTTCTCCCCAGTGTTAAGAATTGGTATAAAATGGAATTTTTTCCTGTTCATTTCCTTTATTTGTTTCTGGAAGAGGAAGTGCTAATCAGATTGGTAGATGGGAAAGCCCTGTTTCCTCCTGGGCAGGGTTGCTGTGTCACAGGCCACCCCTCTTCTGCTCCATCCATGTGGGTAGGTAAAGAAGAACCCTCCTCCCAAGGCTTTCTTTTTTCCTTCCTCTGTGATTTTTATCTTGACATACTTGCTATTGCTGTAGAATGTGGTGATGAAGGGAGAGCAAATGGACTTCCAAGTATGGAGTAAGAAGAAGAAATCTAATTTTTAAAAATTTAATGGTGGAGGAATTTCCACACAAATGGCTGAATTAGATTTTATGGAATTCATGTATTTGTTTCCCAGCAAGAGGATAGATTTCTCAGGAAAGCAGCATTGTGTTAGTTCTACACCTTTGGTAGTATTTTCTGAATCAGTGATGGGTATAACTTTCCTTACCAATGTATCATCCACTCATTTAATGGGCATGTGAGTGAAGCTGTACTGATTGGAAAATCAAAAAGCTGCACAAGCAGTGAGACATAAAGTGATAAAATATGCGCCTTAACTGATGATTTTTAATTCTTCTGAAATATATTTTTAAAAATCAGAGTAATAGATTCTGAAAATTTATTGCAATATTTTTAATTTCTTTTATGTTTATAATTTTATGCCAAATTCTTTTCATGTACCT
Source organism: Cervus canadensis (assembly GCF_019320065.1). Lineage (NCBI taxonomy): Eukaryota > Metazoa > Chordata > Mammalia > Artiodactyla > Cervidae > Cervus > Cervus canadensis. The sequence goes on from NC_057404.1 coordinate 1,359,469, forward strand.
TAATAAGCATATTATACTGGGCTTCCCTGGTGGCTCAGATGGTAAAGAAACTGCCTGCAATGCAGGAGACCTGGGTTCGATCCCTGGGTTGGGAAGATCCCCTGGAGAAGGGGAGGCATATGGATAAGATACCCATTGAGTCATGAGAATTACAACCTGTCATGGTCTAATTGATCCTTGTATATCTAACATAGATCTTGGAGTTGAAAATTTCACTCCACTTGGTTTTTCATATATAGAAATAGATCCTTCACTTGATTCGCATAGCTCGTTTTATTTGTATGAGTCTATTCAGTCTTCACTGTTGTTGCTCAGTTGCTAAGCTGTGTCTGACTCTCTGCAGCTCCACGGACTGCAGCGCAGCAGCTCCTCTGTCCTCCGCTATCCCCTGGAGTTTCCTTAGATTCGTGTCCATTGAGCCGGTGATGTGAACTATCTTTACTACCTAAGCCTAAATTTATACGGCTGTTGTTGTTCACAACAACAACAGTGATGCCATCCAACCATCTCATTCTCTATCGCCCCCTTCTCCTCTTGCTTTCAGTCTTTCCCAGCATCAGGTTTTTTTCCAGTGAGTCAGCTCATCTCATCAGGTGGAGCTCAGCTTCAGCATCAGTCCTTCCACATTTCATTTTCTTGGGCTCCAAAACCAACGTGGACAGTGACTGCAGCCACGAAATTAAAAGACGCTTGCTCCCTGGAAGAATAGCTATGTCAGAACTAAACAGTGTATTTAAAAAGCAGAGACATCATTTGTCAATAAAGGTCCGTATAGTCAAAGCTGTGGCTTTTCCAGTAGTCATGGATGGGTGTGAGAGTAAGCCTAAATTTATACGGTACTTTATGCTTTGCAGTGTAGTATGTTTTTAATCCACAGTTCTGTTTTTGTCTGCCCAGTATCAGCTTTGCCAATACTGGCACCATCTTCTTTGTATTTTACCACTCTGCTCCATGAGGTTCTGGGGGGACTGCTCTTCTCCACGGCAGTTTGATAGTGTAGGAGGCTTGTCAGGTACCGGAGATCTGGCTGTGATTACAATGAGGACATTTTTAACGTTGAATGAGATACTATATACAAACACTGGGAAATAGAAGATAAGTTATGATATTGTCTCAGTCATATCCTCTGCCAGAGAGAGGATTCCAACCATTAGTAGAAAAGATAAAGAGTGAGGAAACTAAGGAGAGAAGCAAAGCTAACAAATCCTGAGACCTGGCATTTCTATCTTATCACTATGTCTGATATAGGTAGCATTTCTAACCTCCCAGTGAAGTAAATTGGTAATTTATTTTTTAGTTTGTTTCATATTATTTGCACACACAATGTGAGTGACCTCATTAAATATCCCCGATACATGTGACTTTTCACTAGTGAGACACTGCTTCACAGAAAGGTAAACAGAGTGACCTACTGTGTAGGTGCAGTCGTTCTGCGTCTTCTGTCACCTCGGGGTTTGTCAGTAGGCTCATTTACAAAGTGGAAAAACAGAATGAGCATGGAGACACTGGTGTGCTCAGTAACATGGACTTACCCCTTACCCAGACTGACCTGGGTACATCCACTGAGAGTGCCTAATTTTCCCAAATTGTTGACAAGCATCAGGGACCTAATATGAAATGATTTTTCTAGGAGATCAGCCAGCTACCTAGTTATGGGTCAACTACACTGAATTTCTTTCATTTTAAAATGCCAGTAGTCTACAATCTCAAAAATACGTATTTTGAATTTGCTTTTGTTTTCCTGCCTGTAATGTTTCTGTCAGATCCATTATTCATGGATTTCCTGAATGTTCTAAATATTGTCAGAATATTCCACACAAATCATCTTTCATCTTGTTTCACTTCACAGTGGAACAAGGGATGTAGTGGACCAAGGCCTTGGGTTCCCTAGTCTTTTCATGAATCCCACTTGAGGTACCAAGTTAGAACTTATAACTGTTTTAGTAGTACAAAAAGAACTAAGTTGAACACAGAACTGGTGATGGACAGGGAAGCCTGGCATGCTGCAGTCCATGTGGTCGCAAAGAGTCGAAAATGACTGAGTGACTAAACTGAACTAAACACAGAATATGTAGGAAAGGATTGAAGGGAAGACTTGAAAACCAAGCCTTGAGATGTTCAGAAACTAGAGCAGTTCTGTGTTTGTCTACAGTAGGTGATGCTGACTGAATCTCTAAGGCACTGTCATCAGAATCTCAGCTCTAATTTTGGTTTCTCTGTGTGTGTGTGTGTTTTCAGAGACTAACATTTCTGGAGGGGAGAATCTGGTTGGCTTAGTTTGGGTCTGTGCTTCCTCCTGTGATAAATATGGGGAGAAAGAAGTATTTTAAATATCAGGCATCCAAGGGCTGGACTGTAGTATCTATTACTTTTGCTTCCTCAGGATGTTTCCTTTGTGTCTCCCTCTTTGCCCTGCTGCCCACCATTTAATAATAGAGAGTCTGTTCTCCTAGCTCTGTGGTTGAACATATGATCTGAGCTATTGATAAGCAAATCTGGCTGTTACTGGGGTGACTGTTTCTAATTTCAAAATGATAATAGTCATCCTTTGTCTATCATATTGAAATTCATCATAAGCTATAAAATCTCCTTTGCAAGGATAATTTACAGTAAAAATATTTTCATATGTTTTATGTTTATTTTTCTAAGTATAATAAATGAAGACATTGACTTAACATAATAAAAATGATATGAAGTTCTGGAGTAATGCGCTATTTTAATTTTATTAATTTTATAGAGAAGATGAGTATGGATTGCCTCCAAATTACTTATAATGTATAAACAAAGATTTTGCAGTTGTTCAACTAGATGATAAATGGGAGCAAAAGAGGGTCTCTATATAGCACATAGCTGTGTAAGCATGCTAACCTGAAGACAAAGAAAAACTCAAAACAATTAGGGTTGTATTTATGTTTCAGGTATAGGTAATCACAGATCTGATGTTTTAATTCTTAGGGAACCAACGAAATTCTGCCAGAAATTATATGCCTGGATAATTCTGTACTGTTTCCTTAGAGTAATTTATTGTATTCATTCTGAAATTTTTGGTTTTATGTAATTGTCCCCCTACCACACAGTGAGGCAGAGACTGTCATTCATTTATATATCTCATAATCTACTCTTTACTTTAGGATGTGACAACACAGAACATAATGGTCACAGACATAGCACATAAGTTTTGGCTTTAGGGAAAGCTGTTTGATTATTGGATTTACCATGTGCAAGCCATGTAACCAGGGGTAAATTGTTGACCCTAATCATGCTTATTACATTTTTATTTTATTTTATTTTTTCCCAATTATTTTTATTAGTTGGAGGCTAATTACTTTACAGTATTGTAGTGGTTTTTGCCATACATTGACATGAATCAGCCGTGGATTTACATGTGTTCCCCATCCTAAACCCCCCTCCCACCTCCCTCTCCATCCCATCCCTCTGGGTCATCCCAGTGCCCCAGCCCCGAGCACCTGTCTCATGCATCCAACCTGGACTGGTGATCTGTTTCACCCTTGTTAATATATGTGTTTTGGTGCTGTTCTTTCAGATCATCCCACCCTCGCCTTCTCCCATAGAGTCCAAAAGTCTGTTCTATACATCTGTGTCTCTTTTTCTGTCTTGCATATAGGGTTATTGTTACCATCTTTCTAAATTCCATATATATGCATTAGTATACTGTACTGGTGTTTTTCTTTCTGGCTTACTTCATTCTGTATAATGGGCTCCAGTTTCATCCACCTCATTAGAACTGATTCAAATGAATTCTTTTTTAATGGCTGAGTAATATTCCATGGTGTATATGTACCACAGCTTTCTTATCCATTCGTCTGCTGATGGGCATCTAGGTTGCTTCCATGTCCTGGCTATTGTAAACAGAGCTGTGATGAACATTGGGGTACACGTGTCTCTTTCAGATCTGGTTTCCTTGGTGTGTATGCTCAGGAGTGGGATTGCTGGGTCATATGGCAGTTCTATTTCCAGTTTTTTAAGAAATCTCCACACTGTTCTCCATAGTGGCTGTACTAGTTTGCATTCCCACCAGCAGTGTAAGAGGGTTCCCTTTTCTCCACACCCTCTCCAGCATTTATTGCTTGTAGACTTTTGGATAGCAGCCATCCTGACTGGCGTGTAATGGTACCTCATTGAGGTTTTGATTTGCATTTCCCTGATAATGAGGGATGTTGAGCATCTTTTCATGTGTTTGTTGGCCATCTGTATGTTTTCTTTGGAGAAATGTCTGTTTAGATCTTTATATGTGATCTGGGAATAACATTGCCTCTTTGGGTAATGTGAGAATTAGATGTGATAATGTAAATAAATTTCTAATCACAGTTTTGACATATAAATTTTAGATGAAATATAGCTAGTAGTATTGGTTATCCAATAAACATTTTTGGCTTCTTAAGTGAATGGTTATTTAATTCTTCTTGGTAAAAGCCATTTTTTTTTTGGTCTAAAAAATTTTATCAATGAATGTAAATATTTCCAGTATCTACAATGCAAGAGTATTATCTTGTGTGTGATATAGTATTTTTGAATGTATACAGTTATAAAAACGCAGTGTTGTTGAATGAGAATACATGCTACTGCATAAAATATTGTTACATAAGAAGAATGAGTCTTGTAATTTAATAAAATAGGCACAGGGACCATTGAACTACTACAGTGAAGGTTTGGTTTCACTGATTATTCTGCTAGCTGAATTAACAGATGCTATAAATACTAGCAAATATCTTAATGCTGATGGAGCTAATTGATATATCAAACTATTCAATGGATCATCAGCTGATGTGATTAAATATGCAAGATGTAAGTGATATTTAAAAATGTCTACTAATTCTATATGCTTCATCTCACACATTAACACCACACATTTTTAAATTTGAGTGTTACAGTGGCAAGCTGTTTAAATATGTCATTCATAATTGAATTTGATATATAGTGCTTATTTTTCTTGTTCTGCTAGTCAACAAATATTTTGGTAGGGTAGTCATGAAAAATAATGGAACTTAAGATTTGCACACATTTACCTGTAACTATGGTATTACTAGGAGAAAATACTGATAGCACAGAGAATTCAGAATACAACTTGCTTTGCCAAATGCAAGTTATTGTCATGGTTACTTTATATTGAGAGAGAAAAATTAATGAAAATAGCAGATTTTGCAAATCCCTTTAGAAGAAATACAAACAGTAAGGATAGTGATTGGAAAGGTTTTAGCCTTGTTCATGGATACTCCTGAGAAGGAGTCTGGACCTTTTCAATCTATTACAAAATTTGATTTTTATATCACGTCTCTCACACCTGCTCTCCCCTCACCTCATAGCCACTTTAACCACAGGGAAGGTGTCTTGTCTTTGTTGTGGGAAGGAATCATTTCACTCTGAATCAATGAAGATAGTGTTAAAATTAGTAACTGGTGGTAATAGTAATAGGTCACCCTTTTTGAATACTTATTGTATGTCAGGTACTATGTAAGCACTTTGCAGGTGTTGTTTATTCATTAGTTCTGTGCCTACTAAGTTTTGGACATTTAAGAACTAGGAATATAGCATAAAAATGGAAAAATGATGGAAATCCATGTCCTCAAAGAGCTTATATTTCATTGAGAATTTATTGCAAAGTAGATGGCTGTGTCATGTAGTCCTTCCCAGCATTATTCATTTGGTTCCAGTATTATCTTCTACCACTGAAGAAATGGAGGTTTAAAAAACCCACAATGCTGTGACTCAGATGGTAAAGAATCTTCCTGCAATGCGGGAGACCCAGATTTGACCCCTGGGTCAGGAAGGCCTCCTGAGAAGGGAATAGCTACCCACGCCAGTATTCTACCCTGGAGAGTTCCGTGAGCAGAGGAGTGTGGCGGGCCTGTAGCTGTGCTGTGGGTCCGGAGGAGCAGGGGTGATGGCAGACACAGTTCTGTTCAGTTTGGTGCGGTCACCCAGTCGTGTCCGACTCTTTGTGACCCATGGACCACAGCACGCCAGGCCTCCCTGTCCATCACCAACTCCTGGAGTTTACTCAAACCCATGTCCATCGAGTTGGTGATACCATCCAACCATCTCATCCTCTGTCCTTCCCTTCTCCTCCTGCCTTTAATCTTTCCCAGCATCAGGGTCTTTTCAAATGAGTCAACTCTTTGCATCAGGTGGCCAAAGTATTGGGGTCTCAGCTTCAACATCCATCCTTCCAATGAACACCCAGGACTGATCTCCTTCAGGATGGACTGGTTGGATCTCCTTGCAGTCCAAGGGACTCTCAAGAGTCTTCTCCAACGCCACAGTTCAAAAGCATCAATTCTTCGGCACTCAGCTTTCTTTATAGTCCAACTCTCACATCCATACATGACTACTGGAAAAACCACAGCTTTGACAGATGGACCTTTGTTTGCAAAGTAATGTCCCCGCTTTTTAGTATGCTCTGTGGGTTGGTCATAATGTTTCTTCCAAGGAGCAAGCATCTTTTAATTTCTTGGCTGCAGTCACCATCTGCATTGATTTTGGAGCCCCCCCAAAATAACGTCTGTGACTGTTTCCCCATCTATTTGCCATGAAGTGATGCCATGATCTTAGTTTTCTGAATGTTGAGCTTTAAGCCAACTTTTTCACTCTCCTCTTTCACTTTGATCAAGAGGCTCTTTAGTTCTTCTTCGCTTTCTGCCATAAGGATGGTGTCATCTGCATAGCTGAGGTTGTTGATATTTCTCCCGGCAGTCTTGATTCCAGCTTGTGCTTCATCCAGCCTAGTGTTTCTCATGATGTTCTCTGCATTTCTTTTAGGCAGTGGCTGTTTTAGGACTGAGCCCAGGAACTGAAGCCCTGCAGCGCCTTGCTCTACCATGATGTTCTGTGTTTCCTCGCCTACTGCTTCTTCCCTTACAGCCCTGTTCATTTCTCAAGAACACTGCAGTTCCTCCGTGGCAGCATCTGTTACCCACGTATTCTGTCTGCACTCTTACGACACAGATGAGTTTTCTGGGGCCAGCCCCTGCGTGTGTGCCCAGGGCCCCTCTGCTCTTGTCTAGTTGGGGACCTTGTTCTCGCGAATTCCCCTCCTTTCCTGCACTAGTGTTTTCCTCTCTTTCTGTGTCTACTGGATCATTCTCAGTTAGAAGACATAAAGTCTATTATTTCTGTTATTTAAAACACATGTGCATGCATGCACATGGGTACACATTCTCTTTACCTCAGTTTACCCTTCAGTCACTGGTTCATTTATCTGTTCTTTGTTAAAAGCAGAATTTCTCTTGAGTAATCCATACTGGTTATATTCAATTGCACTTCTTCCACATTTTCTTAAAACCATCACATTCAAGCTATCACTCTTATTTCACACTGACGTTTCCTTGTGTTAAGTCCAAAGGCTTCCAAATTCCTAAATCCAGTTGTCATTTGTCAGTTCCCATTGACTGGGACACAATGACATTTGTGTCATTATTGACACAAGTTATTGACATTTGACACAAATAATAACTCTCTTCTCCTTGAAATTCCTTCTATACTTAGTTTCCAGCTGAATACACTCTTCTCTTTTGTTATTCAGTGGTAGCTTTTTCTCAGTCTCTTGTATCCGTTTTTCTTCATCTGGCCATCCTTCTAATGGTAACATGAGCTGGGCTCAGTTCCTAAGAATTGCACTTCTTTTGCTGCACTCATTTGATGATCTCATCTAGTCTTGATTTTTAAATGCAAATATATAATCTGTGATACACTATAGTGTCGCACTCACTCGCTCATTCTTTGCCTCCCCGCAAGAAGCTTTCACATTATTTTCTCTTGTAGCACTGTTTTATCTTCAGGGCACAGGAGAATTCCTAACGGGAAGTAAATATATCTTTGGATAAGTTTTCTCCAGTTAACATAAATATTCTACTGTCTTTTCTAAAATTGCCAATAATTGCATCTTGTCTTTTGCCACAACTTGGAAATAATGATAGCCATTGTCCTGTTTAGTGCTTGGATTTTCCATCAACTTCAAGCTTCTTTTAACACCTTAGAAAACAGGGATCTCATTACCTCCCAAGGTTCTTATTTCCTCATAAGATAGCTTTAATGTTTATAATTCTCTTCCTTGTGTTGAGCCAAAATCTATCTCTAAAGTTCTGTTCTAATTTGTCTTACTTTTTCCTCATTGAAGCCCATCTACTATTTTTGCAGACCTCATAAATAATGGAAGGTTTTGGCTCTCTATGTATCTTACTGCTGTAACAGATTTTACTTTGTGTGTGGAGAAAATGACATTATTCAGGAGCTTCATATTATACATCGGTACGTAATGCACGGGGCTGTTCATTGCATTATGACCCAATGAGACCAAAGCATTTAAATAACATATTTATCACTGAACAGTAAGAGATTATGCTAATAAAAGTAGTGCACAGTTACGTGCAATATATATGAGGGAAATGTAAGATTCTGAAAACTGGACATTATGATTTCCATGATGAAAGATGTAAAGTCATCCTAAAGTACAGTGACTTCTTGCAGTTGCATTAGAGCACCAATCTGAATAGAGATGATCCCTTTAACAATGCATGACTATGGTGCCAAAATTTAGCTCCAGAAGGCCCAATACTCTGGTTTGCAAAATACAGTCTTATAATATAGGCTTTGCATAACATACTGGAAATCCTCTTGGTACTTTCCTATAAAGAATATAGCTTGTCTTGTCTTAGTCATTGTCCTTAATAGTAATAAAGAATGACTAGCAAACCATGTATATTTGCTGTATATTTTTAAGTATCAAGTGGTATCACATATAATATCTAGAGTAGGGCTAATTATGTAATTGAGGTAACAAATCAGAATATTAAAAGTTGCAGAAGTCTAATTTTATTTCAAAGATATAGGAACATCACTTGCATATTTGACAGTTAAATGGTAACTCTTTATTTATATTTCCAAGTAAAAATAACCTACCTGGCTTATTATATAATGCCTTGTGTTTCTGAGTGAATAACTTGCTGTGTGAATTGAATACTCAAAGTGTACATTTGACATGTAGTTAAATCTCTGATGCATTTAAACTGTTTTCCTTTTGGAGTTAAGATCAGCCTTAGGAAAAATAGTCCCTTCACTACTCTCAAGAGAGTTTATTATCAGCTACTGTTTTTACTCACCAGTGATAGGATTTGAGAAGAGGAGAGGCTCAGGTCAGATGGGGCTTTCAGAATAGAAGAGAGAGAAGAGCAGGTGTGTCTCAGAAGGAGGGGACGTGAGGGAGGAGCAGGTGTGTCTCAGAAGGAGGGCACGTGAGGGAGGAGCAGGTGTGTCTCAGAAGGAGGGGACGTGAGGGAGGAGCAGGTGTGTCTCAGAAGGAGGGGACGTGAGGGAGGAGCAGGTGTGTCTCAGAAGGAGGGGACGTGAGGGAGGAGCAGGTGTGTAACAGAAGGAGGGGACGTGAGGTAGGAGCAGGTGTGTCTCAGAAGGAGGGGACGTGAGGGAGGAGCAGGTGTGTCTCAGAAGGAGGGGACGTGAGGGAGGAGCAGGTGTGTCTCAGAAGGAGGGGACGTGAGGGAGGAGCAGGTGTGTCTCAGAAGGAGGGGACGTGAGGGAGGAGCAGGTGTGTCTCAGAAGGAGGGGACGTGAGGGAGGAGCAGGTGTGTCTCAGAAGGAGGGGACGTGAGGGAGGAGCAGGTGTGTAACAGAAGGAGGGGACGTGAGGGAGGAAGCAGGACAAGAAGAAGGAAGGAGAGTGGGAGAGCAGGTGTGTCTCAGAACGAGAGGGCACGCTGCAGGGAGGAAGCACGAGGTGTCTAAGAAGGAGGGAACGTAGAAGGGAGGAGCAGGTGTGACTCACGAGAGGGGACGTAGAGAGTCAGATGAATTCGTGTGTCTCAGAGGAAGGGGACGTGAGGGAGGAGCAGGTGTGTCCAGAAGGAGGGGACGTAGGAGGACAGGGTGATGTAACAGAAGGGAAGGGCACGTGAAGGGAGGAGCAGGTGTATCTCAGAAGGAGGGGAACGTGAGGGAGGAGCAGGTGTGTCACAGAAGGAGGGGAAACCGGAGGGAGGAGCAGGGTGTGTCTCAGAAGGAGGCTCAGAAGGAGGGGACGTGAGGGAGGAGCAGGTGTGTCTCAGAAGGAGGGGACGTGAGGGAGGAGCAGGTGTGTCTCAGAAGGAGGGCACGTGAGGGAGGAGCAGGTGTGTCTCAGAAGGAGGGGACGTGAGGGAGGAGCAGGTGTGTCTCAGAAGGAGGGGACGTGAGGGAGGAGCAGGTGTGTAACAGAAGGAGGGGACGTGAGGGAGGAGCAGGTGTGTCTCAGAAGGAGGGGACGTGAGGGAGGAGCAGGTGTGTCACAGAAGGAGGGGACGTGAGGGAGGAGCAGGTGTGCTCAGAAGGAGGGGACGTGAGGGAGGAGCAGGTGTGTAACAGAAGGAGGGGACGTGAGGGAGGAGCAGGTGTGTCTCAGAAGGAGGGGACGTGAGGGAGGAGCAGGTGTGCACAGAAGGAGGGGACGTGAGGGAGGAGCAGGTGTGTCTCAGAAGGAGGGGACGTGAGGGAGGAGCAGGTGTGCTCAGAAGGAGGGGACGTGAGGGAGGAGCAGGTGTGTCTCAGAAGGAGGGCACGTGAGGGAGGAGCAGGTGTGTCTCAGAAGGAGGGGACGTGAGGGAGGAGCAGGTGTGCACAGAAGAAGGAGAGAGTCAGTCATAGAGAACTCTCTGTAGTCATCAGCCCAGCAAACCATAGTTCACATGGAATTTGGAGAAACAGATAATAGTATACCAATGACAAAAGAGTAAGATAGACATCACCTTCCTCCTAAAGTCAAGTATTCCGTTTTGTGCCAACATAATAAGACTATCCACAAAAGATTTAGAGTGGAAAATTTGTGATAGGCATGAAAAATTAATAAAACTAAAGCACTGGAGCAGTATTTGTATAGACTAATGGGGAGTTAGTATAATTTCTCTGGATATGAGGACATGGTAAGGCAAATTTAAAATCTAGTACAGAATCTTTGAAAGTAGCCATTAATAGAAAAATTGAGTCCTAAAATAATGAGTTATAATTGTATGGTTAGTCAACGCAAGTAAGGAAGGATGCATTTTTAAAGAAAATCATCTGCAAAAATTGGAGGCATCTTTCAAGAAGGGATTATTGGCTGTTTGAGCTGTTGAAAACAATAAAAGGTGAACGCCTTAACTGAAAGACAGCCATGAAAGCATAACCTAACCAAATCTGTAACAGACTTTTTAGACACTGTTAATGGGCTAGATTCCTGAAAGAGCAATGCTTAAGAGCAAATATCCAGGTCAGTTCAAAGAGAAAAACTGGATGAGGAAATTAGAAGGTACGTGTTTCCACTTACTATAGGAAATATAGCCTTCTCGGGATCATGAAATGAAGCTTACTCGCTGTCTGACTGAAACATCCATCTCAGTCCATCCGGCTTGCTATGACAAAGGGCCGCACATGGCGTAGCTTATAAGCAGTAGTTCTGGAGACCAGAAGTTCTGAGATTTATTTCTCACAGTTGTAGAGGTCGAAAGTAAGAGATCAGGGTACAGGCATGGTTGGGTAAGGACCTCCTGCATTGCAGACTGCAAGCTTCTTGCTGTGTCCTCAAATACTGAAAGGGCTGAGGATGTTGCTGGAGCCTCTTTTATAAGGTACTAATCCCATTCACGAGGGCTCCACTTTCATGATTTAAGCACCTCCGAAATGCTCCATCTTACAATATTGTTACTTTGGGGGGTTAGAATTTCAACATGAAATTTTGGGGGATGCAAGCATATAGACCATAGCAACATTTCTCTAGATAGGGTCTTATGGAGGCAGTCCATAGACTGAATATGGCCCGCAAATGTGTTTTGTTTGCCCTACACCTTAGTTTTAAAAATTAAACCTACTCTTGAAAGTCAGAATATTTCACATTCATAATCTGGATGTTCAGCTTCTCTTTAAAAAAATGAGATCTGGAAAAGCATCTCAAGTCCTAACAAGGCAACAGTGAAATACAGTTTCCATTTATGGGAAGGGTTTGATTTCATTACTTTACCATGGTTTCCAATATAGGCTATTTTTCTGCAACACTAAAACTTGGTGTCAGTTCTCAATTTGAATCATGCTTACACCATGGGTTTTCTTTGTAACAGTATAGAAATATTTTTCTGTGCCCACATCTCTATCTAGAATGGAAAATCTAATCAGTGTGAAAATGAACATTGTATTTCATATGTTACAAGGAAACGGAGAATATGTATATGTGGGGGCTTCCCTGGTGGCTCAGGGGTAAAGAATCCGCCTGCGATGTGGGAGACACGGGTGTGATGCCTGGGTCAGGACGGCCCCCTGAGCCCATCCCAGTGTTCCTGCCTGGGAAATCCCATGGACAGAGGAGCCTGGCGGGCTACAGTCCACGGGATTGCAAGAGTCGGACATGACAGCAACTAAATCACCACCACCACCACACTTACTTTTGTTGAAATGTGAAATTGTTGTGCCTGATTCGTGTTAAATCTTTAGACTCTGTCATGTTGCCATTATTTTTCTAGCTTCTGTGGACATTTAAGTCTATGCCTTGTGTAGTGGTCTCAATAGTCTAAAGTTTTAAAAAACAATCTTACTTAAAGTTCACAACACAGAGTCATTAGGTGATTTCAGTGTCCTTGAGTCAGGGACTCTAAATAGTGCACGAAGGAGGCACTGGAAATGAATCATCCTGAACATCTGAAACCTGAACAATCTGCATACGCGTTGTTGGAAAAAAAGACCTGTGCAAATCAAAGTAAGGCACTGGATTGTGATCACTCCACTTAAGCACATAATATAGCTGACTGTTATTCTGTTCCTTGACATTTCTTTAAGTGAAAAAAATGCATATTATGTTTTGAATTTTAAGTTTATCTGAACATCAATGTGTATATTTGATGTGGCAATATTGTTTTTAATCTTTAAATAATTGTTATTGAATTTGATGACCATCGAAGCAAAGAGGAAATTTAAAAAATGCTCATTGCCTTAATATATACACTTAAAGATCCTAAATAGTAAGAAAAAAAATGCTAAAGAATTCTGACATAGCAGTAGCTAAAAAAAGGAAACATTTTTTTGGAAAGGTAATCTTTCAGACCACTTTAAATCAATTATGTAGATGGTTACCTACTCCTGAGTGAGGCTGACCTGAGATATTATCATTGGCTATATTTTTATCTCCAAACTATTTTGTCCTCCCTAACATACCACAAGTGTTTGAATTACCTTCTTTGTGTAGCCAAATTATATTCAGACTACGTGAAGACATTCAGATAGTCACTCAAGTATAACTTGGATAGAGAATCAATTTGTTGCCAATGTCATTAGTCATTTATCTATTTTGTTTGTATGTGTATATGCATGTATTAATGTATTTTAACTATAAACCCATATATGAGTGTAACTTCAAATATAAATGATATTTGAATTCTCTGATGGCTTCATATTTAGTTCATGTAATTGAAATGTTGATTTTCCATTTAAGAAATCATATAGCGTGTACACCTCATAGCTGTCTTGGGCTGACTATCTTGCCTCTTAAGTTCCTATGCTTTGGCAGGGGTGGAGACATAATTACTGAGGTACACATAGAGTCTGAATAAGTTAGCGTGAAATTTGGTTGAATTAAGATCATGTTCATGAACTCTGATAGAAATGGTCAGGAGGAGGATGAAAGACCTTATTTTGTGCTTGAAGATTTAAATACTGCAGTCCTTTAGAAAATATATTAAAGACAATTTGAAGTCCAACTAGACCACCTGAGTCACTGTTGGTTGGAATAAGATTCTGTCCTTGGGTCTACTCTAAGACCATTTAGTATAAGGATCACATATGCACAAAAAGGAGGAAATGGGACATGTTTTTTAAGCTCATGAACTTATAACCTTTATAGAAAAGGAAACTGAAGCAAGCTGTTATATATGTCTATATGCGTATGTTTCCATTTTCCTGACATGGCGTGAAAACTGTGATGTATACATCCCCACTTCCTTGTCATCTCTGTTAAGGTGCTATAGTTGGACACCTTTATTGACCTAACTCTATCAGAATTTATTCACTCAGCAAGGATTTATTGAGAACTTTTATATGCAAGATACTCCATAGGTGCTAGTAATTCAAATATGAGTTGAAAACTACCTATTATCAGTAAGTTTATTATTAAGTGGGAAAATATCAGAGGGCAGGCCTTATTAATAAAGTTTAGAATGTGTAACTATAGAGCTAAGAGCCTTGTTGTTCTCTGTTGGACACTGTATTCCATTGTCACCTATTTCTATGCTAATTAAACCTCTTATAAACTCTTTCCACTAAGACTGCAACAGTTATTATTATCCTTATTTATATATTAGGAAAATTAAGCAAGGAAAGTTTACAACCTTCCCAAGGTCACATAGTTAATAAAGTTGCAGAGTTGAGACTAGAATTTCCTGAATCCTGCATCCAGAATCATACTATTCATGTGGCTATGTGCGGTCTCAGCAAGATAGTCTAAAAAAATAGGCAGTAGATAAATATATGACAGTCATGATTAAAGATATCAGTAAGGTGCCTTAATAAATGATGGAATTTTTAGGTCTTTTATAATTCACTTTTCTCAACAACTTTGACCTATAGTTAGAATTTCTGATCTCTCCTGGGCGCTCTCGATTTTTAATCCTGAATGCTTCCAAAGGTCTGAGAAGGGCATAACAGAAAGCAATTCATCATGTTGGCCAGGAGAGATCCATATTTCCCTGGGGCAAAGCAATGAACCTTTGAGTTTCAAACTGCTTGGGATATTGAGTCCAAGCATTCTGATTTCAGACGTAAAACTAAAAGGAAGTAATAGTCTCTGGAAAATACATTCTCAGCCTTAATTCTATTCATACTTTCTCAGCAAGAAGCAGTGGTATGAAAACGCATACAGGAACAGTTCATCTCTCTCCCCTCTTTGGGACCAGGAGAGCACAGTTGGAATGATTGACCAATTAAAGCAGTGTAATCTATATGTGGAAGGAAGAGGAGACTGTATTTAGTAAAGGCCGTTTCTAATGTGCCTCTGGTAGCTGTGCCTGATCTTTAATGGACACCACGGCTGCGTGAGAGCAGCAGGGACCAGATTGCACTCAGATGCTACCATTTAGCTGGCCCCCTGCTGCTGGTTCTGTTGACAAGCAAGTTGTGTACAGAGAAGGAAGGGCTATTTTTCAGGGAGCTCTGGCTTCTGTTGGCTTAGTGTTCTTTTTAAAGCTGCTTCTAGTCACTTAAAAAAAAGTGAAAGTGAAAGTCGCTCAGTCATGTCTGACTCTTTGTGACCCCATGGACTGTAGTCCATGGAATTCTCCAGGCCAGAATACTAGAGTGGGTAGCCTTTCCCTTCTCCAGGGGATCGTTCCAACCCAGGGATCAAACCTAGGTCTCTTGCAGTGTGGGTGGATTCTTTACCAGCTGAGCCACAGGGAAGCCCTAAAAGGGGGGGAAAAAAAAAGGCAAAAAAAAAAAGCTCTTATTGAGGAAAGGCTAAGACCCTGCTAAGAGAATACTTAGTTTGCTATATAAGTAACTCACCTTCCTTCCAAGAAGTTTTTCTGTGTTTGATTTGCCAGCAGCTCAAGTGACTGAGAAATTAAGGGTCAGAGTGGTTTTAAGGGTCAAAAGAAGGAGCAAATTTCTGAGAGGCCAAGTTGGAAAATGTATTCTACTACAATTTACTGCTTGTACACTCACCAGTGTGGTTCTGAATTCTCTTCTAGGCATCTGAACAGATAAAAAACCTTTCTTCATACTGTTTTCTTTGTTTCTCTCTGCTGAATTCTGAATGATTTATTCATAGTTATCATCTTGTTCACTGATTTTCTCTTTAATTGTGACTAACTGCCATTAAATCCATACACTGGGTTTTTAATCATTTATATTTCTAGAAATTCTTTTTGGTTTCTTTTCAAATCTTCTTAGTCATCCTACAATATATAGTTTCTTGTTCACAGTATACACTTGAAGATTCAGAAAATTCTTTTGAGTGTTATAAATATGTTTACCATGGAGACAGTCTCTGATAATTCCCACATCTGAAGTGCTCATGAGTCAGTTTCTTCTATCATTTCTTGTGGTTCTTGCCTGTGATTCCTTGTTTCCTTTGTGATTTGTACTTGTTTATGAACTGCTCATTTTCCTTAGAGTTTTAATTGTGAAAAACCTCTGGGATCTGGGAGACATGTGTGTTCTTCCAGAAAGGATTTATATTTACTTGTATGAGTCTCGGCTCTCTAAATTATATACTCAGTTTGTGGACTTTGAGACTACCAAGACCATGTGAAACTGGGCTGTAAACCTCAGGAAACCAGTTTGTGGTTCTGAAATCCTAATCACCATTTCTAACCAGTGCCCTCTAGTTTCAAGATTTAAGTGAGTTCGTTTTCTCTTAGTCTTCAGCAGTGTGGATTATTTCTGGCCTACCCTTTCCCTGAATATAAAACCCTTTAGAATCTCAGTTGTAAGAAGATAAATTTCTGCCTGGGACAGGTTTGGGCTTTGAATATTAGTTTCCATACACAGTGAAACCATAAAAACTGAAATTCAAATTCACTTTTTGGGGAAAAGATCTCAGAATAAATGCTGCCCAACCTCCTGTGCTTATTTGACTGAGTTCCTTTATCACTAAACCTTTGCTTTGAATTGTATACATTTCCATGTATCCTGCCATATTACTGAAAACATGAATCAATTAAAAACACTCCGTGAAAGAGATTTTGACTCAACATGCATTTATTTTTATAATTTCCTTTTCTTTTGCTGAGGTAGAATGTTTCATTATTCTTTCCTTCATGTAGTTTCAGGTTTGTTATCTCTACTTCTAGAGATGAGAATATATTAATGTTTCATCAGAAAACACATACAAACTAGTTGTATGTTTAGGCATTTGCCTGAATGCAGAGACATGAATGGACTTGTTATCTAATTCCTGGCAAATATTAATAAATGGCTGAGATAATGGCTTTCTTGAGAAAGAGATTGACTGTCTCCAAGGGCCCTGACAGCCAGCCCCTTCTCTAGATATTTTGTGTGCTATAGCTCTCAACTTAGAACGTTAGATAGCAGTATATTCAGACTAGATTATCTTAATTGCTATATGAAAAGTATCACTGAATTCTGATTGAATAGTACCCCATTTTTGGGGGGAATAATACTATAGCAAATGGTTACATTGTAAAATAAAATATTGTACTTATAAATTAAATTCAAAATCCCCTTGAGGCATGCAGAGTTCTGCGTCACTGGCTTCTACCAGCATATTTTAACTTTCACGTGCTGGTTTCCCTCACTTCACAATCCTCGAGTTGCCTTGAGCTTTCAGTCTCCTCCTTAGGCTTCTATGTGTGTTGAGCCTTCTTAGAATTCCCTGGCCTCTCTTCTGCTGGAGTATTTCCAGTCATTGTCTGGTCTCACCATAAATGTCTTTTGCTCAGACATTTTTCCTACCCACCGATTTAAAATAACTTTTAAGTTATTAATACTTTGCATTTTTATAGGATCCATCATATATCAAAATCATATCTGATTGTGGTTGTCTAATGATTTTCTTTCCCATTGACTTATGTAAGCTCCTTGAGGCCAGAGAATGTGTCCAGTTTTTTACTGGTATTTCAATAAATACTCAAATTTACAAATAACAGCATAGCATAAAATCTCAGTTTTGTATGCTCTAAAACAATAGTAATAATTAACTTTCACATTTTCGAGTGGAAGTTAAAAGAAAATGTTGGCATAAGAAGTAGATTCTAAAGTAGACATACAAATATTCACTAAATGGCCTGCCATGAACTCCACCACCACCAATTACAGATGCATACGTGTGCTTCAGTAAAATTCCAGATGAGTCATATCATAGAGCTAGTTTTGTTTGTTTGTTTTTAAGTAGTTGAAATGGTCAATGAGAAAATATAAAGGTCTTTCTGAGGATACTTTGAGTTTATAACAGAAGGATGAGTTAAAACTGGCTACCTGAAGTAAGAGGAGAAAATTCAGGAAACTCAGTAGAGAGAATGAATAGGAGTTTCAAAAAAATGAAAGAAGTGTCTGTGTAACTGGAATGCAAGCAGTGAATAGATGTTGATGAAGCAGTGATGTGAGATGTTGCTGATTAAATAATCAAGTATCATACTAGCCTTATAGGTCATTGTTATGAACTGAATACTTGTGTCCCATGAAAGCCCTAACCCTCAATTTGACTGTTTTTGGAGATAGGACCTGTGAGGTAAGAAAGGTTAAATCAGGTTACAAGGGTGGGGCCCTCATATGATAAGGCTGGTGTCCTTATAAAAGGGCTTCCCAGATGGCCAGTTGGTAAAGAATCTGCCTCCAAATCTAGGAGATGCAGGAGACACAGATTCAATCCTTGGGTTGGAAAGATTCAGTAGAAAATGTCAACCCACTTCAGTAGTCTTGCCTGGAAAATTCCATGAACAGAGGAGCCTAGTGGGCTACAATCGATGGGTCACAAAGAGTAGGGCATGACTGAGTGGATGAGCTCACATGCATGCCAACAAACTGGTCAAAGAGGAAAAAGAAGAGAGAGAAAAATATATATATATAAGAAGAGGAAAGAGATAGCAGAGCTTGTTCTTTTTCTGCCAGTTGTTTGTGAGCCAGGAAGAGGGCCCACACCAGAAAACAAACCCTGCTTGCCCTTGATCTTAGAATTTCCAGCCTCCAGAACTGTGAGAAGTAAAACTCTGCGTAAGTCAGGCAGTTTGTGGTATTTTTCATGGCAGCCTGCGCAGACTGGGATAGTCATATCCAATGTAAGTCTTTATCTTAAAAACAATAAGTGACTATTGATACTGTGTTCTGACCTAAGACAATTTGGCCTTTCATGTTCCTTTGGTAAATATTTGTATTCACTTAAATATTTGTATTCACTAATAGTTTCAGTAGGTTGTTCACATGGATGGTATTATGATGAAAGAAATTCTTTAACTTAACATTCTCATATATGGATTGAATAGAAAGAAGCTATGAGAACAGAAATTCAGGGCAATGTCCTTAGGCACTTTGGCACACTTCTTACATTAAAACAAGGGTGATATTCTTTTTAAAGGCAGGAACAGCCAACCAGATAGTTTAATTAGAGAATAGAATTCTGTATACAGTAGATAGAGTCAGGGCAAATAGAACTCTAAAATTAAAGGACTATTTCCAGTTTATCAGGCTACTGTGTGTGCCAGAATTTCATTCTTCATCAATGCAAGAGTATTATTAGACCTAATATAACATTTCTAGTGAACCATGTATCTTGTTGTTGTGGTTCAGTCGTTAAGTTGTGTCCAACGTTTTGTGACCCCTTGGACTGCAGCATGCCAGGCTTTCTTGTCCTTCACTGTCTCCTGGAGTTTACTCAGACTCACGTCCATTGAGTCAGTTATTCCATCCAACCATCTCACCTTGTATCACCCCCTTCTCCTCCTGCCCTCCATCTTTCCCAGCATCAGGTTCTTTTCGAATGAGTAAGTTCTTCGCATCAAGTGACCAAAGTATTGGAACTTCAGCTTCAGCATCAGTTCTCCCAATGAATAATCAGGGTTGATTTTTTTTAAGATTGACTGGTTTGATGTCCTTGCTGTCCAAGGGACTCTCAAGGGTCTTCTCCAGTAGCACAGTTCAAAAGCATTAATTCTTTGGCATTCAGCCTTCTTTCTGGTCCACGTTTCACATCTGTACATGACTACTGGAAAAACTATAGCTTTGACTCTGCAGGCCTTTGTTGGCAAAGTGATGTCTCTGCTTTTTAATACACTGTCTGGGTTTGTCATACCTTTTCTTAGGAGCCAAGTGTCTTTTAATTTCATGGCAGCAGTCACTGTCTAATTCATATTTTCATTGAAAAATTATTTCTAATATATTTTATTCTAAATAAGCCCTCGGATATACATCTCTGTGGTTATATGCCAGGTGCATATGTAACTATTCCTGAAATGTGCATTTCTGACTGCATGCATGCTAAGCTACTTCTGTCGTGTCTGACTCTTTGTGACCCTATGGACTGTAGCCCACCAGGCTCCTCTGTCCGTGGGATTCTCCAGGCAAGAATACTGGAGCAGGTTGCCGTGTCCTCCCCCAGGGAATCTTTGCAACCCAGGGATCGAACCCATGTCTCTCATGTCTCCTGTATTGGTAGGTGGGTTCTTTACCACTAGCGCCACCTAGGAAACCCATGCATTTATTATTAATACAGTTCAAATGATAACATCCCCTAGGATATAAACTGAGGTTTATTTATTCAGATATATATTATACTATTTTTATTTAAACATTTTAAAAGTAAATCATCTGAGAGTATAATAAAGATTTGTCAGTGTGGATGTGCTGCAGTCATGTTTCTGCTTTTAGAAGATCACTTGTGAAGGGGAGGGTTCAACATATACAAGTAAAAAAATGTGATACAGAACATTAACAAAATGAAAGATGAAAATCATATGATCACCTCAATAGATGCAGAAAAAGCATTTGACAAAATTTGAAATCATTTTATGACAAAAACTCTCAAAAAGTTGAGTATAGCGTAATGTACCTGAAAATAATACAGACCATGTATGAGAAGCCCACAGCTATCATACCCAAAGGTGAGAAGCTGAGTTTTTCCTCATGATCAGGAACAGCTCAAGGGTGCACTCTTTTGCCACTTTGATTTAACATAGTATTGGAAGTCCTAGCCAAAGCAATCTGACAGGAAATGTAAATAAATTAAAGGCATCCAAGTTGGAAACCAAGAAGTTAAAGTGTCTCTATTTTCAGATAACATGGTACTTCATGTAGAAAATCCTGTAGAATCCTCCCCTAATTATTTTTTTCAGTAAAGTTGCAGGATATGAAATCAACATGTGAAAATCAATTGCATTTCTATGTATTAAAAATGAACTATCTGAAAAAGAAATGAAGAAAACAATCCCATTTGCAATATCATTAAAAACAATAAAATATCTAGGAATAAATTTAACTAAAGAGGTGAAAGACCTCTGAAAACTGTGTCATTGATGAAAGAAATTGAGGAAGACACATATGAAAGGAAAGATATCACATGTTTATGGATTGGAATAACTTAATATTATAAAAATGTCTGCCCTTCCAAGTGATCTATATAATTTATGCAATCCCTCCCAAATACCAATAGTATTTTTCAAAAAAATAGAAAAATAATCTTAAAATTTTTATGGGAACTATAAGGACCATAATTACCAAAAGCAGTCTTGAGAAAGAACAATACTGGAGGCATCACACTCACTTATTTCAAACTGTATTATAAACCTATAGTAATCAAAACAATATGTACTGGCATAAAAACACACACATCAGACCAAGGGAACTGAACAGAGAAGCCAGAAATACACCTACACATATATGATCCCATAGTTTTAACAAGGGCACAAAAAACACACTGGGGAAAACATAGTCTCTTCAATAACTGGCATTGGGAAACCTGTATATTCACATCCTAAAGAATTAAACTAGAGCCCTATTTTATATCACTTGTCAAATTTAACTTGAAATGGATTACAGACTTAAGTGTAAGACCTGAAATCATGAAACTCTCCTATAAGAAAACATATGGAAGAAGCTCCAAGTTGTTGGTCTTGGCAGTGATTTTTTTAAATTTTGACACCAAGCCACAGGCAACAAAATTAAAAAAATACAACTGTATCAAAAAGATTCTGCAAAGCAAAAGGAATAAAATGAAAAGGCTACCTGTGGAATGGGAGAAAATATTTGAGAACCATATATCTAAGGGATGTATATATAAGGGATAATATACAGGATAAGGGATTCCCTTGTTGCTCAGCTAATAAAGAATCTGCCTGCAATGCAGGAGACCTGGGTTCGATCTCTGAGTGGGGAAGATCCTCTGGAGGAGGGCACGGCAACCCACTCCAGTATTCTTGCCTGGAGAATCCCCATGGGCAGAGGAGCCTGGCCGGCTACAGTCCATGCGGTCACGAAGAGTCAGACACGACTGAGGGACTAAGCACATACAGGCTGAGGGATTCATACACAGGGAATACAAAGAATTTATGCAAGTCAGTAGCAAATAAACAACCCAGGTGAAAAATGGGCAAAGAATGAGGATAGACATGTATCCAAAGAAGCTGTACATATGGTCAGTAGGTACATGAAAATGTGTTCAGCATCGCTACTTAGGAAAATGCAAATCAGAACCACAGTGAGATATCACCTCACACATGTTAGGATGAGAGAGAAGTTGCTCAGACGCTTTACCGTCTGAGCCACAGGGAAGCCCCGTGTTAGGATGGCCACTATCAAAAAGGCAGCAGAGACCCAGTGTCTTGGAAGATTTGGAGGAAAGGGAACACTAGTGCACTGATGGTGGGAATATACATTGGGTTGGAAAACACTATAGAGGTTCCTCAGAAAATACAGATGGAAATATCATATGATCCAGTAAATCCCATTTCTGGGTATACATCCAAAGGAAACAAAATTAGTATTTTGAAGAGATATTTGTACCCCCATGTTTATTGTAGCATTATTCACAATAGCCAAAGTGTGGAAATAACCCTTCTGTTGACAAATTAATAGATAAGTAAAACGTGTTGTATGTTCAGCTATAACAAAAAAGGAAATTCTGCCATTTGGGCCAACATGGAAGAACCTAGACTGCATTATGCTGAATGAAATAGTCAGAGAGAGAAAAACAAATACTCCATAATCTCACTTATAAGTGGAAACTGGAAAACACACACACACACACAACTGAACTCATAGCAACGGAGAGTAGATTGCTAGTTGTCAGGGACAGGGGATGGGGGAAATTGAGAGATGTGTATTCAAGGATGCAAATTTCCAGTCGTAAGTTTTGAAGCTCTAATTGATAGCTTGTTGTGTATACTAACAATTCTGTACTGTAAACTTGAAATTTGAAAGTAGATCTTAAATGCCCTCATCTCTCTCTCTTCTTCTCTCCCTCACACACACATGCACGCACACACACACACACACACACACACACACACACACAGTGACAACTATGTGAGGTGAAGGATGTAATTATTGTAGTTCATTTCGCAGAGTATACATACATCAAATTGTCACACTATGTAACTTAAATTTATGTAATGCCATATGTCATTTATACCTCAATAAAACTGGGGAAGACAAAATCACAAAAAAATCTCAAGCAGAAAGAAATCACCTATAGATAGAGAATGTGGGATGGCAGAGAAATCACCTATGAGTAGTTGGGAGAATAGATAGAGAATGTGGGATGGCAGATGCATTGTGGAGACACCATTTATGGAGATCCTATGAAGAAAAGTTGAGCTATGATAGAGGCAGTTTGGATAGAAAGAAATTAATGAATTTGAGATGTTTTTAGGATGAAAATTTAAAAGAATCCTGTGCTGTATTAAATGTTTCAAGGGAGTTGAAGGTATCAAGAATCATTTCTAAGTTTAAATTGCTCCACCACATGTGTGGAAGTAATCTTTGCTAGGTTAGGAAAAGCATTAATAAAGACCAGGTTTGAGTGTGGAAGGGAATACACTTATACCTGTTGATTTTGTAGACATCAAATTATTTTTGGATTATTTCATAATATCTTTGAATTTGAATTATCTTAGGAGAGATATAAAGAAGGCAGTTTAATGTATTGCCCTGTATCTAAGAAGACAGCTTATATGTGGAGACATAATTTGGGAGTCATCTAACTGCCCGTTGATGGTATGTTTATTAGTGTGCCTAGGAGTACCTAGCGAGTGAGAAAGAGCATATAGATCCTTGAAGTACTCCTTCACGAAGGACCTATTGGAGAACAATGAGTTTGTAAAGAAGAAATAGCCATAGAAATAGAAAGAAAACTTAAGCGATATTATAGAAGCTAATGGAAGAGAAGGTATTCAGAAGAGGGGTGCATCATTGGATTTTATTGTAGCAGAAAAGTCAGGAAAAGGGATTTACTATTATCATTTTAGAGACATAGGAGCCATTATTGCTCTTTGTAATATCTATTTATATTGAATGAGGGGGAACCAGATGGGGCACAAGAGAAAAAACTGGAAACTCAGGAATTTTTCAGGGTTCATTAATTGTTTGAAACTAGATCTCTTTTCCATGGAATTTAATCTGTATATGATCAGACCTGAAGATCACCTTTAAAGAGGAAATGTTTGAAAACTAAATTTTAGTCTTGCTAGTTGGAGAAAAACCCTCAATAAAGCTTTCTACCACCATTCCTTTACATCTAGTTGAGCTTATTTATGAACTTTAGCTCACTCATCCATTACTCCAGGAAGCTTTTACTGAGCTCTTTGGCTGGCGTCTATGCCTTTTTTTTTTTTGGTGGCTTAGCATCTTGATCATATCTGTTATAGAACTTTTCATATTGAAACCTTATCATTATCTGTCTTTCCCACTGAGCATTCTTGGGAAGAATGGACCTTTCTGATCCATTTTTGTAACTCCAGTGTATAGCAGGCTGCAGTCACATAATAGGAGCTTAACTGAATCATATTTAAGCACAAAACAGTGGTAATACTATTTAGGATTTTCTAGAGGATCATTTCATTATGCAAAAATCTTGAAATGGAAATTTTCAGTTCTGTACATAAGCAGCAGAAAGAAGAGTGTACATGCTCCCATCCTCACACAGTCTCATTGCTCCTTTTACTGACTTCTCTGTGCCAGTGCAACACATTTATTTGAAACTTTTGATAATAGAAATAAAATGTTATAGATGGAAAAAGCTAGAGAGAATCTAGTCCATGGATCCCTGTCATTTAATGACTACACTGCTGTCTCCACTCCCTTTCCAGTGGACCTGCATTTGGATCAGTTTTTCTCTCAGTCGAGTGGAGGTCGTGTTTGGTTTTGGGTTTGTTTGTTTGTTGTTTTGGTGTGCCGTTGCCCATTCAGTATGCATTCCACCTTCTTCTGGTAACAGCATCCCGTTGCTTACTCAGTGTCCTGATCTAAGGGAGGGCAAAGGATTCATTCCTGTGTCTATGCTTTGATCTTTGTGCCTCTTTTGTAAATAGCTTACACTAGAAAAATGCATACATGTGTTTGATTCTCCCTCAGTTAGATGTGGATTCAGGAAAGGAGTAGCTTAATCTCTGTATTTACTCCACTCTGTCTTCCTGTTGCTACCCATGTTTTTCCTTAACATTTATTTATAGTACTAAGTCATGAATGACCAATCACCAAAAGCTGACTATAAGCATTAAATATCAATTTAAAGTGATGTCTGGGTCTTTCAGATCTTATGATTTGGATTCAATGAATGTGATAAAATACATAGTCTATATAAGAAGCCCACAGATCCTCATCAGCTAGGTTCTAAGCTATATATAAATTATGGAAGTGAAAGTGAAAGTCACTCAGTCCTGTCCTACTCTTTGCTACCCCATGGACTGTAGAATCCATGGAATTCTCCAAGCCAGAATTCTGGAATGGGTAGCCTTTCCCTTCTCCAGGGGATCTTCCCAACCCAGGAATTGAACGCAGGTCTCCTGCATTGCAGGCAGACTCTTTACCAGCTGAGCCACAAGGGAAGCCCACATAAATTATATGTATAATCAAATTATGGCCTATTTGCATATTAATCTTACTTTTCGAGTTAACAGATGTTCAAATTATTTAAACTATGCCAGGTTAGTTTAAGAATGCCCACTTAGTCTATGAAATTTTAGACTCTGTTAGATTAAAGAAAAAGAAAGTGAAAGTAACCTCTTTGAAACCAGAATTCTAATTGGAAACCTTAAGATTTCAAAACAAGAATCTGTGTTCTGAATTTCTATTGCATGTGCTTAGATGGGTAACCTCCTTGACTTGCTTTCTTCTTTAGCCTTTTTCCTTCAGGGATTTAAAAGAAAAACTGAAATGAAATATCAGTTCACTGAAGCAGGCACCGTGCCCCAAGGTTTGGCAAAATGCATCCTGTCTTACTGTGTCTTCTGAGGCATCTGCAGGGGGAAAAAAAAAAAAATCAGTTTACTAAAGTCAGCCCTTCTGGCCAAAGTCTTTCTCACTTCCAAATAATGAATTCTAAATGGAAAGGGAAAAAAGTAGAATACCAGCATCTTGTTAAAAGTTTCCAAAATTGTATGAAAGCAAAAATAAAAAAATACATAATACTGAAAGGACTGGTAAAAAAACAACTTGCTAAGTGATCACAGTTACTACTTGAGGGCTGTGAAGTACTCTTCTCATCAAATGATATTTCTCTGCAAGTGCTCTGTAAGTTGCCCAGGTGATGGCAATAACAAAAGTCTTTTTCATAAAGGTTGTATTTGCAGATATATTTTGAACAGAGTTTAGGAGGACAGAGATAGTCCAAGTAGGAAATAAAATCTGGATTTTTCAGAAACAAGGATGAAAGAATTATTTCTCAGCACTCAATATTTCCAATCTAAATGTGGATATGATCTGAATTAACTTCTGGAATAGACTGTTACTGCCCTAATTTTTGACCAGTAGCTGAAAACAATTTTCATGAAAAATAGAGACACTCTTTCAAAACTCAAATGTGGTTGATATCTAAAAGTTAAACATTAAGATTTTAATTTTTCTCTACTTTTATATGAATATGAATAAATAAAGACAAGAATACCTTGCAAGTTTTTATTTCAAGACTTAAATGAAAGTTTCACATTATGCAAAGAGGGGTCATTGATGCAACTCTAATGGCCATTTAGGAATCTTAATCTTTCTGCTCATAGAACGTTTAATGAATAAAGGTAGATGTAGAAAGGAGAAAAACACACAAAATATTAAAACTGCGGAAGTCAAACTCACATAATGAAAGCTAGAGTTAACTGCTGAGAGTGTTAAGATAGGCCCAGGCTAACACACTCTACACTCTCTTGAGTCGTATGCTGCAAGTCCCCACAAGGAAGTGATGTAGTTTGCAAGATGCCTCCTGGAGCTATTAAACCATTTAAAGTGAGTACAGTGAGGTAACAGCATTGAAAACCAGAGACATCCTTTGGTGTTCCCCAAAGTGTGTTCTGGAAAACACTAGTATGGAAATATGCTCCAGAGGAAGAAAGTATGGCTGGCTCAGCTAAGTTTGGGAATCTCCACATGGCGTTCCTCTCAGAGAATCACGGTATGCCTTAGCACCATGCAGGTTTAGGAAATACTTTAGTAAGAAAAGAGTTCGACTTTATTACCTGCATATTTCCCAAACTTAGATGACACTGAAGTCGTTTAAATAAATAACACTCACTAGCATCAAACAGAGCTACTGAAATGGGTATATCTTTGGGGAAATGCTGATAGAAGGTCACTTTACTACTGAAATCAGCGTCAGGCAAGTTGAGTTAAAAGATAAATTTTGTATTCCAGTCACTTTTAGACTCACTGAACCAGCCCATTTGCTATATGAACACCACCAATTGATTTTTATCAACATCAACAGTAGAGTCATCCTTGCAAGCTCAGTCCTGCTCGAATTTCTGACCCACAAAACTGTGAAGTATAATAAAATGATTGCTAGGTTAAAAAAAAAATACCATGGAACTTTTCTGGAACTACTAGGGTTTCAGGGCTTCCCTGGTGGCTCAGCAGTAAAGAACCTGCCTGCAATGTGGCAGACTTAGATTTGACCCCTGGAAGAGGAAATGCAACCCGCTAAAGTTTAATAAGAAAACAAGATAAAGTTTAACAGAGAACAGTCATGCCCCTGACTTGTAGTGTGGCATGGAGAAGAGCCCCCAACCGCTCTGTAGCAGTTTTGTTGTTACGCGTAGCTGTCAGAAAGGGAGAAAGGAGGATAGATGAGAGTGCTTTGTGACTGTAGAGAATATAACGGGCACTTCAGGAGTGAAGCGTGTTAATGTGATCAGTTACATAAAAGGAATTGCCTGAATGAACACTGTGGTTATTCGGAGGATGGGTGGAATTGAGTCCTTTCAGCATCCTGTATAAGATAGAAGCAGTCTCTTCACTTTGGCTGTGAGAAGCACCACCTGAGGGAGAGTACAGACCTTCCGTCCCTTCACTCTTCAGGCAACGTTTGCCGTTCGCGGGCATCGACTGGCAAGTTGTCCAGTCTGTCATGTCGCCCTCCCGGCACGATCATCCACCACTGTAATCTGCCTTTGTGTTTGTTCAGGTGACACCCGTCTGTGTCCCTTTAATACAGTGACATAATCCACACCCTTAAACGAACGGCTGCACCATCCGTTGGTTGAGTGACTCAGGAGACGATGTCGTTACCTGTGAAGTAGAGCTGTTGTTCAGCATTTCCTTCGGTGGCACTGCTTCATGTAGGGTTCCCAGATCTCCTGTCACACAAAGGCTGAAGGCTTAAGTAGTTCTGATGGGTGACACCACATCGTGTACACTTAATCCCTCCTTGAGCAGCCTAATTTTCTGAGAAATACATAAATGAACGAAGACACTGCCGATTCGCTGCATTTTCATTTCAAGACAATTACCTTTTTACTGTTTCTTATTTTGCATCAGCATTCTGAAGCTGTCGAAGAAGAGTAGAAATAAAAGGTGGAAATAAAACTGTTGCAGTTGAGTAATGGAGTCTAGGAGCCTTCGCTTTGAAAGAATATTATTCGCTATACAGCAGAACGCCTGTGTTACTCGTGCTTTTAATGTTTTTAAATGCTGCCGAATGTTTTGTTGACTAATGTGTTCACAGGGGTTCCCTGCAACTCTTTCAGGTCACTCAGGTGCTGCTTCTAAATTACCCTGGTGCTGAATTCAATTAGTACTGTACTCTTTCAGTGGCCTAAAAGAATAAATGTCTTCCTAAAATGTTTTTCTCTTTGAAAGGTCTAGAGTGTTAGGGCTGAATAGGACCTTAGAGATTATCTGATTCAGTGTTCCATAAACTTGTCTGATGACAAGATTCTCCTGAGAACTTGTTTTCAGAAGTAGAGATTCTCAGGCTTCTTCCTTGGATACTCCGCTACAATATATTTGACATGGGGCCCAGGAATCTACATTTTGTAATGAAGATTCCAAATAACTAAGGCGGGTTTGGGAAAAGCCAAATTAGTTCCACTTTTTAATTTTACGGATGAAGAAGCAGATGCCTAGATAGATTAAATGATTCATCTAAGTTATACTGCACAGAATATTTTGAAAAATTGAGATTAGTTGAGGAAAAAAGTTGTGATGGGCAACTTACATGCATCTCATAGTAGAGAATGTAATTTATAATTTAAGCCTTCTGTGTTGAATAGAACAGCGCTGTTTAGAAGATTGTGGCAGTAGTGATGGAAGACACTTGACCCTGTATGTGTCAGTGGTGCTCAGGAATGGTTTTGCCCCACAAGTGACATTTGGCAATGTCTGGTGTCACAGCTGAAGAAAACGAGGTACTGCTGGTGTGCAGTGTATAGAGACAGGGATGCTACTAAACACCCTGCCACACACAGGACATCCTCCTACAGCAGAGAATGATTTGGACCACAATGTCTATAGTGTCCAAGTTGGGAAACCCTGGTATTAATTGCTTCTTGAGCATTATCTCCCTTTGAGATACTTAATAGTCCTACCTGGGCACATTTGAGAAGTAGGATACAGTTTCCAATTTTCTTCCTGAAATTAGAAAGCCTTATACCAAAGTTAAGCAGGTCATTTATTGACCCATGTCAGGCTATTCTTAGGCTGGGTGAAATCGTTGTTGTTTTTTTTTTTTTTTAATTTTAGGACCATGCAGTAAAATCCTTTTAGGATTCTTTCTCTTTCATCTACTCAAATATCTATACCTGTCATTCCTAGTACACCTCAATTATGTCTGCTTTGACCTTTCTGCATTCTGTATCAAGAATTCTAATTCTGTATCACCCAAATTCTAGTTTCATGGGATCAGCTAAAAGCTACAGTGTCAGTGTCTGCTGAGTTTTAACAGAAATTGAGACAGTTTTGGGCATAATCTTAACCTAAAGGCTAAGTGAATAGAATACACAATTTACTTAGAGTAACTTATTTTCAAATCAGTATTTGATTTCAAAAAAATCAATGATTTTTTTCCCTAATATGTCTCAATTCTATCTCCTCTCTGTCTCTGTTGTCAGTACTTAATTCATATCCTCATCATCTTTTTAGTATACCATTGAAAGAAACACTTAACTAACCTCTTAACTTTTCTGCCACTTTTGCTGTTTTCTTACCATTTTTTCACCTAATCTATTTTGTAAAGTGTTTGTTCCTCCAGATTTTCCCCCACCTTAAATTTTTCCTGATTAAACCAATAGGTAGTTTCTCTGCATCAATAGAGTGTTTCTCAATTGTGGATTACATATGGAATCTTTTTAAAGAGGAAAGAAATCATTTTATCTCAACTGGTATCTGCTTAAATTATTTGATTGTAAAATCACATGTATTTATGTATAAACATAAAATCAAATTCTTCTTTATGTTTAAAGTTTAACACAACTATGAAACCAAAACGAATTTTCAAATTAAAAAAGAAACCAAACTATTCGACAAAGAAAATTCAAATTTGCAATATAAGTCAGTAAGACAGTTAATATTGTCCTGAAATGGTAGCATTGCTTTCAGCGGCCGAGTGTTCATTATTCTCAGGTGCCTGTGCTGTATGGTAAGCTGTGGGTGACTCTGTTCATCTAATTCTTTATTCTGTCCCTGAAATCAGTGCATTGTTTAAATATAAAACCTGCCTCTATTCTTTTCATATTAGCCCAGGACAGATAAATGTACATGAGTGCAATCGAAATGCAAAACAAGGATAAACACAGGTACTAGAAATTGATAAGCTACATCAGTCAATTCTCATATTATTTTCTTGTATTTCTTCATATTGTATTATTATAAGGGGAAAAATCACAGAATTAAGAATTCTTGTTAACTTACAGGAAAGACTTTGTGTTTGAGCACTGTTTCCTCAACAATGGGAAAGACTGACCTATAGAATTGAGTCCAGTTGCCACAGCAAGGCATTGAAGTCTTCAGCACCCACTGCGGTCCTTCCCTCCTCCCTCCAGGCTCAGCTGCAGTGTTTGCTGTTTGAGTCGTCATCACTTGGTGTTGCTGAGCGCGTCAGACGCCCCGCTCCGTCCTGTCCCCCACTCTGCGCTTCTGCTGGTGGAACTCGGTCTACATTCTTTTCCTGCCAGTTTTGTTTCTTACGTTTCTTTTTTTTTTTTTTCATTTATCTCTATTAGTTGGAGGCCAATCACTCCACAATATTGTAGTGGGTCCCGTCATGCATTGACATGAATCAGCCATGGAGTTACATGTATTTATGTTTCTTAATCATCCTTCAAGATCAAGCCTAGGTGTCTTCTCCTCTAAAACCATTTCTAGAACCCCAGGGTGAGATGTGCCTGTCCTCTGTGGATCAAGGGTACCCGGTGACCTTCCCTAAACTGCCTCCTCCCTTGGGACCGTGCTCTGTCCATCCCTCCCTCTGTCAGAGCTGTAATAAGAACAGAGATGGTACCGCTAGCCCAGGTCCTGTCACACCAGGGGTCACTCCAGAAATACACAGGTATGTGTATGTATGTATGCATGTATGTATTTATAGTAAGCTGAAGTGACCCGTTTTCAACTGAAGACCTGTCTCTGGTAACCAGGCTAGCTTTTGTTTCTTTGTATGTATGTTTGTTTCCAATGCTCAGAATTGAATGTACTTTAAGACAACATGGCATAGGTGAAAATGCACAGTATTTAAAATCAAAGGACTTGATTTCACATCTTGCCCTGTCATTTGTTCCTGTGTGTAAGATGGAGATAGATAATCACCATCTCATACTCTTTTTACAGATGTGCAAAATTTTGGCATAATATTTGTCAAACAGGCATATATGCCATAAATATTAGTTTGTTTCCTATGTTATTGCTTTACTTATTTTTATGGGCTGTAGTTATTTAAAGTTATTGTTAGCAGTGAAGTTTCAAATTTATATACCTCCTTATTATAGTTAGATTGAGGTCCAGTATTAGTTATTTTTTCCTGAACTGTGCTTCTGCTTTACTGTATACAATAGATGGGACAATCCATCTTTCCTTTTCATCCTCACAGGATACCTCACTCCCTTTAACTATTTATATTTATTCAGAACATATTTTTTTTTCTTTTATTGCCACAGGCATGAGAGAACCTCTACTTTTTTCTTATTACCTAGAAAAATCTGTCTTCTCCCTTCTCTTTGCAGTCCATTTTCATCAAAAAGCATCTACTTTGAGAAGCATTTTCTTTACCTGCATTATATTATTGAATTTTCCTTTTTTATGCTTTCATACAGTTATTGGAATCTATAGCTTCAGTTCTTCGGGTAATAGGCTTAAGGCTCTTAGATAACACAAAATTTATTGTAAAAGTAAGTCATGTGGAGTTCAGGAACATGGAAAATTTCTCTAATCAGTGGGTTCCCAGCCCTTACATGTGTTTTATAAACAAAAATAGATCAAAGGTAGATATGAAAGCGATGGATTCTGATTTAGCTGATGCTTACAAGGAAAAACAAAAAAGAATGAAAAGGTGGCAGTTTTTTTTTTATTATAGAATGAAATGACTGTAACTACATAAAGCTACAGAAAGCATTCCTAATATGAAATTCTTATATTTCTCATTTCTATTTCTCATGTCTATTTCTCATTTCTATTTCTCATGTCTGTTTCTCATTTCTATTTCTCATGTCCATTATGTCTCATAATGGACACTTACTGGTACAAGAAAATTCAGACTAGATGGAAAAAAGTTTCACAGATATGGTGATAGCCAAAGGATGAACTAAGCAGCAAAGGGATGCAACCCGTGTCACTAGAGACAAAGTATTTGAGTTTCAACTTAACATTGAGAGGATAGGAATAATGAAAGCAGTCTGTCATAAAGCAGCAGGCATGAATTGATGACCCCAGGAGACCCTGTGATCGCAAATCGTTCTCTAGCTCTGCGCCTTCGTGAAGACTGGAAGTTCTGTGTTGGGTTAAGGCTGCGCCTGCCATACTCTGATCCATTCCACCTTCAACCACCTCTCTGAACGCCTTTCAGATTAAAGCTGCAGTGCTTTTTGGTGAAGAGAGTCATGACTAACAGGAAAAAAAGCTATGAATGCTTGAAACATCAGAGGAAATGCATTTGGTTCTGTTTTTACACTGTTTGTCACAGTCACGAAGAGTACCACTTTACCATCTGGTAGGAAATAAAAGAGAACCTTAGGGTCTTGTTTTCTAAGTTGGGAATAAAGTAATTTGAGTTGGAAAATCTCAGTGAACAGTTAAAAGTTTACGAGTACTGACCTCAGGCCCTTTTGTACCCATGTTGCCTGTGTTTGGGGTGCAGTTAGCATATGTCATTGCTGAGCACCGTTTGACAGCTTGCACGGAGAAGAGAAATGAACAGAAAGGACTTCTCCTTGCATTTCTGCTTTTCTAGCTCTTGTTCAGCATAACTATCTGTTTGAAAAATAGAATTATTAGGGCTATTACGGTTATGTGCATCTGATTCCATGATTTGGGGTCTTGTTCTCAGTTGATTTTAACTTCTTATGAGAAAACCAATGTTCGTTTATATTTCAGATTGACTCAAAAATGTTTTTTCTTAATTTTCATGTCAGCTACTGGGTATGCAAAATTACATTTTTTGCTCTTGAAGATTTTTCAGATTATTGGAGGAGAATATAAAGATAATTCTTTAAGAGAATGACGAGACAAGCCACAGGCCAGAAGAAAATATTTGCAAAAGACATATATGATAAAGGAGTATAGGTTCATTGCAACAAATATAACGAATGGGCTATGCTGGTATAGGATGGTAAAGGCATGCATGCGTGGAGTCAGGAATTATATGGAGACTTTATACTTCCTTTTCAATTTTTTGTGAACTTAAAACTAAAGAAATTAAGTTTGTTTTTAAAAATGATTAAACCAATGCATCATGCCAGATGGTATGAAAGAAGGGTTGTAAGAAGTATAGAAGCCCAGAGAAGAGGGTCTTATTCAGCCTAGGGGGGTTTCAAGAAGACTTCATAGAACCGATGGCTTTTAGACCGGGATTTAAAGGTAAATGGAAGTTGCCCTGTAGGAAAGTGCAAGGCAAGAATTACAGGTAGAGGTGAAGAAATGAGGAGGAGGTTTAGAAGGGAGGAGAGGAGCAAGAAAAAAGATATGATGTACTTGTGAATGCCTTGTAATTCTGACTGAAACTAGAGTTTTACTGTAGACACAGGCAGGTCATTGGACTAGTGGGGCATGTTGGAAATCTTAGCCATTTTATCAGCTGGACATTTTTGTCTCAGTTTGCCAGCTGGACATTTTTGCCTCAGTTTGCCATTGAAGAAATTAAGGCAAAAAGAACTATATGAACTGCCCAAGTTCATATAACTGATCAGTGGCAGAGCTAAGACTCAGATCCAGACGTCATGATATCAAAACTCACCAGCCTGGCCATACTGCCGGAGGCGGTGTGGGGACCTTCAAACTGGGAAGAACTAAATGTAGATCAGATGTCATTGTCCGTTTTTTGTTTTTTCAGGTTTCTTTGCAAGGAAATAAACCAGCAGCTTCAATCAACTTCAACTCTGTCATACCTTCATGATGTTTCCCTTGGTCAGAAATGCGCTAAGTGCTCTCAGGATCCGAAGGATTCAACAAATTAGACAGAGTCACTCAAAACACTCACCAGATTTTCATGACAAATATGGTGATATCCTACTAGCCAGTGGAGCCTCTTTCTGTCTTGTTACATGGGTATTTCTAGTCACACAGATTGGCATACAGTGGGGCCGTTCCCCTGTTGGCAGAGTTACCCCACAGGAGTGGAATGAAGAGTAACCATCACAGTTACTGTAATACAGAATTGTTTCAAGATCAACTTGTTAATTAAGCACTCTGTTGCTCATTAAAATATAGCATACTTGAAGAAATAAAATGCATGTGAAACTGTTGAAAAGTCATTGAAAATAGTCATTATTGTGCGTGAAAGCAAGGCAGTAGTGGTATGTAGATTCCAGGGCATTATGAATAATAAATATGTGAAAGTAGAATTAGTGAAACATGTACTTTTCTGGTTTAATGATTTACATATCCTTCAGCAGATATACATACACAGGTACTTTACAAAGAGGCTTCCCAGATGGCACTAGTGGTAAAGAATCTCCTTGCCAAGTGCAGGAGTGCGGGAGACTTGGGTTTGATTCCTGAGTCTGGAAGATATCTTGAGGAAGAAATGGCAACCCATTCCCATATTCTTGCTGGAAGAATGTCCTGGACAGAGAAGCCTGCGGGGCTACAGTCCATGGGGTCGCAAAAGAGTAGGACATGAATGAGCATCTACACACACACATACACTTTACAAAGTTAATTGTCTGGCAAATCTTATTAAATCTTACTTTAAAACAATTTATAATTGACCATTTTTCCTTCCCTGATCTGAACCACCATACTTTTACTGGGATTATTATTAAAACTTCCTAGCCTGTCTCCTTTTCTTTACACTTGATGACCGCCAAGCCTGCCCTGCACCCCCCAACCCAATCACACACTATTTTAATGACAACAGCAAGAGTGATCATTTTAAAACATTAGTCTAGGTGGGCTTTGGTGGTGGCTCAGACAGTTAAGAATCTGTCTGCAGTGCAGGAGACCTGGGTTCAATCCCTGGTTCAAGAACATCTCCTGGAGGAGGACATGGCAACCCACTCCAGTATTCTTGCCTGGAGCATCCCCACGGGTGGAGGAGCCTGCAGGCTGCAGTCCGTGGGGCCGCAAAGAATTGGACACGACTGAGCGGCTCAGCAGCACGCAGTGGCCCTGCTCCTTTCTTCAGAGCCCCGCGGCTCCCGCTCCCTCCAGAGCACCCGGGACCCTGGAGGCTGCGCTGCTCGGCCCAGCCCTGCGTCGGACTTCTGCATTTGCTCTTTGCTCTTCCTGGAATGCATTTCCTCCAGACCCTGTGTGACTCGCTCCATCACACGTTTCCTTGGTTTTGTTTGCATACTGTCTTTTCAGAGCAGGCCTCTGACTACACTTTTGAAAATTGCAAACCCTGCTTAGACCAACTTTGTTTATCCTGTCTACTTATTTTTCCCTATAGGATTTTCATCATCTGACACGTAGGATATATTTTATTATTTATTGTCTGTGTATAAAACTCCATAAAAGCATAGGTCAGGGACTTTTTTTTCATGACTTTATCCCTACAACAGGGCCTGATAAATTAGGTCTTCAGTAATTACTGGTTGAATTAATGACTGATTTGAGATAATTGAAGTCGTCTTCTTGGTCTGAAAATAATACATTTGTTTACCACTGTGGGTTTGCAGTGATTATTGGAGATTTTATTAGTATTTCTTGCTTCTTTACAAAGTGCCTTAAAATTTAGTGATTTGAAACAACAAACATTTATTATCTCAACAGTTGCTGTGGGTCAAGAATCTGGGTATGACTTAGCTGGATATCTCAGGTCCAGGATCCTAGACTTCTTCAAAGTATCAGACAGGGCTATTATTATTTTAAGACACAACTGAGGGAGGATCCATATCCAGATTCACTCCTATGGCTGTTTACTGGTCTGAGGGCCTGACTGGATTGTGGCGAGACACCTCACTTTCTTGTCATATCAGTCTCTCCATAGAGCTTATAATGTAACAGAATAAGAGAGGGTGTCCAAGACACAAGCTTCAGTCTTTTTATTACCTAATCTTGCAAGTAACATTCCATCACCTGCACCCTATTTTGTTTATTAGAGGTGAAACACTAAAGCAAAGCCGTACAAAAGGGGAGGGAAATTTACAAGGCCATGATTGCCTCAAGGCAAGGATCACTGGAACTATCTTATGAGAGACTTACTACCTCTTACTAGAGTGACTAGACCACCTCCTACTCCTGGATGATCAACTTCAAGGTAAGTGGACAGTTCCTCAAGCTCACATGCATGTTGGTATCATTATTCTCTGGATAAAGGACACATTCCTCCCCATTATTGCTGTTTGAGGGTTTTCTAGAATCTTTCCGAAGTGTGTAATTTATAGGTCTTTGAGGAATGTCCATTTTCAGTTTTGTCAGTATTACTAAGTTATTCCCCAAAGTGGTTAGTTTACATTCTAAGCAATGATATGTACAACTTCTTGTTTCACATCCAAACTCACTCTTAGAGTTCTCCTACATTTTAATATTTTCTGCTTTGCTGAGCATGAAATCATAGCTCATACTTTATGTTTTCCTGATAACTGATGAGGTCAAACATCTTGTGTTAGCTTTTTGTGTTTGGGATATTTTTTGCGTATATAAACTTTCTATATGTTCCTTTTTGCCGTTTTTCTGTTATTTACCTTAATCATATGTAGAAAATTTTGTATATCTTCATACTATTAATGATTGTATCAGTCAGGATTGAATCAGAGAGACAGAAGCAGTGTGAATAGTATAGACTTTAGGAGCTAGAAGAGAAGTTTTTACAAGGCTGTTGTCTTTGGTACTGAACAAGTTCTCAGTAAAGGAGGAAAGCTGAACATCATTTAAGGGAGTGTGGAGCCAGCAGGAATTGAGAAGGATGCCCTGAAACCATGGCTGTAAACTGAAAACTGCGCCTCTTCCTCACTGTGTCTTGATTAAGATGACAAGGATGCCTTCTGGGAGACGCTAGAGCCCTTCACAGCGGACCTGCACCTTCACCTGGCTCAGGGCTCGGAAGAGCCGGAGAAAAACAGGTGGGCGTTTAAGTAGCTACAGGCCCAGATGCTGCTTCTCATCAATCAAGCCAGAAGATCCGTAACCACATACACAAGCTGCCACAGTGCAGGGCCAGTTCAGTCCAGTTCAGTCGTTCAGTCACGTCCAACTCTTTGCGACCCCATGAACAGCAGCACGCCAGGCCTCCCTGTCCATCACCAACTCCCAGAGTTTACCCAAACTCATGCCCGTTGAGTTGGTGATGCCATCCAACCATCTCATCCTCTGTCGTCCCCTTCTCCTCCTGCCCTCAATCTTTCCCAGCATCAGGGTCTTTGCAAATGAGTCAGCTCTTCGAATGAGGTGGCCAAAGTACTGGAGTTTCAGCTTCAGCATCAGTCCTTCCAGTGAATATTCAGGAATGATTTCCTTCAGGATGGACTGGTTGGATCTCCTTGCAGTCCAAGGGACTCTGAAGAGTCTCCAACACCACAGTTCAAAAGCATCAATTCTTTGGCACTCAGCTTTCTTTATAGTCCAACTCTCACATCCATACATGACCAATGGAAAAACCATAGCCTTGACTAGATGGACCTTTGTTGGCAAAGTAATGTCTCTGCTTTTTAATATGCTGTCTAGGTTGGTTATAACTTTCCTTCCAAGGAGTAAGGATCTTTTAATTTCAAGGTTGCAATCACCATCCACAGTGATTTTGGAACTCAGAAAAATAAAGTCAGCCACTGTTTCCACTGTTTCCCCATTTATTTGCCATGAAGTGATGGGACTGGATGCCATGATCTTAGTTTCCTGAATGTTGAGCTTTAAGCCAACTTTTTCATTCTCCTCTTTCACTTTCATCAAGAGACTCTTTAGTTCTTCACTTTCTGCCATAAGGGTGGTCTCATCTGCATATCTGAGGCTATTGATATTTCTCCTGGCAATCTTGATTCCAGCTTGTGCTTCCTCCAGCCCAGCATTTCTCATGATGTACTCTGCATATAAGTTAAATAAGTGGGGTGACAATATACAACCTTGATATACTCCTTTTCCTATTTGGAACCAGTCTGTTTTTCCATGTCCAGTCCTAACTGTTGCTTCCTGAACTGCATACAGATTTCTCGAGAGGCAGGTCAGGTGGTCTCGTACTACCATCTCTTGAAGAATTTTCCAGTTTTTTGTGATCCACACAATCAAAGGCTTTGGCATAGTCAATAAAGCAGAAATAGATGTTTCTCTGGAACTTGGTTTTTCAATGATACAGCAGATGTTGGCAACTTGATCTCTGGTTCCTCTGCCTTTTCTAAAACCAGCTTGGACATCTGGAAGTTCATGGTTCACATATTGCTGAAGCCTGGCTTGGAGAATTTTGAGCATTACTTTACTAGCGTGTGAGATGAGTGCAGTTGTGTGGTAGTTTGAGCATTCTTTGCCATTGCCTTACCTTGTGACTGGAATGAAAACTGACCTTTTCGAGTCCTGTGGCCACTGCTGAGTTTTTCAGATTTGCTGGCATGCTGAGTGTAGCACTTTCACAGCATCATCTTTCAGGATTTGCTCTACACCAATCTTCCAAGTGTAAAATGGATGCTGGTTCATGTCCACTCTCCCTATCTCAAGCATCTCTCTCTTGTAGCCAGTCCTAACCTGAAACCATAGAGGAGAGGGAATTCTGCAAAAAGTAGTTCAGTCTTAGCTAAGTTGACATTTAAAAAGCTACGGTGATCCACCACTCGTCAACTTGCCATCCATGCCAGTACTTGAATTTCAGATAAAGACAGTAGCAAAATTAAGCTTTCACCTAATATAATGCAACTGTCTCTCTTAAAACTAGTACACTGATCTGTCCTCAAAAGAGGACACCACAAAGACCCTTTATCTGTGGCAGGGTAGCACCCTCAGCTTCCAGTTTAGTGGAACCGTTGCTGTGATCTCTGCTGGAAACTTAAGACTTCTAGGCCAGCAAAACTCTAAAGTTGCAGGGACAGGAAACAAGTGCTTCTCTGGTGTAACGCTGGGGGTGATTGTGGAAAAGCAGCTCTAATCTCCACCTCTTGATTTCCAGGCTGTGAATCTCAGCTCTGGGAAATAGCACCATATATTTGTTGGTTATTTAGACAAGCCCAACCTCTTGGGAGACGTTACTTCAGCCTGATGAGGTAGTGTGGCTCAACTGTTGCAATCACTAACACGTCAAAAATGTTCTGTTACCATTTTATAAATGATGGGAAACATGATATTAGTGACTCCCAGAAGCATAAACCCATTACTATACTACATTTGCTATAAAGGAAGCTTCTTGGTCAGAATCAGTGCTGCTTTACATACCATGGTACTGAGTAAGACACTTTGTAAGTTCATGGATGATGGTATTCACAGGAGAGCCACAGGGAGAGGAGGTGAGTTTACATTGTTAGCAAGTGTGTATTCAAATGAGAGCAAAAGGCTGCCTGTTCCATGATGGAAATGTCTAATGAAATCAACCTAGCACTGACAGCTAGCTGACTTCTTCCTTTCCTCTAAGGAATTAGTGTCCAGTGTAGGTGCAGTGTTGGTCTATTCATCTGGGCACTCAGCAGTGACTATAGCCAGACCAGCCTTGATGAGCGCAGGTCCACGTTGTTGAGCACGCACAGTCTCCCTGCCTGCTCTCAGACCACTTTGTCTCTGAGCCGTCGTGAAAGCACAGGCTGGCTGAGCGTGATAGCCAGAGGAAGGGATCATCCTGTCCACCTGAGCGCTGAGGTAGGTGCACTTCTGATAAGTATCCTTTTGGTGAGCGTTTATACAGGGCCTGAGTGTCTTCCTATTCTGTGCTTGTTTAGAGAGATCTGTTACATAATCCATTCCCAGACTTGCCACCAGCTTTCCAATAGTGTTGCTTCTCATTCCCTGACCAGCTTGCCAAACCATTAGGTGGGATCCATGACCCGGTGTACGGTTGTACCTCCAACGAAGCAACAACTCTGGGTACTATTTCATGTACTGCCTACAAAGAAGATTTCCATTCTTCAGGGACAATTGATAATTAAACTATATTGCTGAAGCTGTCTGCTTTCAGGAAGGGCCAGCATATTTTGTAGAACCAGATCTGAATTCTTTTTTCTTCATTCAAATAGCTTATGAACCTATA
The DNA here is from genome assembly GCF_019320065.1 of Cervus canadensis. Classification (NCBI taxonomy): domain Eukaryota; kingdom Metazoa; phylum Chordata; class Mammalia; order Artiodactyla; family Cervidae; genus Cervus; species Cervus canadensis. Next base: position 1,400,159 of record NC_057404.1, read on the forward strand.
AATCCTAGATTTTGAGGTGACATGAGACTTTCCCAAACCTACAATGTGTGAACAGTGAAACCTGGAGTCAAACTTTAGAATATGTTATTTTACTTCCAAGTTACACTGTCTCTCAGTGTTTCTTAAAGTGTACAGCTTGGATGTTCCAGAGAAGGACTCAAACTGGAGCTAGAGAAGATAGGGAGTTATCATAGATTGTTGTGAAAACCATGGGGGTGAAAAACATTATCAAGAGAGTATATCAACAAGGCGGAGGAGGAAATGGCAACCCACTCCAGTATTCTTGCTTGGAGAATTCCATGGACAGAGGAGCCTGGTGGGCCACAGTCTGTGGGGTCGCAAAGAGTGGGACACGACTGAGTGTCTGAAACACGCATCAACACAAACACACATATCAACAAGGAAGCAGGTATAGGGAATACATGAAGTATGCCATGGATACTATTACTTAAGATGGCAATTACTTTATGTTCACCTTGAATATTTTCTAATTTGAAATGAGAATGAAAGCCTATCTCTTTAGACTTATATATGCATATGTAAGTATGGGCACGCATGAATGGGAATGTGTGTGTGGGGGGGTGTGGAGTGTGCATATTTAGGTATACAGATATAGACACACATGTATATCAATATACACACATACATGCATATTTTAAAATTTTATTATAAGGAATGTCTATACACATAAATGGACTTCCTTGGTGGCTCAGATGGTAAAGAGTCTGCCTACAATGCGGGAGACCCGGGTTCAATCCTAGGTCAGGAAGATCCCCTGGAGAAGGAAATGGCAACCCACTCCAGTGCTCTTGGCTGGAGAATCCCATGGATGGAGGAGCCTGGGAGGCTTACTGTTCATGGGATCACAAAGAGTTGGACTCGACAGAGCAACTTCATTTTCACTTTCATACATATAAATAAGCTTTATTTTAATATTAAAGTTTGTGACCATTGGTCTCTTATGAGAAATTGAAATATTGAATTTTTTGCTATTTCTATCTTTTCCCACTGGATTATTATAATCTGATCATACATAAAACATCAGATTCAGGCTGTTTTATTATTCTCCATATGTCTTAAAACTTAACTTTTGAATACATTTATCAAATTTTCAGCCACAATGTAATTTTTTATAGTATCTCATACACTTCTGAGAAAATTAATTTATATTATTGAAATGTTGCTGTTTCAGTCACTAAGTCATATCCAACTCTTTGAGACCCCGTAGACTGAAGCACTCCAGGCTTCCCTGTCCTTCCAGAGTTTGCTCAAACTCATGTCCATTGAATCGGTGAGGCCATCCAACCATCTCATCCTCTGCTGCTTGCTTCTATTGCCTTCCCTCTTTCCCGCATCAGGGTGTTTTCCAATGAGTCAGCTCTTCACATCAGGTGGCCAAAGTATTGGAGCTTCAGCTTCAGCATCCAGGCTCCCAATGAAGATTCAGGGTTGGTTTCCTTTGGGATTGACTGGTTTGATCTCTTTGCTGTACAAGGGACTCTTGGAGTCCTCTCCAGCACCACAATTCAAAAACATCAATTCTTTGGCACTCAGCCTTCTTTTTGGTCCACCTCTCACATCCATACATGACGACTGGAAAACCATAGCTTGACTGTATGGACTTTCATCAGCAAAGCGATATCTCTGCTTTTTAATATGCTGTCTAGGTTTGTCATAGCTTTTCTTCCATGGAGCAAGTGTCTTTTAATTTCATGGCTGCAGTCAGCATACACAGTGATTTTGGAACCCAACAAAATAAAATCAGCCACTGTTACCATTTTTTCCCCATCTGTTTGCATGAAGTGATGGAACCAAATGCCATGACTTTAGTTTTTTGAATGTTGAGTTTTAAATCAGCTTTTTCACTGTCCTCTTTGATGGCTCAGACGGTAAAGAATCTTCCTGCAACACGGTAGACCTGGATTCGATCCCTGGCTTGGAAAGATGCCCTGGAGAAGGGAATGGCTACCCACTCCAGTATTCTTGCCTGGAGAATTCCATGGACAGAGGACACTGGCAGGCTACAGTCCATGGGGTTGCAAAGAGTCAGACACAACTGAGTGACTAATACTTTCACTTTCACCCTCATAAAAGGCTCTTTAGTTCCTCTTTGCTTTCTGCCATTAGAGTGGTATCATCTGTGTATCTGAGGTTTTTGATATTTCTCCTGACAATCTTCATTCCAACTTGTGATTCATCCAGCCTGGCGCTTCACATGATGTACTCTACATAGAAGTTGAATAAGCAGGGTGAAAATATACAGCCTTAACAAACTCCTTTCCCAATTTTGAACCAGTGTGTTGTTCCATGTCTGTTCTAACTGTTGCTTCTTGACCTGCATATAGGTTTCTCTGGAGGCAGGTAAGGTGGTCTGTTATTACCATCTCTAAATCTAAGAATTTCCCATAGTTTGTTGTGATCGACACAGTTAAAGGCTTTAGTGTAGCCAATGAAACACAAGTTAATCTTTTTCTAGAATTCCTTTGCTTTTCTTATGATCCAACGGATGTTGGCGATTTGTTCTCTGCCTTTTCTAAATCCAGCTTGAACATCTGGAAGTTCTTGGTTCACCTACTGTTGAAACCTAACTTGAAGAATTTTAAGCATTATCTTGCTAACATGTAAAATGAGCACAGTTGTAAGGTAGATTGAACATTCTTGGTAGCTCAGCTGGTAAAGAATCTGTCTGCAATGCAGGAGACCCTGATTCAAACCCTAGGTTGGGAAGATCCCCTGGATAAGGGATATAATACCCCCTCCAGTATTGTTAGGCTTCCCTGGTAGCTCAAATGATAAAAATTCTGCCTACAATACAGGAGACCTGGGTTCAATTCCTGGGTGGGGAAGATCCCCTGGAGAAGGGATATGCTACCCACTCTGGTATTCATGAATGGAGAAATCCATGGACAGAGGATCCTGGCAGGCTACAGTCCACAGGGTTGCAGAGTCAGACATGACTGAGCGACTTTCACTTTCACTTGCACATTCTTTGGCATTTCCTTTCTTTGAGATTGTAATGAAAACTGAATTTTTCCAGGATTGTGGCCACTGCTGAGTTTTCCAAATTTGCTGGCATATTGAGTGCAAGTCTTTAACAGCATCATCTTTTGTGATTTGAAATATCTCAGCTGGATTTCCATCTCTTCCATTAGCTTTGTTCATAATGATGCTCCCGAAGGCCCACTTGACTTCACAGTCCAGGATGGCTGGCTGTAGGTGAGTTACCACACCGTTGTGGTTATCTGGGTCGTTGAGACCTTTTTGTACAGCTCTGTGTATTCTTGCTCTTCTTGATCTCTTCTGCTTCTGTTAGATCCTTGCTATTTCTGTCTGGTCTTTTCCATTCTGTTATTTTGCTCTATTTCTTTGCACTATTCACCAGAGAAGGCTTTCTTATCTCTCCTTACTCATCTCCCAAACACTGCATTCAGTTATGTTTATCTTTCCCTTTCTCCTTTGCCTTTCACTTCTTTCTCTCAGCTATTTGTAAGGCCTCCTCAGACAACCATTTTGCCTTCTTGCATTTCTTTTTCTTTGTGATAGTTTTGGTCACTGCCTCCTTTAGAATGTTATGAACCTCTGTCCATAGTTCTTCAGGCACTGTGTTTATCAGATCTAATCCCCTGAGTCTATTTGTCATCTCCACTGTATGATCATAAATGATCTGATGTAGATCATACCTGAATGGCCTAGTGGTTTTTCCTACTTTCTTCAATTTGAGTCTGAATTTTACAACAAGGAGCTCATGATCTGAGCCACAGTCAGCTCCAGGTCTTGTTTTTTGCTGACTGTATGGAGCTTTTCCATTTTTGGCTGCAAAGATGATAAGCAATCTGATTTCGGTATTGACCATCCGATGATGTCCATGTGCAGAGTCAGCTCTCGTGTTGTTGGAAATGCATGTTTGCTATGACCAGGGTGTTCTCTTGGCAAAACTCTGTTAGTCCTTACTCTGCTTCATTTTATAATCCAAGGCCAGCTTGCCTGTTGCTCCGGGTATGTGACAAGTTCTGTAGTATAATTGTTCTCCAGTTTATGAGTCCCCCACCTTGCAGCTCTGTGGCAGGGCTCATGGCGCCCTCCTGCCGAAGGACGTCTGCCCACACGCCGACCCTCCTAGGGCTGCTGGTGGCCCCTGCTGGCCCACGCCTCCCCAGGAGACCTCAGACGCGGGCCGGCGAGTCGGGCTCAGTCTCCTGCGGGAGTCACTGCCCCTTTCCCCGGGTCTTGGTGCGTGTGAGGTGTTGTTTGTGTTCTCCAAGAGTTTCTGGTGGATATGGGGTTTGATTTTAACATCCTTTTGCTGTGATTCCCACTGTCTCATTGTGGCTTCCCATTTGTCCTTGGACATGGAGCATCGTTTTTGGTGGGTAACAACATCTTCCTCCTGACGGCTGTTCAGCAGCTGGTTGGGGCTTTTGCGTTCTCAGGGAGAGAGTGAGCACACCGTCCTCTACTCCTCCATCTTGCATAAATTATTAGCTAGTTGGGGTTTTTGCGTTCTCAGGGAGAGAGTGAGCACACCGTCCTCTACTCCTCCATCTTGTGTAAATTATTATGGGAAGATATTACTTGGAAATTACTGAATATATTTGCTTGCTTCCATCAAAGGAGGAGAACTTCATTCTGACACATTCTCTCTCTATTTTGAAAAACTGGGCTAGTAAGGCTACACTTTGCTCCTGGGCTCAAGTATGAATAATAAGTGAAGCTAGAACAATCAAAGCTTTCTATATCTACATGCTCTTATAGTTGTTGACACTTTGAATGTTTTTCTTATTTGAAGTTTATAGAATACATAAGCTTGTCATGCATCCTACTGAATGAATCTGTATCCGTGATTAGCCATGGGTTGGTTAAGTTTGGATTCATCCAAAATTAAAGGTAGAGATAGAACCCACATCTCTTGGCCTTTGGTCTGCTGTTCCATTAGGATTTCACATGTTTCTAAGGAAAGACAACCCTGGTCTCGTCACTTGGGATGATGGTAAATTGATAAATAACTGGAGTGGCTACATGCCAACTACTGGGAAGATTGGTACCTTAGAGTCAGGCTGGAGAACGGGGCTGAGAGGGTGGTGTGTGTGATCAGTCTAATTCATGTGCACGCACCCACTTTAATGTGAGTTGAATATGAGGGCCAGCATTTACTAATCAATAGAAATGACAGAAGCTATCCAGAAAGTATGAACAACAAGTAAAGAGATATCCCTGTGCTACATTTTTCACTCACATCACTAATTAATGTAACAGATGCAACGTGTGCCATCTTCAAAGATGTGACGTAAGAAAAATTAAGTGGAGACGGCAAGCTAGTTCTTAGCAGCCATTGTTAAAACAGATTTCAGTAGAAAATTCCCCCTTTTAAGGGAAATTTCTGCTAAATTTAGAACTGTTTAAGTATCATGTTAGTTACAAGCATAGAAAATAGCATAGATGGTCAACCTACATCATAAAATCCTTCATGTTTTGCAATAACAGCAGTTGCTTTCCTTAGTGTGGAGGGGGTGTACATTAATTTGAGCAGTTATCTGTTATTTGCCAGTAACCTTTTACATTACACACACACAAAAATATCTGCAACTTCATTTTCTTCTCCTATCTGGAAACCATAGAAACCAATGCGAAATTACAGCTAAGAAGTTCGTCACTGGGCTATCTCAAGCTGATCTCCATGGAAACATTTCACATTTTCTTGAAATGAAAGATATTCCAATCAGACACAACCATAACTGATGTGTGTCTGACAAATATACCACCACCAACAAAAAGTACATGGATATTTTTATTAGATAATACATTTGGAAGAGTTTTAAAACTACTTTGTAAATGAGGACATTTAAATGGTAAGTGTGACACCAACTAAAGAAATAAAAATACAGTTTTGAAAACAACGTTCTGTCTCTCTATTTAAATATTGTTCTTTCTAGATTTTTGCATAAAAGGCAACTTCCTAAAATAGTATGGACTTTGAATTCAGAAAGATATGTATTCATAGCATAACTCTGCCCTTTAGCTGTCTGGCTTCTCACTCCTAATTTTCTTATTATAAAGTTGAGGAAAATAATACCTGATTTATAGGTTTTGTTTGCTAATGGGTTATGCTAAATGCTTAATAAGCAATTATGAATTTTTATCTGTTTAAATGAATAAATGAGTGATGGAAGTATTGATGAGGGTGAGATTGAGGATTATATCAGCCTCTTAATGAATGGTTAAGAGATGAAAGGTGAAAAGAGACTAAATAAGTGAAAGAGACTAAATAGTAATGTCAAGAGTTTTGACAATGATTTAATTCTAATAATACAATGACTATTTCTAATTCAAAATTTGAATAATCTCCAAAAAATTATTTTTAAGATTGCTGTTTGGAGCTTGGGCCATATGAATGGGGTGGAGAAGGGACTTCATCATATTATAGGAGTGAGCCCTAAAATAAGCCCGTAAGTTAAAAATCATATTTTCAAAAGTATCTTAAATTACATGTAAAATTCAGTGTCCATTTAATGGGGTCTGTTACATAAAGAAAATACACAGTAATACACATTAACCAAGACATACACAGGACAAATATAATTGTACAATATACCTCCATAGAGTGTGAGGGCATGTCCTTTTATGAGAGCAAAGCGATACCAAAACAACACGCAGGAACACGTAGACTTCCTGAGCAGAGCGACAGGCGGGCGTTCCGCTCTGCATTCACTGTGTCTGTGTGTGTCTGTGCTCCACTCTCTAACCTCTCCCCACGCCTCTGTCCATTTCCGTGTCCTCCTGTTTCTGTCTGCAAGCCTATGAGCTGAATCTGGTTAAATTAAACACGTGTGTGATGTGACTCCACTGTGTTACCATGGAAGCGATATTAAAATTAAGCAGGTTGTAAACTTCCTATGCTGCAACACATGCTCAGTGATAGAAAACAAACTTCCATGGGCGTATCCAGAATTTTATTTTTCCAAAAATAAGAAAAGCAAAAGGAGCATGCATGTTAACATGCATGTTAAGTCAGTTAAGAAGTCATGGATAATATACATGCTGTTCTTTTGAAACATCCCACCCTCACCTTCTCCCACAGAGTTCAAAAGTCTGTTCTGTGCTTCTGTGTCTCTTTTTCTGTTTTGCATAAAGGGTTGTCGTTACCATCTTTCTAAATTCCATATATATGTGTTAGTATGCTGTAATGTTCTTTATCTTTCTGGCTTACTTCACTCTGTATAATGGGCTCCAGTTTCATCCATCTCATTAGGACTGGTTCAAATGAATTCTTTTTACGGCTGAGTAATATTCCATGGTGTATATGTACCACAGCTTCCTTATCCATTCATCTGCTGATGGGCATCTAGGTTGCTTCCATGTCCTGGCTATTATAAACAGTGCTGCGATGAACATTGGGGTGCACGTGTCTCTTTCAGATCTGGTTTCCTCAGTGTGTATGCCCAGAAGTGGGATTGCTGGGTCATATGGCAGTTCTATTTCCAGTTTTTTAAGAAATCTCCACACTGTTCTCCATAGCGGCTGTACTAGTTTGCATTCCCACCAACAGTGTAAGAGGGTTCCCTTTTCTCCACACCCTCTCCAGCATTTATTGCTTGTAGACTTTTGGATAGCAGCCATCCTGACTGGCGTGTAATGGTACCTCATTGTGGTTTTGATTTGCATTTCTCTGATAATGAGTGATGTTGAGCATCTTTTCATGTGTTTGTTAGCCATCTGTATGTCTTCTTTGGAGAAATGTCTGTTTAGTTCTTTGGCCCATTTTTTGATTGGGTCATTTATTTTTCTGGAATTGAGCTTCAGGAGTTGCTTGTATATTTTTGAGATTAATCCTTTGTCTGTTGCTTCGTTTGCTATTATTTTGTCCCAATCTGAGGGCTGTCTTTTCACCTTACTTATAGTTTCCTTTGTAGTGCAAAAGCTTTTAAGTTTCATTAGGTCCCATTTGTTTAGTTTTGCTTTTATTTCCAATATTCTGGGAGGTGGGTCATAGAGGATCTTGCTGTGATTTATGTCGGAGAGTGTTTTGCCTATGTTCTCCTCTAGGAGTTTTATAGTTTCTGGTCTTACATTTAGATCTTTAATCCATTTTGAGTTTATTTTTGTGTATGGTGTTAGAAAGTGTTCTAGTTTCATTCTTTTACAAGTGGTTGACCAGTTTTCCCAGCACCACTTGTTAAAGAGGTTGTCTTTTTTCCATTGTATATCCTTGCCTCCTTTGTCAAAGATAAGGTGTCCATAGGTTCGTGGATTTATCTCTGGGCTTTCTATTCTGTTCCATTGATCTATATTTCTGTCTTTGTGCCAGTACCATACTGTCTTGATGACTGTGGCTTTGTAGTAGAGTCTGAAGTCAGGCAGGTTGATTCCTCCAGTTCCATTCTTCTTTCTCAAGATTACTTTGGCTATTCGAGGTTTTTTGTATTTCCATACAAATTGTGAAATTCTTTGGTCTAGTTCTGTGAAAAATACCGTTGGTAGCTTGATAGGGATTGCATTGAATCTATAGATTGCTTTGGGTAGAATAGCCATTTTGACAATATTGATTCTTCCAATCCATGAGCATGGTATGTTTCTCCATCTGTTTGTGTCCTCTTTGATTTCTTTCATCAGTGTTTTATAGTTTTCTATGTATAGGTCTTTTGTTTCTTTAGGTAGATATACTCCTAAGTATTTTATTCTTTTTGTTGCAATGGTGAATGGTATTGTTTCCTTAATTTCTCTGTTTTTTCATTGTTAGCATATAGGAATGCAAGGGATTTCTGTGTGTTAATTTTATATCCTGCAACTTTACTATATTCATTGATTAGCTCTAGTAATTTTCTGGTAGAGTCTTTAGGGTTTTCTATGTAGAGGATCATGTCATCTGCAAACCAGATCACCAGCCCAGGTGGGATGCATGAGACAAGTGCTCGGGCCTGGTGCACTGGGAAGACCCAGAGGAATCGGGTGGAGAGGGAGGTGGGAAGGGGGATCAGGATGGGGAATATGTGTTAATCTATGGCTGATTCATATCAATGTATGACAAAACCCACTGAAATGTTGTGAAGTAATTAGCCTCCAACTAATAAAGAAAATAAAAATAAAAAAAAATAAACACCAGAAAAAAAGAAAAAAGAAGTCATGGATATTCATAAAAGTATTTTAAACACACAAAATTTCATTGATTATAGAATGATCAAACTTTTTAAGGAAATAATGAAACATGCATTAGCTGTATAATAATTTATATTTACCTCATGTATACTAATAGAGAAGGACATGGCAACCCACTGTAGCATTCTTGCCTGGACAATCCCAGGGACAGAGGAGCCTGGTGGGCTGCTGTCTATCGGGTCGCTCGGAGTTGGACATGACTGAAGCGACTTAGCAGCAGCAGCATGTTTATTAAAGACTTACATTTAAAAAATTTTGCTTACTTTAGGTTAAGATAGGCTTTCAGTTATGTTACAATTTCCAGTGCATTGCCTTTGACCACACACCTTTTTATCTCAAATAAATTTACATGTTAATATGTGTAAAAGGTGTATGCTAGGAAAACCTTAAATCCACTCCAATTTCTTTCTTTTTCTTTATATATCTACCTCCCCTACCTACTAAATAATTTGTGAATCTGAGTTTTTAACTCTTAGGACTTTAGTAATAAAGACATTACTTAATTTTTACATCACTTAATGTTATGAGAATGCTGGCTAGGATTATATGACATCCTGCCAAAGTTTGTTTACTTCATTCATTCTCTAAATTGTGATATCAAGAAAATGTTCTGTTCTGATAGCTCTAAAAATTACTCTCTAATGATACTGAAAACTACAGCACTCAAAGCTGTTATCCCCGGTGGAATAAATGGCTTCTGACCACAAGTGAATACCAGTCGCTTCGGTTCTGTCTGACTCTTTGTGACCCTGTTTTCAGTAGCCTGCCAGGCTGCTCTGACTGTGGGACTTTCCCAGCAAGAATCCTGGGGTGGGTTGCCATGCCCTTCTCCAGGGCATCTTCCTGACCCAGGGACTGAGCCCGCATCTCCTGCATCTTCTGCACTGCAGGTGGATTCCTGACCTCTAAGCCCCCAGGAAGCCCTCTGACTGTACACTTATTTTTTAAAAGTTACTTATAAGTTAAGTTTATAAGTAAGAAACTACCCACTTCATATATGAATGAAAATCTTCAATGTATTTTCACAATATTATAACTTAAATACAAATAAATTTGTTATTTTCCTAATCTGACAACATAGAATGATTTGTTGAGCATGATAATTATTCCATAAATTTAAAAATAGCAATAATTTAGTTTTACTGTGTTGAAACAAATAACATTACAACTTGACTAATTAAAGAATAAGAGTAACAAGAAAAATAGAGTTTTCTTTACTTGCTAAATGTTATCCAACTTCAGTGTTCAGTTCTTGAGTTATTACCTGACAAGTGAAGAAACCAGGTAGCTCAGAGAGTAAAGTGTCTGCCTGCAATGAGGGAGACCTGTGTTTGATCTCTGGGTCGGGAAGATCCCCTGGAGAAGGAAATGACAGCCCACTCCAGTATTCTTGCCTGGAGAATCCCATGGACAGAGGAGCCTGGTGGGCTACAGTCCATGGGATTGCAGAGTTGGACAGGACTGAGCGACTAATACTTTCACTTTTTGCTTCTGTAAAATGAAAAAAAAAAAAAATGCTATTAGTAGCCTTTAGAAGGCAATTTCGAAGAGAATTGGGCAAAGAGTAATTTTATATTTTACACAACTATTCTGGTATATTACATAAAAATTTTAAGCAAGATTATTTGCTCTGTCTGTAATTGTGTCACATGTTTATGTTGTTGTTCAGTTACTAAGCTGTGTCTGACTCTTTGCTACCCCGTAGACTGCAACATGCCAGGCTTCCCTGTCCACTGTTTCCCAGAGTTTAATAAAATTCAAGTCCATTGAGTTGGTGATTCTATCCAACCATCTCATCCTCCACCACCCTCTCCCCTTTTGTCTTCAAACTTTCCCAGCAATAAGGTCTTTTCCAATGAGTTGGCTCATCACATCATGTGGCCAAGGTATTGGAGCTTCAGCTTCAGCATCAGTCCTTCCAATGAATATACGCAGGGTTGATTTCCTTAGGAATGACTGGTCTGATCTCCTTGCAGTAGTCCAAGGGACTCTCAAGAGTCTTCTCCAGCACCACAGCTCAAAAGCATAAATTCTTTGGTGCTCAGCCTTCTTTGTGGTCCAATTCTCTCATCCATACATGACTATTGGAAAAATCATAACTTTGACTATATGGACCTTTGTTGGTACAGTGATGTCTCTGCTTTTTAATATGCTGTCTAGGTTTGTCATAGCTTTCCTAAGGAGAAAGTATCTTTTTATTTCATGGATACAATTACTATCCAATGATTTTGGAGCTGAAGAAAATAAAATCTACTACTGCTTCCACTTTTCCCCCATTTATTTGCTATGAAGTGGTGGGACTGGATGCCATGATCTTAGTTTTTTGAATATTGAGTTTTAGATCAGCTTTTTCATTCTCTTCTTTCATCTTCATCAAGAAGCGCTTTAGTTCCTCTTTGCTTTCTGCCGTTAGAGTGGTATCATCTGCGTATGTGAGGTTGATATTCTCCTGGCAATCTTGATTCCAGCTTGTGATTCATCCAACCCAATACTTTCCATGAAATACTCTGCATATAAGTTAAATTGACAGAGTGACAATATACAGCCTTAACATACTCCTTTCCCAATTTTGAATAAGTCTGTTGTTCCACGTCTGGCTCTAACTATTGCTTCTTGACCAGCATACAAGTTTCTCAGGAGACTGGCTAGGTGTTCTGGTATTCCCATCTTTGTAAGAGTTTTCCATAGTTTATTGTGATCCACACAGTCAAAGGCTTTCATATAGTAAATGAAGCAGAATGTTTTTCTGAAATTCCCTTGCTTTCTCTATGATCCAGTGAATGTTGGCAATTTGATCTCTGGTTCCTCTGCCTCTTCAAAACCAGGCTTCTACATCTGGAAATTCTTATTTCACATGCTGCTGAAGACTAGCTTGAAGAATTTTGAGCATAACCCTACTGGCATGTGAAACGGGTGCAATTTTATGGTAGTTTGTACATTTTGGGCATTGCCCTTCTTTGAGATTGAAAAGAAAACACATTTTCCAGTTCTGTGGCCACTGCTGAGTTTCAAAATTTGCTGACATATTGAGTGCAGCACTGTAACAGCACATCTTTTAGGATTTGACATAGCACAGCTGAAATTCCATCACTTCCACTAGCTTTATTTGGTTAAATGCTTCCTAAATCCTGAAAGATGATGCTGTGAAAGTGCTGCACTCAATATGTCAGCAAATTTGGAAAACTCAGCAGTGGCCACAGGACTGGAAAAGGTCCATTTTCATTTCAATCCCAAAGAAAGGCAATGCCAAAGAATTCTCAAACTACTGCACAATTGCACTCATCTCCCATGCTAGTCAAGTAATGCTTAAATTACTCCAAGCCAGGCTTCAGCAATACGTGAACTGTGAACTTCAGATGTTCAAGCTGGTTTTAGAAAAGACAGAGGAACCAGAGATCAAATTGCCAACATCCGCTGGATCATCGAAAAAGCAAGAGAGTTCCAGAAAAACATCTATTTCTGCTTTATTGACTATGCCAAAGCCTTTGACTGTGTGGATCACAACAAAGTGTGGAAAATTCTTTAAGAGATGGGAATACCAGACCACTTGACCCACCTCTTGAGAAACCTGTATGCAGGTCAGGAAGCAATGGTTAGAACTGGACATGGAACAACAGACTGGTTCCAAATAGGAAAAGGAGTACATCAAGGCTGTATATTGTCACACTGCTTATTTAACTTATATGCAGAGCACATCATGAGAAACGCTGGGCTGGAAGAAGCACAAGCTGGAATCAAGATTGCCCAGGAGAAATATCAATAGCCTCAGATATGCAGATGACACCACCCTTATGGCAGAAAGTGAAGAAGAACTAAAGAGCCTCTTGATGAAAGTGAAAGAAGAGAGTGGAAAAAGTTGGCTTAAAGCTCAACATTCAGGAAACTAAGATCATGGCATCCAGTCCCATCACTTCATGGCAAATAGATGGGAAAACAGTGGAAACAGTGGCTGGCTTTATTTTTCTGGGCTCCAGAATCACTGTGGATGGTGATTGCAGCCATGAAATTAAAAGACACTTACTCCTTGGAAGGAAAGTTATGACCAACCTAGACAGCATATTAAAAAGCAGAGAGATTACTTTGCCAACAAAGGTCTGTCTAGTCAAGGCTATGGTTCTTCCATTGGTCATGTATGGATGTGAGAGTTGGACTGTGAAGAAAGCTGAGCACTGAAGAATTGATGCTTTTGAACTGTGGTGTTGGAGAAGACTCTTGAGAGTCCCTTGGACTGCAAGGAGATCCAACCAGTCCATCCTGAAGGAGATCAGTCCTGGGTGTTCATTGGAAGGACTGATGCTGAAGCTGAAACTCCAATACTTTGTCCACTTCATGTGAAGAGTTGACTCACTGGAAAAGACCCTGATGCTGGGAGGGGTTGGGGGCAGGAGGAGAAGGGGACAACAGAGGATGAGATGGCTGGATGGCATGACCAACTCGATGCACATGAGTTTGAGTAAACTCCGGGAGTTGGTGATGGACAGGGAGGCCTGGCGTGCTGCGGTACATGGGGTCGTAAAGAGTCCGACTGAGCGACTGAACTGAACTGAACTGAACTGAACTAAGGCCCACTGGCCTTCACACTCTAGGACATCTGGCTCTAGGTGAGTGACAACACCATCATGGTTATCTGGGTCATTAAGACCTTTTTTATATAGTATTTTTTTGTCTGTTTGTTTATTCTTGCCATCCTCTTCCTTATCTCTTCTGTTTTTCTTAGGTCCTTACCATTTCTGTCCCTTATCATGCCTGTTCTTTCCTGAAATATTCCCGGGATGTCGCCAGTTTTCTTGAGATCTGTAGCCTTTCCCCTTCTGTTGTCCTCTAGCAGCGCTGTTCCTTTAAGAAGGTCTTCTGGTGTCTCCTTGCTCTTCTCTGGAGCTCCGCATTCAGTTGGGTGTAGCTTTCCCTTTCTCCCTTGCCTCTTTCTTCTTTTCTCAGCTGTTTTAAAGCCTCCTCAGATAGCCGCTTTGCCTTCCTGCATTTCTTTTTCTTTGAGATTGTTTTGCTCACTGCCTCCTGTGCAACATTATGAGCTTCCATCCATATTTCTTCAGGCACTCTGTTTAGCAGATCTAATCCCTTGAATTTATTTGTCACTTCCACTGTATACTCATAGGGATTTATTTAGGTCCTAACTGAATGGTCTAGTGGTTTTCCCTACTTTCTTCAGTTTAAGTCTGAATTTGGCAATAAGGAGTTCACGATCTGAGCACAGTCAGCTCCTGGCCTTGTTTTTGCTGATTATATAGAGCCTCTCCATCTTTGGCTGCAAAGAATATAATCAGTCTGATTTTGGTGTTGACCATCTGGTGATGTCCATGTGTAGAGTCATCTCTTATATTGTTGGAAGATGGTGTTTGCTGTGACCAGTGTCTTCTTTTGACAAAATCCTGTTAGCCTTTTTCCTGCTTCATTTTGTACTCCAAACTCAATCTTGCCTCAGTACTCCAGGTATCTCTTGATTTTCTACTCTTGCATTCCAATCCTCTATGACGAAAAGTATAACTGTGTGTGTGTCGGTTCTAAATGGTCTTATGGGCCTCCTGATGCTCAACAGGTAAAGAATCTGCCTGTAAGGCAAGAGATGCAAGAGACATGAATCCTATCCCTGAGTCTGGAAGATCCCCTGCAGGAGAGCATGGCAAGCCACTTCAGTATTCTTGCCTGGAGACCTAGATTACTGTGATGTTGAATGGTTTTCCTTGGGCGTGAACCAAGGTCATTGTCATTTTTGAGATTCCACCCAAATACTGTATTTCAGATTCTTTTGTTGACTATGATGGCTACTCTATTTCTTCTTTGGGATTCTTCCCCTCAGTAGCATATATAGTGATGATCTGAATTAAATTTGCCCTCTCCTGTCCATTTTAGTTCACTTATTTTGATGTTCACCCTTGCCCTCTCCTGTTTGACCACATTCAGTTTACTTTGATTCATAGTCCTAACACTCCAGGTTCCTACACAGTACTGTTCTTTGCGGCATCAGACTTTCCTTTTACCACCAGATACATCTATAGCTGAGTGTCATCTCCGCTTTGGCCCAACTGCTTCATTCTTTCTGGAGCTATGGGTTATTGCCTCTCGCTCTTCCCCAGTGGCATATTGGACACCTTCCAGCCTGGGGGGCTCACCTCTGGTGTCACATCTTTTTCTGTGTTCGCACTGTGCATGGGATTCTCGTGGCAGGAATCATGGAGTGGTTTGCCGTTTTCTCCTCCTGTGTACACATTTGTCAACACTGTCCCCGGTGACTAGTTTGTCTCGGGTGGCCCTGACCAGCACGTCTCAGAGCTTCATTGCATCACACAAGCTTCTTTGCCGTAACAAGACCGTGATGGTTCTTTAATTAATAGACTGCTCTCATAATGAGTGTTTGTGGCTCTCCAAAATTCATTTTGAAACTTAATTCCCAGTGTAATGGTATTTGGCAGTGGGATCTTGGGGAAGTGATTAGATTATGATGATGAAGCCCTCGTGAATGGGGTTAGTGCCCTTACTAAAGAGATCCCAAAGAGTTTACTTGCCTTTCTGACATGTGAGAACTTTATCAGAAGAACCTATATTTAAATCAGAAAGCAGGATTTCATCAGACACTGAATTTGACAGCAGCTTGATCTCGGACATCTCAGCCTCCAGAATGGTGAGAGATGCATTGCTGCTGTTTATAAGCCACTCAGTCTCTGGGATTCTGTCATAGTAGCCTGAATATACTAAGACAGATGTTTTGTATATTTTGCTCATTCAAAATTATTAATTTATTGGGTTGTACTGTAAATCTCCTCAGAATACAATGTAATTAAATAGTCTGTAGGACAGAATTATTAGCATTTGAAATGACTGTGGGAGAGAGAGTGGCAAAGTAACAAAAAGGAGTATCTTCTTTTATGAGTTAGTCCAAAACGCATGCCACACTTTATTTGTGTTAGTTGGAACTAACTGTTTTGTAAAGTAACCTGTCACTAAGCCAGTCTCTCTTCAGATAAACTTTATAAACTTGGTGAATTTGTCTGTAGTTAGTTAGATAAAATAAGCCTAAGCTTAAAGAACGCGGTTTCGGGAAAATTGAAATTTGTGTCTCTCTGATTTAGCAGTTCTGTGCAGGCAAACAGTTGAGGGCGGAAGCAACACCATAGCAACAGCAGAAGCCGCTGGAGATTCGAGGACAAATAGGAAGCACGCACTGGAAGAAGGGGATAGCACACCTCTTACCCCAAAGCAGCTCAGGTTCCCTGTTTTCTCCCAAAATGGTATGGTTATAGGAGCAGGAAGATTGTGTGTGTGTGTGTGCATAATTGTATTAGTGCAAACTCTATGACCATACTGCAATTAAAACCAAAACAAACAAACAAAAATTCCTCAAATTTTAAAACAGAAAGCCCTGCCCACCTGGTGTATGTATATATGAGTTTTTTAAATCAGGTATAGATTGGTTCCTTGGTATAACAAGAAGATCCAACCAGTCCATCCTAAAGGAAATCATTCCTGAATATTCATTGGAAGGACTGAGGCTGAAACTGAAATTCCAATACTTTGGCCACCTGATGCAAAGAACTGATTCATCTGAAAAGACCCTGATGCTGGGAAAGATTGAAGGCAGGAGGAGAAGGGGACGACAGAGGATGAGATGGTTGGATGGCATTACAGACTCAATGGACATGAGTTTGAGTAGGCTCCGGGAGTTGATGATGGACAGCCAAACCTGCCGTGCTGCAGTACATGGGATCACAAAGAATCGGACACAAATGAGCGACTGAACTGAACTGAACTGGATAGTTTGGCTCATGCAGTGATGAAGGCTAATCCCAAGATCTGAAGGGTGAGTGGGCAAGCTGGAGACCCAGGAAAGCAAAAGTGTAGTTCCTGTCAAACTCCAACAGCCTGAGAACCAGCAGAGCTAATGATGTAATTTCCAGTCTGAAAGTCAGGCAGGCTCTAGACCCAAAGCAAGCAGATATTTCAGCCTGATTCCAGGGGCCAGTGTCCCAGCTCAAACAAGAGGAGTTTTTATTTGCAGGAAGGTCAGCTTCTTATTCTTTTCACACTTTCAACTGATTTGATGAGGGCACAAACATTAGGGAGGGCAGTCAGTTTTATTCAATCTACGAATTTCGAATTTCAAATGTTAATCTCACTCTAAAACAGCCTCTCAGACCTACCATGATGCTACTTGACCAAATATCTGGGCACATAAAACTAATTTTCACTCTATTAACTATCATGGATCAGAGTGTTACTGAAAGAGTATGTGTTTGGAGTCTGGCTGCTCACTGCTTAAAAGCCAATGAACATGTCAGGTTGGTGGAAAGGAACGTTTGCTTTATTTCAGATGCTGGCAACTGGGGTGGGGTGGGGGAGGGCGGCAGACATCTGTCCAAAGGCAGACTCGCCCCTGACAAGCAGGGGGTGTCAGCTTTTATAGACAGAGGTGGGGGGGTACATGCAGAAACAGCGCTGTCCTCTCCATCATCACCTGCAAACCGGTCATCGGTGGTCTGACCAGCCTCATCTTGATTGTTTTAGGTACAGTTAAACAATCTTCGGTTCCAGGGTCCATTTGTTCCCGTTTCTTTGAGGTCAGTTCTCTGAACTGTGGCAGCTCATGTCCTGGGTGCAGTCCGGTCCTCATGTAGTCAACTCCTCCACCTGGTGTTCTGGTATCCGTAAGACGGCTCACAGGATGTGGCCCAGAACATTATCTACAGACCCAGGGAAGGAACTAAAAGTCCCTGACTGTGTTTAGTGACTATATTTATGTTACGTTTGTTATTTAATCCCTTTTGACTGTTTTCCTTTGTTTCAGTGTTTCTCACTTCTCTGATTAAACTTATTCTTTGACTAAAGGCTTCCACAGGCAAAAGGCAGGCAGAGGACGTTGTGGTTCGGGTGGGGGAGGGGGCAAGGATCATAGGGTCCCGCTCAGTCTCAAAAGGAGGAGCATCCCAAATTTCAGATCTTCCTCAAAGTTCAAGAGAACACAATGTGTCAGAATTGATGAGATACAGCTAAATTACGTATTAGATGACAATTTTTAGATTAAATATTTATGAAAGTAAAAGAGAAAAGTGAATCAAACACCTAGCGGCTCGGTAAACAGGAAACTTTAGAACTATGTAAAGCTCAAGTCAGAAGAGTTCAGTCAGCTCTGAGACGGAGACGCAGTGAAGCGCCGTTAATAGCTAATGATCCAAAAGTGAACTCACCCGTTTGAAACAAGCGATCACTAATCAATAAATAATCATATGAATTTTTAAAAATGTGTGGGAGAGGACACAAATACTGAAATTTAGAAATGGTAATGTTTTATTCAAATTGAAAAAATATAACAGATTATTTATATTCTGTTTATATATATTATTTATATTTATATATATCATTTATATATATTTATATTCAATATATTAAAAAATCTAAATGAAATGAATAATTTTCTAGCAAAATATAATTTATCAAAGTTCATTTATTCTAAAGGACATATAAACAGACCAATTACCTCAGTATAAAGAGATGACTCCAATTAAAAAAGAAAAAGAAAAGAAAACCCTGAATAGGCCCAATTGAGAATTTTGCCAAACTTTAAAAATAAGAAATCCTCAGTCTATTTAAACTATTATAGAACAGGAAAAAAGGAAAATTCCAAATTCATTTTAGGAAATAAATGAGTTATTATAGACCCTCAAATTAAAAAAGAATGTACCTAAATTAAAATTCAATCTCAATATCAATATGGGAGTAATACACAATGATCATGTGGATTTATTCCAGGAATGCAATGTGCAATGATAATTAAATATTGACATTTATATAACATGTTATATTAATGAAACTAGGGAGGTAAATGATATCCTCAGGTTCAAAGATGTATAATGATATTGAACAATGTGTAAATTTTTTTCATTTTAAAAATAACACAAATACTCATGTATGTGAACACACACACACACACACACACAGACACACACATTCCTACAACGCTTAATCCCAGTCAGCATCTTACATAATGGAAAAGCGTTGGGGACATTCTGATTAAAATAAAGCAAAAAGCACATATGTTCTCAACTTCTATTATTATTTAAAATTTTAATTACAGGAAGTAGTATATACAATTAGTCAGTAAAAATGCAATTAGAAGCTTAGGAGTTGGAAAGAGTTAATTCCTATTTGCTGATGACAGAATTGTATATGTGGAAAATGGGGGGAAAAAACTGATGGAGTAACTACAAACAATAAAAGAATTCCAGGTGAGATCAGATTATAAAATCAGAGTTGACATTTGAAAAGATAATGTGGTTGAGACAATTCCACTTACCACGGAAAAATAATGAGCACATAGAACATCCATATGCAGAAAAATGTACAGCCTATGTGTGTGTGTCTGTATGAACGAATGAAAACACATACCATGTTCTTGGACAGAGAACCTCAAAGTCATATAGAGTTTAATCTTCCCTGAGATAATTTTAGCATTAAAGGTTTTCCAGGAAATATTAGTAAACTGTATTTCTTTAGGACTTGGCAAGTTAATTATAAAATTCATTTAACAGAGCAAATAATAATCAGGACACATGAATATCCTGGAAGGTAGTGACTGTCTCTCTTAGTTATTGAAACATTTTTCATAGTCTTTATTTCTAAAGCACTGTTCCATCATATATAAATAGAAGCCAGACCAATATAATGGAATAGGGAATCCGTAAATAGACTTTTTATGTGGAAATTTAATATCTGACAAAGGTAGCATTTAAACAGTGGGGAGAAGATGAGTTTTTAATGAATAGTCTTGGGATAACTAGTCACTCACAAGGAAAATAGATAAAAGTGTGTCCACTTCTGACACTTAATACAGAATGAATTCCAACTGGTTTGGGTCTGTAAATGCAAAAAAAAAAAAAAAGAAAATATAAATCAAGAAGAAAACATGGGGAAATTTTATTATGAGTGACAAAAGTTTAATAAGTCAAAATCCATATACAATGAGAAAAAATGCTGATAAATTTAATCATATAAAGAAATAACTTTTACATTGCAAAACAATCCAATAAAGTAAAAATTGCAATGACAAATAGGAGAAAATTGTTTGAAAATTATGTCATTTTAAAGAGCTATTATCCCTAAAAAAAGTCTTCGGCTCACTTAGGTTGTTACATAATATTGAGCAGAGTGGGAGAATAATTTGAAAAAGAATAGATACATGTGCACATATAACTGAATCGCTTTGCTGTACGCTTGAAACTAACACAACATTGTAATCAACTATATTTCAATATAAAAAGTTAGAAATAAAAGTCTTCTGAAAGTAGAGAGATAAAAGGCCAATTTACAAAAGAGATATGAACAGATAGTTCACAGAAGAAGAAATGCAAATAGCTCTTATATATGAAAATATTCACAGCTTTCCATAAGAGAAACGTGCTAATTACAGCTAAGCTGAGATACTGTTTCTCATCAATCAGATTGACAAAAATCCCAAAGTAGACTAAATGTTGATGAGGATGAGGGAAAACAAGCACTTTCATAGATTGCTATTGGGAATGGAAAATGGTAACATTCCTTGAAGGAGAATTTAGCTATATTTTGCATTTATCTTTTGATCCAGAGATCTCAGTTCTAGAAATCGATCTCAAAATGCCCTGACAAATACATGAAAAAGTATAAGCAGAATGCTATTTATAGCAACAGTTTTGAAAGAGGAAAAAAAATAGCCTGTTATTGAACTCTTTATTTATTTATTTTCAGCTTCAAAATCCACACTTGTATAACGGACCAGATTTGCAGTCTGGGCCTCTGCTGACCACGGGTCTGTTTGCTCCATCGCTTCTGTGAGTCTCTGTCTGCAGGGGACTCTGTAACAACCAGAAACCCAGAAGAGGAAATAAAGAACGCTCACTTTTCCGAAACGTCTGAAGGTGCTTTGCCTGCGGTTTCTCTGAGTGTCTCAACAGCAACATTTCTTCCCTCCAACAGCGAGAACTTGTTCCCCACTGATTCAGATGCTGCCTCTATCACATGGTAAATGCTTTGGCTGAAGCTTCACTTGTTGGTAATACAGTTCATTTGGAAGAACAAATAATATCCAGGAAAACCTGGACTTTAATAAATTGTGTTGGACTAGCTGGTGAACCACAGGAAATTTTATTTATGACCCTCTCCACAGGTTTGATTCCAGATTGTTCTGAGATTTAAATATTTTAAAAATGAAGTTGAAAATGGGAACACTTATGTGTCACACAGGTAGTAACTGCAGGGAAAAACACCACCTATGACCAGGGAAACAAAGGCGCGAACAGTCTGCAGTTACGAGAACTTGCAAGCAGAAAAGGGAGGTAGCAGAGTTGGTGCTCAGACCTCTAAGGAAGGCACTGCTTGGGCGGCGCTGGCGTCTGATCTCGGAGTCCTGAGGAGCTGGCATCCAGGCCTCCGATGAGGGGAGACCAGCAGGCACGGGCCGCTTGGTATCCGTGATAGCATAATAAATGTCCCTCTATGAGAATTAGAAACCTCGAAAATGGAATTAAATGCTCCCTTTGGAGAATTTAGGAAACCATCTCATAATTTCCAAAGACTGGAATAAAAAATTTTAGTATTCATCCTGCCTCTTCTCTATGAACTCAACTAACGGGTAAACAAATGGCAAGAAGTCTCTTTTCATATTACTCTAGCTAATGAGTAAAGAAAAAAATGAGAATATAACCAGTGACGAATGGATCTAAGCAAAGTAATTAGTGACTGCTATATCACAAAAAAAGAGAAAATCAGACAATATACACCTACTGGCGAGAGTACAGACACTATCTCTGAACTACTCTTGCCAAAAAAAATTCCCAGAGCTGAATGTCATTCTAACTACTGATTTATAGGAAATAATAAGAGAGAGAAACATTTTGGATACCACCATGGGAGATGCACTAAGCAAAATCAAGACTTGGACAAATATCCAGTTTCCTCTGCAAATAATTGGCAAGGAAAAAAAAAGAGGGAGAAAAAAAAGAGGGAGTGGGTGGGAACATATAAAGTGAAACCTGAGGCAAAAGAATTGCAGATTGCAATGTATGGACCTTCCTTGGATTTTGATTCAAACAAAATTGGGAATTTAAACACTGACTGGCCTGAACATGTGATGATTTTAAGGAATTTTTTTTTTTTAGATGTAACAATGATATTTTGGTTGTGTTGCAAGTAAAAGAATGCTCGTATTTTAGAAATATACCCTGAGACACTTTTAAGTAAACTGCTACCTAGAACTTGCTTCAAAATAATCCAGTGTGCATATTGGGGGCAGGGAGGCATAAATAAAATGAAAATGGCCACTTGTTGAAAACTATTAAAACTTAGAATTGTGTGCATAGGAGTTCATTTTCTTATTACTTCTATTTGTATATTTATATATTATTTTTACATTTTTCAAAATTAAAAGTAAGTACATTTAGTGTGTTTATAGTATCTTTGCTAATAATCATAGTGATTAATAATAATGACAATGAACATTTCATTTGAGAACTGTGATGCTTAAATGTGCTTTAAATGCTTTATTTCTTTAAATTTCCCCAGTAAATATGTGATATTTGTATAAGTATTTCCATTTTGCCTGATTTCAAAGCCTTTATCCTCACAACTATTTGCTTCTCTGCCATTCTAATTAGTGGTAAAAGGTGATAAAAATTTCAGTTTCAAGTTTGTCAGTGAATAAGTTCTTTTGATATTAATATTTAATAATTATTAAATAATAATGGTTGTCTGTTATCATTATGTACCAAGCACTGTTCTAAGGACTTTGAGTATTTATTTGACATCTTTAACTATTCTAAGAAGTAAAACTTTTATTAGCTAAATGCATTTTATCGTGCTTGGAAAGCTTGTGTGATTTCAGGGTCTCCTATGCAGAATCTATTTGAACATTTATTTTCTTTTAGACCTATAAATTCCTCATTTTTTCCTATTAGAAATAATACTGTATGAGGCAGTCTTATACACAAATCTTGAAGCTTCACTTTTGGTATTTTTAAGAAGAATCTTAAAAAATTTACTAGGTATAAACATTTGAAACTTTAGTTATATATTGATATGGATATTGGTTAATAATCCTTTTTCAGAAAAACTTGGTCAACTTCCACCAGTTTTACATAACAGTTCCAGTATTATGTGGAGTTCAGTACACTTGAGTTCCACTTAGTAATCTCATTTTTTAAAAAGCCCAGTTGAAACCTGAGCCGTTTCATGCCATTTGTATGTTAATTTTCATTTCTTTAATTGTTAATAGTATAAGACAGTTTAAAGTAAGATAATTTTGTATTATGTGACTATGTGTATATATGTATTGTCCATTAGTTTCCTTCATCTGTTTTTTTTTTATATAAAGATTTATTTATTTTCAGTCGTGCTGAGTCTTAATTGCTGCATTGGCTTTTCTCTTCTTGCAGCGAGCAGGGGCCACTCTCTCCTTGTGGTGTGTGGGTCCCTTGTTATCGTGGCTTCTCTTGTTGTGGGTCCCAGGCTGCAGGGAGCGCCTGTGGGCTCAGTAGATGCGGCGCTTGGGCTCTAGAGCACACGCTCAGTAGTTGTGGCATGTGTGTGAGTTGCTCCCCAGCGTGAGGGAATCTTCCCAGATGAGGGATGGAACCCATGTCTCCCAGCTACCAGGGGAAGCCTCTGTTTGTTTCACTGACATTCTTGTCTTTTTAAATTCTAAGACTTCTGATAATCATAAAATACCAGTTGTTTTCAGTCATATGTCCTGCAAATATTTTCTTACTTTAGTGTTTGCTCTTTATATTTGTTCACGATATTTCTGACAGGTGATTTTTTTCAATTTTGATGTAATCATTCATCAATCATTTCCTTTTACCGTTACCAATGAGCCTTTTCACTTGGACAGTCTTTGGGGATCACATCAGAGAAACATTCACAGACTGTGCACTAGTGGGTTAGGTTTTGAGCCATTATTCTCCCCTTTGCCCCAAATGCTCTAGTCAACTGACTTCCTTTCAGAACCTCAAATTTACCAAGCTCTTTTCCAATTTAGGCTGGGAAAATGTTGTCATAACACCTGCTCTCTAGGCAGTGCAGAGCTGGACCAACTTCTTCTAAGGCTGTTTTGTAGTCCGAATTGGTTGAAGAATCCTGGCTGTCAAAGTACCTGATCTCAGCAGGAAGGTTCCTGGCGTTGTCAAGGAGCACTGTTAGTCTAAAGGCTGCGGAAGTCAGCTTGAGAGGAGAGAATCACCAACGCCTTTCAGTGTGAACACTTGGTTTGGATGCAAATAGGTTCTCGGTAGAAAAGACAGAGGAGAAATAATTGAAAAAAATCAACACTTTCAAAGCAAGTTTTAATTTTTGTTGGCATTGCTGAGATGGAGCAGGATCCTGTGGCCCTTGCCCCTCTAACCTGCCCCGTGTCCGCTATCTTCCTTTTGTCTAGTTGAAGAAAAAGTTAATCAGAGATGTAAGAAATGAGGAAACAAAGGAAAACAGTCAAAGGAGACTAAATGATAATAATGTAGTCATTAAGCACAGTCAAAGACCTTTAGAAAATATTCTGAACCATATCCTGTGAGCTATCCTGTAGATACTAAAACACCAGATGGAGAAGTTAACTACGTGTTGACTAGACTATGCCCAGGACTTGAGCTGCCACAATTCTGAGCATTGGCTGCAAGAAATGGGAGCAAATAGACCCTGGAACTGAAGACTGACTGTACCTAACACAAAGATGAGGCTGGTCAGACCGCTGATGACCAATTGGAAGATGACTATTAGAGATGACTGTGCTGTTTCTGCATGTGGCCCCCAACCTTTAGACAGATGTTTGCCCTCCCTGTCCCCACTGAGTTGCCAGCACTTGAAATAAAGCAAACTTTCATTTCAACCAACTTGGCCTGTTTATTGGCATTTTGAGCAGTGAACAGCCAGACCCCACCACATACTATGTCTTTAACGATGGCATAGGAGATATTTAGCAAGATGCTTGGAGATTTACATTCAGAGACATAGCTTTATCTAAAGCACTGAAATTACAAAGTTAAATCCCAATATTTAACTCACATCAAGTACATGTTTGACTAAAGAATTTCAGTGACAGCAACAAAATAAATCATTCCCATTAAAACTTGAGATGATTCTCCATTTCTGTTTTCACTACTCAGAATGAGAGTTAAAACAAGTGTGAATTTAGAAACTTGATTTTTGTTTGGAAATCTTGTTATTTTGAGAAGGAACATTTTGAAACAGATTTCTTCTTATTTTTAACATTATTTTTTATTTGTAACAAAGTAGTACAAGTACATGGTTTTTTAAACTCTAGCAATGTAGAGGGCTTAAAAAAAAAAAAAGTAGTCTCCCACACAATTTCCTTCCATCTTCAGTTTCTCTTTCATTAGGACCTTTTTACCATTTTCTAATTGATTTTCTGTTTGCTAATTTTTCTTGTAGCTCTACATCATAAACTTGCATTGATATTTCTTGATTAATTTATTTCAGCCTTTGTCTCTGCATATCTTTGTATGATGGATGCTGCACGTGCCAGTCATCCCCGACTCTTTGTGACCCCATGGACTGTAGCCCACCAGGCTCCTTTCCCCATGGGATTTTCCAGACAAGAATACTGGAGTGGGTTGTCACTTCCTCCTCCAGGGGATCTTCCCGACCCAGGGATCAAACCCACATCTGCATCTCCTGCATGCAGGTGTATTCCTCACCCCTAAGTCACCTGGGAATGATAAATGAGTATCTAGCAATATTTTCTGTTCTCATTTTGGAGATTAGAAAATCTTTTCAAATCTGTGTACTAGGGTTAAAATTCTTTGTTTTTTAAAAAGCTCACTTCAGTTTCCTGATAATTGGTCTTTCTCCTTTGGGAAATTTTGCAAATTTGTTTAGCTTGATTTTTCCCTTGCTACAGATTTTTCTTCAATTTCTAGCATATTTCTTTCATAGTGAGAATGACTGTCAATGTAAGGTGTGTGGTTGGGGCCTGTGTACTGGCAGACTTCGTTTTGAATAATCGAGCAGAGAACTGGAATTTTTCTGAATAGCAGAATTTGAGCCATGTTGCTTTTGAGGCAAATGCCCACTTATCTCAGTTTACCCACAGACAGCCACTTCAGTTTCACTAGAATGAAGTCCTCTTCCTCTAACCCCAACCCTTTGGGTGATTTTGCTTTATTTAGAAGTCAGGATAAATGGGGATTGTTTTGACTTTTCTAAAAATTAACACTGAGGTGTTGTATTTAAAAGGTCAGCTCCCTGCTTTTCTAGGTTCTTCTTAAATTCTAGGGTGGGTGTGTCCTCTTCTGTTTGTCCATGTTTGGTAAATCTGTCTGCTGAAGCTCTTATCTCACTTTGTTATAGTCATCTATATATTTTTTTACTCTTTATTGACCTTTGTTGAAGATCTTAAGAGAAGAAAAGTGTTTGCATTTTATCAGCTGTCCTGAACCAGAAATCATGTTACTTTTTAAAATAAATTTTACTGCATTTTATTTTAAAACAAATAAGTGATCAAAGAAAAAGATGGCTTAAAACTCAACATTCAACAAACTAAGTTCATGGCATTCAATCCCATCACTCATGACAAATAGATGGGGAAACAGTGGAAATGGAAACAGTGGTAGATTATATTTTCTTGGGCTCCAAAACCACTGCAGATGATGACTGCAGCCATGATATTAAAAGGCACTTGTTCCTTGGAAGAAACACCATGACAAACCTAGACAGTGTATTGAAAAGCAGAGACATCACTTTGCCAACACACTTTGGAAGCACTGTGGCTCAGAGGGTAAAGAGTCTGCCTGCAATACAGGAGACCCCGGTTTGATACCAGAGCTGGGATGATCCCCTGGAGAAGGGAATAGCCACCCACTCCAGTATTCTTGCCTGGAGAATTCCAAGGACAGAGGATCATAATGTAACTACAGTCCATGGGGTTGCAAAGAGTTGGATGTAATTGAGCAATTAACACACACACATCGTTTGCCAGCAAAGGTCCATGTAGTCAAAGCTACGGATTTTCCAGTCATGTATGGATGTGAGAGGTGGACCATAGAGAAGGCTGAGAGCTGAAGAATTGATGCTTTCAAACTGTGGTGCTGGAGAAGACTCTTGAAAGTCTCTTGGACTACAAGGAGACCAAACCAGTTGATCTTACAGGAAATCAACTCTGAATATTCATTGGAAGGGCTGATGCTGAAGCTGAAGGTCCAATACTTTGGCCACCTGAAGCAAAGAGCCGACCCTTTGGAAAAGACCCTCATGCTGGGAAAGAGTGAGGGCAAGCAGAGAAGGGGGCGACAGAGGATGAGATGGTTGGATGGCATCATTTATACAATGAGTTTGAGCAAACTCTGGAAGATAGAGAAGGACAGGGAAGCCTGGTGTGCTGCAGTCCACGGTATCACAAAGAGTTGGACATGACTTAGTGAGTGAGCGACAACAGCAATCATTGAAGAAAACCCGTAATACTCAGGAACATATGAGGAAGGAGATAACCATAAAGAATCATCTCATTATGAATTATAATGACATTTTGCTACTTTTTTGCAAATCTACATTTTTACTTCTGTATCTATAGCTGTACTGTAGCTTTGGTCCAGCTTTGACCACAATAGTGTATGGTAAGGATTTTTCATGTACATAATAATTACTCAAACAAATTTTGAAGGAAAAATTTCTCCATTGTGTACATGAATATATCATAATATAATCTACTGTTCCCTCACGGTTAAAGTGTAAAACGCCTTCACCTTAATCACTGATGTAATAATGCCACACTGGGGATTCTTTACATAATCTCTGCCCCATTCCTCATTGTTTCCTTGGGATTTCATCGTCATAGTAAAAATTCTGAATCAAAGTCTATAAAAATATTAAATTTCACAATTCATGTGCCAAATTGTTTTACCAAAAAATGTATTCATCAGCAGTATATAAGAGACCTATCACACCATTTTCTCCACATAACATGATATTAACTTTTTGTAAATGCCAATTTCATACATACAAGCTGCATCTTATTTTACTTGGCTTTCCTTTCATCATTAAGAAGGTTGAATTTTTAAAATTTTATTTGTCTATTTTTGTTTATTTTTTCACAAGTTATCTGCTTGGATCTTTTGCTGATTTTTGAAATCATGATATGTAACGCTTGCATTTTAGAATTTTGTAATAAATCAAGATGTGTTCCATATCAAAGCTACTCCACTAGTTTTGTTTTAGAAATTTTGTAGTGTAGACCATGCCTAGAATGTCCAGTCAACTTTTAGTTTTCTGTGAATACTCTTATTATCTACTTATGGTTTTGCATGTTGCCAAATTTTAAAGTTAAATCATAAACAATAGAAGAATAAAGGAAAGAAAATTGTAGCAAGGATAATAATAGTTTTATTATTAATGTTGTTGAGTCTCTAAGTCATGTCGAACTCTTTGCAACACCAAGGACTGTAGCCTGCCAAGCTCCTGCCAAGTCCATGGTATTTCCCAGGCAAGAGTACCACTGTGGGTTGCCATTTCCTTCCCCAGGGGATGTTCCTGACCCAAGGATTGAACCCACATCTCCTGCATTGCAGGCAGATTCTTTCCCCCTGAGCCGTTAGGGAAGCCCAGTTACATTATTAGCTCAAGAGGGATAGGGAAGACAATTGCAAAGGATGCAGAGAAGTGCAGTCTCTACTGTAGCGCCTGCTTAGAGTCTGTCCCCACATACGTGTTTGGTGAATGAATGAGTCAGGGAATTGCGGCCAAGCAGAGGACTGAAGACACGGCTGGTGACGGCACCTCTTCCTCCCGTCAGTCTTTTCTGTGGTTTGGTAAGTATAAAGGCCGATAAGGAACTCTCCTTTTGTTCCAATATTCTATACTGCTGAAAATAATCATGCGTCCAAGGTGACGCATTGATTGATAATGTTTTCAAAAGTGGTCTGAATGCTTCAAGACAGAATTAGGCAAATACAAGCAGTTCTTATCAAGATATCACACATAATGGAAAGAGTATTAATTCACATTCAAGACAGATAGGCTTGCAAAAGTTAGTGTTTCTTTAAATAGCAGGTGTTATGATTGTTCCTATAGCAATAAAACAACCTTCAAAATGTTTTAAAGTTATTCTCTTCTGGCAAGAATTTTTTCCTTTGAAACTTTTTAATTGTAAAAGCAATATTAGAATCATATTAAAGATAATTCAGGGAAAATTGCAAGTGCACCTGTTGTTAATTTACATTCCATTTTCCTAACTGTTAATGGGATATATATTTGCTAGAAGCTGTTGTAGACACTTCAAACTAGGTATGAGAAAATAAATTTTCAGTGAATTTGAACTCTATATGCAAAAACTAAATTAAAAGATGAAGTTAGGGGTCATTTAAGTCATATATTTTTATTGCCAAAAGTCTATATAAATATTTTTTTGAGACTCTCTTAGTTACAAACCATGGAATTTATCTATGACCTTTACATCTTGCCTGTATTCCTTCCTTTGGGTGAGTTCCTCTTCTCTATGAGACATTCCTGGCTACAGAAGAAAAAAATAATCTAGGCTGACCTGTAAGAATAGCCCTTACTGTTAGGAACAGTAACTACTCCAAAACTTTTCAAAGGATTAATATAGATGTTAATAGTAAAAGGAATATTCTATTTCTGTGGCAGGAATGTTTGGTATAAGGAGACAGCAAACCCAGACTATGCATCTTTGTTAAGATATGAATAATCCATTTGAGAATGAAATGATGGCAGCTTCTTGATAATATTTGAACCTTTGGATACAGCCAAGTCCAAGGCAAGAACAGCCACATATATTTTCTTATTAAATGAGTCAATAGGTTTCTGTTTTAGCTTAAGCTAATTGGGATTGAGTTTCTGTTTTTTTGTTAAGGAACTGTGTCCTGATGCCTTATGCAGACTCTGAATATGTAGATTCCATCTTCACGTGAAATGAACAACAACAAAAAAGAAACCCTTGCCACCCAGGGTAGGCTACTGCAGATGGCGGCAGTGAGTGCACAGAAGCCCGGGTGTATCTGCGACTTGGATGAAGGCAGAGAGCTCAGAGAGATGCTAGGACACATTAAGCAAATCCGTTTGAGGGCTTAGGTCTGGCATCTAAGGAGCATGGACGTTGTCCCTCTGTTCTAAAAACAAGTAAAAAGCTGAACAAACTGAATATCCACTGCTCTTAGATCCACCAGAGAACCGAGGCCATAGGGCAAGTTGTTGCCCCCCAGATTAGAAGGATAGACAAGAGGACACAGAAAATCGCAATTTACTAGAGCAGAAATCTAAACTGTAATTGACAAAAATGCTAGCATTTCAGTGTAGGCAAGCCTGAGATTTAAAAAGTAAAGGAGACCCAGACTTAGGGGGCGCCTTACACTAAACTTACTATTACCATGTGATTCAGAAATCACAATCCCTTGGTTATTGCCCACATGAGATGACAACATGCTCACAAAAACTTGCACACAAATGTTTATAGCAGCGTTATTCACAGTCGTCACAACCTGGGAGGGAGTAGCCAAAGTGTCTTTCAGTAAGTGAATGGATAAATAAACTATGGCGAGTGAAAGTCACTCAGTTCTGTCCGACTCTTTGCGACTCCATGGATTATACAGTACGTGGGATTCTCCAGGACAGAATACTGGAGTGGTAGTCTTTCCCTTCTCTAGGGGAATCTTCCCAACCCAGGAATCGAACCCAGGTCTCCTGCATTGCAGGCAGATTATAAACTATGGTAAATCTATAAAATGGAATACTATTCAGGACTAAAAAGGAAATAAGAAATCAAGCCATGAAAAGACATGTAGGAACCTTACATGCATATTACTAAATGAAAGAAGCCAATCAGAAAAGGCTGCATACTGTATGATTTCACCTGTATGACGTTCTATAACGGCGAAGCAATGCAGAGAGTAAAAAGGTCAGTTATTGCCAGGGATCAGGGAAGAGACAGTGCAGAGCAGACAAAGCACGAGGATTTTTAGATAATGAAATTACTCCGGAAGATACTAGAGAGCTGGATGCTTCTCACTGTATGTTTGTAAAGCCCCGAAAATGTACAACACCAAGAGTGAGCTCTCATGGAAACTATGGACTTTGGGTGGTAATATTATATCAATGTAGGTTCACTAATTATAACTCTGGTGAGGGTTGTTGATAACTAGGACGCTATGCATGTGTGTGGTCAGGGAGTATATAGGAAATGTACTTTCTGCTCAACTTTGCTGTGAAACTAAGCTGTTGTAAAAAATAGAGCCTTTGGGGGTGGGGGGCAGAACCTAGCATTACCAAGAATAATGAATACGAGAAAAGTGACAGAAGATAGTTCCATCATCCACTACGACCACAACCACGGCTGCTGCAGTGGAAATCGGTTTTTGTTGTTCAGTTGCTAAGTCATGACTGACTCTTTATGACCCATGGCGTGCGGCATGCCAGGCTTCCTGTCCTTTGCTATCTCCGGGAGTTTGCTTAAACTCATGTCCATTGAGTCAATGATGCCATCCAACCATCTCATCCTCTGTCACCCGCTTCTCCTCCTGCCCTCTATCTTCAGCTTCAGAATCAGTCCTTCCAATGAATATTCAGTGGCGCTTTCTTTAAGGATGGACTGGTTGGATCTCCGTGCAGTCCCAGGGACTCTCAGAGTCTTCTCCAACACCACAGTCAGAAAGCATCAGTTCTTTGGTGCTCAGTGTTCTTTATGGTCCAGCTCTCACATCCATACAGGACTACTGGAAAAACCGTAGCTGTGACTATGTGGACCTTTGTTGGCAAAGGGATGTCTCTGGTTTTTAATACACTGTCTATGTTTGTCATGGGATTCCCATGTGGTGCAGTGGTAAAGAATCCATCTGCCAATGCAAGAGATGAAAGAGACACAGGTCCAATCCCTGTATCAGGAAGATGCCCTGGAGTAGGAAATGGCAACCCACTCCAGCATGCTTGCCTGGAGAACCCCGTGGACAGAGGAGCCTGGCGGGCTGCGGGCCACGGGGTTGCACAGTTAT
This sequence comes from Cervus canadensis, assembly GCF_019320065.1. Taxonomy (NCBI): domain Eukaryota; kingdom Metazoa; phylum Chordata; class Mammalia; order Artiodactyla; family Cervidae; genus Cervus; species Cervus canadensis. The sequence goes on from NC_057404.1 coordinate 1,432,294, forward strand.
GGACATGGCTGACCACGCCATGCCACGACACACAGGCTTGTCATGTTTTTTTCTTACATCTATTTGCACCGATTCCTAGTAATCATGATGTCTTTTAAAAAGGTGTACTAACTCAATTTTATTTATTTTTCGCTGGTTGGATCTTTGTTGCTGTGGGGCTTTTGTCTAGTCGAGGTGCATGGGCAGTCAGGCTGCGGTACTTGTGGCAGGTGGGCTTGGTAATTACGGCCCCCAGGCTCTAGGGTGCGACCCACTCCAGCATTCTTAGCAACTAAACAACAACAACATCGTGTTATCTGTAATCACGATGCTGTGCCTTAGATCTCTAGGACCCATTTGTTTACAAGTTGCAAGTATGTACCCTTAAGCAGCATCGCTCCAATTCCCCCACTCCCCAACCCCTGCTCACCACTGTTCTACTCTCGGTTTTTACAAGTTCAGCTGTTTTAGGTGCCGTGTATAAGTGATAGCATACAGTATTTGTCCTTCTTCACCTGACATCTCGCTTAACATCATGTTCTTAAGGTGTTTAGGTATTTAAAGCAAAGTAGAGACATCACTTATTTGATATATATGTAGAAAATACACTCTTGGTATTGTGAGAAATAGGTTTGATTAGGATGAGAGGAGCAGAAGTGAAATAAATTAGAGAACTGTTGTTATCATCCAAGTTAAATCCATGAGTGTGTAGATAAAGAGAGGGGAAGGGTTCAAGAAGCAATAAGGAGCTGGGCCCGCAAAACGTGGTGAGGGGTTGGTGAGAGAATCGGAGGGGACTAGAAAGAACAGATTGGCCTCTGACATTTAGGGCCCAGTGCATGAGTCACTGTAGGTCAACATAATCACAGGTTTTTAAAATTTATTTAAGTTGACAATCCAGTAATTAAAACACATCCTGTCCTCTCATCTTGAAAAATATAAATCTGTAATGACAGATTAACTATAGGGCTAATTTATGGTTTTTATATAACAATGTTGGTAAAATATCAATGTTAATTAATTTAATTACTATATAGTACATATCTGAGTGTTTTTGTCAGCATTTTTTCATGAAAATAATGGCTTAAAAGCTAAAATGTGCTCTAAGTATATGTAATTTAATATATTTTTGATAAAATTATAAACTTTAAAAATTACTTTTCATATTTTGGGGAAGAATTTTTTCACCTAAAGCAACCCAATCATCTATTGAAATTAAGATGTGGAATGTAAATTATAAAGAATATTCCATTTAAGGTCAATTCTAGCATTTAATGTCACCTGGTTGCCGATATGAAGAGTCGGTATCATACTTCATGCCTGTTTCCTACAGACCTTTACTCGTACAAATTTAATATTAAGAATTCTTAACATTGATAAATGTTCCACAGTCTCCACTGAACAGTTAGCAACACGACGCTAATGCTTGTGCACCTGTGGAACTACGAAGTGGAACATGAAGAGAACATGAATATGGATGCTTAGCCCGAGAAGTTACTGCAAGAAACCGTTGTACCCATGCCTGCTGAAGGAACATTTTGACAAGTTCATTAATTTGTCTTCTCATTTACCTTGGCACGTCCACAGCTTAAATCCTCATCGTTCTCTTTGGCAAGGCCCCTTTCTGAAGTTAGTAGTGACACAGTTCTCACACCTTCCCATCATTCAGAAGTAATTCCCTTTGATTTCAAAAATATAGGACAAAAGATATATGAAACGTTGTCGTGGAAACTGAAGGGTACTAGCCAAGAGAAAAGATATCAGTGGCACAATTCACCTTGTGCCAATCTGTGTGCCAGACCCAGAAAGACAGAGATGCCCATGACTTCTTTGAAAGAGAGAGTGTTTGTGCGAGAGAGAGAGAGAGAGAGCCTGGAATGTATTTTAAGATGTGTGTGCCCAGTTGCTCAGTCGTGGCTGACTCTTTGCGACCTCATGGACTGTAGCCCACTAGGTTCTGCTGTCCCTGGAGTTTTCCAGGCAAGAATACTGGAGTGGGTGGATAAGAATAAATGTTTCTCTTTCCCTGGTTCAGTGATGCTTGGAGGACCACTGTGACATTTTTACCTTAAGTGTCTAGGCTTCTGGCAGGCTCTTAAGCAGGATAGGGATTATCATAGCAAGAGGAACAGATTTAGGAGAAAATGATAGGTTCAGTTTGGGACAAGTTAATTTTGAGGTGGTGGGATAGTCAAACTAAGAAATTTAGCTGAGTTAGAAATGTAGTCTGGGCCTGTGAATATGGGAATGACTCTGCAATATAGACTTACAAGCTGTTAGCTTTGTAGTTTCTGGGGGAAAAGGAAGATTTCACGATTCTGCCCCCACACTCTTTTTTCTTCTAGAGGAGAAATCTGCTCATCAGATGTCAGATACTGAAAAGGCCATAACAAGCGATGAATGAAGTTAACCAGCGGGTTAAGTGGCTAGCTCCCTTTGAAGTCTCTCTCATGCCTCCCTAACTCAGAGTTCACGAACTTGGCCATCTCAACAGCCCTGGAGCTGACTTTACTTTCTTTTTCTTTCTTTGAATATCTTCTGTATCTTCCTGCCATGAAATTAGAAAGTGATAATACTGAGAATCTGCCTTAGGTTGAGGGGGTATGTGTGGGAGGAGAGTTTGAAATAGAGAAGGTGACAGGTTAAACTTCAGAAGTCTCAATATAAAATGATTACAAGCTTTGAGGTTCGGGGACAAATATAGCTTTTGCCCAAAGCTTCTTTCTCCCATTTGTCATTGTTCATTGTGTATAGCCTCATGAGAAGGATGATATAGTATAGGCTAAAACTTCAGTACTCCTGGTATCAGTCCAACTGATACTGGTGAAACCCCATCATAATATGAAGTACCAGGATTAAATAGTAAAAGTCCTATTATTACCTGCATTATTGATAACTAAATAAATTCAAATAGTAACATTTGAACACATGTGCAATGAAAGAAGTTCTCCATTCCATTTTAGGTCTGGGTCCCACGTATCAACACAAACAGGAACCTTACCTGCCTCTTGGCCAATTCTTTAATTTCCTCACTAACAACATAGTGAAAGCAAACAACATTGTTAATAAATGTCAGTGCATACATTTGTGTGCACATGTATACATAAGAATAAATCCAAAAAGTAAAATTTCTAAATCAGAAAATATCTGCCCTTAAAATTTTGTGATTGCCAAATTGTTCTCCAAAGAAATGTAGCCAATTTTCACCAGGATTTGAAATTTTTAGATGAATGTTCATAAATATTCTCACTTTTTTCATCTTGGGAGATAATGGTGGTATCAAACTTTTGTTTTAAAGTGCATCCTATTGATTATGAAAGAGGTTTATAAATTGGTGGTATTTCTTCTTTATATAATCTATATATGTATCTGTAGGATTATTGAGTTTTTCTTCTAATGTGTAGAAATGTTTTATATCTTTAGGAAACATAGCCCTATTTTTAGTTTATCACTTGCTATGCTTACCTTTTCATAATATTTTTCCTGGATTGATGTTTAATAATTTTGTTATATAAAACTTTAACAACATTTTCCTCTATGAAAGCGTTAGTCACTCAGATGTGTCTGGCTCTTTGCGACCCCATGGACTGTAGCCCACCAGGCTCCTCTGTCCATGGAATTCTCCAGGCAAGAATACTGGAGTGGGTAGCCATTCCCTTCTCCAGGGGACCTTTCTGACCTAGGGATCAAACCCAGGTCTCCTGCATTGCAGGCAGATTCTTTATCATCTGAGCCACCAGGGAACCCATTTTCGTCAATAGCTTCCTCTAAATTGCTAAAGATTATTAAAATATTTAGCAATATTTTCCTTTGTAGTCCTTTCCTCTCTAGTGTTTCTCATGAAGAAAGTCATAACCAACTCTAATATAATGAATAAATATGCTTATCTTTTTCTATCTCCTATGAGAATTTCATATTTTCTACTTTGATATATCTAAAATATATTTTGTTAAAAATGATAATGTTGAAATATAGCTCTATTTGTTCCTAGTGACTAGCAGTCATTCTGAACACTTTAAGGAAGAAAAATAATCCATCTTTTTCCTACTGAAGTGAAATGCCACGTTTGGCTGTTCGCTGAATCCCCACATGCATTTGCTTCTATTTCTGCACTCTCCATTCTGTTCCTTTGATCTGTCTACATTTCTCACACCTCAAAAGATCAAGTGAACAAAAGTTTTGAAATATGAAAGATATAAATAAAACTATAATGCATATTTTATATAAATACACATACCTATACACAAATATACATAAACCCAGCAAAGTTTATGTACAGATAGTACATAAAGAAACAAGAAGACAAAGAAAACAAAGAAAAGAAACAGCTCTCTCTCTCTCTCTCCCGTCTAACAGCCCCCTGCGCTGGCACGCTCCTCCACTCTCTTCTCTTCTTCGAGGATGGATTTTCTTGCTATCTTCTAAATAAAATAGAGCTGTAACACTGATTTGTCTAAGAGCTATGACACGGTTTGTCCAGACCGGAGAGCTGTGACCGGCCAAGGGCTTTAACGTCCGTCGCTCCAAATCATTGTTGTGATGAGACAAGAACCGAGGAGCGTACACTCACCTGACACCTGTGGGGCCGTGACTCCGGTGTAACCTGGCCGAAACAACCTCCACGCGGAAGAGGCCAAGCACCGCAGGAGCCCAAGAAGCGGGACGCGAAGAAAACCCAGCTCAGGGGAAGGCCCGTCGTGCGGGAAACCCGGACAGCGAAAAGCGAACTCAGCAGAAAGCCCACGCGGCTCAGCCTCAGATTCCAGAAGACCTCCGGTTAAGGTAGGAGGTCCTCGATCCTATAGCTGGAGGGACATATGCTTAACGAAATCTTAACTCCTTTACAGTCTCCCATTTCTCGTTTCCTCGAACCCGCCGCGAACAGGGGGCGGCAGTGGGTGCAACTGAGGGACTCTGCAGAGGCTGCCCCTCGGTACGTCCCAGAGGCACTGTCTGCCGGGTCCCAGTAGCTGTTACCCAAGCCGGCGGGGGTTCTTCTATCCTTACTCGACCTGCCCGGGGATTCAATCTCTAGGAGGCTGTCACGCCTCAGCCTGCCTGGGGATCTGCACCCTGACCCGGGGACACCTGGCTCTCGGGTTGCAACAGTACTGGGTAGGATAAGCTTCAGAAAGACTCACCCCTAAGGAAGCCCACCCATGGAAATAGAAGGAAGCCTATTACTTGTGGGACTGTGCCCAGTCTCAGCAATAACTCAGGAGCCCAGTGAGAACCCACTGCCTTTCTGGAAAGGCTAAAAGAGGCCCTCCAAAAGTTTACCAATTTGGACTTAGACTCTTACGAAGGACAGGTGATTTTAAAGGACAGATTCCTGTCCCAATGTGCATCAGACATCAGAATTAAGTTACGACAGCTACAGCAGCAGGACCCTGCTTCCTCTTTAGACGAGATAGTCCAGACAGCCACCAATACCTTTTATAACAGAGAACAGGAGAAGGAGGCCAAGGCCCAGGAGAGGGAGAGAAAGGCATGCTCAGATGCTGGCTGCCCTCCAGGGAAGACCTATGGCACACCCCGATTCCTTGAAGGACAAGGCACGAGGAAAATGCCTAATCTGTAGACAGGCGGGGCATTGGGCCAAAGAGTGTCCTAGCCGTGACAAGTCTCCTAGAACAGCTTGCCACAAATGCCATCAACTGGGACATTGGGGGCACTCTGCCCCCGGGACCCAAGAGCCTCAAGGTCAAGCGCCAAGCCTTCCCTCACGATGGTTCAAGAGGACTGAGGCGGCCCGCTCCAGCCAGCCCACCTGTCCCAGATAACCATCACAGGGCTGGGGCCAAGGGTGCAACTGGATGTGGCAGGTAGGTCCGAGAATTTCTTGGTTGACACAGGGGCTCCCTACTCTGTCTTGATCTCCTACTCCGGAGCCTTCTCCTCCCAAACCTGTACCATTTTGGGTGCTACAGGAAAAGCAACTACTAGAAGATTCACCCAAGCACTTCTTTGTTGCTGGGATGGGCAGATATTCTCCCACCAGTTCCTGGTGGTCCCTGAGTGTCCTACTTCCTTAATGGGAAGAGACATAGTCACTAAACTGGGGACCACCCTTGTGATGGGAAGCTTTTCAGCCCCTAGGGCCCTACAGCTTCTGGTTACTACTGAGGAACCCATTACACCTTCTCCAATAGAGAGAGAACAAAGACTATGGGAGGACAAAATTAACCCCCAGGTGTGGGACCAGGGGATTCCTGGACGAGCCCACCAAGTTGAACCGGTCATCATTGTCCTCCGAGATCCCACTTAGTTTCCTAACCGGAAACAATATCCCCTCAAAGAGAGGCTCAGGAGGGACTACAGTCTTTAATGAATAAATTCCTTGCTTGTGGGCTATTGGTCCCATCAGTTCGCCATGTAACACCCCAGTCCTCTCAGTAAAGAGAAAGGACGGAACCTGGTGAATGTTTCAAGATCTCTGGATCATAAATGAAGCTGTAGTCCCCCTCCATCCCACAGTACCCGATCCCTATGTACTCCTGGGAGAAATCGCACCCAGTGCCAAGTGGTTTATAGTCTTGGATCTCAAAGATGCATTTTTTTTGCATACCACTGGCTAAAGAATCCCAATTCTTTTTGCCTTTGAGTGGGAGGCCCCAGGAGAAAAACACCAACAGATGACTTGGACAGTATTACCTCAGGGGTTCAGAGATAGCCCCCACGTGTTTGGACAGGCCCTTAGCCGGGATCTCCTAGATCTGGACCTGAGACCTAATGGGAAAATATTACAATATGTAGATGACCTACTAATCTGCTCTCCAGATGAGAAAAATGCCCAACAAAATGCAATTCAGATTCTAAACATTTTGGCAGAAGGGGGATATAAAGTCTCCTGTGCTAAGGCACAGATGGTCGAGACAAAGGTCACTCACCTGGAAGTTCAGATTACACACAGGTCCAGGAGGCTGTCCTCTGATTGGGTACAAGGAATCCCCCAGTTGCCCTCCCCCACGACTCAAAAACAATTGCAAGCTTTCCTGGGGCTAACAGGGTATTGTAGAATCTGGATACCCAACTATGGTCTAATTGCCCAGCCCTTATATGAAAGTTTAAAGGGATGGGATGATTCAATGCCACTGATGTGGGGAACTCCTTAGAAGAAGGCAGAGGCTACACTAAAACAGGCCTTAACTCAGGCACCTGCCTTGAGGTTGCCAGACCCAGAAAAAACATTCCAACTTTATGTCCATGAAAGAGAGGGAATAGCCTTGGGAGTGTTAACTCAAAGGCTGGTGTCTGAGCCCCAGCCTGTAGCTTACTTATCCAAGAGACTCGATCCAACTGCCCGAGGCTGGCCCCCCAGCCTTCGAAATCTTGCAGCTATTGCAATCATGATAGAAGATGCTTTAAAACTCTCCTTTAGGGGCAAACTAACTTTTTTTTTTTTTTTTCAAACTAACTATTTTTACCAGCCACCAAGTAAAACAACTCCTAAATGGGAGACTCAATTTATGGATGTCTGATCAAAGAATCCTCAGATATCAAGTAATGCTGATGGAAAATCCAGGCCTCACTATATCCCCTTGTGAGGTTCTTAACCCAGCCACCCTCCTGCCTACCCCCGAGGGCTCTCTCCCCTTTCACTCCTGTCTAGAAACCTTGGACCACTGGACAAAACCCCGAGAGTGATTGTCAGAAGATCCTCTGACCAACCCTGAGGAAATCTGGTACACTGATGGAAGCAGCTTTGTCTTGGATGGAAAAAGAAGA